>NC_063047.1:21421514-22118717 GCF_018812025.1 Megalobrama amblycephala
ACCTCTGTAGGGCCTTACGGGAATCTGGATTTGGCCAATCCACCACAGCCTTAACCTTGTCAGGATCCATGCGAACTCCCTCAGACGAAACGATGTGCCCTAGAAAAGAAACAGACTGTGCATGAAACTCGCATTTCTCCACCTTGACAAAAAGCCTATTCTCTAACAGACGCTGAAGCACTCGTCTAACGTGTTGAACATGTTCCTGGAGAGACGAGGAAAATATCAATATGTCATCCAGGTAGACATAAATGAACCGATCGACCATATCTCTCAACACGTCATTGATGAGTGCCTGGAAGACTGCTGGGGAGTTGGACAGCCCGAAGGGCATGACCAAGTATTCAAAGTGCCCCCTAGGGGTGTTAAAAGCAGTCTTCCATTCATCCCCCTTCCTGATGCGAACCAAATGATATGCATTTCTTAAGTCCAATTTAGTGAAGACGGATGCTCCCTGCAACCTCTCAAAGGCTGAAGACATCAGCGGCAAAGGATAAGTATTCTTTACCGTGATGTTGTTCAGCCCTCGGTAATCAATGCAAGGTCGAAGGGAACCATCCTTCTTCCCCACAAAAAAGAACCCCGCCCCCGCTGGAGAAGAGGAAGGGCGGATGAACTTCGCTGCCAGAGAATCAGAAATGTATTTCTCCATGGCCTCCCTCTCGGGAATAGACAGAGAGTATAATTTGCCCTTGGGCGGAGACTTACCGGGCACTAAATCTATTGCACAGTCATAGGGACGATGCGGAGGAAGAGAAGCAGCGCGGGACTTACTGAACACTTCCCTCAGGTCCAGGTACTCCGGGGGCACGTTTGACAAATCCACCGCCTTCTCCTGTAACACAGAAACAGACACAGTGGGACAAGCAGACAATAGACAAGACCTGTGACACAGAGTGCTCCACTCAGTGATGGTATGTTGTTGCCAGTCAATCTTGGGGTTGTGTTTGGTGAGCCAGGGGTGTCCGAGAACAATGGGTGCCAGCGGTGAGTCCATGAGCAGAAACTGAGTGTCCTCATTGTGATTGCCAGAAGTGACGAGAGTGACAAAATCCGTGGAGTGAGAGATGTCAGGGAGTCGCTGGCCATTGAGTGCGTCGACGGTGATCCGGTGGTTGAGTGGGATGATGGGTAAGTTATGACGAGCGAACCTGGTGTCCATGAAATTCCCCTCAGCCCCGGAGTCGATCAGTGCCTGGCAGGTGAAGTTGTGAGTGGCCCATCTCAGTCTTACCGGCAGGAGAGTGGATGGTGAGGACTTCTCGGCGGAGATCTCACCCGATAGTAGCCTCTGATTTACTACCAGGCTTGGTCTTTTACTGGACACGATCTGAGGAAATGACCCGTCGCTCCACAGTATAAACATAGGCCCTGGGATCTCCGCCTTTCTCTCTCCTCCCGGGAAAGCCGAGCTCTCCCTACCTGCATGGGTTCTGGATCGGATGAAGGGCCAACCGTGTCCACCGAACTGGCCAACCGGCCCTCCGCTCCTTGTGACTTCGTGCTGGGAAGCTCCAAACGCTCCAGTCGTTGAAGCCGAGCGTCAACTCGTAAGGCGAGGTCGATGAGTCCATTTCATCTTGGCGGCAAGCGCCTGGAACGAGGCGCAGCATGGATCCTGATTCTCCCACACCGCCGTTCCCCACAAAGCTGCCTTCCCCATCAGGAGCGTGAGAACAAAAGCCACCTTGGACTCTTCTCTCTCAAAGGTGCGTGGCTGTAATGAGAAATGCATGGAACATCTAGTCAGAAACGCTCTACAGAAGTTTGGCTCACCAGCGTAGGTCTGAGGAACCGGGAGGCATCCAACCGCTCCAGCGGTGTGGGGGGAATCGGCGGTGTGGGCGGCGCAGTTGTAGGGCCTCGCTCGACAGAACTTACCAATGACTTTATCAATGAACAACATGATTGAACAAAGCTTCATTTGGTCCAAAAGATCCATTTCCTGACAGGAAACACCTAGCCTTAACAGAAGTGATGACGTGACTTCTTTTAACAAAGGACTCTGTCTAAAGGACTTCTTAGCTCATCAGCAATAAACTAATCAGAACCCATCACGTGGATCTGATCACATTAAATCTATTGATTCTCTCACAAAACCCTCTTGTATTATCGGACGGAACAGGAAAACACCCATCAACGGATTTAAAGACGAATCTGTCCTATCAATACCTCCCTTGTGTGAGCAATCCATCCTGACCCGGTCACTCGTGACTCCGGTCAAAGTTTAAACTATGCTTAAGGACTCAATCTTGAATCTCAAAAGGGACAATTGTCGATCATTTAAAGTATTAACTATATCCAGAATAACACTTGCTATGATGTGATTACTAACATGTTGGAGTCAATGCAGTATATGTTTGTATTCCTGTATGCATTTTCTTTCTCTTGTAATCATTGTTTTAATTGGGTCAGTCTAGTAATATGTGTGTAAGAAGTGTGTCATGTTTGAGTTCAAAATGCAGAATTTATAATTCTCTGTAATTCTGTGTAAATGAAACATTGAAATTCAGTATCAGGAAGATATTAAGAAAACGTTATAAAGTTGTTAATAAAACAGGAGAATGTTCCACAGATATCACGCGATGTGATCAATAGACAATAGACGAGGCGTGTCTAATCTCCGTAGCAACGTCTCATTGGAGGATCGCATCTGAAGGATGGAGCCAAATTTGCTCCTTTAAAACTATGCTTTCCCAATGGCTGGAAGTCAGAAATAGGTCAGAAATCGCTCGAAATCGGTCAGAAATCGGTCAGAAGTCGGACTGAAGCACAGTCGTGGAAGCCCGGTAGCCGAAGCACCGCTACTTTGACCACGGCGGGAAAGTCGCATGGGTCATTGAGAACTGATTGACCGGGGCTGATTTTCCATCAAACAGTCGCCGACTTCAACCACGAGCCGCGCCGCTGATCATTCAACAGCCGTCACATCCAGACTCCAAAACACTTCGTGAAATATCTGACCAAAGTCTCCCAAGAAGAGAGCCGCTCAAGCCAGACGCTCAGAACAGTTGCACCAGCCAGCAACATCCTTCAAAGCTTCCGCGCAACCCACAGGGCTTTCCCGAGAAGACGTCACCTGAAAGACAGCCAATCCAGAACGGGATTCCGCTGTACACGAGTCACGGAACAACCCGATTACCTCAGCTGTCAGAGCAAACGCAGGTACAAGCAAACTTCTCTCTCTCTTGCTGGAAACTGGTGAAACTCCTTTAAACCTAAAGAATCAAGCCAAAGCTCTGCTTTTGTGATTTTCCTCAGGTTATGAGTTAAGTTAGCACTGAACTTGGGACTTTTCATGACTCATATCAACTCCGCGAATGTGTGTGCATTTATGTATGTATGTGTGTGTGTGTGTGTGTGTGTTTAGCCTTAGTTTCTTGTAATCATTAGAAGTAGTCAATAAAGCTTGTTTTGATTTTCACATATACGAGTTTCTTGTGCTGTGTATCAAATTACTGTCTTAAACTCAAAGATCAGTTACCTCTTGCTTATAATAATATAATAATTATAATAATAATAATAATAATAAAATATTGTTACTGTTGGCCGCAGAATAATATTTTATCCAGAATTGGTAAAATACTCTAACCTCAGTTTTCGCTGGACGAATAATTGATGAAGTGTTAAATATTAATTCTGAATCATTTACAGTGAATCACTTACAGTTGGTTCAATTCTTATTCCCTGTAACAATTAAATTGAGCTAATAAATGACCTAAGGTCCCTACACAGTGGGAGCGCGGAGTTGTTAAAGCTGCTGGGAGAGCTCGGACACCTGCGTCACCAGCGTTCGAACCGCGCGTTCGGTGGAAGATATACTTTCCTGCTGGTCCATACGAGAAATGCTGTGGTTGATGAACTCCGTTAAAGCTGCTGAACTTGCTGCATCCATGGCTGGTCAGATCGTTCTGTCACGGAAAGAACGACGGATGCAGATGCAAGTTTATCTCTTTTATTAGAGCTTCACACACAAGTAGGTCAGTCACAGAAAACACAGCAGGGGATTGGTGACGCAGGGACTTCGATGGGCAACGTGAGTCCGTAGGTGAAGAGTGGTGGTGTAGAGAGTCCGTGAGTCCGTGACGAGTAATCCAAGGATAAATCTGAGGTGAAATCCAACGAAGAACAGGAAACAGGAAACAATGACGAGAAATCCAATCCAGGGAACAACACACACGAGAAAGCACAGGACACTAACCACAGGACTCCAAACAACGATCTGACAAACATGAGATGAAAGACAAGGCGTTAAATAGGCAGGTGGAATTGCGCACAGCTGCCGCTGATCAAACAATCAGCGGCGACGCCCACACGAAACAATCAGGCAACACACCCACACAAACACACAGACACCAGGATGAGACAGCGGATTCATGAACCGTGACACCTTCTTCTACGCAGCCATGATGTTGTAATTGATGCAGTATGTGGTCTGGCATTGTCATGTTAGAAAATGCAAGGTCTTCCCTGAAAGAGACGACGTCTGAATGGGAGCATATGTTGTTCTAGAACTTGGATATACCTTTCAGCATTGATGGTGTCTTTCCAGATGTGTAAGCTGCCCATGCCACACGCACTCATGCAACCCCATACCATCAGAGATGCAGGCTTCTGAACTAAGCGCTGATAACATCTTAGGTTGTCCTTGTCCTCTTTAGTCCGGATGACATGGCATCCCAGTTTCCAAAAAGAACTTCAAATTTTGATTCGTCTGACCACAGAACAGTCTTCCACTTTGCCACAGTCCATTTTAAATGAGCCTTGGTCCAGAGAAAACGCCTGCGCTTCTGGATCATGTTTAGATATGGCTTCTTTTTTGACCTAAAGAGTTTTAGCCGGCAAAGGGCGAATGGCACAGTGGATTGTGTTCACCGACAATGTCTTCTGGAAGTATTCCTGAGCCCATGTTGTGATTTCCATTACAGTAGCATTCCTGTATGTGATGCAGAGCCGTCTAAGGGCCCGAAGATCACGGGCATCCAGTATGGTTTTCCGGCCTTGACCCTTATGCACAGAGATTGTTCCAGATTCTCTGAATCTTTGGATTATATTATGCACTGTAGATGATGATAACTTCAAACTCTGCAATTTTTCTCTGAGAAACTCCTTTCTGATATTGCTCCACTATTTTTCGCCGCAGCATTGGGGGAATTGGTGATCCTCTGCCTATCTTGACTTCTGAGAGACACTGCCACTCTGAGAGGCTCTTTTTATACCCAATCATGTTGCCAATTGACCTAATAAGTTGCAAATTGGTCCTCCAGCTGTTCCTTATATGTACATTGAACTTTTCCGGCCTCTTATTGCTACCAGTCCCAACTTTTTTGGAATGTATAGTTCTCATGAAATCCAAAATGAGCCACTATTTGGCATGACATTTCAAAATGTCTCACTTTCAACATTTGATATGTTATCTACATTCTATTGTGAATAAGATATACGTTTATGAGATTTGTAAATCTTTGCATTTCTTTTTTACTCACAATTTGTACAGTGTCCCAACTTTTTTGGAATCGGGTTTGTACATACAGCAGTTCTTTCTGGTTCTCAAATCTGATTGGCTGAGAGCCTTGTGATGTTCCCTTAGTATCAGCACTGGAACTGTTTCACTGCTTGTATCACTCCGCTTGCAGTGGTCAAGCAAATCCACCACATTTTTGTTGCTGTCACAGTATGTAGTTTTAAGAGGCTTTTTTAGGCACAAATTTAGTTTTTTAAACCTCAAATGTGTGATTCGTATATAAACATAGCGCTTATTTTACAATTTGTTTAGACGCTTTCGCAGAGGTGAGCTCCAGGCAGTCAGCAGCCATTCAGCGCTCATGTAGCTGCAGCGAACAGCTTAATCTTGGCCAGTCCTTCGGGAATTTGCCACTGGCTCATAGTGGTTAAAAATGAGATATAATTCACTGTATTGTATTAACAGAAAGCCTGTTAATATGAAGATTAATACAAAGCATTTTTCCGAAAGTTTTAATAGTATTTTTAATCCTTGACCCTGGGGGCTGGAATGTGTGACATAGCCATGCACACTTACCAGACCGTCTCATTCTAGTGTTTAATGCCGAGGAGGACTAGCCTCCGAAGGACTGGACTAGGAAGAACACAGCCTCGGTAGGATGCAGCCTTCCATTTGAGAAGCACACATTTGCTGTGTCTGAAATCACCCCCTATACTCTTAAACAAGGCACAATTTGAGGGGACAACCATTTGTAGTGGTGTCTAAAACCAAGTAGTGGACATTATTGAGGGCACTCATTCAATCTTAAAATGCACTGCAATAATGAGTGTACAACCGATGTATGTGCAATGGCTAGAGAATAATGGAACTGTTACATAATGCACTGTGAGAGTCATGTACTGAATTAGCTAATTCTTGCGTCTGAGCAAAAGACTACGCCCGCAGCTGAATCATGCATCCATCCATACAGCATAATATCATACAGGTATAAATTGCTTTTTCATTTATTATTAAATTATTTGATTACGATGTATACATAGTTTCCATGACAGAGTTTAAGATAAATCTTTTCATCTTACCACTGGAGCTGCCAGTTTGCTAAGTTTCAAACAGCAAGCACAAGCTATGCAAAAGTGGCAGCCCTTCCGACACACTCAGTGCCTGAATTCATTCACTCATTCTCATTCACTCCCTCAAGTGAACTATATTAGTGGACTAATGTAGGGAAAGTGAATGAGGGTATAGGAGGCAATTTCGGACACAACCATTGTTTGATCTTTAGGTCGCCTGTCTCTGTTTTGTGTTCTTAGAATTAAAAAAAAAAGCCACAGTCACTATAACCTACAGAAAGTGTCTGAGAAAAATACCCCAGTTAAGTTTTCAATGGTTTTCAATTTAAGACATCACAAATGTGAATATTTGTTAAATATTTAGCTATAGATTTACATTATAAATGGGTACTTTATATAACATTTAGATATACCATTTTGATTGATATGGAAAATGTAGATTTTGTAATGTGACTTTCGAAATCTAGTCTCTTTTGACATTTGTTTGAAATAAATCTGGAAAATTGGGCAGTGATATGCAATACTTTCGGAACTCCATACAACACCCTGTGGAATATTCAGAATAAAGCAAACAAGAATGATGTGATTTCACGTCAAGCAATGTCAGCTAGTTTATAGGGTAGGAATATGTGGTGCTCTGGAACCCATTCAAACACATGTGGGCCTATGCAGTAACTACAGAGCTCAGTGCTGGAACTTGACGAAACCAGAACAATCGTCCCTCAAATAAAGTGTACTGTCAACAGAAACATTAGCCTGCACTACAACTACCCATGTTGCTGTAAACACAGGTCGTTTCTAGCTAATCATTGCGGAAACAAATTTATCCCACGTGGAGGTAATCGGTTTAATAGAGAGCATTCGTCTGGAGGCCATTTATAAATGCAAACTGTGCACATCTGGAACTGATCCTGAATTGAGATAATCCTAGTCTGATGCTTCTCTGGTCCACCTGTAGTCCGGCACGGCACAGGTTGTCCATGAACCGTCTAAAATGATGAGTGTTTGCAAGCAAGCCCATATACCCACAAGCATTATGTCGCTGACTTCAGTGAGTACTCTCCAAACTATTTGCCTTTTTCACGACAATGGAGCTCTTTATGACTCTCAATAGAGGTTTCGTAGCCCAGCACTGAGTCCCCCTGTGGTTTTATGGAAACAAAGTTTACAAAACAGGGGCATATGTTTCAACTAAATCAGCATTACACATGGGCAAATGCAATTCTGATGATAGACATGGGGTATAGAAATGCTCCCTTTAGTATTAGTTAAATATTGACTAGATATTCAGCAAAAATAACTGCCTAACTATTGCTTCTTTTGTCTCCTCAGCCAATAAAACACACTTTAAAGAATTTCATGAAGGTTTCAACATTTTACAAACCTGACAAGTATTGTAAGGGCTTTTCATGAAGAGGAAATGTGACATATCTCTTACCTTGTCGTTCAGGAACACTAGTTTTTTTATATGGCAGTGTACATGCTATATGTCAGGATTATAATGAAATGCTGCCTGGAAACAAGGTTATTGCAGGTTTCAGACAAGACAAACTAATTAAACAAAGGCGGGAAGGGAGCTGTTTGATTTGCGATGGCAACATCACGCAGCACATTCTTGCAGTTGAACATTACTGGAACTAAGCAGTGCAAACCTTCACTGGGTTCTTCATGTTAGTTCACAGCTAATTGCCATTCTTGTTGTCTAAGTAACCGGTCTACAACAAAACACTCAGTGTTTTAGCATACTACACAGTATCCTTGGAAGCAGATGAGATGGGATCTGGGATGAGATCTGATGAGTATGTGTAAAAAGCGCCAGTGATCAAATGCAATAACAGGAATGTTAAGCAGTGTTTATATAATATGTGTATATTTATACCAAGAGGGGTAATTTCACATATCACATCTTCTTTACTAACAGCCTACACTTAATGGTGCAAAAACTTGATGAGAACTACCTGAAATGAGAACTACCTGAAATGAAAGAAATCTCTTTTTTTTTTAATTAATTGACACATAATTGGATTTTTTTAGTTTGGCTCAGGGTTTAAGACCTATACTGCAGCCAGTCACCAAGGGGCAATCGAAATGCTTTGGCTTCACTTTTCAGGATGTAGTGGATTAAAAGATGCTGATTCATTTCTGTTGCATTCGATCACTGGTGCTTTTTACACATCCTCATCAGATCTCATCCCGATCTGCTTCCAAGGATACTGTGTAGTACGCTAAAACACTGAGTTCTGTGTTAAAATGACATTTTTAAAGGTGCCATCGAACGTTTTTTTACAAGATGTAATATAAGTCTAAGGTGTCCCCTGAATGTGTCTGTGAAGTTTCAGCTCAAAATACCCATAGATTTTTTTAAATTAATTTTTTAACTGCCTATTTTGGGGCTCTCCGCCCCCTCCCAAGCTCTCGACTCTATCATTGCATAAACAAAGTTCACACAGCTAATAAAACCCTCAAAATGGATCTTTACAAAGTGTTCGTAATGCATGCTGCATGCATACATCGGATTATGTGAGTATTGTATTTATTTGGATGTTTACATTTGATTCTGAATGAGTTTGATAGTATGCTCCGTGGCTAACGGCTAATGCTACACTGTTTTAGAGATTTATAAAGAATGAAGTTGTGTTTATGAATTATACAGACTGCAAGTGTTTAATAATGAAAATAACGACAGTCTTGTCTCCGTGAATACAGTAAGAAACAATGGTAACTTTAACCACATTTAACAGTACATTAGCAACATGCTAACCAAACATTTAGAAAGATAGTTTACAAATATCACTAAAAATATCATGATATCATGGATCATGTCAGTTATTATCGCTCCATCTGCCATTTTTCGCTATTGTCCTTGCTTGCTTACCTAGTCTGTTGATTCAGCTGTGCACATCCAGACGTTAATGCTGGCTGCCCTTGTCTAATGCCTTGAACATGAGCTGGCATATGCAAATATTGGGGGCGTACATATTAATGATCCCGACTGTTAAGTAACAGTTATGTTGAGATTCACCTGTTCTTCGGAGGTCTTTTAAACAAATGAGATTTATATAAGAAGGAGGAAACAATGGAGTTTGAGACTCACTGTATGTCATTTCCATGTACTGAACTCTTGTTATTTAACTATGCCACGGTAAATTCAATTTTTAATTCTAGGGCACCTTTAAGCTTTCGGACGATGCCTTTGATAATATACTGGAAATAATAGACCATCCAGGGACTTATGGCATACTCTTTTCAACATACTATGCTTTTGAGGCACACTTATTCTAATCTCATATATTATTTAGGATGGATAGTATGCATATTGGGATGCAGGGATAGCTATAGTTAGAGCATTTTCTTCACCTGAAACAATAATTTAATAAAACATGATGCCATTTAAAGCTAATATGAAATTGTTTGATTTAAAATGAATTTAAAATTCATCATTCAAACTATTACTTTACTAAAATATACTTTGATACACTATGATTTCTTTTTTAAAGCTGTCGCAACAGATTTATTGGGAAATTGCATAATTAGGACATTCGCTTGTAATGTCATCCATACACAGAGAAAAGTAGCTTTGACTACTGTGGCACATGTGGTGCAAGAGTAGCGTGATTCTTAACACTTGCTATTTGTTGTTACAAATAACAAGAAGAAAAAAAAAGACCACTGATCAGTTATAGTTACAGTTATATAATTGTCTCTCAGCTCTGATTAAATTATTCTGTACCCATGTTTACACCAGTACCTCCAACCACATTCATTTGCAACCAAAACAAACTACTTTGCAAGATGCATGCAGTTTTAGTTTTTCACATGAGGGCCAAGAGTTGCAAAGTGTATCTTTAAATTTTTTTGAAAAATCAGTAGAAAAATCAGAACATTTTCCATTAAGTTTACAGACATTTCCTTTAACCTTAAAACACAACACAATACCAGAGAGGCTAAAGGCTTTCAAGCAGATGGACCTGGTTATTGCACAGTCAAAATGTTTCACCACCGATGATGTGTGACCACATAGCATTCTACAGCTGCCTGAATGTGTTTATATCAAAGATGTCACATTTATTTGTTGCAGGGTGCTAAGACCATAATTCTGCTCCTCAGAAGAAAACAGACCAAAGCATCAAACACTGTCATTGTTTTCAGCTACACAATCTGTCAGCTTTTCAAGTGGGTGACATGGTCTCATTAAATTATGTGCTTTCCTACTTGATGTGTCAGATATTTATTCATGCAGCTAACAAACCACTTAGTGCTAAGAAACCGTATGATTTATCTCCCTCTCATGGATATGAAGGGGATCTGTCATTATTCAGCCCTCTACATGGTCTCTCTCTAGATGATTTCCTTCATCATTGTGGAACACAAGTTAAAAGCTCCCTATTTATGATTAAGATCTAAATCAGCAGGGCTGTGAGGGAGATGTAGACAGTTACAGTACGTGTATAGTCGAACCTGTATGTGGGCTGAATATGAAGCATGACAGCTGCCTGTGGATAGATGCTTGTCTAGTTTTTGCTTTCCACATACAAGTATCTGTATAACACCTTGATGTAAAGTATGTTTTTTTGTTTTTTTTCTCGAAATGCATTAAGGGGAATACAGACCAGTTTTACCTATTAAATTAAGCATGTAATACACTCACTTCTAAAGAAAGCTTTTTACAGTCATGCGCCCACATACTTGGCTACAGTCATTTTAGCACTTTAATTAAAAGCAATAGGACGTTCCCTCTGGAGAACTCTATAGGTTAAAAAGCATAATAGTGAGCTGCCCTATTATTTCAAGCTCTCCAGGGCTCAGCTCACCCCTACTTGAGATTGAACCTGCAGCCACAATTTATTTAATTAACAGGAGGATTCACAGAGAAACTTGCTGTTTAAGAACTATGCTAATTAACACTTTAATTATGTAAAATTAAAGAATTTCCTTGATGAGAATATTTTATTTTCTCTTTTTCTGAATGGAATGCTTATAATTAATTTGCTTTTTAGCAGAATATAGTGTGCATATATTAGGCCAGAGTTTCCAAAACTCGGGTTCAACACCTGGTTTGTGAGGAAAGAAATCAGGGTTATGCCAAATTGGAGAATACTTACAGGGGTCCATCGTGGATTTAATTATTTTTTAAAGTTGAGGAAATAAGTATATTTTTGAAACAGTTATGTTTTTTGATAGATAAAATTTAAATCACTTAATTTAATATTATTACATTAGTTTTGTTCTAGTTCAATCATGCATCATAATCTGAATTGGAGTGTAACCATCTAATAAGAAATTGTAACTGATTAGACATGTAGCAAATATTAAGAGGCTGATTGTAGCCTTTTTATTTTACCAATACAAGTCAGATATAAGTTTAATGATTGGAACCACTTGGAAGTTTAAATGGGATCATTGATCATAAGTAACTGATTTAAGGCAGGATTTTCATTTTGACAGTTGTTATCCACCCTATAGAGAGAGAATATTTTAAGTCATTACCAATTTTAGTTAATATTGGAGTAAAAAAAAAATTTAAGTGAACTATTTCTGAAAGTTTTGAAGAAATAAATATACCTAGGTATTTAATGTTAACTCTGAGAATAATGACAACCCCCTATGGACACACTGAAGCTCGAGTTGCCATTGGCTAGTACATTTTTTTTTTTTTTTTTACTCGCCAGAATTTTTACATGGAATGCAAAAACAATTCAAATGAAATCATTTTCAAAAACTATTAAAGACAAGTAAAGAGTCTGTAATAAAATAAGAACAAATAATCAAACTATAAGCAATAGCACCAATAAACAATAGAATAAACACAATAGACAAAAAAATTATCTGTGCTTTTCAGGTTTTTCAGGTAGATCTAACAGTAGTTAGTATATACAGAAATTAAATAATCAAATGTAAAATAACACTGCATATTCTTCACTGTACAAATGAAATATAGATTAATCCTTATTAAAGTTACAAAGTTCAGTCAAGAGCAGTGTGATTTTTTTTTATTTTTTTTTATTTTTTTTTTTTTTGAAGGGTTCTATGAGTTAGATGTTATCCGAAGTATTGTTAATTTTGTTCAATTTATTGTATAATCAGAGATCTGCGAGAACCATGACATAAGTTTGAAAAGTTCTGATAAAGAATTAAGTGGGACTTGCAGATAATAAAACATCATCTGCATACAAATTGATTTTATGTATCATATTTCCTATAGATAATGCCTTTTTATATTTAAATTTTGGCAGATCATGGCTGCCAAAGACTCAATAAAAATGGCAAATAGTAAGGGAGCTAAAGCACATTCCTGTCTAGTGCCTCTTTATAATGAAAAGCTATGTGATAAAATTCCATTAGTTATGACTGAGGCTTTGGGATCATTATAAATTGTATTTATCCACTGAATGAAATAATTTCCAAAACCAAATTTCTGCAAGACTGCACAAAAGGAATTTCCAATTGACTTTATCAAAAGCCTCTATTTCTAGAAGAATGACAGCCTTTGATGAATCCTGTTTGATCATTATGAATAATTGTGGGAATTATTGTATCCAACCAGCATGCCAGAGATTTTGAAATTGTTTTAATGTTGGAGTTTATTAAAGATAGTGGGCAATAGCTAGGTGGCAAAGTCGGATATTTATCTGGTTTTGGTAATAGTCTTGTTAGAGACCTATTTGTGTGGGACAAAATCTGACCATTAGCATTTATTTCTGTGACCATTCTAAAAAACAGTGGAGCCATCATATCCCAGAAATGTTTTATAAATTCTGAGGGAAATCCATCTGGACCTGGTGCTTCATTATATGGTATTTTTATTAATGCATTGTATAGTTTAGGTAATGTTAAATGTGACTCTAAATAGTCTATGGCCCAGATTAAGCCAGGAATAGGCCTTAGTTCAATTAGGGCATTTAAGTAGCTTTTATAAACGTGCCTTAGAAAAAAACATTAGTGGGCATCTTGAGACAAAACAATGGCAGTGACATATTTTTTAGGGTAACACTTTACTTGAAGGGGTGTGCATAAGACTGACATGACACCTTCATAATCTTGACATGACACGTGTCATGAATATGAAGGAGGTTTTATGCATGTTTATGACAACTGTCATTAAATGTCATTCGCTCAATTATGTCATTTTTAATGCAAAGATGACATTGTTTGAGATGTCTTTGTTACGACAACTTGACATAAACCAATACATCATAACCTGTCAGTGTCTTTGTCATGACAACTTGACATTAGCAAAACATCATAACCTGTCATAAACATGACATATCAGATTAATTATCAAACTTAAAAAAACTACTTAGCTTTATGGGTTAACATTACATTACATTATTTTGGTAACATTTCAGTACAGGGAACACATATATAAACGATTAACTATGACTTTTCCCTCAATAAACTCTTAATTTACTGCTTATTATAGTTAATTGTTAGGTTTAGGTATTGGGTAGGATTAAGAATGTAGAATAAGGTCATGCAGAATAAGGCATTAATATGTGCTTTATAAGTACTAATAAATAGCCAATATTTTAGCCATATGAATTCTAATAGTAATAAGCAACTAGTTAAAAGACCCTAAAATAAAGTGTTACCATTATTTTATAACAGTGTCATCTTTTTTACTAGATTTGAAATTGTCTATTATCTGACCTTCTGTTGGAGGAAACTTAAAAAAAAAAAAAACATGAAATGAAAAATAGTAATGACACTGTTATAAAATTATTTGTCAGAGTTTTGTCACTTAATGACATTTTAATGACAAGTTCAATTTGTACCACTGTACTTGAGCTCAAGATACATATTTATGACACTATTATAATGGCCTCATGACAGCCAATGTCAAAACCAACGACATGACAGTTTAATGTAATGTTAACCCATAAAGCTAAATGATGTCAAGTTGTCATGACAAAGACATTGACAGGTTATGATGTATTGGTTTATGTCAAGTTGTCATAACTCGGACATCTCAAACAATGTCATCTTTGCATTAAAAATTACATAATTGAGCGAATGACACTTAATGACAGTTGTCATAAACATTCATAAAACCTCCTTCATATTCATGACATGTGTCATGTCATGATTATGAAGGTGTGATGTCAGTATTATGCACACCCCTTCAAGTAAAGTGTTACCTTTTTGGGATATGTCAAATGTCAAAGATATGTTTTAAGATAAAATAGCTCAAACATGCATTTTAGTCTGGGACAAGGCTTAAACCTAGACTAAAAATATAAAAAAGGGATTCGGCTGAGGATATTGCTCTAATCAGCAAGATGTATAATTACACAGAGCCTCTCTGATGTTCTTATGGAAAATCATATGGCATGTTTTATTCTATTCAGCACACTTAGCTGCACTCATCATCTCAAGGGTCATAAGGCTACTGTTGATGGATGGATGGATGGATGGATGGATGGATCATTGCTAAGATCTAATTAAACAACTGATGCAAGCCATGAAAATATGAAAAATATTTCAATAATTCTCTCACTGTTCTGTTTCTTCCACTAGTTTCGAGCAATAAAATCATTATAATTTGAAATAACCTTCAGTAAATCAAGTTCTCTCAACATTTACACCAAAGCAGCATACAAGCGTGTACATTATGGTGTTATGTGGGAGGACACATACAGTAAAGCAGAGACAGAACGATCTCAGAAAATGCTGTTAACATATATGTCAGCAATCTTTCACACCTGTACCCCCTTTTTCATAAATCTGTCACCATTTTTTTTTTCTTTTTTTGCTTTACAGAATGTAAATGGGAAGATTTAGAGAGCTGTGACACTTTCTGTAAGCAAGAGAGGTGAAAGCGGATTTCAGCACCTTCTGCAATTACCACCTTTTCCTGGAAGTGCTTATGGCTCTAAAGGTTGGAGAGCTCTCAGAGATGCATTAATTCTGGAGGTGAGTTTAGGTGCTTGAGTCTGGCTGTCTGTGTTAAAAGCTGTTAGAGGTTGTAAATTAAACACGAGCGCTGGCATCAGTCCATAAACCTGCAGGACACAAGAACCCTGCTAATGTCACATGCAATGTCCCATGGCTAAACGACTGCTGAGTTCTTTTGAAATCCAGAAATCTCAGTTATGACATTTTCTTAGAAATTATATAAGGTTTCATATCACACTTCACACAAGGCAAATAAATTCTTTCACCAATTGAGAAGTCAGATCCAGTCACTGTTAATCATAATTTAGAAGGGGATAGACTATCATGCTTTCTATGGTGCCATCACTGTTTTACAGAACTGAATATGGCGTGACAAGGTGTGGTCACATTGTGCAGATTTTTCAACTGGTTCTAGTTGGTCACTTGTATTCGCCACGTTAACTTACAAAATGATGCTTGGCTTATGACTTCTGTTTGAGCTCCGCTATACTATTGACTATTAATGGATATTTTTTGCCCACAAAATTTAGCAGAAAAGATGATGAAATTAGCGATGTGTCGTAAAGCCAAGAATATGCTTCTTTTCCATCTCTTGCATTCAACTAGTTCTTATGCAAGGGAAGAACAATGTGTGTTGCCACCTAGTGGTCAAACTGATTTAGTACTGTCAAATCCACACATATGGGCAGGCAATAGTCAGATGCGCTGTGCATGTGCATAGAGGTGCTATGTATGTGCATAGAGATGCTCATGAACTGATGAACATTTTATCACATTGTATTTTCTTATCAAATGCAAATAAATATAAATAAATCCAAAACAATTCATGTTTATCTTGGGCTTGGATTGAAGTTTAACTGATAAATTACTTCTTGTTGTAAGCAAACACAAAACTTGCTAAAGGAAGAGAGCTTGAGATAGAGTTGATGGATTGCTGGCTTGTTAAACAGGAATAAAGAGGAAATATGGACCTTAAAGTCTGCTGTCTCAGGCCTGCAAGTCCTTGGTGTTTTGGCAATTTACAGCGCTTCCTATTTAGACAGCAACAACCTGACTCCCCAGCTCTACACTGATTGGTCCTCTAACCTGTTTTCAGGAAACAATTGAGATAAGACGTCTGAATGGAACTCTTTTTTCCGTTTCCTCATCCCTACACTTTGCCTCTAAGTGCAAGGAAGTGAACTGCCCTGTGCATGTGTTGACATTATAAATGTGAGAACATCATGTGGGAAAATTCCCTGTCCAAATCTTTTTTCTCTCTAGAAGTTACAAAAGTTTCTCCTAAAACATTAACAGTTTCCAATAAATCAAGGTGACACATGCCGTTAAACTTGAACCGACATTACGCATTGTTTTTTTTCTGTCAACTACAATCATTTGCATTTTATTGGACATTTATGCTTAGTTGTATCACACATAAATACTGTGGCCCCTAAAAAATATTTAGACACTTAAGCAACACAATGTCTTTGCATTGCACACACACGCACACAGGTTTGTTTTGCTATCTTAGTGAGGACATGGTTTTTATACTGTACAAACTGTACATTCTATCCCTCCTACACTACCCCTACTCCGAAACCTATTTTTACATTTTTAATAAAACATGGTTTAGGATGTTTTTAAAGCTATTTTAAATATGAGGATACGAGGACTCATGAAATGTCCTCATATTTCATGTTTACGTTGTAATACCAGTGTAATACCCATGCCATTACACAAATTTGTGTCCCCATAAATCACAAAAACACGTGCACACACACACACACACACACACACAGTATTTTAAATTGCTGTATTTTAAATTGTTGTTTTTGCTGTATTTTGGATCAAATAAAAGAAGCGTTGGTGAGCAGAAGAGATTTCTTTTAAAATCATTAAAAAATCTTACCGTTCAAAAACTTTTGACCGGTAGTGTATGCATTTATGCAATATCATGTACTGTATGAAATATATATATAATGCAATGACATTAAGACATTTTAAAATGTGACTTAAGTGTTCAAATGTGTCCAGATACTTTTTGGGGTCACTGAATGTGCTTTATGAACACCCTTTGAGGTCTATTGCATGTATCTTCCATAATTTTGGATGGTTATGAAAGTGCCCACGCATTTCACAACACAATACAGAGCTATGTGGTGGTATACTGATGACACCACAACTCCCTTGAGAATGTGCAGTGAAAGATAAAATTTGGCTCTCGTTTCAGGGTTAGAACAGTCAAACATAATTGAAGCTGGTTAAATAGTTTATTCAAATGCAAAATTGTAAATGGAGAAATGTCCCGCATGTGCTGGTTTTTCATTTGACAATTAAATTGTTCTGAACTAATTACATTGTCAGAGTCATAAAGAGCAATTCTGTCTTAATAGTGTTCCTAGCTGCAAGGTACAAAATCTTTTGTCATGTTTACAAAGCAAATTACAGTATGTGAATTGCATGCACTACCCATCATATGGGTAGTGCTTTCAATAACTCTGTAGTTTTTCCAGTTTCTGTTTTTTGGCTTCAGTCAAACAGATACCTTATAACAGTATCCAGCGGTATCTATATGAAAGGTGTGGTGGAATAGGTCCTGGAATTTATTATGGCATGATGAGGGCCAGGAGACTGTGTATTTTTGCCTTTTCTTTTGCTTTCACATCTGTACAAATGTCACAGCTGTGGGAGGAAATATGTCTGGCCACTACAGGTGCTTTTCAAAGAGATTCAGTGTGTACAGTCTCCTTTTTTCAGCATGAAAAGACAGAGTTTCCCGTCACAAAGACGCTGCAGCAGCAGGAACTGCTTGTAAAAGACTTTCTTCTGTTCAGCCTCCTCCGTCACGATCCCTGCCTGAAAGATCTTGAAAGATCTCCATGGTATTTTTTGTTCAGTAATACCCACAATATTTCAGGTGATCTGGATTTTGTCAGCTTTGACAATTCTTAGTGATTATAAAATAAAATAAATAATAGATATCGATATCGATATATGATATATAACAACTTTTTCCAGAGCAAAAAACTTGCTGAGAAGCCAGAGCTCTTCAACATCTTTATGTAATCTGTCTATCAACCAACGCACGCAAATACAATGGAAAAAGACTTGGAAGCATTGCATGCTAAAATATACTGAGCTAATATGTTCACAATGTTCACACAAGTACATGTTATACTGTTTGCAATTGTATCAGCTTAAACCAGATGTGGAAATATTTGTTCAAAGATTATTTGTCATCAACTTGGAAACATCTGTGGAGCAATTACATTCGCTGCTTCTGTAGCTTCTTCATATTTTAACATTTCAGAGGTCTATATGTCATCTTGATTTGTTATGCAGTGAATGGGACATAGCAGATGGTAATACATCCTGAAGGACTGTTATTAAGAATGTTTTATTGCATTTTCAAGAGATTAATTAGATGTGATGAACAGAATTAATCCACAAACTGACAGATCTAAATGCTTAGTTCAAAGTGGTTTAGAGAGATAGGTTTAGGTTTAGCTTGCTAGCTTTTCTGCATTTTCTGCTACCTTTTCTGCATTTTTCCCCACAAGTAAGACATTTACAACATGTGTGCCCATTCAGAATGTCTCTTTCATTCACAAAGTTATGGAAAATTAAACATTAATATTCATATTAATAATGACAATTTACTACAATTTTGGTACATTGCTTGTTATGTGAACAGATTTGCTGTCCGATCAGTAAATACCCCTATACTAAGGTAATACTAAGGTAATGCTATTTTTATAATGTTTGCAAAAAAATATTGTTTTTGTTGCAAGAAATGTGGATCGGCGTGTACACAGTCACCTCACAGCTAAACTGTTTGAGTTTGAGTCCCGGGTGAGCCAGGAGGTGTGGTGTTTGCATGTTCACCTTGTTTTGGTGTGGGTTTCCTCTGGTTCTCCGGTTTCCCCCCTACAATCCAAAGATATGCATGATTTGGACACTGTAACATTAGCCATCCTACATAGGACATATAAGAAATCTTTGTGTTGACGCTATGGGGAATGCAATACCCACTAAGCCATGCTGAAGAAATGCCTGTGCACAAACAGATTGGGCCTAGCACTTAAAGGGTCATGAAGGTTTTATCCTGGGCGTTCACACCTCAAAGCTCAAAAAACCCTGTTAAAATAGGCGTGTAGTGGGGGAGAAGAGGGGAGAGAACAACCAATGAAGCAGAGACACAGAACACACTCATTATACAGAATAATGAATATTAATATATGAGCATGGAGAAAATGACAACAACTCCCAAGCACAAGGGAGAAATGCGAAAGATTATTTAATAGGGTTAATAATAGGCTACTTTGATTACGTTTACGAGCACTGCAGTCTCAAATTCAGTCTTTTGTCTTAGAATAATCGTGTCGTCGCATTCAGACCACTGTATCAGTGTCCAGTTTGCACATATAATTCATTTGAAGAAGAATTGATGAAATATGTGTGCATAACTACACCGTGCTGGTTAATGTTTGGTGCAGGAGAATGTGTGAAATAAAAATTTTAAACACAGATACTTTATTCTGTATGAGCTATGTGCCACGTGGCTAGTGTTGTTAAACACTACGCGAAGCTCCGCGCTGAAACCGATCATATGCGTGGTCCGCGTGTATAGCATAACAGTCGTATTTTTCATGTGTTTGTATTCAAACTCCAGTTCTGACCGCATCGCGAGCAAAATACAAACAACACATGCTGCTGTGCTGAGGGAAACATGCACACGGCTCATGTGTTTGAACGCGTCTAGAGCAGGCAGAGGTGAATGAGCCGCACTTTTGTGACATTTGAATTCTCTGCTGTAATGCGATCTCATGCAAACATTTTCCATTTGTGCTGGTAGATTACAGCAAAACAATCCACATGCACACAAACCTCTGCTCTGGTCGCGTCTCAGGAAAACACATTGTGTTGTAGCACTGAGGAAACGAACACCAACGATATGTCTCTGAATGACAAGAGACCGAGGCGAGAAAAGTGATACTTCCTCATGCATAATACGCAATTATAATCTTATGCATACTACAGCACAGTGATTGGATTAAATGAGCTTTATGTCATGAATATATGTCGAGAATCGCTCGAAACGGTCTACGTCAGCATATTCGACCATGTCCATACTTGGGCCGAAAGTACACAATTACGTCAGATTTTGTGACGTTGCTCTGACTCAGCTTTTCAAACCGGAAGACAGAAATCGCTCTGAAAAATGCAAAACATAACTATTTTTCACTTATGAATAACATTAATGAGTACCTTTAGTGTTTTCAATGATGTGCAGCCTATACATATCTGTTTACATAAAAACAAAAGCACATTAATATCCAAGGGTCCATCCTATGCAACTTATGGAAAAAGTTGGACAGTGGCCCTGCTCCCTAAAGCCAGAGTCCACAGGTGCTAGGTAAAAACCGAAAAGCTTGTATGCTCCATGTAATTGTGGCGACCAGGGCAGGCGAGAGCCGTGAGGGAACGGCGCGAGGCCGGTGGCGCGAGTGTTAATGAGCTTCACCTGGGAGGCGCACCGGCCTTGAGTCCCTCACGGAGGAGCTCCGGGAGCATAAAAGGAGGAGCGACTACAGTGAAGGACGAGAGAGGACCAGGCCTGGACTTTATTTTACGTTTTATTATGTTTGTGTGGCCGGCAGACGTCCGCGAGGGTCTGCCGGCATTACTTTCGTTTTGTTCTTTGTTTATTTTGAATTAAAGTTTTGTTGAATGTTCGCCGGTTCCCGCCTCCTTCCCACATCTATGAACCACGTTACATTGGTGCCGAAACCCGGGAGGAAGGAGGGACATGCTGTCGGAGAGCCCTCGCTGCTGAGGGGGATTGCGGTGCTGCGGAGTTCGGGCAGCGCGGGAGTGGGAAGACCGCAAGAGGCTGCCCGAGGGGGTGGTGCTGGAGCTTAGTGACAGGTGGGACGGAGACCCGGATGCCGTGCTCCTGGGACGAGGTGGGGTGGCTGCCGTCCTGGACCTGGAGGGAGCGGAGGAGTCGCCGCCGTCCGCCGTGGGCCGGAGCCTGCTGCCGTCCGCCATGAAGGGGAGGAGCAGGGGACGGGGGACTCGCTGCCGGCTGCCCTCAGTCGGAGGAGCCATCGTCGGCCGCCAGGAGGCGGTCGAGGATCGGGCCGTCCACCGAGCGTCCAGTGCCACCGCATGGCACCGCGAGGAAGAGCCTCCCGGCTGGCTGAGGACCGGGCGGCAGTGTGTCTGGGAACCGGACCAAGAATTTTTTTTCTCTTTTTCCTCTCTCCCCTCTCTCGTCCTGTCGCTCCCCTTGCTTCCGTCTCCTTTCTCTCGTCTCGTCTGTCCTTACCCCCAGGTGCTGCGGCCGCCGAGACAGGCCCCGGGGGGGAGTAGAGCGCAGTCTCGGGAGTACCCCCAGGCCTGCGAGGGTGGATGGGGGTATGTGGCGACCAGGGCGGGCGAGAGCCGTGAGGGAACGGCGCTAGGCCGGTGACGCAAGCGATAACAAGCATCACCTGGGAGGCGCACCGGCCTTGAGTCTCTCACGGAGGAGCTCCGGGAGCATAAAAGGAGGAGCGACGACCGTGGAGGACGAGAGAGGACCAGGCCTGGACTTTATTTTATGTTTTATTATGTTTGTGTGGCATTACTTTCGTTTTGTTCTTTGTTTATTTTGAATTAAACTTTTGTTGAACGTTCGCCGGTTCCCGCCTCCTTCTTCCCACATCTATGAACCGTGTTACAGTAATGCTTACCTCAAATGAGGGAAGTTCAGGCTAGTCCATCCTTACTCCCTGTTACAGGACAGGCTTTAGCCTAGAGCCCCAAGAGCAGAGCTATAAGGGGAATACACAACATAGCCTTAGCTATGCTCCAGTGTGCTTTGTTAACGGCTCGGTAGACTCAGCCTCAGACGTCACACCCACGAAACGTTAGCTGAACGTGTGATGCATATGGCACACTTAACTGGAAACGCTTCAGGATTTTTGAAGTTGTCATCTGGTTGGTTGAATTCTACAGGATGTCCAGGAGAAGTGTGTCTCACATTCTTTAACGGTCAGCCTGGAAACAAATGCTGTGATGCCAAACTCCCTTGTGGAAGAAGAACGCTGTCGTGTTTACAGCTGTGAAAATGAGCACTTACCAGGATCAGCTAAATGCTGGATTTTCAAAAGTATGTGAAGTTTGCGGCTCCACTGTTGCAGTAAACTTGCATAACATTCTTGAATTAATAATTTATTAGATACACAGTCTGTTATTGTAGGGACATCGACTTTACATTTTCACGCCCCTAAACATGACACGGAACAAAACAAACTGTGATTGGTTGCGTTACGTGTCAGTCAGACGTCCTCTTGGGCGGTCCTTGCCCAATGAAAACTGCAAAAGAGTCCAGACCTTCTGTCGTCAGTCTGAAGGTCTGGCTACGTGAGACTAACGGCTTGGTAATAGGACTATGAATCTGAAATCTTTGGACAGCGAATCGATTCTATTCACAATTCATAGGTTTTCAATTGATTCAAGAATGATTTTTTGCAAATTCAGAACGATTCAAGACTATTCAAATTAAAATTCAATGTGATTCGATTAATTCCATTAGATTATGCATTTTTTATATGCATTCATAGGATTATTTAAATGCTTCCCCCCAGCTTTATCAATAGCTTGAGTGGTTTGACTCAGGACTATTGCTGTCTTGATAGAGAGCTGTCATCTGCTCATGTAAATAGCAGTGGCCATCCTGAGGAGAGCTCAAACATGGCATGTATCATCACCTTTAGGAAGCAGCGGCAGACTTTCAGAAGATCCACCTCTACCCTCAGCCCTTCTATGCACTGATCATACTAGAAGAGGTCTATTGAGAGCACCCATCCAAAGGGGAGCATATTCCCTACTTCAAACCCCAAATAGTTGGGAAGGAGGTAAACGAGACAGAGGGATGGTTTGTGGACTGCCAACCAAAATTATGTTACATCAACCATAAGCAGGTACCTATCTAGAGCGAAGCGTTTAACCCTACTTAAAACTCGAACTGACTGACTGACCTAGGCAGCAAGAGAGGCAATCTAACTCTGCTCCATCAGTCCTCCAACTCACAGACCCACTGATAAATGTCAGTCCATAACTTGGAGGGACAGGTGATGGGAGCAGGACATCCTTAGAAATAAAAATAAAGCAGTGCATAACATAAATAAGCAGTGTTCTCACTGAATAAAAAAAACGTGACAGAGAGAGTGGTTTCTGCTTCTTGTTTCAAAGGCGATAACCTGCTCCAATCTCCAAGCCTAAATACCATGAGTCAACAAGGAATTGTATTAAGTTCAACACCCCCCTCGAATGAGGGGCCACGAATGATGATGTGGGTCTGTATAGTGAAGTCCCCACATTCTATAAATATGACAATCTTCATGCCACCTCTCAGCCAATAAGCTAAAGGGGAACTGATGAGAAATGGTAATTTCTCTTTTCTACCACATTGTCTTACCAATCCCTAGGATTTACGGTCGGCTGCTCAGTGGAGGGAAAAGTTCCAAAAAAAACAAAGGATCATTATTTAATCCCTTCTTCAATATTATTTTTACCAGCTAGCTATGATAAAGGAAAGATAATAAAGAAGGGGTCGGACTTCCTGGATGTTGCTGACTGCGCCCTTGCCTCTCTGAATCTTGCCACCACTGTCTCAACGGAGGCACTGAAGAGTCCAGAGGGTGAGATCGGAGCATCAAGGAGGAAAGTTTTCTTATTGCCTCTTCATGATCATCATTGCCGCCATTGGAATGGGTTGCACAGAGGACTAAATCTGTGGTGTGGCACAGTTCAGCAACTGCCTCAACAGACAAT
Source organism: Megalobrama amblycephala (assembly GCF_018812025.1). NCBI lineage: Eukaryota > Metazoa > Chordata > Actinopteri > Cypriniformes > Xenocyprididae > Megalobrama > Megalobrama amblycephala. The sequence continues at coordinate 21,445,746 of NC_063047.1, forward strand.
CCCTGCCTCTGGTCCAAGTCCTTGAGCGGGTCAGCCTGGAATGCCTGCAAAACCGCCATCATATTCTGGACACCACCAGCCTGACCTGCTGCCACATACACCTTACCAACAAGCCACAAGGTGGTCTGGCACGGCTTTGTCAGCAAGACTGTATCCTTCAATGAGGATACCTCACTCTGTGGGAGATGTCTAGCTACCATCTCTTCTACAGGGCGTATCTTCACATATGGATTCTTCCAAGACTTCTCCACCTCACTGTGAAGATCCAGATGATCCAGCTTCTGGATCCAGCACATCACCGGAGCTGGCAAGAGAGCCTCGGCAGCAGCAGGGCCTGAATTGCAGGGTGCAGACACTTGTCCCTCATCTCTCAAGAAGAGGGCCAAGTGTGAGTGGAGCTTTATAACTGAGAACTTGTCACAGTGAGTGCATAAAGCCCCCTCGAGAGCTGAACGCGAGTGCTCTGCTCCCAAACAGATAACACAGTACTCATGAATGAAATTTCACTTTGAAAGGGAACCTTTATTTTAAACACAATTAATATCACCATCCAAATCATGCAGAAAGAACTGCATGAAGAGGATTTTAATTGCCAGCTGGTACTCCCCAACATATATCCCCCACAGATTACAGAACTGCTCAGTGATTGTACAAAAGAATGAAATACAACTAGAAAAACTGTGCCCTTGAGATGGCAAAATGGCAATTAGGGCTTTGCTCTGATGTACATACATCTGAGGTGGACTGTGCCTCACCCTGTGGTAGGGCTAGGGTTGGGTATCAAGAACCGGTTCCATTTTAGAACCGGTTCCAAATTTCAAAGAACCGGGTATTTGAAACGATGCGCGCATTTTGATTCTGTTTATCGATTCCTGACTTTTTTCAGTCATTCTCGCATGGTGAACAGCAGTGAGCATTTTACAGTTCTATCTATCTGCTAGGACCTTATCTCATCACACACATACGCAGTTCATTACAATCGGCAGAGACCTTTGCTTCAACACGGCATTAATCTGAAGGAATACACTGTGTTTGGGGCTGTTCACATGTCACATGCTTTCCACGTGTTTTTAGACGCAATATGTGAACGGCCCCTAAAGCGGAGACACAGGCAGTGGAATGGAAAAAAAAGCAAAGTTATTAAATGCAAGTTGAACTTTTTTTAACTTGACCGCCACGATTTCAGAATGCTGTTTCAAGGGTGAGATGCTGCAAAAGACACAAGACACAAGTGCAACAACCAAACACTTCTGCCAAACATAAAAACAACAGGAAAAACCTGTAAAGAACTACTACTGTATGTTTGATATTTCATGTTTGCATGATTGTGACAGGCTGAAAGCTGCTGTTATTTTTTTGTTTTTACAAAGCATTTGCTGTTAATAATAGCCTATTACTAGTGTTATTTAGTTGTGTAGTTGGCTAAGAAATATTTAGCATTTTTCTTATTTTAAATTATTTATGAGTATATAGGATATGTTTAAGATAAATTTGTACAACATTTGCGTTCATATTTAATGCATATTTTCTGCACAGATATTTAACAGTTAAGTCATTTGTTTTATATTTACAGCATGTTGATCACTTCAGGTGTGGTGCACTTGGAATAGAACTTTTTTAACCAGATATTTAATAAAGACAATGTTACTTGAAGTTTTTAAGCTGACTAGTTAAACATTAAATTTTTTTTTTTTTTTTAAATCGCGAATTAGCCAACCGTTCTGAAAAAATCAAGGAAAACCCCCAGCCATACCCTGGGGGTTTTCCTTTGTGATGAATTTGTGTAAATATTGAACTGATACTGTGAGGTCAATGTGGTATAGACAGGGGACACATGAGTCTGCTTACGCATTTTGTGGTTACTCTCAGATGGCTGGCAGAAGAATTTTTTTCCCCCTGTCTGGAATATCTGATCAGCTTTAAGTGGTGCAATTATATCTCATTAATCCATACAATTAATCCCCTTATATTGCTCATTTCCCTGCTCTTGGCTTAAATGATTAACTGGATGGAAGATTGTTTATTCAGGTTTTAGCCATGCTTGGCTTAGCACGTCAAGAGGAAAGCACTTGTAAGGGAGATCAAGTGAGAAACCTGGCTGTGTTTTAGCAGACTTCAACGTTTGGAACCTCAGCCAGACTTCTCAATTAACGAAAAGCTTGAAATGAACTGAAGTGAATTGCATTGTGATTTATGATGGAAAATAAACAGTCTCTAGATGGTCTTTAACGGTAATCTGTGGTAATGGTATTCTTAATGATGCGTTTCCTATACATAACACACACAGCCGACAAACACTAAAATTGAAATGTCGGTTTAAACCTCTCACCCCGCTTGGGTGTCCTCACAACACACCTGATCCGAAACCCACAATGAGCCACCCAGCTGGGGGCAACCAAACATCATGCTGATAATTTTCCAATTAGCGTTCACCATGATCATTTTAGTTCCAGTGAAACGGGGCCTTCAGATTTTTTTTGTGTGTGTGTGTGTATGTGTGTGTGTGTGTCATTGGCAGCTCCGTTGATTTTGTGGCTTTAAAATATATATATATATATATATATATATATATATATATATATATATATATATATATATATATATATATATATATATATATATATATATATATATATATATATACATATATATATATATATATATATATATATATCAGAAGTCATAAGAAGAAGTACAGAAATGTTGTGCCCAAGTTTTAATTGATTGCACCAGGCTTGATGATTTTAAGGGGCACCGGGGGGATTGTTTGTTGCAATCGTGCAGCGACTTCCAACAAACGCTTTTATCTCTGATCTTTGATCCTCTGGTTCTGATCATGTTAAGGCAGGATGGCTCCCGGGCCAGAGACTCTGGCACCTGTACGCAATCAAACGGGAATTTGAGGTTGGCATAGTTTAGCTTCAGGGCAGAAAGTAGTGCCTATTTCTGTCAGTCAAAGGAAGTTTTGCATTCCTTCCTATTGAAAGGTCATTTGGACAAAAAAGCTCACAAGAGTGTTGCGACAATAACAATGTTTGGTCAACTCATAGCCAATAAAATAATTTTACATTGTTTTAAAATCAAAGTTTGAATTTCCACCTCTGATTTGTTTTATTAAAAGTGCAAATAAATGTGTTTCCAAGCAGCCCTTGTAAAAATGCTGCAGTATGCTTAAAAGTGAAGATTAAAGTGCTGTCAAAAGGAAAAATGAAATCTGAACTGACATATTTGGCCTTAAGGGATCCGTGTGCCAGTTAATGGGCGGCTAATCTTGGAAGCCAGTAGGCAGACTCTCAGATATCAGGCTGGGTGTCTGACCTCTCATTTTACTACTCTCGAGAACCTTTTTGATATAAGAGGATTTGACTTTTGCGTGTGGACCATGATGAAGAAGGCTGGAAAAATCTGGGCCACACATCCCTGTGGAAATAAGATGATAGGCAGGTTTGCCTCTACAAATACACCTGTTATGGTTTTTCTGGAATTCTCTGTTTTAACTGTGCTGTCTAGCTGTACTGAAAATGGAAACATATTGGCCAGCATGGTCCAAATTAGCGCACCTCCATGAACAAATACATAAGGCTTAAATGTTTTCATTACTATACAACTTCAGCAAAGTAGCAATATAGATTGCGTTTAAACTTTGAGCAAGCCTAGTCATATTTTGGTGTCTGTCCAGCACACAATGTTAGAATTAGGCCTCTTAAAAGAGGGAATGAAGATGGTTTAAATTTGTCTTGCAACTTGTGCAAATTAACCTCAATGTCAGTAGCCAAAAGACAAAAAAAAAAAAAAAAAACAGTACTATGTACGATGTGGATTGACATTTTTACCTTTACTAAATTAATCGTTGTCTTATTTAATATTTAAATTTGTAAAAGTCTTTAATATTTAACAGCAATTTTGATTTCTCTCTTCTTTGTATGCTGAATTGCCACTCAGATTAAACAAACAAACAAACTTCTTTACAGGTTTTGATTCCTGTTGACTTTTTTTTTTCTTGTTGACATGACATCATTATAAACAAATTCATCAAACCATTATTATTATTATTATTATTATTATTATTATTAATAAGAATAATAAACAAAACTATTTTGAGTGGGGTACATTTAGGATAAAGTAAAAAAACTGAGTATTTTATTTATGTGCAATGTTTACCTTTTAGCTAAATTTCATTTGCCCTTTTTGCATATTTTCCTTTTTATCTTTATGAGGGCATTTTTTTTTTTAACCATATAAAAACACACAAGATGTAATTTCTGTAACAAGGAAGGTGCTAAAGAGATGCAGGGTGGTAATGTGGATCTAGGTGCAGGGGTTTTATTTGAACAAAGCAAAACAACAAACAAAAGAACCGGAAATAAGGGAGCACAGGGAGAAGAGACACGCACCCATCTATAGCAAACTTTGACTGACGAGGAACAAAGGAAACAGAAGAGCTATATTTACACAGGGAACTAATTGGCTCCCTAGCGAACAACAGCAAAAGTCCAGGTGGGTGGTGGAGCGGAGGTGGACCGGGGGAGTGTTGGAGGGCCAGGGCTATGAGGAGGAAATAACTGTAACTCACCACAGAGGAGCCAGCAAAGCTGGAGATCACCATGGAAAAGCCAGCAGATCTGGGCACCACAGCGGAACAGAAGACAGTGAGGGGGGTCAGGGGACTATGGCGAAGCAGAAACAAGGAGCACACAAAGTTTGGGGGCAGCCTCGGTGGCCATGACAGAAAGAGGCCATGACCATAGCAAAGCCAATAAGGGGTAAAGGGAGTTCAGAGTCTGTCTCCATGTCCGTACAGAGTTGACAGAGGACGAAGAGATATCAGAATTGGCCTCCCTGGTCATGGCGGATGCCACCACCTTGCGGCTCAGACACGCAAAATGGCAGTGGTCATTACTGGAAGCGCTAAGGACAGGGGAAAGACCACGGGGATAGAGAGTGCTGGGACCACTGGGCTTGGGAACGGTGAGAGCACAGGGCTTGGGATGCCACCACTCATCACCAACAGCAGGGGATCCACCACACTGGATGCCAGTCTTGTCTACATCGAGACAGATCCGTTCGCTGGGGTCATGAAGCTATATGTGCATAGCATAGACTGTAAAAAAAATATGGACGAGGCACATTCACTCTCTTCCATTGTAATTACTGAAGCCGCCAGTGTGTCAATATGGCGCTGACATCTTTCGTCTCGAGTCTGCGCATAGTGAACGTGGAGCCTGAGTCTGCGCAGTAGTGAGCACGAAGTGGAGCCACGATATCAAGGTCCTGCCCAAACTCAGAACAACTCATTATTTCGGTGTGAAATAAACAGTTATGGAAATGTAGAAATTAAAGTTATAGCTCCAATCACCCCGCGGAGATCCAAAAAAAAGTCAGTCGGCGCCTCAGTGACTACTTCAATCAGAGAAGCTGTCAACCTCAGCTGTCAATCATGACGTCTCACCCCCGTTTTTATAGCATCAAATAACTAACTAAAAACAAACTTATTTAAAGAATGAACACTTGAATTAACACCAAGGTAAAAAAAAAAAAGTGACAGAAATGACAGAAACCGTCTTTGGGAAAAAAATTTTTAAAGTGTAAATTGATTGTTTAGTTTGTCTCGTGTCCCATTACATTTTGTGGAGAGGGCGGGGTTTATGACACATTGGCTTCACTTTGACGCATTGGCTTCACTTTTCAGGACTAGTGTGGCACGCTTGGTGCATAGCCATCCCCCAATAAACCAATAAAAAAATTGATTCCAACTTTCAGACATGAGTTTCTTCTCACTTTAATAGTTCATTTAAGGCGGTTTCATTTGTTTTATTATAGTGACAAATGTCGAGAGCGCATTATTGTAACACGAGAGTGCAACAAATGCTGGAAAAAAAAACTGGACGCGCACTCTCTCTCGTTCAGATATTACATGTGTGTGCTCAAACTTTGTCCTTCTGCATGTGCACTCCTGAATCTAGAATTGTCTTCTCACCAAAAAACAAAAAAAAAAACAAAAAAACACTCACTTCTGTGAGATACTGTATATATATATATATATATATATATATATATATATATATATATGGTTATGTGGGACTAGTCTAGCACATTTGTTGTAAAGTGAAATAGCTCCAGGTTGAAATGTGAGAAACATATGGTTTTGCTTTCATCCATGAAGAACTAGAACAGGTCAGAAAAGGTTGTGCCCAAATCTTTTTAAAGTCCATGTATTGAGATTGCTGATAAAATCAGTCAAGAGAGTCAAGACAGGGTTAAATTGTAACACAGTTGATTAAAGGTATCAAAATTACCCACAGTCCTCCAAGAAATTGTTGGAGCACATTTGGAAGGGCATGTCTGGCATGCAAAGGCTTTGAATACTGTGTGTGATAAAGGCCATTCTCAGACATGACCAAACCCAGGCTGTGTGAATTAGAACCACATTGCATCTGAAACCATCTTTCAATCGGCTCTTGTGAATCCAACTCAAACGCTGAAAATGACAGGCTGTCCTGACTGCAACTTACTTCTGAGCATTCCCAGTTGTCTTGAATTTTGAAACATCCAGGGATCTCACGGAATAGCACCTCCCTTTAGCATTGATATATTTGTGGAAAAACAAGTCTTTTGATAGTTCACACAATAACATTTGTACAAAGGCTCACGCAAGCAGTGACTAATGTGTCTTTTAAAAGCCATTGAAATGCTTAGAGACACTCTTCTCTCTTCTTTGCTCTGTAAAACACAGTGGTGTCTTTATGGCACATCTGTCTGAGATGAAGATATGTGGATCTGTGGGGAGAAATGAATCATTAAGTAAATAAACTAGTCTACGTAAATATAAAATAATCATTTTCACGCAAACTCAAACCTCATGATAGGACTTCTTGGCATATGAAATGGAAATATAGGCTATATGATTGCAAAATCCAGACAGACTGTCAGTCTATGAAAGAGTGGTGGACTCTTTTTGCTCATTACATCGTTATGCCAGTAGGTTTCAGCAGGTGACTGTTTATAAGTTAATCCTTAAATAATTAATTCATCTGGTTCTTTCAAAACTCTGATTCATTCAGGAGTGAATTTTTTTTTCTGAGTAAATCATTGAATCATTCACTCAACTGGTTGGTTCAAAACTTGTACAGTAAAACTACCATGGCATATTACCTTGTTACTTGAGTTTTGAGTAGAGTTTAGTAGTTTCATTATCATGTTCTGTTTAATTTTGTTTCCATGGTTTTCCTTGTCAATGTCTTGCCTCAGTTCTCATTCATTAATCTGTTGTCATGGTTTCTGATTCTGATTTTCTTCAGTTCTTTGTTCTGTTTTTTTTTATTTATTTTTTTATCATAGTTGTGTTGTGTACTTTGATATTTTGGAGTTCATAAACATTATCTATTTGTTCATTCTGTGTCACGCATCCCATCACTACACAGCTACCCATGACACCTTGAGACGCGCAACAATGAATTCTGCTGTGATTTCATTTGGAACTATTTGCATTCACAGCAAAAAAAGACAAAGTAACTATATTGTGTCTGATTGTTACGGAATATAGACACAGACACTAAGAAATGCAGTATATGGTGAGCTTTATTCACAGCACAGAGCAGACTGGAGATAACAGGTAAGTTTGCAGTTCAAATAGACTTTGAAAGCAGAGTATAAACTTGGTAATGATGAATGCTTGTCTTACAGGTTCAGGAGGTCATGGATGGATGGACAGGTTGCTGGTGGAACGCACACACACCTCGTCTCAGTTGGTAAGTATGATGGTTTGGTTACTTGGAGGGAATCACTGGAGTACAGAACAGGTAAGTAGTCCACTTTGTGAAAATGAGACGGGACAATGAGCTGTGTCGAGGTGTGTGCATTTATGGCTGGCTTGATGAGGATGCAGATGAGGTGCAGGTGTGCATGGTTAGTATTCTGGTGATGGAGTGCACTGTGATTGGCTGAGGTGAGAGCATGGCAGATCCGTGACAGTGCATTGACCATAGCCAGTTGGGAATGGGCAGCAGATGGAGTTTGCTAGTTGGTAGTCAGAGCAACCTCGAATGAACCTTCTCACATCCCTGGCCATGTTGGGCACATACTCATGTTCTGGGAACATACTGAAGCTCTGGTGGACAGCCCGACGGAGTGGCAGTGGAGGCGTTGGAGGAGGTGGCTGGCTCAGGAGACCATTGGATGGGACTCATGATCAGGTTGGTAGGCAGAATGGGGTCAGGTTCTTCACAGACCGTCAGGAACATGCAGACAGGAAAGAGAGTCAGCCTTAACATTCATAGTACCTGGACAATAAGAAATGGAGAAATTAAATCTGGTAAAAAAAAAAAAAAAAAAAGAGCCCACCGTGCTTGGTGGGGATTAAGTCTTTTAGCTTCTCTTAAATATTCACGATTCTTGTGATCAGTCAACACAGCTAAGGGATGTTGTGCAACCTCCAACCAATGCCTCGATTCTTCCAGGGCCAACTTGATGGCAAGGAGCTCTTTGTTGCCGATGTTGTAATCTTGGAGAAGAAAATGCATGGTTGGAATCTGGCTGGAATCGCCTGCTGCTGAGACAGCACCGCTCCTACCCTGGTTGTAGATGCATCCACTTCCACAACGAATGGTTTGTTGGGATCTGGATGGATTAGGAGTGGTGCTCTGTTAAAGGCCTCTGTCAAAGCCTAAAAAATGCTGGAGTTCTTTGATGGTGGTTGGTGTGGCCCAGTTCCTTATGGCCCCCACCTTCCCCTCGCCCATCTGGATGCCCTGGCCACTGATGTTGTATCCAAGAAACTGCACTGAGGATTGATGGAAAGAGCATTTTTCAGATTTGAGGAAGAAGTGGAATGTACTCAGGCATTTCAGGACCTCCACAAAAAGGACCTCCACATCTCCAAAAGATGGAGAAACTCCCAAAGCACCAGGATTTCTGGAATACGGAGGGGGCGTTGACCAATCCATATGGCATCACAAGATATTCATAGTGGCCTGTACAATGTCACAAAAGCTGTCTTCAGGACTTTGCCTGTCCGCCATGAGATGATGGAGTCATGCTGCACAAGTCACAGGCACCCTACAATCAAATCAGCAGTGGAATGCTCCAAAAACAGGAGATGGAGTGACTCAGCGTGCAGTTAGCCAACACGGAGGTGGATGGGACCAACACTGAACCATACATGTTTCTTCCACAGGGGTTTTCTTGTTACCGATTGGACTTTGTAGGAGGTTTTGGTTGTGATCCTTGGGTGGATGAGCTGGCAGAGGCTTCCAGAGATTAAATTCCTGGCTGACCCAGAATCGAGGAGGGCATGGACTGAGATAGAGATGTTAGAGGCAGTAAGCATAACTACAGTGAGTGGCTTTAAATTGACTGCAGGAGTATGTACAAAACTCACCACTGGTAATAGAGGCGGAACTGAGCATGCAGAGATGACATGCCCACCAGCACCACAATATCGACATAGCCCTTTGGTCAGCCTCCTCTGCTGCTTAGCTGGAGCTAGTCCTGTATTGTCAATTTGCATTAGTTCGATGCCTGGTTTGGAGCGCTGATGGACTCTGGCGATGGTAGTAGGAGGATTGCTGGCCCTGGTGTTCTTTGAGACACAACTGCATACGATTGGCAACTCTGATGGCAGCTGGATGAAATGTTCTAGGCTGATGGAATCACTGTATGCAGCGAGATGCAGCCACACTTCCAGTCCCTGCCAGTAGAAATCGCTCATTCCATCCGCTGGTAGCCACATAATCATTAATAGACATTTTCCCTTAATGGAGATGATAAAGTTGCTCACCAACTGAAGTGTCTCCCACAGGCTTTCCAAAGACTTCACAAAAATGATTGACAAAATAATCTAAGGATTGTGTAACTGTACCAGCCTGCGCCCAGATGGTTTCCGCCCATTGGAGTGCTCACTCCATCAGTGGGGAAATGATGAAAGTGATCTTTGCTCGATCAGAGGCATAGAGATGCTGCTACATCTCCAGGGCCAATGAACACTGGAGGAGGAATCCATTGCAATCCTCTGCCGAGCCAGAGTAAGGTACTGGTTTGGCTATGGGACTGGCAACAACTGTCGGTGAAGGAGTGGTGGTGGTGACGGAAGTGATGGTAGACACTGAAGTGGTGAGAATTCGACAAAGAGAATCCACAATCTCCTGGAACAGGTCTGCTGAGCTCATGATGCTGTAGAACTGTTGTGGTCCGGTCTCTGTTACGGAACATAAACTCAGACACAGAGAAATGCAGTATATGGTGAGCTTCATTCACAGCACAGAGCAGATTGGAGATAATGGGTAAGTTTTCAGTTCAAATAGACTTTGGAAGCAGAATATAACTTGATAATGATGACTTTTCTTGTCTTACAGGTTCATGAGATCATGAATGGATGGACAGGTTGCTGGTGGAACGCACACACCTCATCTGAGCTGGTATGATGGTTTGGTTACTTGCAGGTGAGAACAGGAGACACAAGGGAGAGGAAGACACTGGAGAATGATCACTAGAGGGAATCACTGGAGATACATGCTGGATATACATGCCTAGAGGTGGATGCTGGAGATAATCACTGGAGTAATCGCTGGGATAATCGTTGGAGAACAGGTAAGTAGTACCCCACCCCCCGTTTTAGCCTGGTTGTTCACAGCTCTGAGTTGAAAAAGTCTCAAGAAATGGGCATGTAAGGCTGTGGAAAAGTGGGAGAGTAGAGAAAAGGGGAGACAATAACCAATAAAACACAAACCACACTCATTATACAGACACATGACCACGTAAAAAAAATACAGATAACAGAGGGCACCTTGATGCACTTTAAAAATATAACCCTATATGACATACTTACAGTACTATACATACTATTTAAAAGTCTAATAATATTTGCATTACATTTACAAGCAATACCGTCTCTTAACTAATGACAGGCATCAATTTAACACTAAAGAATAAAGGCATAGTTACTTTTTTTTTTCCATTGTTCTTTGATTTTTCGGTCTTCATTGTCTTCTGTGTATCAGAATAATTCCTCACGTCATTGTGTTCATGATCAGACGTACGGCTGTATCAGTGTCCGTATTTGCACATATCTCATTTGAAGAAGACGTGATTAAACATATGCACATAACATGGTGCTGGTTCATATGTAGAGCACTAGAGTATGTGAAATATGTCCATAAAAAACGCATACTCCAGTCTGTATGTGATCTTTTTTTTCAGAAAAAAAGTATGTTGTCACATTTTGTTTAAATTCTCTGCTGTAACATGATCTCATGTTCCTTTGTCAGTCAGTTGTTTTCACCTGGATGCCTGCTCCCCATGATCCTGGTTGTTGATTTGTTTGTATTTCTAAAAAAATTGCACAAAGATCCTCATCTTCACCTCCATTGCTTGCTCCTTGTGTTACAGTTTGAGTACTACAAAATCAGAAAATGTAATTTCTTTTTAACTTTTATTAATCTGTGCTTGTTTCTAAGCTCTTTTATTGCTCTTTCATAATAAATACATATGGCTATTCCTACATCTTTCACATCAAATCATTAAGTTTTACACTGAACTTCAGGTTGTGCCAACTTATTTGCTGACGTTTCATGACATTTTAACTCTGTGTCCATTATGGCTAATTTTCGTTTCTCTGTTTATCCTAATCTCCCATTGGCTGCTTGTACAACCACAGAAATCACATTCTATAAGAAAAATTGAATCTTGTCAATGCAGGGTTCTGACGCTGTCAATACTGATGGACCATTCTGAGCCTTCCAGCACTGTCATCCCTGATTTGAACATGCAGCTGAAATATCTTCTTTCTTGCAGCCCAGATCGATAAACAACATACCTGTCATCACTTCATTCAGCAGACACTTTTTATCCAAAGCAATTTACAGTACATTTACTGAAGGGCCAATTCCCAACAGAGTAAACAAAATTTTTCTCTTTTTCGTTTTAGAATTGGAAAGTCAATGTAAAGAGAACACTGATTATTATACATTTCCCAGTTGTTGTCCCTTCTTTCCTGTGTAGACTGGCTGCTGGGTGATAGTTGTCTACCCAGTGGAGTTGCAAACATCTTTGTTTACAAATATTATGATTTGTCTGACTGGGGGGTCCCAGATCACACAAGTACATTTTATGCAGTCTGTACACATTTTCCGTAGATTTGGTGATTTGTTTCTGAAGACTTTTATCAGCATATAAACAAAAATGAATCTTGACATGCTGTTCTAAATATTGCATATTAATAGGCTGCTATCTCAGCACCATCATCTGCTCACTTTGAAATTACAATGACAGTTTCAAAACAAAACAGTCCAGGCAGGATTGTTCATCACATGATGGTCACAGATGTTTTTTCCCCTATTATTATTATTATTGTTATTGTTATGAAAAACATGTGGTGAAACACAAACGAATTATATTTAAATTATGAATAAACAGCTGGTAAAAAAAAAAAAAAAAAACATTATAATTTTTGAAGACAAATGGCTCATTGTTGGAGTTAAAACATTTTTTAAGGTTAATCTGTTTTTATACAAGACATACAATCAGGGGCGTAGTTTGTGGGGGGGATGGGGGGGAGGTAACCCCCCCAATATTCAAATGCTTCAGTTACAACCCCCCCAATATTTCAATATGAAAATCACAGTAGATCAAATGAAAAATATGTAGAATTCATTTATTTTGTAACAATAATTTTGTTTCTATTCAAATATGAGTTTGTCATAATAAATTAGACAAAAATATTCTCACCCTCCATTGAACCGATTGGTAACGCCCAACCAATGCGTGTCGCTCTTTCACCAAAACAACGCGAGTAGTGCTGTACTGTTTGAATGAGAGAGCGCGGGTATCACCAAAAATGAAGAGAACCGCTGCCCAGCCAACTATATTAAACCGCTGGTCCATTAAAAAGAATAAAGCATGTACTGAGAAGGAGGTATGAGAATGTTGTGTAATACACTCATATTTTAGCTAGCTAATCCATTGCAATGTAGCCATGACTATCAGTGTAACTGTAACCAGTTACCAAAACAGCCGTGTGTTTTGTTAGTTCATTTTTCAATAGTGTCTGTAATGATCAATGACAAAAGTATTCACATCGGTGTTTGTTTTCTTCCTAAATTAATCTGACTTTTGAACGAATTGGCTGAATGAACGATTTAAGTGACTCTCTCAATAAAAAAGCGAATCGCTGCCGCCTACTGGCGGTTTCAATATTTAACATAATTTCTTTCTTTTTAGAATCACTCAGTTATGTTAGAATTTGATGAATGATTATACATAAATTTCATAAAGTTATGATAGATAGATAGATAGATAGATAGATAGATAGATAGATAGATAGATAGATAGATAGATAGATAGATAGATAGATTATCCAGTAACGCTACACATAAAACAGATTATTAATTTTTAATAAAAAACAGGCAGCATACGTTCAACCCCCCCAATGATGAAACCAAATCTACGCCCTTGCATACAATGAAGGCATTGAGAAGGAAAATCTTTTTTTTTTCTGCTGTGTATTTAGCAATAGTGCACTATTTCTCAGATAATGATGATGATTATGGTAACACTTTAATTTAGGATTTTTAACTAGTTGCTTATTAGCATGCATATTACTAGAATATTGGCTATTTATTAAGCACATATTAATGTCTTATTCTACATGACCTTATTCTACATTCTTATACCCAATATCTAAAACTTAACAACTACCTTACTAACTATTAATATGCAGTAAATTAGGAGTTTATTGAGGAAAAAGTCATAGTTAATAGTTTATATGTATTCTCTATACTAAAGTGTTACCATGATTATTATATTATAAAGGTTATATTTGCATATTGTTCCCATAAAGTAAACTGTTAATTTCTGTTACAACAAAGGCACTTTAATCATATAAAATAGGGGTGATGATTACAGCATTTGACTTACCTTTGGCATCAAAGATTTCCATTTACGACATTCTTTTGCAGCATTGTTAAATGCATGAAAGCAACAGCTAATCAGAGGTCAATTACAGCCAAAGAATAAATCCCATCAATATGGATCTATTCTAAACACTTACTATAAGCCAGTAAGGTGCTGACATGATGTAAATAAGAGATTCATTCTCAGTACTTTTCACAAGAGTTCCCAGTACACTATAGGGAGTAATGTGTTTCAGTTTGGTGATTAAAAAGGAAGTGGCCGTTGCTGATTTTTGTACTTTATCCACAATCTGAAAAACCATTTTGTTTTGAAATTGGTGATTAAATGATGTTAATAAACACGTGTGGCCTATGAACACTACTGTATACATGAAGTTGTCCCACACTCAAAAAGTATTTTAAAGATGCCATATTATGCCCTTTTACAAAGTCTTGATTTTGTTTTGGGGTCTACTAGAAAATGTTTCATGCTTGAACTTTCAAAAAACATTTTTCACATATTTCTGTCATTAATGCTCTGTTTAGTTCCTGTCTCTATGAAGCCCCACCTTCCAAAAAGTGCTCTGATTGGTTGGCTAGACCAGTGTGTTGTGATTGGTCATCTGCTTTGAGTGTGTTTTGTAAATAGGTGCGTTCACTAGGCCTGCCACGATAATTACTTTTTGTTGTGTGATATATTGTTCCAGAAATAATGATAAACGATATCATTGTCATTTTAAGACCATTTTATGCCACTGAATATATAATCATAATAATGCAAGGAGGCCTACACACTTTCAAATGACAACAACCATTTAATTCTTTAGATCATGGAAATGAAGGATCAAAAAATATAATATCCTAAATAAAAAACTAAATATTTTCTAAAAAAGTGCAAAGTAACAAGCAAAAAAATTACAAATGCACAAAAGGCACTATGGAGATTTTCCATTTACAGATTTTTCCCTGACCTTCTTTTCTCAGTAAAGCAAGGGTGCACTATTACTGAAAACACAAACCCTACTTAGCAATCAGATGTCTGTATGAACAAAGACATTTATATTTGCACTGGAACAGTGGACTGCGGCTTTGAAATCGAGAGCATTCGGACTTGTTCTTCCAAACTGTCTGTAGTTGTCAGGAAAACACTATAACGCCTCAAATACCTGTCGATGACTGCTCTGTGTAGGAACTGCAGATGACAGCATGATTGGCAAAATGTTGGAGACATTCATTATCATGTAAACATAATGGGCGATATATCGCGTCACCAAAAATTATTGAGGTCATGTACATATATTGCGCGATAAGTCTATATATATTGATTATTGCAACAAGCCTAGCATTCACGCCATGTTGTAATTATTTTAAAACGAGGTTTCAACTTGTAAAAAGCATTTACGTCGCCTTAGAGCTTGTAATTACAGCTTGTAAGATGGGAATTTTCGGAGAGCTCCTACCTGTACTACATTACCGCTGCAGATTCATTTACGAGCTGATAGTGTTGTCAAAGAAATGCATAATTCCCAGTCTGTGGACTTATTATTGAAATATTCGAAAATAATATGCATTATTATCTAATAATTCAATGGACCAGAGTCAATTAATCCACTTACACACCTCAAGACATTGTTCAGATGTTGTATTTCAATACATTTGTCAGGTTTTTGTCCTAAAAACGCTCTTGTGTTGTAGGACTCTTTCTTACGCATCTCATCCCATGCCTCCGTTGCTAATTCCAAAACATCATTTTAGAGTTAGTAATGGAGTCTTGAGCCATTGATAGCAGACTAATGCAGTTATTAATGCTGTTATTAGAGAGAGAGAGAGAGAGAGAGAGAGAGAGATTAAGCATGTGTGAATTACCTGAGTCTGTGCATGTCTCAACAGTTTTCCGCAGCAGTGTCTCTAATAATAGTGAAACTATAAGTTTATCTGTTTCAAGATGACCTTTCTAGTGAGAAATGTCATGTAGCTTTTAAGTTCCTTAACTATTTTACTGATAAAATAGTCGGAGCAGCACTGAAAACACGTTTCTGTAAGTTTGTGTGAACTGTGTGTGTGCATTTGATTGGGAGAGAACGGAAGAAATAGACTATGTGCTTTCCGTACATAATAAAATGCAATTTTGTGGCAAAAAAACATGGAAATAATTTGTTGTTTTTATACTATTGTTTACTATATTTATTTGCTTGGTCAGTGTCATTGTGGTTTTAGTTCTTTTGCTGTTGTAGGCTGCAAGGACCTTTGAAATAACTGAAATCATTTGGCGAAGTGATGTGGACATGTATATGGTCAAGGCCTGAAACTACTTTAGCCGTGCGTTTCCCTGAAAATAATTGCACGCCTTAGAATGTTTGTCAACCAATCAAATTCAAGCATTCAACAGCCCCACAGTATAAATTGAAATAATACATTCAAAGTATAGAGGGGAAGCACAGTAAAAAACTTTAAAGTTTTTAACTTTAAAAGGCTTTGCATACTCTTTGCGTGTATCTCGACACACTGCATTTACCGTGAAAAACACTGTGGTGCTAATCAAGTCTTGCTCTTAGAGTATTTTGAATGGAAAGCCACTTATGCAGTGAGTCTGTTTCAGTGTGTTTGGACATAATCCATGAAACAGGAAGACTTAATCAGTTAGAGACTTATAGTATCTGGTCACATGTAGTCCATGTGACAATCACTAGTTAGAAGGCATTATGTTTCTGTAAATTCCTCATTAAAAAAGCAATGGTTTTGAAGAGATACTCAGAGAGGACTCTGGGAAATTGCATGTAGTCTGAAATGTCATATAACCAAAAAATTTGAATTAAAGTGCACAGACTGATCTGAAAAGACATAAATCACAAACTTCTAAGAAAGACCAAGCACAAAAGTGGCAGTGACACTTCATTTCATTTACATGGGATTGTGTGCAATTAAGGCTGCGCCAGTGTTGTGCTTCCACTTACCCCTGCTATAAATATTAATAATTGGGGACAAAGAAGGGTATGGATGTAATTTAATTGAAACATCTTGACCACTCCTAGGTGGTTCCCATGCACTTTTAATAAAATCCAAACCACGGCCATCGTGGGAATGTGTCAGGTAAACCTTCCAGAACTTCAATCTACAAAAAAGCACAGCCTGGCAATAAAACAGGGTGGATCAGACACATTCTTAAAGTCTGAGTACTTTGTGGATTTTCATCCCATAATGCTGTTTTAAAGTCAGATGTTATTTGCTTTAGATGTTAAAGCTTGGTCTTTTTCCCCCAGGCTTCACTCTCAAGTATTTTAGGGGAGCAAGGGAGCACTCCTCAATGAAAATCTCAAATGATCTGAAGCAAATGGAGTTTGACATCGGAGTTGCTGTACCCACAAGATGTCTGATGGTGTGGCGTGCTGGTTGCTCTGAATTAAGATCATGTTTTAAAAGAACATTTCAAAGCTTGAAAACAGCCCAAGCTGAGTACAGAGACACGAATTGCATGACTCTCTATGGAACATTTGTGCATAAATTGAATTACATTGCTATGAATATAATTCTCATGTTTTCTTTTCCTCGTCTGAAGTCCTTTCCATAAGAAAATAAGCCATCTGAATTTTTGTGTTTTAAAAATGAAAACATGCCCATGCAGTTTGCTGAATGAGTTGAGCTGTATTCTTTTGTCTATTAACTTCAGATCAAGAGCTATTTTTTATACGTGTGCTTGGAATGCTTAAATAATGTTAACTATTTCATTGAGGCCTTGCTGCTTATGTTTAGGCAAACTGAAAGACCTGAGCCTGTATATATGCTGATTTTAAACAGGGCTTATTGGAGCATCTGTAATGGAGATAAGCAGCAGTTTGAGACACAAAACAATAGCCTGTCCAACAGAAACTATGATTACAGACACCGTACTGCTCAAATTAGTTGCCCTTTGTCTAAATTCATTGCCCAGCAACATGTCCACAAACTTGGGCCGCGTTTCCCAAAAGCAGGGACGTGCACAGGAATTTTGAGGGGCAGTTGCTCTGACCTAAAAAAAAGGGCAACCCCCCCCCCCCCCCCCCCCCCCCCCCCCACAAAAAATCACGGGCTATATGAAGGACTGAGAATAACATGAGATGCGGAAGAAATAGTCCTATCAAGTACAAAAACTGAACGAATCCCTTTAAATATATCATCGGATCGATGTTTTGAGGTGTGGTAACCGTGGTATAAGCGGAATAATTGACTCCGCTTCGAGTCGTGACCGAATCACCACTTCAGGTGTGCATTATTTTTCTAATAATTCAACGGCCCGTCGTCAATTATTCCTTACTTGAATCACAGCTTAAATAGTGTTTTGACATCGACAACCCAAGTGCATTTTACCTCAAACTTGCGTCTGGTTAACTTTCTAAAGTAGCAATCACTTCTCGGGTCGACATTAACACACTGACAAAATTATATTCAGAATTAAAAATATTTTTATACCACTTTTTAATGTGTGTTTGTGTAAAGGTTTTCACGAGATACCAACCTTTCGCGAACTTGCTTCCAACACTCGTTCTCATGGAGGCGCGCGCGGTGTGCACGGAGGGGAGGGGCTGTGCGCGCGCGAGAGAGACGCGTGAGACGCAGGGAAATGAAATGCAGCTGAACGTTATTTGCTCTATGAAAGACATTGACAAAGACGAAAACTAAGGACATTTAATCTATAATTTTATTTTATTTTAGTTAGTTTTGCCAAACACACATTACAGTTTTGGTAATTTTATAATTTTATTTTATTTTAGTTAGTTTTGCCAAACACACATTACAGTTTTGGTTAGTTATCGTTTTTTTTTTTTTTTTGTAATGCCTCTTTTTTATTTTTATTTCAGTTAACGACGATGTTTTTTCCCACCTAGTTTTCGTTTTTTTCGTTCGTTTTCGTTAAAGATTATAACCTTACTCACCTTTCCGACAACGTTAAGTCGTCTCACCCGACAATCTCCTTCTAGTGCCGCTCATGCAGGCTCAGCTCAGGTGCCGGTCGCGTGCAGCGCTGCAGCCACATAAACAGAGTTTGCCCTTCCCCTACTGACTATCACTTTCGGACTGGTGCCCGAATATGGAAGTGAACGAGGCTTTGCGATTTTTTATTTTTTTTTAATCTAGGCCTACGTGAAATTCTGCATCCATTGTACGATATTTTTATTTATTTTTTCCCACCTCGGAAGGGCAACGTGAGTCGAGAAGGGCATATGGGCAGTTGCCCGGGCAACCTGAGCAACCCCCCTGTGCATGTCCCTGCCCAAAAGCATCGTAAATCGTAGAACTATTGCCACCAATGGTTTCTACAGTCAACTTGGCTCACAATGCTTTTGGGAAATGCAGCCCTGATCATCACCTGAAGATTTAGGCTTAGATGTATGGCTTTATGACTTTATTATGATAATTCTATCCACAAATCCATTACATTAACAGATGACATGAAAGAAGATCAGTAGTTGCAGTGTTACAAATGAATAATGTCATCAGGACAGGACATGTCGATACATCATCTGACTTAGGGCTGCACGATTAAGACAAAAATAATTGTTGATTATTCTCCTGAAATTGTAATTGTGGTTATGAATTACGATTATCACAATTTACATTGAATGATATTTTGAATAGCTTTATACCATTGTTTGAAGCAACCGCATGCCATATTTTTATATAAAAAATAAACAAGCTGAAAACACCCATCCTGAAAAACTTTTATTGCTTTTATAGCAATAAGCCTCAAATATCAACTATACATTGGCTTGGTTTCTTCTTTAAATAAACAAAGTAAATATATCCATGAATTATAATGTTATACTAAAATTAAAATAAAACAATTGAAAAAAAACAAAACATAAGATAACCTATAGAAAGAAAAAAATACATCTTAAGTACGCAGTATAATGTAAGTGGACTTTTTTTTGTAATTGCACCTTTGAACGATTATGTAATTGCAGCATCCATAATTGTAATCACAATTAGAAATTCTTAATTGTGCAGCCCTAACTTAGGGAATCCATAATAGATTGTTGATTTGCCCTATAAATGACAAAATGGACCACAATTTAAGTTAGTTTACACCAAGAAAACAAAATCTTAATATTAAAACAATCCCAAACAGTGAACATGATCTTAATAGTAATCATAGTTCAATCATGACAATTTTCAGTAGATTTTTAGCATGGTAATGGATATGACAATGTTAATGTATTTGGTTTTGGCATAATAGATCTGCTACGCTGCTGCTGAATTGCTGCTGCTGTAGATTATTGCTGTTGTTGTAGATTATTGCTGCTGGTGACTACTGCTGCTGCTGCAGAGCAAGTACAGGAACTTACTGCCAATACATACGCCAATACACTGCTGCAAGTAAGACATAGTGCTGCTGCACAAATAGCATATATCAATAACCCATAGCAGATCTATACAGGTGGAGCTGGGGAAGGAGGAGGGTTTTAGAGGAACTCTGAAGCGTGCTGCAAACTGCTATAGTGGATGTAACCAACCAGCTATTTAAATGTGTGTTCTGCATTGCCTGCAGAAGTGACATGAACCAATCAGCTTGTGCCAAGTTAATGCTGTAATTATCATCTGCTTGTGTTAAGGACCCATCAGCCTGCGCCATCTAGAGTTTTATGACTGAACTATGTATTTATTCATAAGTAAAGTTTGATTCTAGTACACATACATTTTTGTGGAAACATAGCTATATTATTAACATTTTGACAGCATCTGAACACATGATGTATGAATTACTTTAGAGACGTAGAAATGTTTATAAATCCTTTTTGGTCGTAGAATTTTGAATTATGGAATTAATAGGTTAATTTTATGAAGTTTAATCAATGACATTAATTAAATATGTTTGATGCCATTGCGTTTTCAGCAGCACATTCACCTAATTTGACATAACATTTTCACGAAATATTTTGACTATATTAGTAAAATGTGACTTAATCATATAAATGTAATATTAATGATTCTTAAAGATTTTTATATTTTTAAGGCTATGCATACCTAAACACTTATGTTTTAGATGCTGTCAATGCATCCATATTGTGCATTGATGTATGTCGGAAGAAATGTAGGCCATGTGTAAATGTTGCATAAGAATAAGATAAGTCTTAAATGGTAGATTATTCAAACTGTTTACATGCTCAGCCATCACAAAATAATAACCCTCTGACTTTACTAAAATAGACAATGGTCATATATTATCACAGTTTCATTTGTATTTCAAGAGACTAGACACATTGCACATGGTTAAATAGCTGCGATGTGCCCTACCTACAAAAAATGTACTACATGGATTCAGGATCTTTTTTGAGCCTGATGACTATATGCTCCTGTTTCTTGCCCATAACCTTACAGGGCTAATTCTTAAAACTACAAACACGTCTCGTGTGGCCTGTATTTCTCAAAGTCTATCCAGTTACTGAAATCTGTGCTGGGAGTACCTAGAGGGAATGGAAGACGGAAACACAGCTGAGAACCATCGTGGTTTGACGCGCATCCAGATCTTTTGGACGCAGGCCAAATTCAAGTAAAAACGTTTCCTTTGCTTGTGTAATAGGAGCTTCAGTTTTTATAATTTCATTCTTTGTCAAGTAAGGTCCAGGCTGGGGAAAAAAAAATAAAAAATTAAACAAACTGTGAATTAAGCGGTTAATAAAGTAAACCATCATACTGCTGTCTGCACATTTTTACAAAACCATACCCATGTTCAGACACAGACTGGCACATTGTTGTTTGTTCTTATCCTTAAATAATCTTATAAGAAACTTTTACGCAGATGTTCAATAAAGAAATAAATACTGAGTAAGAAAGTTTTTTTATACAAAAATTGTTTCAAACAACAGAATAACAATAGAACCAACAATCTTTGAGCAACACACAGTGTTTGTGTTACTGATTGAATCAGTGATTTATAACAAATTGTTTGAGTGAATGATTTCCATGACTTAAGGCAGGAACACACCAAGCCGACGGTCGGCCGTTGGGCAGTTTTTGTTTGTCGGCTGACTAAGTTTTCTCAGTGTGTTCCACACTGTCGGCTGAAGTTGGTTCTCACCGGCTTTTTTTCGGCCGATTCGACATGTTGAATCAGTGTCGGAGCTCGTCGGTCAGTCAGGCCATCTGATCATTCTGATTGGGTGTTCAGCTACTGCCACCTGCTGGTATGGAAAGGCATTTCATCTTACGCAGGCGCAAAACGGATGTGCTACTTGGCCGTCGGCTGTCGAGCGTCGGTTTGGTGTGTCAGGCCAACTTTGGACCCAGATGCTGCCGACGTGAGCCAACCCCGCAGTCTGCTTTCGTTGGCACTAGTTCATCGGCATCAGCTTGGTGTGTTCCTGCCTTTATTCCTAAAAGCAGTCACTTGCTTCATTCCTGACTGAATGAGTGTTTGTCAACGAATCGGCCCAGTGAATGATTCAATAACTCACTTGTCACTTGTCACTACCTATTGGCTTATTTTATTTATAACATCATAATGTCCAATTTAAAGTCACCATGAAATCAAAATTGAAAATTCTTAATTTTTTCTTTTTTTTTCTTTTTTTTTTTTAGCAGCGTGACCTTGCTAATTCAGAAGAAAAGAGCTGTTGGATTTACTGGTTTAAAATGTCATTTAAAATTGACAAAAATTTTAAATTACATTTTGCAATATCTGCAAATATGCAAATTTACAGGTTGTTTTGTAAATATTTTTACTGTATTTTTATAGATTTATTCTGGCAACCACAGCTGCCAATTTTATTGTGGATTAATTTTTTTTTTTTTTTTTTTTTTACATTGTACATAAAGATACCCCCCAAAAAGTAGTCTTAAAGATATAGTCTTTCCTTCATTCATCTCACATACTCTTTTAGCTTTGTGTATTCTCAGCTAGGCCTATACCTGCACTGATACTTTGATATTTGACATAATTTGTTTACTTTATTTTAAATGACTTTAGTATGAAAGTGTTACAAGCATATATGTACTGAATTAATATATTACTGTATTTAAAAGAAAGGAAAGCGAAAAACAATCCCATTGATTTGTTGTTGCTCACCTGACACTGTTATCAGTTGGTCCAGATATTCTTTCATAGATTATATCATGTCCTCACATCGTCAGTGCTGTTTTTAGTCACAGAAATGTTTGAAGTATTGGTTCTGGTTTCTTAGACTGAGATTGCATTTCTCTTTTAACTCCACTCCATCAGATCAGTTCATTCTGATAAGAAAATAAAATAGGCTGAGACGGATTGCTGGACTGTTCAACTGTCTCTATTGCTATGGAAACAGGACAGCAAGCAGTATTTAAATGCTTGCATTACATAATCCTTTATGCTTTGCTGCAAGCAGCTACTATAGTGGCTAGCTTGACTTCTCTAACCTAATCTAATGTTATGAAATGTGGATATTTTCTTTTTGATGTTGAACAAAGAGCACATTTAGATTTGATTATTTTAGACAGACTGTTTGCAGATGATTAATAGATTAACCACAGAGGATTTGATTGCAAATGATTTTTAACATCAGTCAAAACATTCAAGAAGACTGTGACAGACCTTAGAAGTTCATTGTGAGAAGTCAGTGGCTTGTTCCTCTGCGCTGCACTGCCGAGTAGCAGGAAAGTGAAATTGATCAGAGCTGAACAAGACTGATGAAAAAGGAAACCCTGCATCAAGGAGGAAGGAAGACTGAAATTGCTTCAAGACTTAAATGTGTATGAATTTCAAACAGGGGGCTCTGGGACAAAGAATCACAACTGATAAGGAAACTCTGACGTCTCTGCGAGGACATATTAAGGCCACAGGGGTCATAAGCAGTCTGAGAGGACTGGAAGAGCAATGGGCAGTGTTGATACTGAGGCTGTTTCAGAGAGCTGTATTGTTTGTAACAGCACAGATGCTAATCTGGCCACTGAGTAAATTTAATGAAAGCATCCCTCACAACATCCCGCCTGGATAATAATATTTATCCAACATCACATGCAATTGTGCAATAAGGAAGAGCATTCCGTTGAGTGCTGAAGTTTGGTACTCTGATAAAATGTTATGTAATGGGTTTTATAAAGCATTTCACATTATAAATTATATACTTGAAATCATAACAGACTGTTACAATTTCAATAATATAATTTATATAGATTTAACTTAATGGGGTTAAAACCCTTCATTACAGCCGTTCTTCTGAAATCTGTGGACGCGATTACCTGCGAATCTTGCATTAAGATATTTATGGTAATCAAATTGTCATCCAAAGGTAAAAACTAAATTGATTGACTACTAATCTGAATTTTGGAGGCTATGTCTATGGATGTTAGACTCAGAGTTTTTATGTGCAGTAGAGAAGGAATGCAAGATCAGTACTTACATAACTTATTTATTTATTTATTTATTTATTAAATCTGCTTAAAAGCTTGTTTAAACATTTTTAAGAGTTATGATGCAAAAAAAATGGACTAAAAATAATTCTAGTATTACAGTATATGCTGAAAGATATTATGCTTATATTCATATGCATTTTAATTCTTCAGTGAAAATGAGATTTTTTTAGGAATATAAAATGCTGTTGTTGTTCAGTATAAAACTTGCTGTCAGTTTATTTAGAAAGAATGTATTTAAAATAAATGTTAAATTGATTTGGCGCCAATAACTTTAGTGCATGTTTTCATAGATTTTTTTTTAGTGCACATTAAGATCTACAATAAAACAGGTTTTCTGAAAATAACATGCAGTTTAAAAGTGGCATCCGGTATCTTCTTAAACTTCTTCACAGAACTTAAGGATCTAAAATTGACTTTTAACCCTAGTGTATGAATTGTTCACTTTCTCAGTCTGTATTTTTCCCTGCAAGTTTCTAATGAATGATCTTAGCATGGATCTTTATAGTTCAAACTGGTTGAAATGAATGGGCTTTTTTTAACAGTAAATAAATATTTTGCTGCATTCATTTACAGACGGTTTTGTTCAAGCTTCGTCAGTGTTATTTCACAAAGGACTGTTAAGATTTCACAAGAGAAAGCAATAAATTTTAAGGAATGAAAAATGTTTATTCTGGCCATGGATTGCGTATGGGATATTAAACAACAGTAAGAGTGGGTATCACTTCAGATCATAAACTATTATAACAGCCACTTACAACTATGTCAGGTTTTATATACATACTAAAAGTAATAATATATGGCTTTTATGCCATATTTAACCACAACCATATCTTCAGATGTCAAAAAGAATGTTAGATTTCACAGAAGGGTCAAGGTTTGTCTGGTTAGCACAGTCCAGTTAGCCTCTGCTGGCAAATGCTGTAACTACACCATTCGTCTGCAAAAGGCATCTTTCTCCATTCAAAAGTAGACACGTTTTTGTGACAAAATAATTGTTTTTTCAAGCAAAGCAACATATAAATTGCAAATATGTTATTATATCATAGGTTTACTAGTGACTCATTTTGTTGCTCGTGATTGGCTAAAAAAAATCATACGGGAAAAACCTGTACCAATATCCTTTACCAGATAAGCAACTGCGCCATTGTGATAAATGTTAATGTTAAAGGACAACTTTTATCTCCCTGAATTTTCACGAATCACTACAAATGGTCATTCACTTTCCTGCGCAGACACACACTTACTGATATTTAAGTATCATACTACAGCAGCTGTAATGGCAGAGGCACTGAATAATGGATTTCCCTTGAAAAAACTTGTACACTAGATTTAAGGAACCCTTTGCATATGTGAAAAAACAAAAAACAAAATGAAAAATGCATTCCATCAATGTGTGCTAAAAATAGATCTGCTTCGCTTGTGTTAGACTAGGAGAACATAAGATATGAAAAAGGAAAAAAGCAGTTTCATTGCATGTGTTAACTAAATATTGACATTTTGAGCTGTAGTGTGTTTGTATACAGACAGATACATTTTGTTCTCTGTTTAAGGTCATTTGCTTAGTCAACAGGTTCGGCCTCATAGTCTGTAGTCTTCTGATTAAGAAGCATTCAAGGAATTTTTCCATGTGGTTTTCCATTACCAGATGTGAGGTCAAATAATGACTTTGTATCAGCTGGGATTTCATGGTTCTTTGAAGTGCGTTTGAACTCATACTGTACACCAACAGACATTAAGCATCATGACTTTGGGCTGTGGGTTCATAATTGTGATGGTAATTTGAAGTGTGTCTGGTGAGGTAAACATTTAGGAGGACCTTACAGGAATAGTATGATAGAAATCATACAGGTTTGGAATGGCATGAGAGTGAGTAAATGATGACAGATTTTTCATTTTTGAGTGAATAAACTCTCAATCCCTCAGCAGTTAAATGTGTTCCGGAGACGTTCTACAGATGGACTAGTAATGGAAAAATATTCTGGGTGAGACACCTGTTGTGATGAGCAGCAAAGGAAGTGAGTTGTGTTTGCTTTGGCTACATGACCTGTGTTCACATAGTGTCTCTGCAGTCTGGGATCATTTGCACACACTCTCTTGAAGATCTATGAGGAATTTCAGACCACAGCTATGACAGTCCACTGGTCCACTGAATCGACACAAGCTCACGAAAAGCATGTCCACACTGTTGGTTACGAATTTCAGACACTAAATTACAAGAGCGAAAGATGTGCTGCTCCTAAATTTGTCCAACCCAGTAGTGGTAAACACAGAGAGACTATTTAATTCCATAAATTGTCTTTTTAATTGGTCAATATGTATCAATCTAAATAAGTTACAATTCTTCCAAGTGTTTACAAAGCCTTGTAAATATACTTATCAGATAAAATTTGCTCTGACAAGGCAGATATACTGTTTACAAAAAAGGATTCTGTATATTTCACACAAGAAACAATGTTAAAATCAACACTAAGAAAAATGAAACCTCTACAAAAATATCAATAAATAACATCACATCTTATGTTGATACATTTACTTACATCAGTATACAATTGCCATCATACCAAGCCTGAATAAAACCCTATTTTTTTGATGCACAAAACCATAGAGATGGTTTTAAATGTGACAGTTCACATTTACATCTCATAATCATTACCGAATCATCACAAATGTTAAAAATATACTTAATGATATGCTTTTAAACTGATAGATTATTGATAACCACCTCCTGACAAAGACAATCTAAAGACATAGTTCAAAAATGTACATGTGCAATATAAACTGAACATAGCTTTTTTTTAAATCTTTCGATGATAGGTAGACCGGCTTCTGTTGCGTATAAAATCATATTGTGACATATCTAGATATCTTTTACATAACTTCCTCACAGCCTCCTTTTTATCTTTTTAAACCTCTGCAGTTCACCTTCACAGATGCAACAAAGTGCAGGACGATGAAGAATCAGGCATGATTTGAGCAGAATCATCTCTTTTTTGAAACTCTTTCTCGCATTCAAAAAGTGTGATGTTTACCAATCAAGAGTGGGCTGTACAAAACGACTGACACAAAAATGTAATGGTGAAGGAGGTCTATGGCAGACATTTTATGTTGCTATTAAAGCATGACAAGTTTAAAAAGCACAAATTCTTCCTATTTTAAACATCTTGACATGAATGGACAGTTTAGATTGGTTTAGTTTTACAACAGTCGCTTTTATCAATTGAATCTTGAAGCCAAAACTGTGAACACCAGTCAGACAACATTTGGTTATGAGGCACCCAGCAGCGTGTATGATACTGTACATGGCAGTGTAAATCAAGATATGACAGAGAGCTGAAATTATATTCGATTATTATAATTAGTGGGACTAAAACCTATTTTAGAAAATCAGAATTTATAATCATAAATAAAAACAGTTCAGTGTTTCAGCATGCAGCCAAATTTGATATATCAAGGCTTGCTGAGATACGTGTTTGACAGAGAGGAACATCATTTTAAAGTTCACATCAGTTTTTTCATCAGTGCCTCCTGACCCAAGTCTAGAAAGAAGAAAGAATGGATGTTTATCAGTGTGTTCTACTGGACATTCTCTAAACGAAGAAGAGGAAGGTAACGTGATGCCGAGACCACTGGGGAGAGTGTTACCTTTAAAATAAGCTTAAGTTCTGAGTATCACTCTTACAGTCCTCAATATCTCGTCACTGTTTCTCCCCACCGACCCAGCAGCTGACCGGGCTCAAGTCAGCCCACTCTTTTCTACGAAATTGACAGGCTTCTACAGAATCTTCCTCAAGATGAGTTTGGCAGGGAAAAAAAAGGTCTGTAGCTAAATAAAAGAGACCATTTTTCTTTACAGAGAGTCAAGAAGCCTTGCGAGCACTTCTCCTCCAATAATTCAACTTTCCTGAGTTTACGAATTGAAGAGTAAGAAACATTTACAAAGAAAAACACTACAGCATGTCTATAAATATTTGTGGGTTCCCGGGATGGTGGTTGAAGAGCCCACAGACCCATTTGAGATGCACCTTCCCCGAATTCGAACTCCCCAGCAGTCGACTTACGACTACAGACTACGCTGCTGAGAAGTTGGATCTGATGGAGTCTTCCCGCAACTGACGGTGTTTTCCGATGTCACACTCTTCTCGGGGTGTTCTCCGTTCAATGGTTATCCTGTAATTCTTCCTGAGGAGCGATGAAGAACAATATCATGAATGTAGATGTGAAGTATCAGCAGTACCATTATCTCAACAAACATTTGGGCAGATGGTTCTAAAATAATAAAACTGAGATTTAAATTTCAGACTCTTCATGTTCAGACACGTATCATTATAATTAATACTTTTTGACATTTACCTGAAGAAGTAGAATGCCATGAGGAGAGCCATTCCCAGAATTCCCCCTACTATTAGCCCAGTCACTGCCGATACACCTAGTCCACCTGCTTAGGAAAGAAAATGAAACCATTTATAAGGAAAGCTGCATATAAATGATAATAATAAATATATGACTCATGTGCATATCATGCTGTTACAAAAAAGTGTCAGACTTCAAGAAGCAGAGGTAATTTACATGATGGTTCAATGTGTTTTGGGGGTGGTGGTTCTGATCGCAAGGAGAACCATTCCCTCTTAAAGCCCGGCATTGTAACAAAAGTTCCATTGGTGCCGAAGTAGTTCATAATAGTCTGAAGGCATAAAAAGACACCACTTTCCTTACTTCTGACATAATTCTGGCACAAACATAGTAAACCAAATCCTGCAAATTAGTTTCAAACTAATTTTTTCGGTCAAATAAAGCAGAAATGATTACGTGCGCATACCTCGTGCGTTCCTGCCTCTGGATCTGTCATCCTAATGACAGAGAAATCCCCATTTCGGTCACCACTGGCATCTAGAGACACCTGGCCAGCAATGCCTGTATAACGGAATGTGAGGAATGAGAAAATTAATTAGTTTGAAGAGTCAAACATTCCAAGGAAAACACCAGCAAGAGTCGGCAAATTCCGGGTGGGCAATACAACAGGAAATCTCATCCGCCTCCTGCCGTTTTTGTTGGCTTTGACTGCAGAAATGGTAATTTCATCTGTACATCTGTGTTCCTGAATTCTTGAGATTTTTAAAATATTATTTCATTTAACAGGAAAACATGACCCTGTTTCTGATGATTCTGGCCGAGCAAAACATTGTTATTTCACGTTTAGTTGTCTTGCTGTGGTCATTGAGATGGGTCTGGGCCGCAGACATGTCTGAACACTTATTTTGTAAGGGAAGTTTAATGAATTACAGTGGCAGGAATACTGGAGAACCCTCTGTTCACAACTACAATAATGGGAATCAAATGTGAATAATATAAGACTTGGTCAGTCTTCAGATTCCACTGTTCTTTTTGTACAAAATATGCATTACTATTTTCCTAATAATAAGTTTAGGGTGTAAAATATCATTAAATAGGATGTTGATTTGTTAAAAGACAAAAGTGTTGCCAACCTACCGACCAGTTTATATGTGTTTTCTTAAAATTCATATATACTCTACTGTTCAAAAATTTGGGTTTAGTAAGTTTATGAAAGAAGTCTCTCTTGCTTACCAAGACTGATTGTAATTGATTTAAAAAATACAGTGAAAACAGCAATATTGTGAAATATTACTGCAATTAACCGTTTTCTATTTTAATACTTTTTGAAATGTAATTTATTCCTGTCATGGCTGAAGCTGAAGCTAAATTTTTAGCAGCCATTAAGGCCTGTTCACACCAAGAATGATAACAATAATAAAGATATAGTTCTAAAAATAGTTCTACAATTCTAATAAATGTAAAAGAATAGCAAAATAGCGCACCACAACTATAATGATAATGGCCCAGATGAGCGATATCATTGAAATCCCTTTCAGAATGATTTTTCCAGCTGATAAATGATAAAAACATTGACAGTCAATCAGAATCCATCCTGCTTTAAAGAGCTCAAACATTTAAAGAGGCAGATACTTGATACTTAAAATTAAACAGAATGATATTGTGCATTGGTGTGGACACTAAAATAGATATCGTTATAGTTACCTTTGTAATTATCGTTCTTGGTGTGAACGGGCCTTTACTCCAGTGTCACATGACATTTAGTCTTCAGTGACACATGATCCTTCAGAAATAATTGTAATATGCTGATTTGTTGCTTAAGAAACATTTCTTATTATTTTCAGTTTTGCTTAATATTTTTGTGGAAACCATAAATAGTTTTCAGCATTCTTTGATGAATAGAACGTTTAAAAGAAAAGCATTTCATTCATTTTAACCAATTCATTGCATCCTTGCTAAATATAAGTATTCATAAAAATTTTTAAAAAAGTACTGACCCCAAACTTTTAAATGATAGCGTATACAGTACATTGGTCTGTAGATGGTAAATAGGTTAAGTAAGTCAAAAGATGTCATTTGCGGCTATTGAGACTCATGAAAGAGTACTTATGCAATTAACCTCATTTGTATAATTTAAATAAATGGATCACACTACAAACTGAGTGTGTTATCATGTTATAATGCTTCAAATCCCTTACTTGCAAGTAATGTAACATTTTTCTCATGTATAAAATCATTGCTTTTTAGATGCATTTTGTTTAGTTTGAACAAGAATTCCTGTACCCAAACTTTCATACATAAAACGAGCTCTGTTATGTTGCTCAGGGCCTTGTGTTAATTTAATGCTGCATCCCAACCCTAGATGTACACATGCAAAATCAGCCTGATTAAACCAAGGGTTACACAAGTGTAATGTTTATTTTCTCAAGTAATCATCCTATTCTGACACCGTCTGGCTAGTGCAAGGTTTCACTTGATTACTGCTGAGTTTGCTGCCACTGTTTACCTTCTCTGTCGCTGAACTTTAACACAAAATTGAACCAGTTAATTCTCATGCTTCTGAGGATATATTTGCATTTCAGAACAACAGCTGCTGATTCATTTTTGTTATAAAATGCAAATGATGTCTTCCACATTCCAGTGTCCATAGTACTTTTATGGAAAAAAGCGCAGCATTTGTTTTACTAATTACCTTCAAATGTTCTGTTCCACATGCTGTGTGTGATTTCCAGTCCATTCTTTTTCGTCAGACCGGTACTCATCACCTCACGCAAGGCAATTGCATACAGAAGCAAAGCATCATGGAACCCCTCCATAAACATATTGACCTGTAATACAATAAAAGAGCAAGGTCTGAGGAACACTAGGTGAAGACAGCAATTTCTTAATCAAAATAATGTTTGCTTCTGAGAGAGACACTTCTATCAATCAATGAAAAAGGGAAATATCCAGGCTTTAACCTTCCATTAGGATACTGGAGAAAGGAACAGAGAAGTGAAATGTATCCATCCCCAAACCCCTTAATCCACTGCAAGGATGCGGGATGCCTGTCCCAGTGTCTCAGGCCACAGGCGGGGGACACCCTGGATGGATGGCCAGTCCATCACAGGGCTCACACATTCACATTCTCTTTGATATAAAGGTATATAAATCTGTATTTATTCATCTTTGTCTGTATTTATGCATATTTGTCTTTACTCTGATAGGATAGTGTAGAGGACAGACAGGAAGCAAAGGGGGAGAGAGGGGGACGGGATCAGGAAAGGAACATAAGCAAGGACTCGGGTGTTGGAGTGCTGCCCACGAGGCTCTGAGAATATTTTATTAATAAAATAAATATTTCTGAAATTGTTTTTATATATTAGTAAATTAATATAATACATTTGATGATTAAACTGTTAAAATTTTTTAGAATACATTGCCTCTGTATATCATTAAAGTACACATGTATTTATTTTTCACATTTCTTCAATCTTTTATTTCATATTTGGCCCTCTATAACTCTCCTTGCTTTCTGAACAAATGTTGCTCAAACTTTATTTACGTAGAATTATAAGATATTAGTAGACAAATATGATAAAGCAAAGATTATCGTGAGAGAATCCCAGAGCAGCTCATCAATCGCTATCTTATTTTAGTTAAACTGCAAATGAATGAACAACTGCATATGTGTCTTCTAACATCAAGAGTGAATAAGATGGAGAGGATCCATAAACAGCACTGTCTTCAATAAAATGTTAACCAATTAAAAAATAATAAGGGCTACCCAGCCGCCATGAATACTGAAAAGCACGTACTAATAGATGCTCATGTTATGATACGGATTAATGGCCCGTTCCTGCCACAGAGCCGCATGCTGCATGTGC
This sequence comes from Megalobrama amblycephala, assembly GCF_018812025.1. Taxonomy (NCBI): domain Eukaryota; kingdom Metazoa; phylum Chordata; class Actinopteri; order Cypriniformes; family Xenocyprididae; genus Megalobrama; species Megalobrama amblycephala. Next base: position 21,478,207 of record NC_063047.1, read on the forward strand.
GCAGCCCAAGGCAAACAATAGTAAAACCTGGGGCTTAGTCAGTCTGCGGCCCGGGGGAGATTCGATATCCGGCTGCCAAGATTACTGTATATTTACATTCACCCTCAACTGCCTAATAAGAGTGAAACAGCAGGAAAAGCTGATATAGTCATATGACTGTTTATATACATATTCATTTTTGGAAGCGTGAACAGAGGTGAAATCTCCAAGCATTCAGAGCATAACAAACCCTGCCGTGTTTTCATACAGAGCACAGCTTGCGATTCAGCAACACAATGTATCGGACTAAACATTCCTCATGCGAAAAATGTAATGCTTTCTCATTGCGAAACAAACCCCGCTGATATTTAAGATCAGGCACTATTGCTAACGGTTTGTGTAAAACGGATGCCATCTCAGTTCAAGAATGTGATATGAAAGATAGGAGATTTTGATTAAATTTCTGTTATTCTAACTCAGATGTTAAAGGAGAGGTCTCGAAGCCTGTCACCCACGTTGAGATGTGCAGTTTTCCATCACAGTTTGCAGCATCTTTAAATGATAAAGTGATTCCTTATGTAACAAAAATAAATATATCAACTGTAAGGTTTTCTTCCCTTTTTTAGTGCTTATTTATCATGGCTATTTCTGACTGTAAGTCTCACAATCTTAGTCACTTTTGTTTATTTAATAAAACTTATATAATATATCATTTTAATGTGTTAAATTCCTCCATTGGTATTGGGAGGGGAGAGAGAACTGCATAACGCCACTAATTCATAATTGGCCCAACTGCAGTGATTAAACCCAAACAAGCCCTGCATCATTAAAGTGAATGTAACTCATCCTCAGGGCTCACTGGACTCACTGTTTTACCCATAAGCCCGTTTCTGTTTATTTGGGCTGATTAACTTCAGGCTCTGGCATGAAAAGGTGCAACCGCATGTCAGTTTCCTCACCCCGGTGAAAAATTACCCAGTGCATTCTCACTGTCACTACCAGGTATGCTGCAATGACAGAAAGGCCAGAACAGAACTTTTAAGACATCGTCTATGAAGAAACAAAATATATAAACGACCCAATGGGGAACAACGTTTATTACACACTTTTTTAGTTCACTTGATTTATTCATTTCCGCAATAATCTGTTCAACATATTGATTCTTTCACTTATTTATCTCTGTATGTATTATTTGATATTACTTATTTTCATGTTTATTTCTTCATAATGGAATGCAACAAGAGAATGAAAGACAATCAACTGTTCAGACAATCTATTTTGAACATGAAGAGCTTCTAGTCATTTAGAATTCGGTCGCTGCAGAAGGACTTTTTCTCGTTGATTGAAGACCACTTGAAACCTTACATGATGAAGCCTTTCAGATGATTGGTGAAACCTCTTCAAAAATGATAAGAATTGAATCCAATTACAAGGACTGAGGGATATATTCAGTGATGACCTGGTTTGAAAACCTTCACAGAAATATAAAGATCTTATTCTTTATCCATGTACCATTATTAAATTATACTGCACTGCTTAAAGCAACAGGTGAGGCAGCAAAACGTGTTTAGTTCTCTTATTACATTGGAAGCAGAAATACAGAGACAATAATAAAGAAATTATTTAGTAAATTAATGAAAATAATTTAGCTATATTAACTTAAAACTGCAAAAAAAAACATTTCGTCTCATTGGGTCATGCACTTTTTTTTCATTTCATGTATGTATCTTTTCAAATTTCCTCATTTATATATTTTAATATTCAGTCCTCCATAGCTCCCCTTATCTGAACAAACATTCCTTGAATGAATTATAAGATTATATAGAGAAATGTGATAAAGTAAAGGTTGTCATAAGAGAATATCATTGGTCGTTATCGCAGGTCTGTTCTGAAATCAGTGACACCCTCCACTGTTGATCAAATGGAGACGACTGAAGCGGAACGAACTTTCTGTAATAAGTCTGTGACTTCCTTTGTTTGTCTCAGTTTAGCCAATCGGCCACAGTGTGTTCAGATCTTGTGAGATGGTTTTAGGGACCCTTAATGGTCAGCAAAGCGGTTGACTGCATATCTTGTTCTAGATAAGGGTTGTTGAGAAGGAGAGGAAAGAAGCACTCATGGGTGGCCTTAAATTCATATGCAGTCTAGTGCATTGAGTTCAATCATCTCTAATGAATGTGCCTAGTTGCTTCACTGATCCTCCTTTGAAGCAGTTCTGTTTAAGTACAGATGGAAATATACATCTTGGAGCCAGTTGCCAAGCATTAAAACCTCATTATTTGTTACTTGACCTTAAATTGCTCGACTTTAACACAAATCACCTGATTTAAGAAGCTGTGATTGGATTATACATGAGGAGATAGGTATTTGAGAAATGCTAATCTGTGCAAAAAGAATTTCTTGAGATTATTTAAGCCTCAGTGGTTTTGTCATGCTGGAACTTGATAACCTGCAGTGACGCACGGCGAAGGGCGAGCCGAAATTAGATGAAAATAAGAGATAAACCTGAGGGCCAACAGATGACAACTATTACTAAGTAGGATAAAATACATGTCAGTCTGACCAAATTCATGGTTTTCTTCTTTTGAAGAGATGATGTTTCTCAGCTAAAAAACAGTTAATGATGCTGAAGAATGTTGCCTGCTTTTAGGATCGTTTCAAGACCTTTTCTTCTGAGAGTATATTGCAAGTGGAAACCGTGGAAGAGACTTTGGAGAAATCCAATCAAACACATAAAACATAAAACATTATACTGCAACACATAAAACATGTTCCTAATGACTGTGGTAATCCAACACACCCACCTACTGGTCATCAGTGCATAAAAATACTTTGCATTTTTCACAGGCTCAGTCATTTTAGTCACTAAAGATATAGACTGACAGCACCTTGATCTAAAACAGCACTTTTTAAATATCCATATTTCATGAATCTTTTAAAGGTCTTACTTTGTAGCTGGATTATATAGTCGAGCTTCTAGAATTTTAACAGTGGAAACTGTCATTTATCCAGCAGATTTATGTTCTGCATATGGGGGGCTCTTTGCAAATGAGTATGGCTGCATTTCCTGGCAGCTACTATGAATTGCTAAAATCTGTGTGGATGCTCATAAGAACACCACTCACTGTAAGCCAATTCCAAAAAATGTATCACCTTTCTTAATGAATAAAGTGAGCATTCTTCATCCAGCTCATTAATTCAGCATGAACACCACCGTCTGAAAAAAAAACCCAGCAGATACAAGCGGCAGCTACAAGCAGAGGGCCAAGTTTGTGAAACATCACTGTAGCCTGTGCTTCTGTCAGGTAAGGCTTCTCTGGGAAGTGTATTCAGACAATGAAATAATTGTGCTCGTCACACTGAAGCCTTGACATTCATATTTGGAACGAGAATGGGCTTTGTCTGAATACATTTCTATATGGTAGTGGTCCCCCGCAAAGGTCCAGCTCAAATCTTTTGTGGCTCCTGTTGATACAGCAATTGAGCCAGTCAAAAGTGGCAGGGCCCCCACTGAGGTTATTAACCTTGGCACTTTGATTGGTCCACAATTGTTTTTCAAAATGACAGTTTCCGCTGTCTTTCTTAGAAAAGCTCTGATGGCTTTTCAAAGGAAGCTGACATGATGGGGACAAAGAGCCAGACCAAAATATGGGGCCTATATGGAACGCCAAGTCACCCCATTCAAAAGCACTTCAAGTGTGAATGCACTGTATTCTGACTTTAAACCGTGTGAATAAATGAATCAGCTGCTCTCTGAATATTGCAGGCCACAAAATGGATGCAGAAAAGAGGCATTTGTTTGACTGACTGATTGACTGAATGACTGACTGGCTGATATCCTGTATATTGTTAAAGGGTTAGTTCACCCAACCTTTGGCAGTTTGATACACGCTCCGAACCACAGATTCGATGTAAAGCTTTGAAGCTTCATGAAGCAGTGTTTTGAAATCACTAGATGTTGTTGAATAAAGTCGTTATTTAGTTTTTTTGGTGCACAAAAATTATTTTTGTCGCTTCATAACATTAAGCTTAAACCACTGTAGTCACATGTAATGTTTTAAATATGTCTTTAGTAGCTTTCTGGGAATCTGAAAGTGTTAATTAACTTGCTGGCAATGGAGGCCTCACTGAGCCATCGGATTTTAACAAAAATATCTTAATTTGTGTTCCGAAGATGAACGAAGGTCTTACGGGTGTGGAACGACATGAGGGTGAGTAATTAATGACAGAATTTTTTCCATTTTTGGGTGAACTAACCCCTTAACAGGGGACGAAAGGATGGTGTATTGGAAAATAGCTTCTTGGTTCTGCAATTTTTTCATGGTTGGAAGTTTTTAGGTTAATCTCTTTTGCATATTATATATATATATATATATATATATATATATATATATATATATATATATATATATATATATATATATATATATATATATATTTGTGTGTGCAAATAGAAAGTAAATGTAAAATAGAAAGTTAAAATAAAAAGGTGAAATGTGAACAAAGATAGTTAGATCTGCAAAGACCAGTCCAAATGAATCTGAAATCCAATAAAAGTCTGATATTTGGCTTTTTGAATGTGAAAGTATTCAATATATATATTTAACATTATTTTCAGTCATTTTGTTTCAAAGACTCACGTACAGCACTGCAGTCTTCACAAACAGGGATGCCCGATTCCTGTAGTGACTTTTTCATTTCCATGGAGAAGTCTTCAAACTCTGGTTTGGTGGACCTAAGTAATGTCACAGTGTTGAGAAAACTGTAGGCAGCCTTGGCCTCATTGTCATATTTGTCTCCTCTCCTCCAGGATCCATCCCCTGTGAAATAATGTTGTGTTTTATTGTAACAAATTTGTTTACATCAACATATTGCAAGATTTGCTATAGAAAAGTATGTCTCTCAAGATAAGGACATTATACAACCATGTTTTGCCTGTGTCTGCTGATAAAACCTCAATGACAATGAGCAAAATATCTACTCTGTTACTTTTGCTGCAACAATGGGGCTGTCAGATATGCACAGGAACATCGGTGGAACATCCTGGTTCTGCTCACCAGACAATATCCAGGCACTATTGTGTTGAGCCAAATATCTCTTGAATGTAATCTCTATCAAGCAGAAGACCTGTAGATAGCTTCATTGTGCTACAGGGTCATAGGACAATATCGTCCGACTATGGCTCATCTTGGGAATAGAGATAAGCTCTGTAATCAGTGCACAACAACCTTGAATAGAGCAGTGGAGCTTTACCATAGGAAGAGGAGTTGAAGAGCTCGATGTTGAAAAAGATGTGGCTGTCGCTGGTTAATTTGCGTCGATGAGATGCCAGCATGAGCTCTCGTACTGTGTCTGCCCTGGCACACATAATCACCACTGCAAAACGACAAGGAACAGGATGTTATTTGCAATTCAGAACAACAACTTTAAGCAACCATCGCCACCTGGTTTATGTGTATAATGTCAAAAGGCATTTATGTCTAAGGTGGGGAATCAAGAAAATAATAGACAAAATAAAATAATAATTTTCATGACGTTTGGTTCTCGCATGTGCCTTCCGCTGATAACATCGGAACACTGTACTAAAACAAAGTGTTCCCTGTGCAACTATTCAGCACAAAACATACAGAGGTCACAGTAAGCGGTTCTGAGCAGGTTCTTTTTGCTGAATCTAAAACATAGAGCGTGACCAGTGGTTATTTTTAATGAATCACAACTTATGAATCAAATGGAGCGGTTTCTCAATTAATCTGACTCACTTACTGAACTACAAGTCATTCATTTTATTTATTTTTCATTTACAACTCCATGAACCAAAAACCGATACAATGTTAAGGCTTGTGAAACCTAAATAAGTTAGTGACTGGTTGTCTGTATGATAATACTGCATGCATTAATTTTCTTGTTCCCCATTTCTATTTATGGAAGACAAAATAAAGCACTTTGTCCTCATAAGAGTTTTACAGACCATAAATTCAACATGCACATTAAGGTATTATCATTATCTTGATCCTGAGAACACGCTCAGTGCTGTTCATTTAAGATTAATTACGACCTTTATGCTACTGGCCAGCTTTACAAGAACATGTGGCATTGATTCAATTATGTAAGCACAAGCCTTTGAGTACCATAGAATAGCTGATTTTTGACCTGGTCTAACAGAAACACAGTCTGAGGTACAAAATATTTTCCCATGGAGCAAGGAGGTCAAAAATAAATAAACAAACAACAAGCAAACAGAGTTTTTTTTTCAAAAAAGTCGCAAAGTGTCCCATAAATAGGAAGATTCAGAGGATTGGAACTTTCCCCACAGCTCAGTCAGTGTAATGCGCTGCTTGAAATATCCTCAGCTGAGTGGGACAAACTTCACCTCAGTATTCCTGCACTATAGCACCCTTTAATTACAGAGCATACAGCACACTACAGGCCCTGTGTTGGCTCTCCAGCGATTCCATGGGGTACAGCTCCAGCCAGCAATATTTCAAAAATCTGGATTTTCCCACTGACACTAGTTACAAATGAGCTGAGGAATGCAAAGGGGCAACACATGGCACACTTACCGTTGGTTGCGCCGCATTTAAAGCACCTGGGGGTCTATATAGACGCATAGTGTGAACGTGCACATGGAAATAATATCGCTGTGCAAACTTGTGCAGTATCGCTACTGAGTATAAGAGCTTACTGTCTTGCCGCTCTGTCCGACTTTGGCAGCATGGCACAGAATGCAAAATAAGCGGGGCTATAATGACATATATCTGGCTTAGTAAATTCACTCCCTGAGGACCACTCAGCCAGCTAGAGCTTCTGTGCTCACGTCATTCACTGTCAAAACATTGCAACACTGTATTCCATCCTCATTAAAGTGCGTTATCTTCTGACATTTAGCATCAGTGTGGAGATCTGACAAAACAGATGTTTATAAACATTTATCTTAGACATATGATGTTTAAAAAATAGCATTTATAATAGTGATTACATCTACAAACAGAGTGCACATCATGGAAAAAAAAGCAGTATGTTTTGGATGCAAATCATTATAACTTGGAATTTTATATGTTACACATTCAACAGCTAGGTATCGTTTCCTGGTCCAAACACTCACAGATGCCAAAAGCAAACCACACATGATGCTGATATACACTCACAGTATGCTGTGATACCATTAAAAAAAATCATAATCCTAAGCTTTATCTCCATACCTAAATCTCTCAAATGGCCCATGATCTTTTATGAATCATTAAAATACTGGTGTCCAGGACACTGTGAGCCCAGACACTGTATTGTACACTTAGCTTAGCTGAAATTAGTAGAGGCTTGGATCCAAAAACTATATTTCTTATGTCATGACTTAAGCGGATTGTTACCAATGTTGACACTCATCTAGCCATCATACCCACAAAACACTCCCACTCCACAGTCTTTCGATAAACAGGTGCTAATTTTTTTTTAAACATCAGCTCTCGTGTGCAGGCTGGGCCATGTAATTAAACTTACCTGTATTTTATTACATTTGCTTCAGCTGTGCCAACCAACACACTGCAGCCTCGCGCAACAGGTTCAAAACTGCATAACGAAGGCTGACAACAACATAAACAAGGGTATTGCAATGGCCAATTAATCAAATCAGGCGTCATGGGTGCTGGAGAATGTCCCAATGACGTCCTTTAAAGATGACTGCAGGCAAACAAAAACTATTTGGCAATCTGTACTGATTTCTTATTATGGGAAACTGTGTGAGAGAGTAGATACTGATGAATGCTGTTATTATAAGCAGCCACATAAATCAACTTTCTTACATGCTTTTGTCATTGACCTCTGAACATAGTTGCAATCTGCATTTTGAAGTTAAAATGAAATTTTTAAAAAAACAAGCCATGAGTAGTGAAAAGTAGTAGTTCAAAATTAAATATGTACAAACTCATAATGTAGTTTGACACCCAGATAAATTTAAGCATCTTTGCCATATTTACTGTATCAGTACTCACTACTGCATTACTTACACCACTGCAGCCAAACAATGAAGCATCTACCATGCCTGGAATACTAATTTCAATGCCAGCAATCTACCTCATGGAACAGGCTGCATCATTTAGCATTCAAATATATGCTAATTTATACAGTGGCTATGTCAGTAATTTATGGTAATATAAACACAAACTTTTATTATCATAGGGCTATAGCCAACTTATCTCGTCACTTGTCATAAAGCTTTCATAATTTTTTTTTTTTTTTAAATGATGTACCCTTCAAATTTTGGTAAATTCTATCTTTGAAAAATGGCTGCTTTAGTACTATCACAAGCTCCTTAACACAGTACTGAACTGCAGCTCTATGGCTAATGTTCTCAGCTGGTGGGTCACAGGTCTGTTTAGATAACAATGCTACAATAGTTGCAATGAATACAATGCAACTAACCATATGTGACCCATGCTATCAAAATGAGTCAGAATGCATACAGGCTAATTTCGAGCTACAGGCAAAACGAGTGAAAAATCTCAATTTTGGTCAATTTTGAGGTTTTCACAAAAATGAGTTAAGCCCTCATTTAGCAATCCCAATGCTCCAAATAGCAATTAAACATCTAAAAGTATCTTTATTTGTATGTTTTCTGAGAGTAGTTCCCTTTTCAAAACTTCACTCGTACTGCGTTGGTAGACACAGTGGGGAAAACTCCTTTTTCTCTGATTACTGAAGCCTTTTTCATAACGCAGTGAAAACTGCACAGCCATTGGTTCGTGCAGTTCACATAAAACAAACAAATGATGAGGCAGCGGAGCTGCATGAGCCTATGGTGATGAAGCCCGCCAGAGCCCGCCGAAATGGGCGGGGTCATCTGGCTATATAAGCGGGTATTCTGGCATAGGATCCTCAGATTTATTCTCCTTCGCCAACGACAATCTTCTTCTCTTCTGTGCACTGTGAGACTCGAAGCCTTCTCGTCGTTGACACACCGTTGACTGCTTCAGCTGATCACCACTCTGCAAGCAAGCTCTATCAGCGCGCCGCTCACGAGCCGCCTTTAGCGTCTGCGAGCAGCTGTTTCAGCGCATCCCCTCCGGAGAATTCAAAGAGATATTTTCTAAGAGCAAATTTTCCTCGCAGGAGCCTCTGAAGAACAAATAGCAGGGCAGAGGAACTCAGCGCTTGGTTACGATTGAGCTCGTGCTGGCGCAGGTCCTGCATGCCTCATTCTCTCCACACAGAGAGGTTTCTCCCATACTTTTCTCCTGCCCAGACCAACGTCACTCTACCATCGTGAGTGACTTGGTCTCATTCGGGAGGGCCTGAAGACGATGACAGCATGTCATTGGCGGCCTCAGAGGTGGAGGATTGGACGGGCTCGACGAACAACCCCACCCCACTTGCCGTCTCTGGAACCCATCGACACTAGAGCTGGGATGGGCGCCAAATTTTTTTGTGTCTTCCATGTCCCTTCACCAGCGAGCTACCTGAAAAAGGTTATGAGAATGGATGAGTCGGTGGCCACACACCTCTGCCAGCCCACTGCCATTGGATGGAAAGCGAAGGTTGCTCATCCATCTAAGCCCTGTAGGACGGCGTCAGCCCTCGCTGGACGAGTCTACACTTTGGCTGGCCAGGCGGCTTCTGCATTACACACCATGGCTGTCCTTCATGTCTCTCAGGCCAAACTCCTCCGTTGTATGGATGAGTCTGGACCCGACCCAGCCGTATTTAAAGAGCTGCGCAGTATGACTGACCTGGCCCCATGTGCTACAAAGGCTATGGCTCAGGCTATCGGCAGGTCAATGGCCAGCTTAGTGGTGCTGGAGCGCCATTTATGGTTAAACCTGACAGAGATCAAGGAAGTGGACAAGGCCCTTTTCCTTGACTACCCAGTTTCCCCCGCTGGTCTTTTTGAACCTGCAATCGATGCCGTCATAGCAGCCCCATGGCCACCTATGGCCTCTCGATGGGAGCCTGTGGACCTCCCCAAAAACATTTCAAATACAATTTCTCAGGCTAGTGCCCCATCTATGAGACATCTCTATGCCCTTAAACGGTTGGTCTTCTCTGCTTGGTGCGCAGCCCGCAGCGAAGACCCAACCTCTCGCAACATATCATTGATATTGTCCTTCCTCCAAGAGTTGTTGGATAAGGGTCACACTCCCTCCACTCTTAAGGTCTATGTAGCAGTTATAGCAGCTTCTTACGCTTCTATATCCGGACAGTCGGTAGGCAGGAACAATTTGGTTGTTCACTTTTTAAAGGGGTCTAGGAGGCTGAATCCGCCTCGCCCCCTTACGGTCCCTACATGGGACTTGTCTACGGTTCTGAGGGCTCTTAGGCATCCCCCCTTTGAGCCGTTACAATCAGCCAACCTTCTGCCCCTGTCACTAAAGGCCGCCCTGCTACTAGCTTTAGCATCAGTTAAGGGAGTAGGAGACTTACAGGTGCTTTCCATGAGCCCTACCTGTCTTGAGTTCATGCCCAACGACTCCAAAGTTGTCCTAAAGCCAAGGCATGGTTATGTACCTAAAGTGCTCTCCTCTCCATTTAGAGCACAGGTTATCACACTCTCTGTGCTTCCTCTCTCGGAGAATGACCAAGAGTTAAATTTACTCTGCCATGTCAGGGCTTTGAGAATTTACATTGAGCGCTCTGCCCCGTTCATGCAGTCATACCAAAGGGCATCCGGTCACGAAGCAGAGACTAACCCGATGGATAGCGCGATTGCACTAGCATACTCCTCTTTGGGCCTGCAATGCCCCATTGGAGTACGATCCCACTCCACAAGAGGCATAGCCTCATTATGGGCAGGGTCCAGTTGTGTGTCCATTGCAGAAATCTGTGCGGTGGCTGGCTGGGCCTCATCGTCCACCTATGCCAGGTTCTACAACCTGGACATCTTGCCTTGCAGGCTCGGCTACTTTCTGTAAGTTTACTTTATAGTAAGTTGGCCTGTCGGAGTTCGACCCACTGGGAACCCATGCACCTGCCTCAAGGCAGGACCGGTTCTGAGCAGAGCTTGACCTTAACGTGTTCAAACTCGCTAAAATTCCTTGCGACTTGCCTTTACTTCTTGTACGCTCTTGGCCCTCCCTAAGTGCCTAGGCTGTACTGAGTTTTTTCTTAGAACGATTGTCCAGGGCCGGGCTTGACCTCTGTGAGTTTAGCCCACTTTGCCTCCTGTAGGGCCCTGACTTAGATCTGAGCCCCTAATTAATAGCTTTGCCCTGTTATACTTAGTCCCTCTGGACGTCTTAGGTGCTGAAGGCGAATTTACATATCAGTTGTTCCTCTATCATAGCACGGCGTGATTGTACTGGCTCCCCACCACGTCTAACGTGAAGTATCTAAAGGGAATGTACTTGGTTACTAACGTAACCTCAGTTCCCTGAGATACAGGAATGAGTACTGCATTGCTAGCTGTGCTATGTCACTGCACGACTCACTGTTGTCGCTTCAGTCGAATTAACTTGAGGATCTTATGCCAGAATGCCCCCTTATATAGTCAGATGACCCTGCCCATTTCGGCAGGCTCTGGCGGGCTGCATCGCCATAGGCTTGTGCAGCTCCGTTGCCTTGTCATTGGTTTGTTTTATCTGAACTGCACGAACTAATGGCCGTGCAGTTTTCACTGTGTTATGAAAAAGGCTTCAGTAATTGGAGAAAAATAAGTTTTCTCCACGGTGTCAGAATTACAGTATTTCAAAAAAACAAAAAAAACTGTCTTGGCGAGTTTTCACACTAACATTATCTGTTATGTCTTAGGTGAACGTTTAGTTTACTGTTGGCGAAAACATCAGGGGCCGGTTGCACCAGCTGGACGTACACCTGGTCATAAGACAAAGCTTCACGTAAAATGCGTTTTAAGTCCTGCTAAGAATTAATACCTGTTGCACCATCTGGGCGTAGCACACGTCTGAGACTAAATCTTACGCCTAGTCAAAGGCTGGTGTAAAGTGAGAAGTCTTGACTTGTTTCCATGGTGAAAATAAAGATAAATAAAAACGTTGAGACGATGGCGCGTCTGGTATACAGGCTACACGATCAGACGGCTTTCTGGTGTAAAAGAGTAATGAGAGACTGCACCAATCTGCTAGATATATATGGAGACAGATAATTTATTGAAAGGTTTCGTTTCAGCAGGTTGCATATACTTACTGAATAGCTCAATAATTTTTCTTGTTTGACAATCAAAGTAATTTATTTTTCGGCTCAGCAGTCATTTTTCATCTATTCGTTGGAGCCAATATATTCAAATTGATAACCACAGTAACGCGAACGGCGTCTCAACTAACAGTGCTTTAGAACATGCCAGCGTGTACACGCATAGTCTACGGTAAGCGTACCTGCGCCTAGTCGTGGTTTTAGATGGTGAAACAGGTGTAAATATTCATCGGAAAGCTGGACGTAAGTCCAGCGTAGAGCTTACACCCAACTTTTTTATGTCCAGCTGGTGCAACCAGCCCCTGATGTGTTATTGTATTATATTACATCCGTGTGATACAGTAGGTCTTAATAGGCTGCCTGTTTCATAAATGTTAATCAAACAGTTATGGAATTATGGAAAAAAAGTTGAATATATACATATATACATAGATAGATAGATAGATAGATAGATAGATATGGGTTTTGACTTGGTTTGTGCTAAATTTGGTGGTATTAGCAGGGATTAGTTTCTAGGTGATTTTGTTTTGGAACCTTCAGAAAACTTTAAACTCGATTTTTTCTCAAAATTTGACTTTACTGACTCTATTGACTTCAAGGTCTAGCTCAGTCATTTTGAAGGATTTTTAATCGAGAATGTAAAAAAAAAAACACATTTTTGATAATTTGCTCATTGTGACTCATTTTACCAGCACGGGTCACATATAATCATGCATAATTATGATAGCACAATAAATAGGCTTATCGGCTTTTAAAAGGGAGAAGAAAAGCTTCCCATATGTTATGACGCTGCTGATGTCAAACAAAACTGTACATTATTTGGGCCCAATCACAACAGTCAACTGGTAGAAGGCAGATGCCGACATGGACAGGCAATGCAGTTGCTTAAATTCGCAATGTTATGGAAGTAGCGACATATCTTTTCTTCAGTATTCTGATGTACATCTGAGTGAAACAGAAAATTGTATGATGGGGACTTGGATCTATCCATCAGCTGTTGATTGGATTGAGGCTAATCTGAATACAAGCTTGCAGTTGAGTGTAAGAAAAAGGGCAGAGTTTAAGCAGACTAAATGATTGGACCCTCATCACAGGGTCCCCCAATGGTGATGATCCTGTTGACAGGTTGGTTGAAATTCCCTCATCCTCGAAAATCAAACAAAACTATGCATACTGTAGGTGAAAAAATATAAGGCAAAAATATAAACCAGACTACAGTATGAAATTTTGGCCATGCTCTTTACTTTAAAAAAACGCATAAGTTTTGCTACGGTTATGCCTGTCGTTTACACTATGCCTGCGTTTTTGAACCTCGAAAACGGAGACTTTCGAAAATACTGCAGACCCCGTTTTAGTTTTAAAATGCCGGGGTTGCATTTCAGTATAAACGGACCAAAACGGAGACTTTTGAAAATGATGCCGTGACTGCCCACGTTCGCTCTGCGTATCCTTGACGACCATGTACAATAACATGAAGACTGAACTGCTGCTTTGTTGTCATTTTTAGCAGTCACTGTGCAGTTAAACTCTGCATTTTTTTTAATACTGCAACGCCCTATATGCGCAAAAGACAACTGTTTACACTTGTACGCACATGTCCAGTGTGCATGAACGGTCATGTGACATGCGTTTTCAGCTGTGTAGTGTAGACAGAGATCATTTCTGAAATGCTGTGGAAACGCCAGTGTAGATGAGGATCGTTTTCATTTTAAAATGGCGTTTTAAACCAAATATGCACTAGTGTAAACGAGTGAGTGTTGAGTATTTGGGTGGTGGCTTAAAAAATGCATCCCATCACTGAGATTCCACATTTATATCTCTGCATGGCCTGTGATGGACAGATCAAAGAAAGTATATGTCATTATATGAGGAGCATTCCATACTTGCAAATTTATAGTTGTTGTGGGGGATCGCAACATGTTGAGGACCTCTAGCTGCTGTAAACTGGTAGAAAAGGGAAAGAAAATTATAAAAAGCCTCAAGAGCTGTTACCCTGTCAGTGTTAGTGTCAAAACAGCCCCAAGACAGCATTAACCTTCTACCCCGTTTCAGTCATTCCATACTGACATTTTCAGAATTGGTGGAACATTCCTTTAATGACCAGCATTCATGCAATATGCAATATTAGCTTAAAAAACCTAAGATGTTCATTTCAATGCACGGGACACAGTGATACAGGGCCCCTGTATTGAGGGATATGTGTATATTTTCTAAAATCGACAACATCCTTGCTAGGAATGTGAGAAATGCACTGTTTATGAAACAGGATCAGTAAGGAGGTGCACAGTCAGACTTTTTGTGAAACGCCACAGATTAAGGGCAGACGGATATGATGTTTGAAAGAAGGATAACAGTAGACAGTTAATAGTTTTGACAGCAGGCATATCTTTTAGCACCACAATGCATCCAACACCAATAGTAAAAGTGAGCTCAAGGGAGGGTGTATACTCTCTGGTTATTGAGAATCAGCCAGGCAGACAGTGCATGACTTTACTCGCCATGCGAAAAGCTGTTAAAAAGTGCTCGAGGATGTCTAGAGGAGTGTTAAAGCCTGCAAATTGCTCCCCAAAATTCCTACAGCTCTTGCTCAGTGTTGACCGCCTGTCAAAATTCTGATCATTTTTTCCACCGGCTTTCTTATGGACTGCAACTGACCTCTTACCTATCTTTACAGAAAGGGAGCAGCCCTAGTTAGGAAAATATCAGCATTTGACATGTTTGTGTATGTTCTGTGTTGCTCTTGTCTGTTGCAACATCCCAGGCAGTTTAACATGCTCCGGATTGGGATTGCTGTTCAGACTGCTTCCATGCATTATCATTTGGTATTATATACAACATTTCTAGAAAAACTATGTTCCAGTTCCAGTTTAAATTAAAAGTGACTTAATAATATAAGGAAGTGTGTTTGACCAGGGGCAGTACTTTGCAAATCCACCCTTTTGACCTGTAAATACCCGAGTTGAGTCACAACTTACTACGGAGAACAAGCTACTGGTGAAAAAAAAAAAAAAATCTGACAGCATGGAATTTTCAGAATGTTTTCAAGCTTATATTCTCTAGTGTTTTCCGAACATTTTGTCAGTTACTACCCCTACAGTACAAACCACTTAAGTACCAAATATGAAATGTGTCCCATTTGCATCATGTTATACTGAAATTCTTTAATGTGGAAACATGCAATCTTATCGATTTAGTATCAGTGTGGATTTCTACCACTTGTGGTGTAGTCTAACAGTTAAGATCTAGCCTAGTAATTGAAAGGTGTCTCTCCTGCAAGTCTCTCCAGAGACCCTCTCTCTTCACCAGTTTGGAGTAAATGAAAGGTATCAGGCTCAAACCCAACAAGTTGCCATCCATTCCACTTGTGCAAATTATCACCTTCTGGAAAGTAACTTCTCCAGGGGGTTGTTCTTTTAAGACACTTTTGGCATCTATGGCAAGCCGTTTTATTCCTTAAAACTACTTATCAGTACTTGTCGAGCAGAAGAAAACAGAACTACTGTAGCACCTAATGAATAGTTACTAGCTAATACTGAAATAGGCACCAGCAACAATTGGAATACATACTAATCTAATGTGAATAATATCAGAACCACAGATCCCCATGCAATTCAATGCCAAAAACGTGTAACTTGTTACACAGTTATAGTGCATATAATGAATAAGTACTAGTGACTAAATACATAGGCTACTAGTATCTATAAATATTAAAATCAAATTAATCACTTGTAGCTAATGAAATAATAAGCCAAATAAATTCTGGTATATCTTGAGGAATAAATGTTAAAACGGCTTGCCGTAAAGCGTTTGATAAATGACGGACAAGTGAACGAGTAACGTTACCTTCGCTCCCGTAGACGGAGGTGATGATCCCGTCGGCGTCTACTCTCTCCTCTTGCGAGTTCAACACAGCGAAATCTGTGACGACGTGGTAGTCTGAGAGAACCATATAAACCCCCTCCATCGTAAAGTAACAGTTTCTCTCGTCTTTATCATCGTCGTAAATCAAATATGCCGTTCTCCAGGCGAAATGTTCGAATATCGCCTGAAAAGTCTCAGCCATTTTCAGGTAAGTTGGTGCGATTCGTGTGAGATGAGAGTACTCGCTCGTCTCGCTGTTTTTCAATCTGAAGCCGGTGGCCAGAGCACCTGCTGAGATCACCGGGATGTTCCAGTGGGATGCCACTCTCGTCACCTGCGCGGCCGCGTACTCGCACACAGGACCGAGGACCAGGTTGGGACGCTCGTCTCCCTGCGTGTCCACGAGCGCGTAGAGAGCGTCCACCCCGCACGCGGAGTTCTCATAGCGCACATTGAATTTCAAACCTGCAAAGAGTTCTGCTCTCTCGAGGGTTTTTCTCGCGTACTCGATAGCCGGAGAAACTCTCGGGTAGGAGAACAAGTATGTGTTGTTGAAAGGCAACATGACCATCACATTGATGTTGTCATTCAGTGCACTTGTCCTGCCAGGCATCATGAGTACTACCCAAATGGACAGACATAGTGACATGAAACATGACATCTTTGACACCAATGAACGAAGTTACTTTTTTCTTTTTTCTTTTTTTTTTTTTTTGCAAAGAACCAAAGCTTTTTAAAGTTTTTTTTTCCTCCCAAGTAGACTGCTATATAAATTAAGACTTATCCTTAATTGAACTTTGTATGGCAAAATCCCACTCTTTCTGTTTATAAGTGAGTTATGTCGTGTGTGTCTCTCCTGGAAGTCTCTCCAAAGCCCCTCTCTCTTCCCCTGTTTGGAGTCTTCTTTGGGTCTCTCCGCTTGCCTGTGTAATTACTCTTGTTAGGATGTGTGAAGTGTGCGGCTCGGCTGGTCACCACACACGCTGCAGTCTAGGAGGAATTTTCAAGCATCCTTTCATTATTATTCCTGCGTCATCGCTGCGCAGCCCGCCCCCTCCTTAAAGCTACAGTGTCGCAATTCAATACAGCCCACAACTTCAGTCTGGATTAAATGGTCAAGTGTTCACACAACAGTTACAATTTTTAATTGTATATTTAACCAGGAAGGTCCCATTGAGATATCTTCTACCAGGGAGTCCTGGTCAAGATAGGCAGCAGAGGACATTTTTACGAAGAAATACATATCACAGCACAATGAACAAAGATAAAACACAATTTTCTAACAAATCCTAATTAGATATTAAAACATGTACACTGTTCTATATAAAAGACTTTAAAATATTTTTAAACATAGCAAGATATGGTACAGATTCCATGTAATGTAACTTGAAGTTCATTCCATACATATGGAGCATATAATATATATATATATATATATATATATATATATATATATATATATATATATTTCAAATACAGGTTGATCCAGAGTGCTGTACAAGTTAAGCCATACCATAAAATACAGTCATTAACCCAACAATAAAATTGGGGGCCTGCACAGAAATTTTTATAATAAGTCTTTTTAATCCCAGTTAAAAATCTGGCAGTAGCATTTTGCACCAGTTGTAATCGATCAAGTGCTGATTGTGGTAGCCTAATCTAGTAATCATTGCATTACAGTGCAATGACATAAATCCAAAACATCATACTTGATAGCATCAAGAACAAGTATACCTGCTACTGCATTTAGGTTGTCAAAGGTTGACAAAATGTTCAATATTATCTGTATTGTGGACTGTGTGACATTCACTGTACAGGGATTAGTGAAATAGTGAACGATTTTGTGCACATCAAATGGTTCACATTTATATAGGAAGATATTTTTCTTGGTTGATCTATAATTTTATGTTGAAATAACACTTGTTTGTTTATTAGCTAACACTTTAGGAACATTGCAATTTTACAGTAATCGTTTAGAAACGCAGCATGTTTGAGTGGAAGCTAGTCAGCAGTCGGTAATCAGTCTTTGGTGTGTATGAAAAGCGTCTGTGCACAAGCAAGACCGCAAGAACACAAGCAAAACGTCATCTAAAATGTTCTTATTACTAATATTAGCAGATAGCACATCATGGTTCACTGTTGTGGTGTAAAACCAGAATTTATTCCGAATGATGGACTTTGACAAGGCGCTCAGGTGTTTATGCCTGTGTAAATGATTTACAAACTAATTTAAAGAAACATTAAATCATAAAGTCATTAAATAAACATTAAATCCTCAATCAGTAATCTTCTTATCTCATGTCATATACTGTATGTCATGCCAGGTTTTTGATAGCTGACTGTTCTCTGTCTGGACCTCATGTCCATCTATGCAAACTTCAACTATTTAAGCACTATCGTAGTGACATCTAGTGGTAGAATTACAGCAACACATCACAGATTTGACCAAATGATATGCAGTTTTTTGAAAATGGATGTAACCTATTGTAGGTTGAAATACTAATTATATAGCGTATAATGTATATGTATATTATACAATGTGTAATATTGCTCTGTATAATAATTAGAATGTTGTATAATAATGCAACAAAAGTGTCAATTTAATAGTAAGACTCAGAGTAAGAGCAAGCACATTTCAGAATAAGAAGGCCTTATAGCAGGACAGATTTAGCGGCAGATTAATATTGACTCAGCCAAACTCTCCAGACAAAATATATTTCATATTCACGTCACTGCTAAATGGTGCGCTGAGTCTGTGGCTTCAGTCAATGAGACTGTTCTGAATCCCAGCTCCTTTGATTGCCCCCATAGGTATTACACATTCCGGCTGAATAAACAAAATGGATATAAAGATAACAGCAACCAAAAGATCCGTTCAGAGAACTGCAGTGAAGTACGTCCCTGTAATTATCTAATGGCCAAAGTACAACGACAGTCCTGGCGGACCTACTGAACTCCCACTTAAATATCAGACTCCCTGTGTCCTGAGATGCAATATGCTGAGAGTGTCTTTTATTCTGTGGTCCAGGGTGTAGTTCTCCCATGGGATTGCTATGCTTACTGAATTACAAAATTGTTCCAAAATGCTCCATAGCCATTAAAACTCGGATAATTATGTTTACGTTTTATCTTTTTGCAAATGCACATGCTACTTGTGTAAGTCAATTATATCTCTTTTTTATTAATTTTTCTGTAATTCCTGGAATAGACCCGTGCTTGTTTTGGGTTTTGTCTAATCTAATCGATGAGTTTATGACTCGTGCTCTCTTAAATGTATTAAAGTGCTCACGTAATTGAAGCCATCTGTCAGTGCGAGTAAAAGGGCTGTGTTCTGCATTAATCCTGATTATGCTAGATTAATGTCTCCAGCTTGAGGCCGGCAAAGTCATGGTTTCCAATAGCCAAGGGATGTCATGCATAAAGTGCCACCTCATCCCTCGCTTTCTAGAGGTAACTGTAACTTTGAGTGGACGGGTTGCTGTTTTTCTCACACGTCCTTGTAATTTGTTAATGTTTTTGAACATTTAGCAATGACAAACTGCATTTGCGTCATCAATTTACAGTGGTGTAAAAACATGTTTGCCACTCGCCTATTTCCTTTAGGCCTCATTTCGAACGCTGAAAGTCTTCAACTGCAATTTAATTTTACATAAAAAGAACCTGAATAAATAATACATAAAACATTGAAAAGTATTTCATTTATTTAATAGGTAAGGTTATCTGTAAAGTAGTTAACAGACACTGTACGAAAGTATAATTGCTCTGTCGTTATATTAGTTCAGTATAAACATCCTTTACTTTGACTCTCACCATCAGTTAATTTGCAAGCACAAACACCCAGAAAGTGCATTATGACATTAAGGAAAAAAAAAAACCTAACTTAAAAATCTAAAGAAAATAGCCATAACTACAAATCCATAATCAGAATAACTATAGTCTCCAAATTAATAATAGTGTACCTTTCAGAAATGTTCAGGCTCATTTTAGCTAGCAAGGCAGAAATTTTATATGCAAGTGTGTGAAAGGGTCTTTTCATGCCTTTATAATCAGTTATTGCTAAACTACAGATGTGTTTTTGAGACACCTACTGGCTGTTTCACTATATGTGTGTGTGTGTGTGTGTGTTTGTGTGTGTGTGTGTGTGTGTAGTCAGGTGGCTATTACATAGAAAATTGAAAGACCATAAAGCATTTGACCACTGGATTTAACAATGTATTATTATGGCTTTGGAAGGTTTTTGTCTTTCAAACACATTTTTATTGTAATATTTATTATTTTAGAACTGAGTAAAATAAACTCATTTGGCCTACACAAGGGATGCATGCAAACCTGAACACACACATGCACCTTGAGGACAGGTTTCATTACTAACATTTAATTTATTTTAATATATCTTTGGCTGCATTTCCCAACACACGAGCAGTGCAATAATGCTGTCATTTCAAAGCATCACCTCCCTGTGTTAACACACTGATAAATACACAGAGAACAGCTTTAAATAAGATGCTACAGTAGTCATAATTAGAATAATAAAATGCACTCACATAGAGGGCAGGAGATGTAATTACAATAGCTAGCCTTAATTTTAACCCACAGACTTTTCAACACAATGACATCAATACTGTCTAATTATGAGTGTGTGGCAGGCATTTGCAGACCTACCCATACACACATACATACAGGTATGTATGACAGTTGTATTATTTTGGAACATATTATTGGATGTAGTATTATGCAGGAAAACAGCAGATGAAACTTATTTGAACAACAATATTGTAATCATGTAGTCTGAACTGATCAGATGGATTTTTTTGTTTATGTAAGTCATCGATACTCACATTGCAATCAATGCAAAAGAATAATTGGAATGCATTAGAAAACATAAGATCTACAATAATTCTCATACTGAGCCATTTGACAAATTTTCAGGGATCAATATCCCTGATCAGTATTGATTTGATAATCTGCTGTTCCATTTCCAACTGTTAACTTATGCAGGTCTTGGTCAACATATTGACTTCCATGTGTGTCATTAAACAGCTGTTGTTTATAATTTTGATCTCTAAACAGGTAGATTTATCTACTGTAATATTTCAGGAACAGTCTTTCATTTATATGGTAGTTTAATGCAAATGTTGGTTACACTAGAGATCGTATTATTATATAGGGAGATGAGAGGGTCTGTATCTCTTTGCATTTAACACTAACTTAATCACGTGCAGCACCTCTCAGCCTATCGTGTCGCCGTTTAAATCTCCTCCCTGCGTACCTCCAATGCGTACCGCTAGTTAGCATTAGCCGTTATGCTTTTTTGGCTAAAGGTTGCTGCCTTGCCTTCCAGTGGCTTTGGTTACACTTTTTTAAAGGAATCTTTTAAAGGTGCAATGTGTACATTTTAGCGGCATCTAGCAGTGAGGTTGCGAACTGCAACTAACGGTGCAACCACCCCCCCCCCCCCCGCACTCCTCACCATAGACTGTAAAAAAATATGGACGTGGTGTCCGTGACGTCACCCATAAAGTTCCGAAGAGCAGTTTTGAAGCGAAAATGAGGCCGCTGCCATCTTAGCAGCGCGTCACCGCACGTCACTCCCGGATACCTGAAAATGGGTAAAGAGGCGGGACGTGGTAGTAGCCCATGTGACTGGTTGCTGAAACCAAGATAACAAGCTATATCATTAGAAAGTTCAAAGGTTTACTGTCAATCTACGGTGTTTTTATTTATTTATTTATTTTTAATAAGATATAGATGCTCCAACACCAGTAATTAATTTGTGTGGGGTGTGCAAATGAAAACGGAAAATCAAACGGAACTTCATACCTTTATAATGAAATAGAGATCGTGAGATGAATCCAATCCGTGGCACTTGGGTAAAATGTCCATTGCAAAACAAAAAACTACTTTTTGTCCACGAAAGTGTTAAATCCATGATTGATATATTATCCATTGTTTGCATCACATTTCTTCTGAATGATCTGCTCTGCATCATCGTTCTTCAAGAAATAATGCAACCTGAGCAGCGTTTATGTTGTAAAACTGTCTGTGATCGTATATCTCACAAACAAATGAGCTCGTGTCCAAAGTATAATTTTTCAAAATAGTGCAGTAGTTTTAGTTATAATATCCAAGCAGTACTGTCGGAGTTTATATCCGTCATTGTAGTAAATCTCAGGAACTTTTGCCACGATCCAACAACGCCACGATGCCACGATCCAACAACGACTTGACGTGGAGGGGGGACCCGCGGTGTATGTAGATATAAATGGCTCATTCTATGGTAATAAAAACATAACGGTTCATTATGTAAGGTCTTTCACCACTGAAAACATAGATATGAATATTATATTGCATTTCTGTCAATAGATCCTTAGGTGTCCTTTAAGGTGTCCTTGTTACAGTGTAATTATGCAATTAAGTACTGAGCAATATTAATTAACAATATGCACTATAGGGTTAGGGTATAGATTTGGTTTAGGGTTAGTTGTAATTTTGAAAATTTACTGTAATTACTATAGCAAGTACATGTAACAAGTAGGCTAACTGTAAAATAATGTATTACCTAAATATTGTTAGGTTTGTTTTGGGTGTTGGTTCACTGTCATATTTTCATGTCTTTTATTTTGAAGTTTTCTCATTGTCATGTGATACCCCTGCCCCTCATGTGATCATGTCATGTGCTTCTTTTGCTTTATGTGTCTTTCTTTAATTGGTTCATTGTTTAATTGCTTACAGGTGTATCTTGTTAGTCATTAGTCTTTGGCTGTGTCCGAAATCGCGAGTGTGCCGGAAGGGCTAGTTTTTAATTGCTGTTTAATAATTTTTTGCAAATAACTTAGCAAATTGGCAGCTCCAGTAGTAATGAAAAGATTTATATTGAACTTTGTCATGGAAACTATATATAAACCTTTATTAAACAATTTAATGATCAATTAAAAATGCATTTATATCTGTATGATATTACACTGTAGCCATATTGGACCAGCTGTTTGGAAAATGGATGGATGGATGGATGGATGGATGGATGGATGGATGGATGGATGATTCAGCTGCGGGCGCCATCTCCTGGAATTCGGACACAGCCTTTGTGTATACATAGTCCTCATGTTCCCATTTGTCTCTTTGTTTGTGTAAGTGTTTGGTGAGTGCTATATCAAGTCATGTCAAGTCAACTCAAACTTATTCATGTCTTTGTTTATTTTGTATTGGATTATGCTTGGTAAATATAGCTGCACATGGGTTTGTTAAACTCGCCTCCCAGTGGATTTGTTACAAATATTCTGTCTAGTTTGGATCAACTGCATTGGGTTAGTTGTTAAAGCATGCTCAGGCACTATTATATGTTATCTATAACTTAAGTTATTATTTTTCCTTATGTGAAATCTACTGGAATTTTATAATTTTGTTTACTTAAATCTAAAAAATCGACTTAACGATTATCATGCATATTTGTAATTCATCATTAATGCTATAGCACCATTATGGTTCATCGCTTAGTGACCTTTAAAGCATAATTTAGTAACCTTAATCATGTGACTGCTGCAGTTGCCTAGTTACACAAGAAAGTTCAGAGCTCACCTACTTAAATGGAATGCAGCAGAGCAACAACCAAAATACTTTGAATAAACTATGATGTGGACTGAATTCAGTAAGTATTAAAGGTATGGTTGCCAGTGTACACTGTAAAAAATAATTTTCATGATTTGTTATCACAGTATTTTTCTTCTGTCATATCAACTTATATAATTCATGTGGTTCAGATAACATAATATTTTGAGTTTCTGTTCAGTAAACCAATCGGCTTCATTGTATTAACTCAAATTTTTAATTTCAGTGAACTCAAAATGTTAAGGCAACCGATTAACTTACTTTTTTAAAGGGGCTCTATGTAGGAATGACACCCAGTGGTCGAAATAGGGACTGCAGACCAAATTCAAAATATTGTTTGCCCCGCCCCCTCATTCAAAGACGCAGCTTAAGGATACGCAACAAGAGGGAGCACGATTGACAATGAAAGCTGAGGAGACTTAAACACTGTAAGCTGATGAGTTGATTTGTCTGTGTTTTAATATGCTGCCGTTCATAGAGATTTTTAGATGGATGCAGAGGTAGAATCTGTGATTCTCTGACCCAGTTTGTTTGCCGGTTTCCATGGCTGCAATACGCTGTGTTTTCCGCCAACTGGCAACCTGTGATGTCGAAATAATATTGGATAAACTGGCAGCACGGTTTTGCACAGACCAAAACAAAGACAGACATTCCGACACGGAATGCACATTTCAAAGTAGAATATCTGGCTGTAGCATTGTTTTTCTGAGAAACTAGTAGGTGAACTTAGCATGTTTCCTAAATATATGCAAACATATTGGGGTATTTTAAAAATCTTACATATAGCCCCTTTAAAGGCGCTAAAGAGAATCTTTTCGTCGACTGAGAAACCAAAGACTGTTACTGAGTTTTTGAAATGAGCGAATGCGTAAGAACAACCCCCCCTCCTTCGAAGGAACGGCTCCCAAAACTCGTAAACACTCGTATTGGAACACGAGTGTTTGTTTACCACCGGCATTCGCTGTGTCGTGTTAGTGGATTCATTATGTCGGACTCACCGCAGGTAACTCATAATCTGCAGTTGTTACTCCTGTCTCCTGACAAAAACATTGCATGCAGTGCCTGTGGAGTGTGGAAAGTTACTGGAGCGCGCTCGTCTCTCACAAGGAACGTCATGGCAGTGATTGACAAGCCAGAGGGCCAATCGTTCACGCAATGATCGCGTAAACGATTGGCTGATGTTTTTAAGGCCCTACCTCATGCACAGATGATGTACATTAATATTATTCCTTTCAGTGCACCTAATAAATAGTCTTTTATCAGTTAGTAAAGACAGTTTCAAGTAATATTGCAAAAATGTATAAAACAAAACATCCTCTTTAGCACCTTTAAGTTAAACAAACAATTATTTTTTACAGTGTACCACACAGATTTATCATTATATTTTTCCAGCTGCAAAGATTTGGTTTCATACAAGTTGTAATGCCTGTTGAAACATTGCAAAATTCTTTTCAACTTTTCAGAGTTTTGCAAAATTCCAACATATGTTTCAACTATAAAGCCAAATCCACATCACCACTGTTATCGCTGTCATAATGTAACTACAAGAACCTGCCTACATTTTTACTGACACTTTTACTTTTAAATACCTGAACTAGTTGTCTAAGTACAGAGCTTGCTGTATGTTTCTAAATCTACTATCCACTGCTGATTATTTTCCATTAGAACCAACCTGACGCATTAAATCCCTTCCTCCATTTTGCTCAGAAGCTTCGTAAATGCTAATTTCCCCCTGCCCGCTACTTTCCAATGCATGGAATGTTTCTATTCTTCCCTTTTTCTTTGGTTCTATAACACTAATTTGATCTGTATTCTTAAGAAAAGAAAAGAAAAGAAAAGAAAAGAAAAGAAAAGAAAAGAAAAGAAAAGAAAAGAAAAGAAAAAATGTACTTCTCTTGAAATGTACTTAACATTTAAGCTTGATTTTTAACAAATTCGATTTTCACTAAAGCCACACCAAATTCAGGTAGAATTTGTTCAGATAAAAAATGTGATGTACCAGTATACATCTTTTGAGAATCTGTAACTTGTTACAGTTTTTGACCAATTTTGAGCTGAAGACAAAATACATGAAAATTATTACTTTGCATATGGCACATTCATGACTTAAATTCTGAATATAGACATGATTTTGCTGCTATTTTTTCTCTCAATCACACCATTGCGCTTTTTATGTTAAGCCAGCCAATGTGTTACTGAATTTACTTAGTTGCCATTTAAGAGCTGATGCAAGCACAAACGCTTTCATGTTTTCATTAGCTAAGTGTTTCTGAGGATGTGAGTGCCAAGAAAAATAATCTGACAGCAAGTTTTATGCAGTCATTTTATAGCTGAAACTGTATCATGAAAAAATGTTATGATAATAAATAGGATTATCATTGTGGAACACTATTCATCCTGTTTTAAATTTTCTGGCCTTCATTTCTTACTAAAGTATTAGGAAAATATGTAGCTCTCAGTAATAACTTTTAAATTATAGTATTGTTTTGATGTATTTACCGATCATGAACAGCAGGTGGCGATGTTAAACAACACATCTTTTTTACACCACCAACAGGCAACATTTATGTTCATTTTGTGAATTTTAATCCACTGATTATTTTATCTCAGATTGTTGGAACAAAGCTTTTGTTTACATAATCTTGACAACAGTAATCTCAGTCTGATAGACTTTTTTTTTTTTTTTTATCATTAGATCTTTGGCATGTGCCCCAAATTATGTATCTTCTTTTTATTAGTACTATAATAAAAAAGTCTCACTTTTCTTCTAAGATATGCACACATTATAATTTATTGATTGTGTAAAGTGTGTGATTTCAGTCCTGTCACTGAGACATTTCTCTGAGCACAGTTCACTGTGTCAAACATAATTAACCATCATTCTAGCCTAATCAGTGTCAGTGCGAGACCTTAGCCTTGCATTAACTTGAATGGATTGTAACCATGGAATGATTATCAATTTTGCTCAACAGTTCGAGGGCATAAAGCAACACGGGATTCTTGCAGGAGTTATTGGGGTCAAAAGATAATGGGTTATTTCATCATAATCAGAGAGCAGAGAGGTCATGGGAGAAATTACCTGCTGTTCAGTGCTATCTGGACTAATTCAGACATCAAATGTCTATCTATCTATCTATCTATCTATCTATCTATCTATCTATCTATCTATCTATCTATCTATCTATCTAATCTCAGAGCCATGATTCAGAGGATGCTGCAAAGGCGCCTTTAACTTCATTACCACAAAACTGTTTAAAACCCTAAAAACTGCGGTAATGACTAATGTACTTTTCTGAAATTATATGGAATTCAATTGTAAGTCTGTTCATTGGTTCATATAATTATAAATCTTGGATAATTGCAGGGCGAATGGCAATTATATGTTCTGCAGTCAGAAGGGTGTATTTACAGAAGACTAACACTCGATATTTATCAGTACTATTTAAGTCTGTCTAGATGCTGCTGTAGTGCAACGGATTGACTTATTCTGTATGATGAATGAACATTGGCTGCATTTTACATTAATGATAAAACAGTTACACTTAATTCAGTGCCTAAATTGCACATCTTGAAATCAAATCTGGCGTTTTAGTATTTTCAGTGACCACTTATTTTCATGTTAATAACAAAGGCATCTTGTTCAGAAACACAAATAGTGAGGAGAATTGTATGCGGGAATTTGTTTTGGAGAACAGCTTGTAAGATTATAATATAGCCTAGCTATTTCTTTATCATTTGCGTTTCACGCACGCAAAGCTAAAATACTCTTCGACCTTTGAATAGCTCACATATTCTACACTTTCAGCTCTCAAAGTCGGAGCATTCGTGTTAAAATGTATGAATTGTTTAAAACGTTCAGTTAGTTTCAAATAAAGTTTAAAGCGTAGTATTTGAACAGAAGCGCGCGCAGGAAGCTGGTCGTGTTCGCTGCTCAGCTGTATTTCTGTTGGCTGAGTGCAGACCCTGCCCTGATTGCCTTATATCCATGTCTATTGACGCGTAGAGAGCAGATGGAAGCATAGGGACTGATCTGATCTCTAGTCCTCAGAGGTCATTCTCGCTACAGTTACAGCCACTTGTTGCCAAATCGCTCAGAGACCGCGAGCGCGTCGCGAAACCGCTTTCGTAAAGAGCTATTTCTTTGCTTTCACGACACAGAGCTAAATGTTGAGACGGGAATACAACCACTTCTGACTTTGTTTGGGGAAAAAAGGTCACTTTTGAGCAAATTCGTCGCATTTGACGGGAGAAGCATGGTTGACAACACAAGCATAGCAACTAAATCTGCACTGGTAAGCATGCGCTTTTGCTTCTCGGGTAGAATAGAGTTGTTTAGCGAGTTACATTCATTTAAATATTGTATTTACATCTAAAGTGCACTTATAAGCAGTTTATAGATTACCGCATGTTTTGTTACACTACGCTGCCCTTCGACCTATAGCTACTGTAGCAACACCGCAAATATGCATAGGCTACATTGTCATATTTCTGTCATCGAATAGTTCGTTTTTTGCACATCGCATCAGAAATGTGACATTGCATGCATTTACAGCTTCACTGATGCTGACCGTCAGGTAGTTTGTGTAGTTGATCTTGTTAGTGGAATCATTTCCATAGGAAACCACGATTCTTGCCTAATGCAAGATTCTTGCCTACATGCAAAGTTATTTTATCCCATGAACTGTGCTGCACTGATTTGGTCCAAAAAATAGCCCAGTACATTTAAAAGTTTCATTGGGGCATTAAATTAAGTTTAAAGCGGCGCCGAAGTTACCTGCATTTATAAGTTCAGTTTTTCTAATTTAAGAAAATCGAGTAGAAATAAAAATGTACTGGGAAAAGTTAAATGGATGGAAACAAAGTTATGACAGTGATGAGAAGATTTTGTGTGCATCAGTCATGTATTTATTTTTTTAAAGGTCTAGATAGGCATACAGTAGCCTATTTTGCTTTTTTAAAGTTAGGCTAACTTTACTGATGTTTATTTGCAACGAGTATGTAAAGGACTTTCGGCTAAAGTTTTGACATAGCCTACTTTTTAAAAGATTTTGACAAAGCATATATTTTCTACATATAGTCTACATTTTAAAGAACGTCTTCTAAACTATAAAACGTTGCCCAAATGTAATTTTCGTGCGCAATCTGTCTGAGAACGTCATGCGCGCCCAAATTGTAATTTGGCGCCACTAGATTAGCACTAGTTAGCTAAACACCCCAAATACTTCTTTCTTAAAACAACAACAACAACAAAAAAGAACAGTGTTTGTAGATTTATAGTTTTTGTAACTATAGTTCGGATATGTAAAACTACAATAAAGTGATACATAATGTTTTTATGTTTTATTGTACAGCCTGAAACTGATTGACAGCGTTGTTATGGTTAGCCTACCTCCTCTGGCAAACTCGTTACCGTCTTTTTTGATGATAGGTGAAAATATTTTATCTAACTAACTTAAATCTGTAACTTTTATACTTAACAAAACGCCAACTAGCCTACTTGTATGAAAAAATAATGTGCTTTATTCCCCCTCCCCCACCACCAACAAAATATTTTGGCATTTTTTGAAGGGGCTCAAGTCTTAATTAAGGGGGTCTGACTCCACTAAACCCCCCATAATTCGCACCACGCTTCCAGCTAAAATTTGTTGTAACATTTGCCTTCTGTTGCCTACAGCAAGCCGCTTTCTCGTCGGCGAGCACTCTTCCTCTGCTGGTCACCTCCTCCAGCGCTCACAGTCACTCGAGCAGCGGCGGCGGCGGCGGGATGAAGCTGGAGGCGGTCATGGAGAACCTGCAGCGACAGCAGGCGGCTCGACTCGCCCTGGAGGAGAAGATCCGCCAAGCCGAAAAAGAGAAAGACATCAGGTCTATGGTGGAGTCGCAGATTCAACAGCAAGCCCTGGCTTTCCGCCACTATCAAGCAGCAGTCAGAGGAGCATTCGCAGCGGGAGCCCCGAACTCGAGCTCCGGCCACCCAAATGAGCGCACAGCCGACTCCGACATCGATGATGATGATGATGATGCTGACCTAGACCTGGACCGCGGCATGGACGATGAAGAGCGCGACTTGGATGAAGATGACAGTATGAACGAGGGTGGAGGGGATGAAGATTTGGAGGGACACTTAGCTCATTACCCACCGCGCCATGCTGTTTATCCCGGTGCGGGGCAGTCTCCAAAAAGTACCCCGATACATCTGTCCAGAGTCCAGCCTCCCTATCCAGCTCCAGGACAGGCTGAATCACCGAGTGGTTTGGCACCACAAGCACAATCGCAGCACCACGAATGGACTTATGAGGAACAGTTCAAACAGGTATGTCCATGAGTGAGATTCATGATATGCCCTCTTATAACCATTGAATTTGCCCTCTGGTAAACTGTATGGTGATTACTAATGTGCAAAGTTTAAAAGCATGAAGTGAGATTGGGTTCAGTCCTGAGTGAAACTGCTTGCTGAAGTCCTAGTATCTTTCATAACTAAAACAGCTATCTGTCATAATAATCAAAAAACTGAATTTTCCAGAGGAAACAACAGGCTTTTATGGCAGTGCTAGAATTGTAATGCTTGATCTTAATGTAAACTATACTGTCCAGATACTTGCATCATGCATTGACATTATATATTCAGTAAACCTATATCAGGTTTAATTGCCACTTCAGTGTCCAGTTTCATCATTAACACATTGACATACAGTCTGCACTGTAAAATTTTCCCACTCGTAAAGTTTAATCGATACATTACATTTTTAAGTAAAATCAAACTTACAGTCTGCAGTGATAAGTTTACTTCATACGTTTTGGACTACATTGAATTTAGAAAGATTAATTGCTTAAATACTTCCTTTAAAATGTTTCATAATTTAGGTCTAAAAGTGTTACAAATTTGTTGTTATTAGAGTCTTTGCTGTTGATGTGTACAAGTACAAAATACTAATTTGGCTTCAATTGGTTTTGATTGTTATAAAACTGATTTTTGTATGGGAACTGGATGTTTTAGTTATTCTCAGTCAGCTAGTACACCTGTAAATTCAGGATTATGTGTGAGAATGTTTCAGCGTTATGCTGCAGCGGTTTAGTTCCACTGTATTCTCAGGGGAAAATTTAGAGTGATACACTGAGAGTGAGGCTCTTAAGCAAACACAGATCTATACAGAATGAGCCTGGATGGACTTGTCATTCCTTATTTATGATAGATCATTCTGAGACCTGGCCAAATGAGACATGCACATTAGCGGCTGCATTAGTGTAAGCACTGGCTTAACGTTAGGGGTACAATGCGGTTTGAATAAAGTCAGCTGCTTTTAATTGACTGTGATAAAATTGAATATATTGTGCATCAAAATATCTAAAAATTCTACACAGAAGAAATTCAAAGTGCAGTTTTCATTATTTTAATAATGAAATGTAAATAGATTTAGTTTTAATTTCTAGAAGTTTTGCATTTATATATATATATATATATATATATATATATATATATATATATATATAAACATATCATGTAAGATTAATATCAACCACAATCTTTTCTTTTCCTTTTTCTAAAAAAAACAATACTGAGGACAGTGTTACATAACACAATAAATGTTTTGCAGAAGTCTAGGACATGCATTTTGTAATCGCTCTTGAACTATTTGGACAAATCAAGTGAAATGCAGAAACAATGAAAGGATGCCGAAGGCATTTGGCAGACTGACTGGAGCCAGTGTACTGCCTGTTTTCAACACTTCAAAAAATGTCTAAATGCTATAAATGCCTTCTTGAAATAAGAAAGGCTGTTTAGAGGAATGTTAAAATAGGCTGAAGCATTAAACTTACTTGTGAGCAAATTTCTGGTGTCTGTATTTATGAAAGTAATTAAAACGCTAAATACAGACCATGCTTACCTTTGAAAAAACTTTCAAAGTCAGCTCAAATTGTTGTGTACAAAAAATGTTTAATTAAAACTAAACCCAAAGATCTACATAACTCTCAATTATAAAAACGAAATAGAAGGTCTTATAAAAAGCTATATGTGTAACATTGTTTGCACATCTCATTTCTCTTTTATTTAAGTGCAAGATGGATGGGTGTAGCAATTCTATTTGCACTGATATTAGAAATGAGTCATTCAACAAAGGAAAACAGAATAGATAGGAAAGAGAGCCAGACAGGGAAGGATCGGAAGAGACAAGGTTAAACCGGTTGCCATACGGCCGTTTTATTGTCAAAGAAACAGTGAGGGGTGAGGGGGGAAAAAAAGCAAGTAGTTGCGTAGAGTTTTGGCAGGAATGCAGGAAACTAGACCTGGTGGCATTCCAACCTGGCTCCCTCCCAATAATGCTGGGATATCCCTCTCAGGCTGCGTATGGGTCGGCTCGAAGCCAAGCCATTACGAAACAGGAACAAACTGCATACTTCATCACAGTCTAGCCAGAGAAATATATTTGTGTGTGTCCACAAAGCGAATCACATTCTGTTGTACACTTAAATATTTATTGCTTTTGTTTGTTTGTTTGATGTGTGCACACTCATTGAAATGCAGTTTTCTTTGCATTGCACAATAAATATAATTACTTTATGTAGTACTGTACTTTCAATCTTTTCTAATATTAGAAAAATCTTTACTGTCACTTTCAATATTCTTTGTCAGCAGGCTCTGTATCTCAACCTTTTTGAAGCACATATCAAATGCTTACTAAAATACAGCGTGTACTTTTCCTCCTCTGCAAATATCACTCATGATATTGATTACTCAGTCTGACCTCCACTTTGGTTTCGGGGCGTATGTTTGATCCCCCCCCCCCCCTCTCTCTCTTTACCATGTTTTGCAAACATTAAAAAACTCACAGAATGGCTTTTTTCCCATAACAAGGCTTTTACAGGGCCATAGAGGGGGCTGGGCAGGGCTGAACGGGGTGGAGGAAACCTGGCAGTGGTGTTTGGTTTCACTATAAGCTTGTGGAAAAGGTGGTTTCTCTTTCCTTCTCCAGTCCGCTTTAGTTAAATTAGTCTTATGTATTGTGTATGTGTGGGTTTGTTTTGCTTTTTGTTTTGTTTTTTGACTCGGAGGATATTAGCACTCCCTAAACTCTGAACTCTGTTCCACGGCTCAGAAGAGACAGTTCGGCTGTTTAATCCTCTAGAAGTAATAGTTAGAATCCTAGGTAAATTCAAAATAATCCATTTGCATTTTATTATTGCAGTTAAAAGCAGACTATCGAGTATCGAGGCAGCCAGTGGTGGCCTAATGCACTCACGATTAAGCAAAACATCTCTTGGAGAAAATGAGAAATGAGGCAATTGTGAAATCATTGAAAGGAAGACAACGTTCCCCCTAGCCAGGAAGGTAAAGTAGTCTTTGTGGTTAAACAAGCGTTGTCAGAGGGCAGGGGTTTAAACATGCACCTCTTTGTTTTTCTGAACACTTTTGTGAAGAGGAAAAAAAAACGTATGGAAGTGAGAGACAGAGGCTATATGCGGCCAAAACAGACCTAACCCATAAGCCTCTTCGGTTAGTCTGTTGATATATTTAAATGGCCTGTCCTAAAGTCTTCTCAAGTAACACACTTCAATTCAAGCCCATTAATACCTTCATAAAAATCTTTGGAGCCCTTCTTTGAAATCGACACACATGCACATACACGCACACACAGTAACTCCGGTGTCAACACAAGACATTCCTTGACTTTACAGGCTTGCTCCACCCCTACGGTATCCCCTTCTGTTCGATTGCACTGCTTTGCTCATATGTTTTGGGGTCCTGAGAGCCATTAAGTGCCCCAGCATGCAGTCTCAAGTTAAAACACATGCATGGAGCTAATTCTCCATATGGCACAGAGGTTGTGATTTTTATCCAGCAGCACTATCGTTAGCCTTCTGTGGTATGAGCTAACCCAGGCCTTCCGACAGCTGTGGCAGGTTCGTTTTGGACATGTGCTGTCAGTGGAAATATTTAATAGAATTCCAGTCGTTTCAGTTTTAGATCGCCTTATAAATAAGAGCCTCCTTTAGCTATGTCCACTTGGTGGGCTGTTATAAAATCCCTGTTGAACATGTCATCAGCTGCCAGATTTGATGAGAGCTGATAAGCCTGCTTTGAACATTAACCATACTGAAAATTCAGAACTGGTCACAGACCCACAGCTAGAGCTATATCATCTTGCTCACTGACTGTAATAACAAAAACAGTGTCACATCAAATTGAGAGCTCATTATTATTATTCCAATGACAGTAATAGCCATATATTGTAAAACAAATGCACTGTATAGAATAAATGAATATTTCATAAGTATATTATTTTACTTTATACTATGGGGCTGTTAAATGCTCAAATCTGATTGGTTGTCGAACGTTCTAAGGTGTGCAGTTATTTTCAGGGAAACGCATGGCTAAAGTAGTTCTAGCAGGTCTTGACCGCATGACAGTTCCATATCGCTTCGCCAAATGATTTCAGTTATTTCAATAGGTCCTACAGCCTACAACCTCAAAAGAAACAAAACCCACAACGACACTGACCAAACAAATAAATATAGTAAACAATAGGATAAAAACGAGAAATTATTGTCATCGTTTTTGTCACAAAATACGTTTTATTATGTCCTGAAAGCGCATACTCGCTCCCACTCTCTCACTCAAACGCGCACATAGGGTACGGACACACTCGCACAGAAAGGCGTTGTCCACGTTGCTCTGACAAATTAATCAGTAAAATAGTTTAGCGGCTTAAAATCTACAAGACATTTCTCACCATTGAGGTAATAACTGTGCAGTTCTTGAGGTAAATCAACTTACAGTTTAGCTATTAGTAGAGAAACTGCTGCCGTGAGAGACGCACAGACTCAGGTAGGCTAATTCACATATGCTTTCTCTCTCTCTCTCTCTCTCTCTCAGGTTAATAACCTGCTATCAATGGCTCAAGCCTCTGTTATTAGTTCTGAAATTATGTTTTGGAATTTGTGTAATGGCCGCATAAACACCTCAGGTGTGTATTATTTTCTAATAATTCAACGGCCCTTCATCAGTTATTCCTTACTTACACTACTGTAAGGTAAATACAATGCTTTTGTCCTAATTTCTACACTTGCAAGAGATAAACCTTTGAGCTTTTATTTTGACGGAAACTGCAGTTGAGTTTTATTTTGGTGGAAAACTGCAGTTCATGTAAAAAAAGGTTTACAAACGCATCTCATTACAAATGTAGTAAAATGCTGTAATCACTGGCCCATAAAAATGTGGGAAATTATGATAATGTGAAAATAAAAAGTAACTGGTGCCTGTTGCGTTCCGAAATGCACACTAAACTCACAGCACATGGAGAGAGATGGAGTCCACTGCATTCATTTACTTTGAGCCATTCTGAGATGCGCAAAACACTGGATCACAAGCAGATCGCGTGAACAATGTGCACGCTTTGCTTTGAAATACACAGCACAAACAGACAATTTGATAAGGGGATTAATATTGTGCTTTTTAGTGTGCGATTTTAGTTCGTTTGAAAGATACTTTGCCAAAGCAATGGTGCAAAACACAACGTTAAAAACCTTTTATGTAATAAAGAGAAGTTTGAATATATTTTCAGTTCATTATGAAACTCTGGCGAGACAGACAGATTAGACTGTGGCAGGTCGCCACAATCTAGTTAATGAATAGTAAACACTGCATAACACAATAATTATCAGCTTATCTGTATTTGTATCTGTACAGGGAGATTGATTTGTTTGACTTGTCTTTTAATGTAGATGTCACATTTTAATAGCAGGAAACATGGCTTTTCTTCTGTAGCTTGCAAAAGTCATAGGGCAATGAGCAAACTCAGCAAATACTAATATAACAACCACTCCACCCCACCCTTCCAGTGTGTTTATAAGAAGTAACACCTTCTCCGAGCAAGAGTATACTCTGTTTTGCGTGGTACTGTAATACATACCATTACCCTGTTAATGGTCTCCATAGCTTTTCAACACTTTACCCTTAATCTGAAGAATGAGGTGTGATTTCAAGCAGTTGTAGACCACATGGCATCATTTGGACGCACAATTTAGAGTTCATGTTCCCTGTGTGATTTCCTGTATGCTGGAGTCAAGTGATCAGAAGGCAACCCATGTGGATTGTGAATTTTGCAGTGAAGTAACTAATTGAGATGTGTTTTTGTTATCTTTTTTATCTGTTTTAAAAAAAAGTACGTAGCTTCATTAAGTCTGATAAACATTCAATCACTGTTGTCTAAAACATGGGGATATTATTGGTCATTTATTAGTAGTGAGTCAATGTAGATTGATTTCACAATACACTTTGTGATCATGGTTGCCAGGCATAGTCTATGCAAACATTATGTCCAGGATATAAACAAAACGCTCTGTTCACTTAAGCTACAAGATCTATACACAGTACCTGAGCCAATAGAAACATTCTCAGATTGTACAGTAGATAACTTTTGACATGCTTGAATATGGTGCAATAATTGTGCAGAGGTTTTATATATATATATATATATATATATATATATATATATATATATATATATATATATATATATATATGAGTGCAGCAATGTCATATGATCATTAGAGATCCATGTGATATATTGTTTTAAGGTCATTTACTGTGCTCTCTGTGCAAGGTTTATCATACATTTTTCTTGGTACTTGAAGTAAATGAGCTATTAATGGACATACAGAGCCATTTTACCTTCAGTTCAAGAGTAATGGTCAGTAAAGGAATGCCTAATCTTTTGCAGTGTGTTTAGGCTAAGCTGGAGCCCAGCAGTAAAACACTTTTAGATCATATTGCTTTGGCTTTGCATGTAGGATTTTGGTGCAAAAGTATTTTCATTTGTCCTTGTGTCAGTATCAGTAAGACACATGCAGTGCAGTGAGTATTACATGGCAGCAGGCAGCAGCTGAGGTCTCATGTCATCAGTCTTGGCCCATATGGCCTCACGTGTCAGCGTTCATTAAGGTGAAGAGTTGTAATGAAAGATAGCGAGGAATCAAGCATTGAGTGTCTAGGTCAGAATCAGATACTCTCTTTACAGGATTAACTTCTTCAACACATCCCCCAATCCTAATGATCCCACACACACACACATTTTTTTGTGTGTGTTTATATGAGTTTATTACTGCCTGATTGGTTTGGTCAAGCACTTAGACATGACCATACAGTACACAATTGTAACACTGTGTTCTAACCAGGTGTGATGCAACAAGTTTCCAGTGACAAGCAATTTGTCTGACCACACTGTGCATGAAATGGCTGCATGATGTAACAGAGTCACATCCAGAAGATGCATTTAATGTTAGGGATGTGCAAAACTGACTAGTTGGTGGCTTACCTGAAAGACTATTTGAGTAATCTGTTTAAGGAAATGCTGTATAATTTGGCCATCTTACCATACTTGTAATGAGAAGCGGTTATCCTCCTTTTTCCTGACGAGTGTACCATGTTTTAAATTATGGGAGGCACTTTCGGTTTGGGGAAGTTCCACTCAAAAAGACTGACAACAAATAATTTCAAATAATAATGTAACGCTTGGTATTTTAATGTGGTGTTCACTGGAATATCTGTGGCAAGAGCTCTTTTCAGTTGCTGTGCTCTTTTCCTCCAGATTATTTTATTTTTTTCTTTGTATTCTGCTGTAACAGTATATGAAAAAAAGACAACATGCCTTGCACATTTGTAATCTGCTCTCACGATTTACTTTACGATGTATTCCATGAATGATTCACTGGAATGCACCAAGAATCTCTTTGTTTTTCCCCAAATCCTCACGTCTCTTTCCAGGTTTGTTTTCACACGGATGCTTTAAAAATGTAATTTTTTTTGTAAACCCTTTTCACTTCTAATCCCTATTAGCAGTGTTTACTGGAACATTTCTATAGCAGATAAATACTATATTTGTTATCTGTCAAAATGATAGAAAGATTTTTGAAATATTATCACTATTATTCATTTTAAATCATGATTTTCAATTTTTATCAGAAAAATTGCAATTAGATTTTTTTCACCAATTCATGCAGCCCTAGCGAAATAGAAGATAGAAATGAAATGGAAATTGATCAAATGTTTTATCGCTTCTTGTGGTCACAGCTAGATTGAATAAAATTACATGGAAATAATTTATTTTATTCTACTATACTTTTTTTGCTTGTTACTTTTCTGTATCACACTTGATTAGGACCTGGTGTCAGATGTGTCATCTACATCATTGAAAATTAACAGTTATAACTGATAATTGTGCACTCTAAGATGAATAGAGTTTTTAACCTTTTTTGTTTTTATTTAGCTATGTGTATTTGGCAATTGGTATATTTTTGTGTCAGTTTTGTGTAAACTGTTAAAGTGATCCTAGTAGTAACACCCTTTTCCTCAGCGGTTGAAAAATTTATAAGATGGAGGGTAATCTCAGCCTGACCCATTCAGTCTGATTCAGAGACACACATGGGGCTAAAGATCACATGTAACATTAGTAAATTAGCTTGTTGCTTAATCCCACAGGAGATTTTTGGATAATGGAGCACAGAGGGCAGGTTTTGGGCTTGAAAAAAATGGAGGAAAAACGTATAAAGCGAATAGACATGGAGAAGTATGTAAGGGTAAAATGGGGGTGGAAAGAAAAATGAAAGGGCTGTTGTCTGAGAGCGTGAATGCAAATACCAAATTTTTATGGCTAATCCAACTCACTTGCCTGTTAGTACAACGTCTGCTACTAAAGAAACTAACACCAGAATGTTTTGTGTTGTGACCTTTACTTTGTTTAAAACAAATGCCGTCTTTCTTTGCCGGCTTCATTAGCATGAGTCAAATGTAGTTCTTTGTACGTCTCAGCCCGTGATTTCAGTTTTGCCCTTGACATGTGTTCAGTCAGGCCAAGGCAGCGGGCCAGGGAGGAAGCTGAAAGAATCGAGTGTTGCTTTCGGTGGCAGTGGCTCTTCGTCTTTGATTCAGGAGGTCAGTAATCACCCCCACCCCCCATTCCTCATTTCTTCATTCAAATTGCACACACACACACACCCTTTTACTGGCCTCAGGCCTCTCTGTAACAACCCCTCCACCCAAACAGTAGTGACAGTCTGGAGAACTTATGCCTGTCTGGATGATAGTGTTAAAGACAAAGACCATTTGTCGATAGTGTCGGAATAGTGTGGAATAGATAGTGTTGAATCTTTGTACAAACACTCACAAGCAATTTAAAGGGACAGTTCACCCAAATATTTTTTGTTTGGTTTTGCACCCCACTGGCTTTCATTGTTAAAACAAAAAAAAAAGGCAATTTTCAAGATATCTTTTTTTACGTTAAAGAGAAAAAAATAAAGTCATACAGATTTGGAACGATATAAGGGTGAGTAAATGATGACGGTGTTCATATTTGGGAGAACTATCCCTTTAAATGCCTTAAGAGGTAGATGTAGAACATATGCATAAATGCAAACATTTTATTTAAACCCTGTGAAACCACTTAATGTAACCAGATTAATTTATTTGAAGGAAGAATTAATTCAAAGCATCAACAAGCCACTTGTGAGACAAAGTAATGTCTGTCCTAACTACAAAGTGTGATACTATCAAGGTCCGATTTAATCCAGTGCTGAATTCATGAATAAGTGCTACTCAACTGACCGGCCAGTGCCCTACATAGTTCACAACCCACATGCAGCATAGAAGGCCTGCTTTGTTTTTAATGGCCAGCAATGAATTCAAGGGTCAATTAGAGCCTGAATTCCACAGGCATGTGATACAACATTCCCCACCTTCATGAAAGAAACCTCAATTACAGCAGACGCTTTAATGCAGAAGACAGCTCTGTTTTAAAGCTGTTGATCATTTCACTCATTTAACAAGAGCAATTTCAGTACTATTGCCATGGATGTCATTAACTTCCAACTTACTTCCACACCTCCGTGCTAAAAGATTTGCAGGTCAGTAAAAGAAACCTCTGCTTGCTGGTGCCACGGCAGTGAAAAAACAAGGAACAATTAATAGTAGAAACAGCATCAGATGCCTCTGGATCCTAGGGATTGTTTATTTTACAGAATTGCCCTGCACCCAATTCCTTTCCTGCTGCTGTAAAGATGATTTATCAGGTCTGAAGGGAACTATGAAATATTTGAAATGAAAACAAGCTTGTGTTGCGTTTTACTCAGAGGGTTTGTGTTTTTGTTTTTTTTTCCGTCTGGTTCTGTTGTTAAAGAAAGCCGTAACCTAAAATGTTTACACTCTAAAATAAAAAGAAACATTGAACACTCGCAGGAAAAAAACAGCCAGAGAAATGTGGTTTGTGAAGAAATGTGAAGAAACATAAAGCAGGTATTTTTAAATTAGTATTGAATGCCTGTAGTTTTGATGCTTTTTACTCTGGAGAGAATTCCTCAAGCATAAAGCTTCAGAAGCAGGAAGGTTTCCTTTCCTTCAGTTTGTCAGTGGAGTGAACACAGGGAAAAAAGAAAAAAAAAAAATAAATTTGCAAGATCATTTATTATGTTTTCCTGACTAGAAATAAGTTTATGCAGTTAAGAAATGTTAGTTCTGATTTTTCATATTTTTGATGAGGTTTAAGAAGTCCAGTTCTATTTTTCATTTTTAGTTGTTTTTGAGATGTACTGTTTATTGTAGTGTAGTTTTCTAATGGTCAGGTTGTCAGTGATTTATTCAATAAACAAGACTCAGATATTTAACAGTGAGATGCGTTTAGCACCCTATAAATATATAGCGTCATAGAAAACATGTCTGTATTTAAGAAATATCTATATTTTCTACTGTATAGCATCAAAGACAAAGTTACTCAGGAAATCAAGGAATACAGATGTATTGGAAATAATGATTTCTGCTGCCTTTCATGTGAATTACGGTAACAACAGACTGTGTTGAACCAATCAAATTCCAGCTGTCAGCAGAGCAAAAAGATGGACTCTGACCTTCAGTGCACAATAAAGTAAAGAGCAGAGCCTCTTTTGTCCATGCCATTTGTGGAAGATTTCA
The DNA here is from genome assembly GCF_018812025.1 of Megalobrama amblycephala. Classification (NCBI taxonomy): domain Eukaryota; kingdom Metazoa; phylum Chordata; class Actinopteri; order Cypriniformes; family Xenocyprididae; genus Megalobrama; species Megalobrama amblycephala. Next base: position 21,518,741 of record NC_063047.1, read on the forward strand.
GTATTGTGTAAGAGTGTCGCTATCCTCTGATAGTGACTATTGAATGTTTGTAACGCACGTGTACCAATTACACTTCATTTTCCGTTTCAGTCCGTTCAGAACTCAGTTCCATTTATTTGTATTAAATACAGTATCAGCACTTCCGCAGAGGAAGTAACAGCTTAAAATTGTCTTCTTGCTAGGGATGCTCCAATTGATCAGCTAGCCAGTAATCGCTTTTAATGACTCGATCGGCGATCTCTCAATTTGCCCATCTCAGAAACCGATCTCAAAGCCTGCCGTGAAAGGAATGGCATAGCCTATATGACATGCTTGCCACAGAGCTGTTTTAATCTCTATCCAGTGCTGGTAAAATAATTATATATCTGAAGGTGAGGTAAAACTGATACATCTTTATTAAATACATTTTGACAAATCAGTAATTTGAAAACTTTCTCTGAGACATAATTTCACAAACAGCGTGAGTGAAGCAGCGCACTCCTTCGAAATGTGCAAATGGTTTCACATCATTACATCGCGTCTGCACTATAAACAAGCTGCACAGTTGACACAAGAATTGTCACATGCACAATTGTGGCAGTGTCACTAAAGTTTATCATTTGCACATCTTTTTTAAACCATTCAGTACTCGTTCTCTCTCTAATGCACAGCCAAAGCGCACACACATAAAGCTGCCTCATAAACAGCTCGTAAGTACCAAATTGAGTTCTTTTCATGGCTAATTCTGCTTAAATGGTCAAATACACTCAAATGTATGTACAAAATTACTGTCTTGGCAAGTATCCTCGTAAACACAGTGTGTTATGTCTTCAGTGAAAAAATTTGCTGAGAGGGAAAACGCATGTCTAACAGTATATTGGATCCGCGCATTTGGTCTTAAAGTGACAGCAGCCTAATAAACCTGCTGCTGTTAATGTTAATTAAACAACAAATGACAAAGTGAAATATTACTCACTGCTCTTGACTGAAGAAGTTTTGTAATCTGTTTTTAATTTATTCAAGGAAGACTATCCAGTGTTATTTTTGCATTTGATTCCTATTCAATTTCTGTAGTATTTCTTACTTGAATACCACTGTAAGATCTACCTGAAAAAACTTCAAGCACTGTATATTTCATTTGTATCTTTATTCTATTGTATTTATTTGTGCTACTGCTTGCAATTTATTTATTCTTATTTTATTACTAGCCGTTTACTTGTCTTTTTTTTTTTGTACATTCAGTTCAAAGTTTGAAATCAGGCTTGTGCTTTGTATAAGCTTTTGTGCAACAAAATTGCCCCATTGTAAAACAAAAATGCAGATCCTCTAAAATGAGAAATTCCCCCTTTACATGCCTTTAAATAATATCTGTAAAATACTGATTGGATCTATATAAATAATACTACATGATAAGAATAAGCCTTCAAATTGACCCCATGATTGGTATCAGCTGACAGTTTCCTGTGATCATTGATCTGCCCCAAAAATCCTGATCGGAGCACCCTTACTTCTTGCATAGGACACGGATTGCATGCAGATTTGATATTTTATGATAGCAAAAAAAAAATAAAAATAAAAATAAAAATTCTGCATAAAATATGTATGAAGAATAAAACAAACAAACAATATAAACATTTATATTTTATTATTTTATTTAATTTCCCTCAAATTTCTTCAGTGTTTGTTAGCTTACACTTTTTTTCTCCCTTCATTTGTTTCACAGGTGAGAATTATTTTCTTTAAAATAGCAAGGCAGTCCAGCTATCACCTGATTTATATACATGTGAGCACAATCGGATTAATAGAGCTTTAAGTCATATCCGTGTAATACTCTAGATCATTTCTGGTCCCTTCCTCCCTCAAAGAGGTACAGGGAAGCAATCAGTAAATTCTGATTGAAGTCCTCACTAAATCAATAGAAACCAGATATATCTCGTAATGCCATAGATCCAGAGCTGACCTAGAGAGCTGTACATCCTCACTTTGGTTTGTCCGGCCTATCTCTAACCAAATAGCGCATTAAATTGGGCAACAGAGCAAGTGTCTGTCAACAACTTGTTTATCCAGAGAACAAAAAGCAGTAAAAGTTGTCCTGCTGAAATCACAGATAATGTAAGATGATTTTTTGTATACAAATAAAAGTGCAGCCATGCATAATTTTTGTGTATTGATGAAGCTTTGGGGTCGAAACTTGTCCAATCATGATTGACCGCACTGTTAAAAAGCAGCCAATGTTATCAACAGAGGACATTATCCACTTCTCCTAGGATGAGGCCTAATGAAGTTAAATAGAATTTTGACAAGATAATGGATTTGTTTTCCTTCCTTGATTCCATTCTCTCCCCCTCAGCGCTCACGATGAACTGTGTAGAAAAGAAGTGAGAGGGAAACGGATTATTCAAGGCTGCTCACAAGGGGGATGAAAGATCAATAATGAACCTTTTTGAGAAAAAAAAGAAACATCCAGTGAGGGCCTCTGTAATTTGGGTTCGAGTTAGTTCTTAGGCATAGGAACTGAATTCTTCTTAGCTCGTGCACTGGATCTGGCCCCTCATCAGGGGGTGATCGCTGACCAATAAAAATTTACAGCACATAGCAGAGAGGAAGTAGCTTATACAGCAACCTTGCTACACAATTACGTGGCGAGGTACACTACCTTTCAGTAGTTTGGGGTTGGTAAGGTTTATTTTTGAAAGAAGTCTCTTATGTTCACCAAGGCTGCATTTATTTGATTAAAATATAGTAAAAACAGCAATATTGTAAAATATTATTATAATTCAAAATAACTTAAAATAATCTAATAAAATTATTATAAAATCGAAAAGAGCAGGATTTATTTGAAATAGAAATATTTTTAACATTGTGAATATCTTTACTGTAACTTTTGTTCAATTTAATGCATCCTTACTGAATTAAAAGTTTAATTTATTAAAAAAAAAAAAAAAAAATGCACCTAAATATTTGAAAGCTAGTGCATCGTGCATCCAAAATGTATATTTTAATATTAATGTATAAAGATATTTGATGAACATATGAGTTTTGTCTAAAGCAAAATTTAATTTCAGTAATCTATATTATCGTACCGTGTTTATTTATTAATGTTAAGTCGGATCTGTAACACTTTCAAATCAAGAAAAAATGTTACTGTCACTTTAAGATGGCTCCCAAAGAAACATGATCCTCTCTAATCAGCATTTGCCTCTGTGAAATCTAACATAAGCTTGCTGACTCTTCGTTTCTGTTTAGCATAAGCAGAATCTGATGACCTTTGACCTATTTGTAGACCTCACCCCCTCTCATCGCCATAAAACTAGGCTTGCTGCGCATAGATTCCTCACTTGGTCATTGATCATTAAGGAGATCAAAGGGTTAGTGAAACGATCAGCCGTGGCATACACTATCCCGTAAGGCGATTGGTAGAACAATCCTCTCGTTCTTAAAACCTGTACTGTAGTGTGCCATTTGACAGTTGAAATATATGGAGTAAGTTATAAGGAATAATGCAAATGCATTTGTTAGGAAGGTGTGATGTCTATCGTTGGCATGTTGTGTGTGTAGATGTGTGTATATATAGTGCTCACCTTTCACCCCTCATCACTCACCGCTCAACTGTGTCTCCACGTAGCTTCAGTGTGTATTTCTGACTAGCTCATGTTTGTTCCACTTCTTTGTCGATTGCAGGAGAAATGTGCCGTATTCCTCAGAGCTGACCACGACTCATATTCCCTCTCTTCAATAATTCAGAGCTAGTGCCGTAAAGCTGTTACTTAAAGGCCTCTTCTGTCAGTGTCATTTTGTTGGCTTATACGTTCTGTTCCTGCTGTGTATCGTCTACTTAGACAAATGTTTTATGATCAACAGTAAATTTGACAGGCCAATGCTGTTCGTTAGATCATTTCCAGATGGTCTTTACAAGGAGAAGTAAGCGTGACGAGGATTCCAAAGATATACTTAACATTATAACAAGTAAATGCATTGATAACATTTCAGCTACTATGTAGTGCTTTAAACTACTACTGTATACAGTATGTACTCTTTCCTGTTCAAAAGTTTGAGGTCAGTAGGATTTTTTTTTTTTTTAAAGACGTTAACGCTTTTATTTAGCATGGATGCGTGATCAAAAATGACATTAAAGTTTTTTGTTACAAAATAAACTTTCTATTCATAAAAAAAAATGCATTACGGTTTCCACACAAATATTATCAACTGTTTTCAACATTGATAATGTTTCTTGAGCACTAAATCTTTCAAAAAATCTTACCAACCCTAATCTTTTGAATGGTAGTTTATAAGCAGGAACTTGTAATGCATGATGGGTGTGAGCAATGTCTTCAAATAAGAACTATGGTTAATTACACTTCTCCTTTTTGCCTGAATAAGATATGCTAAAGAAGTTGTGATAATATTGGTTTTAACACTAAATATTTCAGTTTAGTCTGTGGTATCATGATTCCACTGATATCAGCATATTTGCAATAAGAGAAATGGGTTTGGGCTTTCAGACCTATTGGACAAACAACACAGATAGGACATTTTCGCCAAGACTCTAAACAAGAAAACTTACGTTGTGTTTGAAGGTATAATTTGTGGTGATATCTTCACCATCTGCTTTTGCAATGCTAGTTTGACCCCCTCCTCTGGCAGGAAATGGCATCCCCCACTGATGATGTGGCACTTTGAGTCATAAATTTAATAGCTTGACCCCCCCCTCGTTCCCCACTCCTGCTTCTCCATCCCTTCATAGTCCCCTTACTCTCTCTCTTTCTCTCTCAGGAGTGACCTTTTTCCTTTAATTATTTATCCATCTTAGTTTTATGGCAAGAATTTGTTACAAAAGAGCCCAGTGGATGTGTTGGTTTAAGCCCTGCCCCCTCAGCTGAATGTTTTGATGTGACAGTGCAATACTCCCTTTGTGATCGGTGACAGGTGAAGGGAATTGATGAGATGAAGCTAGCGATTTCCTTCCATTTAAAGACTTGCTCCATATGTCCATTGATTTATGGTGTGCTTCGTGATCATCTGTTATATAAATTAGGTTATTATAATGAAGTTAAACTATTGCAGATGCAGGTTAAGTATAGATTTGGAAACTAGATAGCAATTAGATGAGTTGCGTGCCTTTCTAATAGAGCTTATAGAATGATGGAATACACCTTAAAGGGTTAGTTCTCCCAAAAATGAAAATCATGTCTCACCCTCATGTCATTCTAAACCTGCATGGCTTCGTTCTTCTATAGAAAACAAAAGAACATATTTTAAACATGCCAGCGTTTCATTTTTTTTTTTTTTTTTTTTTGTCCATACACTGGAAATCAGTGGGGTCCAATGTTGTTTGGACTCCAACGTTCTTTAGAATATCTTCTTTTGTGTTCCACATGAATTAATGATGACAGAATCTTCAGTTTTGGGTGATCTATCATTTTAAAGGGTTAGTTCACCCAAAAATGAAAATTATCCCATGATTTACTCACCCTCAAGCCATCCTATGTGTATATGACTATATTTCAGACGAACACAATCCGAGATATATTTAAAAATATCTTTAGTCCTCCAAGGTTTATAATGGTTGTAAATGGCTGCCCAAATTTTGAAGACAAAAAAATGCACCCATCCATAAAAAGATTGATCCATACGACTCCAGGGGGTTAATAAAGGCCTTCTGAAGTGAATCAATGCATAGTACGTCATGTCATTGTGTACTATGTCACGGAAGTTAACGCTGGAAGCTCGTTATTTTACTTTGTTTTAAATAAAGATATTTGTCTTACACAAATGTATCGATTTGCTTCAGAAGGCCTTTATTAACCCCCTGTAATCATATGGATTAATTTTTTATGGATTGGTGCTTTCTTTATTTTTCTTATTCATTTTATATGTCATGTGTGATGCAAATCACATGTCAGCACAGTATATATGATTCACAGCCCAGCATGTATGCTTTCAATTAAAGTTTCTGGTTAACAAATTATACTTGCAAATTATTTTGGAATTTTGAATGATACAAAATGAGGAGTAGTCATTTTTAGACTAGACATGTAGACAGTCATGTGCCTCGTCATCTTTTACTCTACTGGCATAGTGTTTGCGTCAGCATTATTGTATGAATTGCAGAGCTTGCGATGAACACACGGCCACCAGTCACACATTTCACCCACTTAAAGGTCTGCTAAACTAAACAAGACATGACCGAGGGATATACACTGTAGCCTACATGAAAAATGTGTCTGTCGGAGCTTACAATACAAACAATAAGGACAGAAATGGAAAGAAATGAAACTCCTTTAAACCAAACAAACAGGTTATTAGAAGGTTAGATGGCTTGTATTGTAGAACTGGCTTAGATTTGTTACCTCTGTGTGTAGTATCTACATATAATGCTAATACCGCTAATGTCAGTGATGTTGAATTGGTTGTTTGGCTAATGTAATGTGGTCTGCTTTAGCATTTGGTCAATAAAGACGGCTCTGTGTGGTATGGTAGCCATCTTGAGCCTGGCTGTCAAAGACCATAAAAGGTTAGCTCACACAGGAGCTGCACTGTTGATATGACAGAGCCTTTGCCTTCAGTGCACACAAGCTGTGGGAAACACCAGCCCCTCCTGACACATTCATACATACACAAAACACACACACTTTCTCTCTCCCTGTACTACACACACACACACACACACACAAACACACCAAATCTTATAACGCAGAGCAGTCAACACAAGCTCATCCATCACAGATCTATTCAGGGCTCCGGCTCCCTCTTTGTTCGCTAGTGTTGGCCGCAGCCCAACTTTACTCTGGGTGAAAGTGATATGAACTTAGTGCTGGTGGTCTCGGGTAATAAATTCTACAGATGCAGTGATGCTACTGATCGTTGGTACACCCAATATCACTGTACTGGCTAACAACATCATTCAGTTATCCAGAGTACAAGGGCAAATGAATAAAGATGACATTTTAACCAAAATAAAAGATTGACATAACCAGTCCTGCCCTCCATTGACTCAGAGCTTTGTAGTGCAGGCTAAACCAGCATTCCCTGCATTGCTTTAGTACTACAGTACTACTGAAAATGATTCACCACTTTTGTCATTTCCAGAGCAGTTTTCATTGTGATTGAGGACATGAGCAAGGGATGTATTACATTTTTCAAAAATGACAGTGAAGATTTTATGTTGTTAAAAATGTTTATAAAAAATGTATCTCAAATATATGCTCTTCTTTTTAACTTTCTATTTATCAAAGAATCCTGGAAAAATGTATCACTGTTTATGCAAAAATATTAAACAGCACAACTGTTTTCAATATTGATAGTAATAAGGATCATGTGACACTGAAGACTAGAGCAGTGGCTGCCAAAAATTCAGCTTTGCCATCACAGGAATAAATGACATTTTAAAATATATTAAAATAGAAAAGTTAGTTTAAATTATAATAATTATCTTTCACAATTTTACTGTTTTTACTGTATTTTTGATCAAATAAATGCAGCCTTGGTGAGCAAAAGAGACTTATGAACATGAAAACATGAGACAATTTTTTCATCAAACTTTTGAATGGCATAATTTTTAATGTGTAATCTAAAGCCATATTGTAATATGTCATGCATTTGATGTCCTTGTTTGTTTGGAGCACGTTTTTATATCTGTACTTTCACCAAGCTTCTATATTAAAGAATATAAAACTATATTTAAACTATATTAAAGAATATAAAACTACTACAGTTTCAAACAATATAGTAAAAAAATGAATGTGCTTTAATGAAGTGATTGTTTTTTTTAATATTGGTACTTCTCTAATAAATACTTAATAAAAAAAAAAGTTGTAACGTCAACTATTTCCTGTCATAATACAATTACCAGTAAACATTACGTACAGCACAGTTAGTATTGATATTTAATGTTTGCTCCATTTGGAGTCTGATCCACTCATTTTAACAGTTTGAAAGAGAGGCACCATGCAGGGGCCATCTTGATCTTTTGAACATGCATCCATGAGGCACTGTTTTTTTTTAGTTTTGCTGCTTGGTCATGTTGCTTTGCATTATTTATTTGTACAGAGAGAACAGTTTCCAACTGCCTACATTGGTTACCTATGATTTATTCACACAGCTTTATATCAGTTTAGAGGCAGATATGTGCATTTCCATCTGCAGGGTCTGAGTTATAGTACCATTTTGATTAACTGTTCATGGACCCAAGAGTATTAGAGCCATATGGCACTCAGGAAGAGAAAATCTAATGACTAATCCACTCTGAGTGCTGAATTGAGAAATCAGTTCCTGCTAATAATCTACAGATCTCAGAGAGATATTGTTTCATTAATGGATTTTAAAGACCACAGTTTCTTGTAAGAATTATATTTTTACAGCGATAAAACATCAAGTATTCAGTAGCATTAGAACAAATTGGGTTTTTACATATTTGAGAAGCCCTCAGGACCCATTTCAATGTATTTTTCCTCAGCACCTCCTAAATAACTGATAGTCAGGCTACCAGAGATGTTCGCTGATGTTCCTGCAGTTCACCATCATGCTTGATGTTCACTAGACACTTATATAAAGTGGGGTCCATTAAAAACATTAAAAATATGTGATTAAAAATGTAAATGAAATTTAAACCTGGAACAAACAGAAAGTTTTAAGATATTAAGTTTATTTTAGACTTTTGGATCTCACTTTATTAATAGTGCCCCATCCCCATCTGTATGTCCACAATAAGCTAATGTTCCATTATCGGAATGATTATGATTTGAATTACCTTTATTTTGGGCAGTTTCTCAGCAAATATTTGTATGTCATTAATTAATAACATTTTTACCCCCCTATTAATAGCCCTTGTTTTATGATAAACAGTCGAATTATGTTTGTGTTCAACAGTAAACCAAAGTGACATAAATAATGTCATCCAGTGAGCATATACATATGTACTCTTGTCCTACACCTCCATATCGATCTGGCCTTAAGTAGTGCCCAACAGAGTGGTGAGATAACCGTAATTCCACGCTTCTTGTTTTTTCAGGTTGTTATCTCAGTCAGTCCTCTTCAATAGTGTCATGTTTGCTCAGCTTCTCCAAAAGCAGCTGCAGCTGCCGTCGTATGAAGAAGCCATTCGTCATAATGGGGGAAATAAAGCAGGCTCATGTGCCGAGAGTCTCTGTCATCCCCCCCTCCCACCCTTCAATCCCTCTCTTTTTCCAAGGTCTGCGTCACACAACACTTTCTCTGACCTCTTTCCATACTGTTTGTTCACACGCGTGGCCTGCTGACTTTTCTGGCAGCGTTTACTTGGCCTGGCTCCAGCTGGCTGACGGTGCTGCAGCAGCATGCAGACAATCTCTTACAGATGTCTGGAGACATGGAGAAGGATTCGTGCTTTAGAAACGAGGAAAGCAAGAATGGAGAGGAAACAAACATAACACTGTGAGCAAGGTGCACTGCTTCCTTCGAGTAGCCAATGAGCAGATTCTTCACTTGATGTGTGTGTGTGTGTGTGTGTGTGTGTGTGTGTGTGTGTTTTCTGTGTTTCCTGTCCTCTTTTGCACCGCTCTATATATAAAGTATGATACATACTCAGCAAATAAAGAAACATACTCCCATTTTCAACTGCTTTTTTTCCAGCAAATTTTATGTGTAAACATTTGTATGAACATAAAAAGATTTAACAACTGAGACATAAACTAATGAAGTTTCACCGACTAACAGAAATGGAATAATGAGTCTGTGAACAAGGGGGAGGGACGGGGGTCAATGTCAAAAGTGGCAGTCAGTGTCTTGTTTGGCCAGCAGCTGCTTTAAGTGCTTCAGTGCATCTCATTCTCATGGACTGAGCCAGATTTGCCAGATCTTGCTGTGCGATGTTACTCCACAATTCCACCAAGGCACTTGAAAGTTCTTAAACACGTCTTAGGGGACACATGTGGTTTGGCACTGCAAGGACAATCACCTGTCATTCCTGTCTCCCTTTAGCACTATCTTAAGCATCTTGCAATACAGACATTGCAGTTTATTTCTCTGTTCATATCTGCGGTCCTCATGCCTCCCTGCAGCAGGACTATGGCATTCTCACAGAGGTGATCAGGGAGCCTGGACATCTTTCAGTCAGTAGAAAGGTCTCTTTAGTGTCCTGAGTTATTGGAACCGTGACTTTAATTGTCTAACACCTGTAAACTGTTTCCACAGGTGCATGTGCAATAATTGTTTATGCTTCATTGAAAAAGCAAGCACACTTTCCAATAAAGATCTGTACAACTTATTTGGAAAATTATCTTTAAAATACATTATCCTGAAAAAAGGAGTGACACTGAAGACTGGAGTAATGATGCTTATCAATCCCAGGAATAAATTACATTTTAAAATATATTAAAATAGAAAACCGTTTACTTTGAATTGTTAATATGTCACAATATTACAGTTTTTACTGTATTTTTGATCAAATAAATGCAGCCTTGGTGAGCATAAGAGATTTCTTTCAAAAGTATAAAAAAAGCTTATCGATCCCAATTTTGTGTAGTGTACTGTACATATTTAAAGGAAAAATTGAAAACAGAAATGAAAACCTTAGTCATTATTTATTCTGCCATACTATATGTAGTTCAAACCCTATATGGCTATCTTGATTTTGTTGAGCACTAAAGTAGATTTTTTTAATGTATTCATGTCATTATAAGGAATGGGAAAAGGAACTTAAAGGCTTAAATAGGGCATAAAAGTATCTTATAGTCATCCATACGATGACAAACAGGTTAAAATTTATGTTGTGATTCACTTACTGAAAACCTTCCCCTCCAGCTGTTAACCGTTTTGACCAGATTATTGAGTCACTGAGTTCAGTTTGATTTGTGATAGTGAGTCATTCAGGTAACAACATGAGGGTGAGTGAGTAAGTAATGACACAGTTTTTAAGGAACTGTCTTTCAGTTCAGTTCTAGTATCTCTGATTAATTTGGTCCTTTCATTCTTTCTTTTTTTTCTTCTTTTTCTGCTTGCTCTTGCCATCGCCTGTGTCTTTTTTAGTCTTTATTTCTTTCCTCTGCCTTCTCTGTTCCTGTCCCCGTGTAGCTGCTTAGCACGAGAGGGAAGGGTCTGGCTGACAGATTGAAAGGCCGAACGGGGTCAGAGGGGTTAAATTGAACAAATCTGCCCATTGACGTCCTGTCTCCTCCACCCTCCACTAATATCATTATTCCCGGGTGTCAGGGGGCGAGCGGACATGTCGCTAAGGCTGACAGCACAGAGGCGAGGGCAGCCACTTACCACTGTAGACCTCCCACCATGGCAGGCTTCTTTTGTCGAAGGACCTGTCAGCAGAGGCAAAGAAAAAGAAAAACATTGAGTCCTCTGTGTTCATCTGAGTAAATACATGCAGAGACACACAGGGATGGAGGGTTATGGATTGCTGGTCTTTGTCTTTATTAGAAGCAAGTGAAGAGGGGCGCTATGAAGGCATGACTTGGGGATGTTTGTTATCGTTTCAAAGTTCAGTTTTTCGTGAAATGTTTGGACTTTCCCTCTGCCTTTTTTGGTCTAGTATAGTATTCAGTGTAGCAAAGCATGCAAACAAATCAAAGATCACACACAGATCCAAATAGATGCTAACAAAGCAGGTTGGCGCAACTGTGAAAAAAGAAACGCAAAAAATGCAAAGCATAAAAACAAAAGGAAAACTTGTTATCTCTAATATCTAATTTAAACAACATTTTAAGGAAATATTTTTCAGAAAATCAGAAATCAAATTTCAAATGCTACGTGTACACGGAATAAAATTTATGTTTCTATCACGTAACTTGAAGACAAACATTTTGTGACCTGACAAGTCAAGTTGTTTGTTTTTGGATTTGCTTTTGGTGTTTTGTGATTTGTTTGCATGCCTGTCAGTTTGCATTCCTGCTTCACAGATTTGTTTGTCTGCTCTTGGATTTGGTTGAGTTTTCTGATATGTTTGCATCTCAGGTACTATACTAGTATGAACCGGATCGCTGGTACAGGATTACAGCTTAGAAAAGCCCTGCACATTTTCTTGATTACGACTCTGACATTTATTAGATTTCCACACAAATTTTAAGGCCCCAACAGCACAGGTCTTAAAGTCACTCTTGGGGCCCTTAAATGGGATGCTTTCATTTTTATAATCTAATTCTACACAGGACTAGCAGGATTTATTTTTGCCTTTTGCTCCACGTTCAACTTTTGAATCAATATTGAAATGTGTCTAGTAGGGCTGGGTGAAAAAAATACCCACAATCAATCTTTTAGTCTATGCTTTTTATCAGTTGATGAATGAACAAAAAATTTGTAGTGCTCCTCCCATCCAGTAAATCACAATAACTTTTGTGATTTGTTACTTTTGGTGTGAAAGAAAATGTCTCAAGTTTCAATTTTATTATGAAATTCAAACAATAAATACATTTTGCTAAATATATGCACTGTAGTGCATATTAATTGTATCTTCACTTAATCTTTTCTTCCATATTTAATGTGTTTGAATAAATTTGTCATGTTTTTACAACATCCACCAACCATTTAAATGTTTATATTTTGAAAAACAAGTAGAAACATAATTATGTCTTTAGAAAGTTATTATTATTATTATTATCATCAGTTCATTTTAACCTTTAATATTATAGTAAATATTATAATAAAACACCTTAATACAGCAAATACTGCACTCTCAGTCGTATTTTGTTTTCTAGCAAACTGCAGTTGCTTGTGAATTGTGCTCTATCTTTGTACTTCTGAAGAAGTGGTCTGCACAGAATGTTTGTTTGGCGGTAGCAGAAGTTGAGGGCTGATGACACCATCTAAACCACAGGGTAACACAGAAGAAAAGTGGACTTCTTTAGCCTTTACATCCCAGAAGTTTCAGTGTCAGGGCCTCAATGGGATGCAGTTAAATGACCGTTCAATTTGTTGTTCTTCCCTCGCTGTACTCCGACCTGCATTGCTCTGCCAACTTTTGTGTTACAAATGAGCCGGTAACTCACCTTTTGCCATGGTGGAGCATCAAAGACCAAGACCTAATTATCTGGTCTCCATCTCCAGGGCTTTGAGTGCTCTTTTGGGAGAGGGGAGGCCTCCCATTCCATTCCTGTCTTTTATTGTGTTCTAATAAGGAGCAGTGAGAGCATGTTCAAACAAGCAGGCTGAAGAGACAGACAGGGAAAGACCTGAGTGTTTCTGGGTTTCGAGTGGAACCTTCCCAAGGTGTTTGGGTATCATTTAAAACTTTAGAAAGCTTTTTACATTATGAGATGTAACTTTTATTTCTGATGGCACTATCCGCAAAATAAAAAGCCGCAACCTTACAATCTCTCTTCAACATACGTATTGTACTTAGCAGAATAGCTTAGAAGTTTTACTAGATCTAGACATAGTTTTTTAATACAAGGTCTAAACGAGGTGGGTCAGAGTACCTGACATTTTGCAGCCGACATCACAAGGCTTCACTGAAGAAGGGAATTACATTGAGCTTTACCAAAAAAAACCAACAAAAAAACAGTCTAACCGTAAACATCAAAGCCATGAAATAAAAACCACTGGTAGCCATCAGTCTGATTGGATTCCTTCTTTCTCCAAACCAACACACACACGCAAACATCCCCCGTTTGCACCTCCAGACTAGACACCTCCATTATCACTGCTAAGTTAAGTATTCACTGAGAAGCAATCAAGCATGTGGGGCATGTTTATGGTTGTAGCAGGCAGCATTTGACTCGCCTGTGTGTGGGTGTGGTTTCTGGAGAAATGGGAAAACTGACCAAATCTTGGGTCTGGATTGTTGTTTTGGGCTTTTATAGCAGTGCAATTAGCCACAGTCTCATCCTGTAGCCTCAATTTACATCTTCCATTTGCAGTTGTTCCCATTCATGTGAATGAGGCTGTTAGATTTCATTTGAGAAATTGAAATCTCTCCAAATCTGCTGAAAGATCAACACGAGGGAGGGTCGAAGAAAAGTCTGTTGCGCTTTCCCTAACTTGAGGGTGTTAATCTTTAATGCGTTGAGCATTTCTCTCAGATGTATATTAAAGATGTATATTATTTTCTTTTTAGACAGCTGATTGTCTCCTCCATCTGGCTAACTGCCACCCTAAACTTCTATATTATGTACACACAGAGCTCAGTCTGTCTAGAGAAGCCCATAAAATGATGTGTATTGTGATAACAGAATTGCTTTAATTATTATGGAGGCATGCACTTTGGTGCTTTGGTTGTGGAACTTCGTATAGCAGCTTTTTGCAAGCTAACATGGCCGACGTGGTGCTAGACTGAAGTAAATTACTGTTGCTCACATTCCAACGCTGACAGAAGCATATTGACTGGTTTCCATCGTCTGCACAGCCACAGAAGACATTATCTAGGCTGCTGATAAGGAATTTGTATGTCCAGCTTTTCCTGTGTAGACATGAATGGTAAATAGTTTAAGAGTGCAGAGCATTGATCATAAACCACAAAGTTAAAGGATTCCCAGCCATAGTAATGAATACAATCCTTTACCAGCTGATTCGGGATTGTGTTGGATGGATAAAATTTTCTTTCACAATAAATACAAAAATAAATAAACTTGAATGCACAATAAACAAATAAAATCATTGTTTTTCAATTCATCTCTGTTGAATTGTACCTTGTTTGGAAAAAGGTATACATCTTAGTTGTTTGAGGGCCATATGAAATCTGTTTTCTTTTTTCCCAAATTCTTTATTTTCCCCCAAATAAGAAAAGTATGTCAAATTAATTGAATAAAATATGTTAAAGTTTTAACAATAATAGTGCCTAAAGGCAGAGAGATGCATGCACATGAAGCCTCTGCTCATAGAGCGTGAGTACTGAACTCTTTTTCTTTTTGCCGCTTAATTGGGCTTGAATGGTTAAATACATATATGTATGTGTCAAAATGCCCAGCTTTGCAAGTATCCTTTTAAACACAGTCATTTATGTCTTAAGTGAACATAAAAAGACTAAGTTGAGAAAGAAAACGCATGTGTAACAGTATATTGGATCTGTTCATTTGGTCTTAAAGTGACAACAGGCTAATATCCATCGTCTGTGTCATTAATGTTAATCAAACAACAAAAGAGAGAAAATCTCCCACTGCTCTCAAGTGAATCACTTTTATAACTTTAATAAGAATAAATTACTCATATCCTGATATAAGATTTTAGATATACAGTGGAATGCGAAAGTTTGGGAACCCCTTGCAGAATCTGTGAAAATGTGAATAATTTTAACAAAATAAGAGAGATCATACAAAATGCATGTTATTTTTTATTTAGTACTGTCCTGAGTAAGATATTTTACATAAAAGATGTTTACATATAATCCACAAGACAAAAAAAGTAGCTGAATTTATTAAAATATCTCCGTTCAAAAGTTTGGGAACCCTTGATTCTTAATACTGTGTGTGGATACCTGATGATCTATGACTGTTTTTTTTTTTTTTTTTGTGATGGTTGTTCATGAGTCTCTTGTTTATTCTGAGCAGTTAAACTGAGCTCTGTTCTTCAGAAAAATCCTTCAGGATCTTTCATGGATTTTTTGCATATTTGAACCCTTTACAGCAGTGGCTGTATGATTTTGAGATCCATCTTTTCACACTGAGGACGACTGAGAGACTCAAACTCAACTATTAAAAAAGGTTCAAACATTCACTGATACTCCAGAAGGAAACACGATGCATTAAAAGCCGGGGGGTGAAAACTTTTAAACAGGATGAAGAAGTCCAAATTTTTCTTATTTTGTTGAAATATATATATTTTTTTTCATTTAGTACTTCCCTTTGGAAGCAACATAAGATACTTGCATGTTTCCCGGAAAAAAAATTAAGTACAATTTACCTTGATCTTTAAATTCTAAAAGTTT
Organism: Megalobrama amblycephala; assembly: GCF_018812025.1. NCBI lineage: Eukaryota > Metazoa > Chordata > Actinopteri > Cypriniformes > Xenocyprididae > Megalobrama > Megalobrama amblycephala. The sequence goes on from NC_063047.1 coordinate 21,534,564, forward strand.
TCACCTCCCGACACTTAATGCACCGTGTTTCCTTCTGGAGGTCTCTAGGGCTGGGTACTGACACAATTTTCACAATTCAATTTGATTAGGATCTCGATTCAATATCGATTGTTTTGGATGTAGTATTTCAGTTACAGTACATGGCAAGAGGAACATGGCATTTTCTAGAGGAAAAAAATCTCTCAACTAATGCTGTAAACTACACATGTAAGTCAGCTGATAATAATATTGAAGGTTAAATTAACTAATTTATATACAAACACTTAAATTACACTCAATGATGTTTTTATTATAAATAAAGTTTAGAATTACATAATCATATTTCTACTCCAATTCGGGTTTTTTTTTTAAATCGCAGCTGTCATAACTGATTTATTCAAACATGCATTAAATATTGAAGAACATTAAAAATTATAATGAATATGTAATGGTGCATAGCTATATTTATCAGAATGCTGCTTTCTAGAGTTCACTTTTCTAGCTGACTAATGAGTTTATGGTCACTGAATATGTTTTTCTGAGGTAAATGTCACTTTACATGACATTGTTTACAAGCTGTTTTATTGCCGTCTTTCCGAGGCTGAAACACTGATTGAGCTATTACATGAGACATGATACGGATTTCGGTATGATGTACTGTAAATTTAACATACCTTCAGATGTGTAGTCGTGTTTATTTCGTGCTGTAACTGGTATTAAAGCGGATAAGAGGAGTCGCTAAAACGATCTGTCACGTCACATTAAACAGCGCCAAAATGGTATTTATTTTTTGAATCTCATAATAAGATGCACGTCATTTGAAATCAGAGACTTTGCTTCATATCAAAAGTAACAAAGCATAAAGGTTATTGCGATTTTTTTGGATGGGAGGCACTACATATTCTGCTCATTCATCAACTGAAAACAGACTAGACTAATCGATTCTTGGGATTTAAGAATCGATATTGGTTTGTAAAAATGAGAATCGATTAAAATCGAGAAATCAATATTTTTTACCCAGCCCTAGGGGTCACAGCCGCTGCGTAATATCATTGCGCCTGCTACACCCATGGTACGGCAGCAAAGTTCCTAGCCGAAACTCTTTGGTCATTTTTTTGAGTGAGAAGCTATTGGTCTCATCAGATTCAATGAACTATGCTAAGCTATGCTAAAAGTGGGACCGTCAGACCCGGAGATCGGCTGAATAGATTCGAAAACGGTAAAACTCAACTGTTTAACTCTAGGGGAGTTGGAAAATTAGCCTATTTTCAAAAAAAGTGGAGTGTTCCTTTAAGATCATGCAGAGTTCCCTTTTGATAAAATTGATAGTTGACAGGCTAAAAAAAAAGCCCTGGTTCTTATCAGGAAATGATGTAAGGCTTTCCAGAGAACAACATGTATCATGAGAACCGACTGTGATTAGGTGAGGCATGTTTTATAATGTGATTCTCTATACAGCCATTATGAAACTCAAACATCTGTCACAGAAATGCACAAAACACCATGGAGCTTTACTGACCTTGCCGCTGTGCTACTGTTAAGTTTTAAAACAACCCTTTTCAGTTTATTAGTTGAACCATTCTATGCGATTGACACATTTTGTGTTTAATGAAATGTGCTCTAATTATGATAAAGTGTAGGCCTATTGCTGCTGTTATTGTTATTAATCACTGCATTTTAAAGATGTAGATATCTCATTCCATTGGAAGCAAGCCAATTTCCCTGATATTTTTGGTTAGCATTAAATTTGAAAAAAGCGACCTTCTATTTGTTATTCAAAGGCCTGATTCACAAAGCAGGAGGACTTAATTGTTGTGTTAGGCCAGTAGTATCAAATGAAAGCCATTCAGCTTGTCTCTGCATACATTTACATGCATTCAGTGCAAAATATGATGAAAATCCTCTCATTTATGGTCAGCCAGGTTAATATTTGAGTATAAATTGTTGGTGTTATTAAGTGAAGCAGAGGTCACTGTGTACTTCAGATAAAGACATACACTGTTTTTTTTTTGTTTTTTTTTAGGTTTAATGGTCTGTATGAGGCACATGAATGAATATTTTATCACAGCACATTAAACCACCCTCTGAATTTAGGAGTTAAACCATTAGACAATTTAAAGCAGCCTGCTAAAGCAGTGGCCCCACTCACACTCAATGGGCTGTTGACTTTTATACCAGGCTGGAGGGGATAAAATACATTTGTAATGTAAACGTGTAAACTTTTAAAGCACTGAATTCTTATTAAAAAAATGAGTGAATAAAAATACACTTTTTATTCCAACCTGAGTTGCACGAGTCCCAAAAGAGCTATGCTGCATGTAAACCTAAAAAAGGAAAAAGAAAAAGGTAAGCGGCAGGCTGAATGAATGCTTTAGCTGTGCTGTCATGTTACTGGCCTCAAAAACACATGTATGTACAGCAAGCTGAAGGCTTTGATGTTACTAATCATGCCTAGAGTCACTGGGTTTAAACGGCCTATGATGGCCTATAGGTTCTCATTAGTATAAACTTAATTAAAACATTAGTGGAGCAGAAATATTTGCTCTGGGAACATGTTTTAATAGAGACTGTTCAATTTTAGAGGGATTCAGTGCTTTACAAGTTAACTGTTGTTTTTATAAATGCAACATTGCATATGGAACAGCTGCATCCAGCAGTATAAGTGATGATAGTCATGACTCAAAAACAAGATAAGTGATTGTAATTATAGAATCAGAGTGTAGGGTTGCAATCGTACATTTTGGATATTAACTATTCCAGTTACTCTATTTGACAAGGGCAATATTTCTTTTAGACATATTATTGAGGGTTTTTTTTGCTCATTAAACATAGCAACTGCATTCCATCAGAGTGAACAGGGGCCCAATGCAGGGCTTCGCAGGCCATTGAACATTGTCTTCATTGGTGCTCTGCTCAAGAGTATTTATATTATATGAGAGGGGCCCAGTTGAAGTGTTTCAGAGTTAAAACCTCATACGTGTGCTTTGCTGGTTGTATCATATAGACATATGACGTGTTACATCTCTCTGGTGGGGGATGGGTGGTTTTTCAGGCTCCTGAGTTGTATATGGTACAAACTTGCACACTGTCATTTTGTTAACCTCTTCCTTTTTATTAAAACTGTAGAATTGTGGCATGTTTGGATATTATAGGCATATCTAAATGAGTCTAAACGAGATCATAGAAAGTTTTAGGGTTAAAAAAATAAAAAATAATGTAATGAAGTCAAATGAAAATGTGTAAAGATCTGTTACATACACGTCATTAAAGTAAAAGGCAGACATACCAAATACTGCATCATGTTATCGTTCAAGTGATAACAGCAATTAAAATTTGTCTAGCTGTTAACACCTATTGAAAGAAAAATGCCAATTTGGTCATAACTGCTTCTCTCTTATCAACCGAACCTGTGATGTAGCCATAGCTGCTATGACACTTTCTTACCCACTTCTTCATTTTGCAACCGTTATTTATAATTGCCGTTATCATGGTTTCACATGACTGTAAATGCTTGTCAACATAAATGTTGAAAAACATATCACAGTGGTTTCTCACTTTATCTTCTCAGTTGCTACATACTGTAAGGAGACTAAATAATCAAACAGGGTGACCACAGACTGAAGTGTTTCTCTCAACACATGCATGATTGCAATGAAAACAGATGATCTTTTCCCATGTAAATTGCCATTCCACCATTCTGTCCACAAGAATTAAGACAGAATAAATCATTAGGCATGTTAACAAAAGGCCTTTACAAAGCATGAAGAGTGGCTGCTTTAATGCAGGTTCCTTCGTTATGTTTTATACTTTTTTTTTTTTTTAGAAAGGTTTTAGGAAGTGCTGTACATGCACAGAAAAGGCTGAAAGATGAAGGATCTGTAATGTTGGGTGAAAAACGTGTTTTAACATCCTCAGTGTTCTTGGAAAGTCATTACTACTAACTATGCATTTTCCACACTTGTCCAGACATCACATGCTTTTCATTTAGTGTTAAACTTTTTCTTTTGTCCCAAAACTTTCATTCAGAACAGGAAGCATTTCAGGGGGGAAACAGAATTAGCTGAGGACATTAAGCACAGCCTGCATTCTTTACAGGCAGCTAGCGTGAAACAACATCACAATATCAAATGCTTAATTGTTGATTCTCGAACACTTATTAACATTTTATTTGGTCAGGGTGTTCTTTGTGCCTGCTCAGGTTAGTCATTCAGAGGAACTGGCTATAATTTAGCATGTGGTTTAGGTTCTAGTTGGTCATGTCTTGTGTATATTATGGAAAGATATGGTCATATGCTCTCCTTGAAGTCTTTTTGATATCATAATTAAAAATAGTGATGAATGTTCAAAAATGTTCAGTAAATCTAATGAATTGGAATTGGAGTGAAAGGTTCTAGTCATTTATAATGTGTTATTGTACTGTCCCGAATTGATGTAGTGCAATAGTGATTTTAGCATTACATTACATTTAAGGATGCACAAAATATTGATACCATATAGGTTATCAGCAGATATTGGACATTTGATTGTGCATGCTCATTTTCTATATTTTTTAGACATTTAGATTACCTTCGCTGCTGCATAACACTCACTTTAATAATATTTCAAAATTGTATTTAATACAAAAAGTCATTTTTGTACAGTACAGTATTATAACATTTTGTTACCAAAATTTACTTGAAACATTTAAAACAATTACTTTTATTTTTTGTATTTTATGATATATTAATATTAGATCAAATATTATAAAATGTAATGAGCAATTTATCAGGCCATACGATGAAAACAATTGGCCAAAATTAATATTTTTGCTAAATTATGCGCATGATTTATAAATTCGAGGTAACGTATTAGTAAGGTGTGCACACAATTTAGTAAATCGAGGGAATAAATTACTACATCATGCTTACAATTCAGCAAATCGAGGGAATGAATTAGTAAATTGTGCGCACATATAGCATATTGAGGGAACGAATTAGTAAATTTTGCACACGATTTAGCAAATCAAGGAAACGAAATAGTAAATCGTGCACACAATTTTGTATATTGAGGGAACGGTTTACTTTTTTCCCTGCATGTTATGTGTGGGGCTTTGTATTAATCACTGTATGTTTTAAATTCAAAAAATTCTTTAAGCGAACTTAAATTTTTAAAGTTAAACCACAATTCATGCATCTAGGCCTGTGACAGAGGATAGAACCCATAACATACAGTGAAGGGGAAAGGGGGTTTTGGGGGGGCTCAGTCCTGAATCAGACCTGACCCCTGTGCATCAGCAAAACTGAAATATGGAGCAGCTTCCATGCAGCCGGGGGACGAAAGGCCTCATTGTTTGGGCCATTGAGTGCTTCTGCTGAGGTTGCATTTGCACTATTCTGTGGATGTGGCCTCGTTCTGCCATTTGTGTTGTATGCAACGATTAAACATTTGCCTGCTTCGTTAGTCCTGCGTTCAGCATGCATTATTGACCTGAGCTAGAAGGAGCTATCTCCTGCCGTACAGCGAAACTGAATAGCTAGCATGTTAGCATCGCAAAAGTTACGAGTGTATGAGAAGATTAACAGGGAGTTTGAATTTTTTACTTGACCCTACAATAAAGTGTGAAGTTAAATTGAAAAGGAATCGGGCTTTGGTTATAACAACCACACCTGTTTTTGCTGCTAGTGGGGCTCTGGGTATTAGCTCTATTTTTAATGACAGTGCTGGACATTCCAGTTTTCATGTGGGGATAATTAGAGACATGGCCTTGGGCTTGTAGGGTAAACATCACACAATTACAACAGGATGGAGGAGGGCCCCCAGTCACTGGACGAAAGAAATGATGAGGGACAGAAAATTTTAATGACGGGATGGTGTGGGAAACTGCCACAGAGATTCAAGATCCTATGAGCTTACGGCACTGCAAACTGCCAAACTCCTAAATTAAACCCCATGTATATGTCCAGACAAACAGACACTCAGAACAGAACTGAATGTTCTTTTATGTTCCCTATAGCTGAAGCAATGTCCTTATCTGTTGTAGGATCGGATTCTAAATGTGCTCTGTGGCAAAATTACACACAGGCATTCTCTACATTGTTTTCTGAGGGTGTCACTGGACAGATCAGGGCGTGGCCTATTCGTGTCAGCCGATCATACTGTGCCTCTTCCATTGATTGTCATGTAGATGATCAAACAAATGTTGTTTTCTTTTTTGTTGTAGCTGTGTAGTCGTCAGTATCAATTGAATCAAATAAATATGATTATGTGGTGGAAGGCAGTGTTTTACTGAGAGGGTCTGGCCAACTCACATCTCTTTATTATCATTGCATTATATTATATTATATTAATTTGTGTTATTTATCCACTGAATTTATATCACTTTTATTAAGAATTATATATTTTTTTAATAATTACATTATTTTGTTATGTGTGAACTGGGAGGGAAATCAGTTTAGTAATTTAGTAACAGTTTAGTAGACAAAGCTGTTGAACAGAATAACTCTTATTCATTTAAAAAAAATTATTCATTCTAGTGTCTGTTTCGCTTTAAAACACAAACTCTCTGTCATATTCTGTCATTGCATCTGAGGAGCGCGAGCCCTCCCGCATCGTAATGTTCCTGTCTGAACGAAACGTCGAGACATCCCACCTCTGTATGGCCAGATGATATGCAAGCTATGTTTCTCGGCTGGATAAAGTAAACCAGCTTCTTGCTATGAAAGTTTTGATGGATGAGGATTGCAATCAAAGTAAAGACGATTGCGGTGACGTACAGGAGTTGTACATTAAGCACGCGTGAGTCTGTTATATTGATGCACAAACAAATCACGCATGAGCGCTCTCGACGCACATTGTACTTATGCACAGACACATTTCAGTACATTCACGTTGTTTTCACACACATGCAGGATAATGTTTGGATTTGTCCTGTGTATGTTGCTGTGTACTTTAGTTTAAATGCAGGTTAAGGCAGTTGGTTTAGGTTTTTTTGGCATCTCCATGTGGTCCTGTTCAGTAACACAACTTGTCTTGTCTAAAATGTAAACAAGCTCTTTGCTCTTGCACATACTATACACTGTGAATTCTGAAACATTTTTTTGCTGTGTTTTTTTTTTTATGGGTGCTTTGGTGTAGCCTACATAAATGTATGAATTATATGAAATCATATAATTTGGTTATTTGGTGTCCTTTTTTTGGAAAGACATCTAAATTTACCTTGAAAAAAGCTGAAAAATACAGTTTTGTGAAAATCACACTTCATTTTGATGGTTTACTTTGCTGAATATAGGCAATGATGACAAAATGGACGTGTTAAACTCGATAAATGGTGTATGCTTAATTTCACGCTAAGTGTGTGATTAATCGCGATTAAAAAAAAATAATCTATTGACAGCCTTAATATATGAACTATGAAATATTCTCAGGTAGACTAGACCAATATTTTGGCTTGCAAGTTGTATCATATCTTGACTCAGGCAGATGCAGACAGCAGAAAGACTCCTTGCATCCTCATTACTATTTATTGTATAAATCATGTCTGACCCTTGTCTTGGCTCAAATACAGGTGAAGGCCAGAGATGTAGCTTCCATTCCTCTTGTGTCAGGTCTGCATTAGAGATCACAAAGCTCCCCCATCCCATGCACGCACACACAAACCACTAGCCCTTTACTTCCCATGAAGACCTTGAGGACTACGATGGCAGTAGATGACTTTATTATCACTACAGAGCCTTACCTCTTCCCCTCAGATCCAGAATAAAACAAAGGCCTCGTCTCTCACAAGACTGTGCCGAGTCTATTTTTCCATAAATTAATGATTGGAGGAGGTGATCAATATATCAGTGGTACAGTCTTTTATGTCAGCAGCCTCTCTTTGTGTTTATGCTGTGTGGGTCATCGCTACAGCATAATGATGCAATTATCGATTAGCATTTAAAGGCTAATCCATATGATATATTTTCTCATGACAGGCTCACGGCCTGTTTTCCGTGGGTACTGGGCACATACTATAAATTTGATCAGCAACATTGCTTTTGTTGTAAGTTTAGTAAAAGTGTTTTCTAAAAATGGATTGTTTTTTAGCCATGTGGTACATTTATACCACAAAAATAAATATAAAAAAAACTTTAATATATTTATGCAAACTCTTCAATTATATATCTATCTAGAGTTATAATTATATGTAGTCATCTATAATTATAAAACCCTTAATAGTATGTTTTTAAGCCTGAATGTGGTGATGGTTTTGTAATTGTTAATGTTTTTAAAAATACCAAATGATTAGTGGTCATTTTTTTTTTTAATTATCTGCATTTAATTTTGGTGTCTGTAATTTTCATATATGAGTCGTCCAATTTATTTTATTTTATTTATTTATTTATTGAGTCAGGTGGTGTAGTTTTGTTTGTCTTTGTATTATCTTACCTGTGTAGTCCCAACATGTTATTTCTAATTTATCATCAGATTTCCTGATGGGTTATGAGCCATTTAATCTGAAAACATGACTCCTATAAGCATTTCTTTTTCATGTAAAGAAACTGTTTGGGAGTGAACGCCATCCATCAAACACACACCCAACACATTTGTCACATTAATTGTACTCAAACTGTGCTCTTTTGAGCCCATTTATGGGGACACATTGAATAATTGAATTAACCCAGAGTTGGATTAAATGCCTAGAAGCTTATCTATCAAGATTAGATGTCCCATTTTTATAGGTAATGAGAGACAGGTGGAATGTTATGTTGTAAAACCAGGTTTCATAAGAGCTTATGATATGTTAGCGTGGGTCATAATTAATTCTGAGGGAGCGGCCAGAAATGACATGTGAAAGAAGACTCTTTTGTTGCTAATTACAACAAGACACATCATACAGGATATCTCTCACGATAAAAGATTGACAGCGATAATGAGATGATTTGGCCAAATGATTTGTGTGTGACTAAATCTGTATTATATGGGACCAGAGGGCATCTGGCTTTGAAGAAGCAAAGATGAAGGGAAAGCTTGTAATAATAGGGCTGAGTCATTGTATAGCAACTGAAGGCGACACTAGAAATAAAAGAACAAATGAGTGAGAGAGGTCGGTAGACTTTTCTAACCTTCAACCTTTCCAGACAGAGCTCACACACCCCTTTCATACATGTGCATGCAAACGGAAAGCTCTTTTATACACTTGCAGGTTTTTCCTGCATTGAAAATATTTTGGCGGCTGCTGAATTGAGTCTTTGTCTCACCAAAGATTTATTTGATTATTTAATGTGACGATACCTGCCGTTCTGCAGTACCGGTACATTTGCGCTCTTTGAAGAGTATCAATGTTTTTTCAGCGTTGAGCTTTTTAGTGAATCACAGACATATCTGTTATCTTTTTCTGTGTGTATATATATATATATATATATATATATATTTATGCTGCTAGTGCTAACTACACATTGCAAAGTTTCTGGAATTAATACAATACAATTCTTAAATACAGCCATATTTAAATGTGCAATTAGATTGTCAGTTTAAACCATAGCAATCGATAATTTCTCGCACGTTTCTTGGCTAGTTTTTGTTTTTAATTAGATAGACAGACAGACAGATAGATAGATAGATAGATTGATTGATTGATTGATTGATTGATTGATTGATTGATTGATTGATTGATAAAAGGACTGATAAAATACCAGAACAAAACAATCTGATACTGTATATCAAATGATTTGTGCATTAAGTCTTGGGGCCCTATCATACACCCGGCGCAATGCGGCGCCAGGCACGACAAGTGTCATTTGCTAGTTTCAGCCCGACGCAGTTATCATTTTCCTGTCCTGCGTCACGTTGTTTTTCCGTTCAGTTCATGTTCAGTTTTTCCGTTTGCAAATTACAAAATTTTTTTAAAAATGCATGTTATGCCCAAAACACACCAATTACTCATTAAGAGAATAGGGACAACCATTTTAGACCATGCGTCGGGAGCGCCTACCATTTTTCCCGTCGTTAAACTAGCAAAAGTGGATTCAGACACTTGCGCTAAGTGCACTTGTGCCGTGTGCATTAGACCATGCGCTTAGATCGCTAAAATGCCCAATAAATGTAAATGCAATATTGCTACTTTTTCTATGTAATGTGTTACTTTGTTCAACTTTTTTTTAAATCAGTGTCTTTTTACATGTACATTTGCAGATTTTTTAATATAAAATATTTCTAAGCACTTTGTCTCATGATCTTTCCTCACAGTGATTATTTATTTCGTAAAAAAAAGGATAAGTTAATATTAGAAAAAAAATATTGTCAGTACTGGGCTCGTAGTTCACTTGGGTAGGGTACTTTGTAAGTGTGGATGGCCATGTTTGTCCTGAATTAATAAATAGTGTGTAATTTCTTGGAGGTTTTTCTTATGTCATTCAATGAGGTAGGGTCATAGCATTCATTAACATCAACACATTGTAGAGATAATGTAGAGGTCTCATATGTACAGAAATTATCAACGTAGCTAAAGCCTCAAGATACTTTAAATGAAATCGAAGAACTGGTGTGACGTTATTTCGAACAAAATCGGGCCAAAGCAAAGTTTGTTTGGAGTTTGTTTCCAGAGTTCAGAACAGGTTGCCAAAGTGAACCTTTTGGAAAAGTTTATAAACACTTTCGAATGTTCACACTGTCAGTTTTTGGGATTGACAACCGCATTTACTTGCAGGTATGAGACTTAAAATATTCCATTCACACATCAAATTATAGTAACATCTCGAATACTGTCTGTATGAATGTGCAATGGTAGTCAAATCCGTATTCGCTTAACATAGCGACAGTGACCAAGTAATATCAAAGATGGCGATAAAACTAAGTCTTAACACTTTTTACACAACAAAAATCCAATTGAGCCGCAAGTTCATCCTGTAAATCTTCATTAACCGACAACAGTCAAGAACAGTCTAAGACATATCTGACCGACATGTAAAGCAATCAATCACAATTCATTTTGTTTTTACATATAATTGAAGGACAGGTAAATCTCATTCAGTTAATGGTGTGATCCAGTTAACTTACTGATACTACTACTGATATTGAGTTAAAGCTGTGGTTCTCAAACTTTTTTGGTCACGCCCCGCTTTAACCCTTTAAAAAAATCCCTTTTAAAAAAACACACCACACCTCTGACTACCAAATAATTACACTAAAAATTATAAAAACGTAAATATTTTCTAAATGAAAACCCTGCAATGAAAAACACCTGCAATAGTTTCACTTTGTAGTGTCGTGGAAACATTGAAAAATATAACAGTAAGAGAGAATGAAAGATCAGAACATAACGTTTAATTTAAATAAAGGCAGAGCACCAACTGCTAGATAGATAGATAGATAGATAGATTGATAGATCATTTAACTATACTGTTAAAAAAATAAAAACTATAACCTTGGTTGTGTAAACTTGATGTGTCATCAGAATTATTAGACGTCTGTAATCTGATAAACTTTGGCAATCCAGTGACTAGTTCTTCCTCAGAAGCACTTATTTTATCAGTCCAGTGCCTTGTAAATGCGTCTTGGTTTCCAGAAGGACTGATAAAATACCTGTGTGCATAAAGCCAGTCAATTAGATTAGAGTTTGCCAGAACATGCAAGCTTTCAAGTTTTGCGTGTGATATTCATTAGATGCTCATTGAACAGACTGTCTGCGGCTGAGACTAGTGTACACCTCACTGCCAACAGCATATCAAAACATACACATTTATATTTCACTTCGCAACATCAGACAGAAAGAAGCGCCACAAAAGACCTGTAAAACTTTGATTGTGATATTTCCACAATTTCAAAAGCAGTTTTTATTGCTTTATATAGTTAATCAGTAATCAAGAATGCAATGTACAGTTTGGGTACATTCAGATTTGATTCTGTATAATAAAGCTTTATCAGTTGCTCCTCGGTCATCACTATAGAGTTTATGGCTCTATCACTTTTAATAGTTTTAAGAAAAAGGCAACAGTCACCCCTGGATGATACTGTACGTGTACGCTGATAAATCCATTATGTAGCGCCTTTCAGTTCAGGCTGTTACATTCTCTATACATGCTCTCAAAGGTCAGGTTTGAAAATAGAAATGAAGCCTCTGCCTGTAATCCGTGGCCAGCGTACTGCCATAAGAAAATACAAACCTTTGAAGGATGGCTACATTCTTTTACATTCAATTATTTATGGAAAACACACATGCAGAAAATGTCCTGGTCAGGTGATGTATAATTCATGTGGCTCTGCTTGAGTGATTATGAAGATTTGCTGTGTTTTTCACTTGTAATTAAAGAGCGAAATATGAGTGCTGAGCAGTTTTCAGCCTAATCCCTTAATTGCACTATGGGGATTTGCCATTAAAGTGTCTTAAATTCTGTCAGACATCCCACATTCTCTTTATTTCTTCCTCTTACCACTCTATGAGGTCAATCTGTGGCTCTAGCACAGTGAATTTCATTAATGTCAAAGGTAAAATTATCAGAAGCAGATGTGAGGAAATAACAGATGCAAAGACTGAAAAAGAGTATTATTCAGATGCCTTTTTACATCTGATAATCTCTGTGGAACCTGAGGTTAGGCAGAGCAGCTTCAGGCATCTTTTGCAATCTCATGGACAAAGCGTTAGTCCTCAAATCACACAGTAAAACAAAATGGTGAAGGACCATCCCCACATTCTCCCCTGTGGCACGTCACCATCTTGATGAAAGCAGAAGCGGTGGTTGATTTCTGAGCCAGGATTGCATGATATGACGGCTACTGACCAATCTGAACATGTGAAAATGTAAACAGAAGAAACCATGAATATGAATAGGTAACTTTAGATTATTGTTTAATAACATTATAATTACATTTTGATTAATTGATTGATTGATTGATTGATTGATTGATTGATTGACATTTGTCCATCCAGCATTTCACATAATTCATAATTTAGTGAAATATTTCAATATAGTTAAGATTGAAACAAATGAGTGGGAAAGTGGGAGTTTATGTAAATCAGAGCAGTATTTATCTAACAAAAACAATGATGATCTCAATTAGGGTGGCAGCATTTGAACATATCAATTAAATACTACATATTTTGTCAAACACATAGTGGTTAACAGTAACTCACATTAACAGCAATCAACATTAATGTTCAGGTAAGATTTATTAAATATTCATTTTATGAATTTTTAATAAAATTCATTCAGTGGAGTACGGTAAGTGACCTGGATAATGAATAACGGGCTCTCACTGAAAATGTAGCTTGTTACTTGAAAAGATACACAGTAGAAAATTAGTATTGTCATTATACTTTAGTAGCTTGTTTTAGCTTTTAATACAACCTTGTAAAATATATAATAGATGTGTGATGACATTATACATTTGAGGGGCGACACAGATTTTTGAATTCACAAAGCAGTTTCATACACCGTTACACCATGACAGTCTGATTTAGTCTGGGCAAAGGTCCATGCTCATCACAGACGGGCCTTTCTCACACCTCCCACATGGGAGTTAAAGGGGCATCCTGCACTGGCCCTGTAAAACAACACTTAGCTCTGCCAGTACATGCTCAACTCACTGCCACTTAATCCAGTCCGTCAGCTCAAGTACCCAGGCAAATCCCATTAGGAGGAACTCCATCAAGGAAAGACAAAGATCAGCTCTTCATATTAGCTTACACATCTCATTATGTCAGCTGAGCTCGCTGCAGATCTGTGTGTGTGTGTGTGTGTGTGTGTGTGTGTGTGTGTAATGGAATGAAAGCAGCACTGGCAGTTGGCCAGTTTGGACCAGTGCCAGCGTGACCAGTCGTGTTGTTCTCTAATTAACTCCTGCTCCCTTGCGCCTGTGCTTCTCACACACTCACATTTAAACACACAGCTACATTAAGCCTAGCAGTTTCCCAGGAGCTCCGGCACCCAGTGCGCACACACACACACACACACACACGTTTACACACACTGTCAGTGCCACACACAAAGAGGGAGCTTCTTGTGATCGATTCTGTTGTCATGGGATTTTTTTTTCCCAGTATTGATGCTTGTTAATTAGTGGTTTGTTAGCACAGATGGTGATTGTTACCTTCAAAATTATTTATTCCACTAACTTTCTGTTCTTAATCTCACTGGTCCATAATGAACAATATATACAGCACTCATATATTTTCTAAAGAAACAAATTATGTGCTTTTAGTCTATTTTTTACCTTACATTAGGCATAATGTACATCATAATGTAGGTCATTATCGCAAAATAAACTCTCACAGGGTGATCAGATCATCTTGAAGGAGTTTATTTTTGCGATAATGACCAGTATGCTGTATATTCTCATTTTTTACATAGCAGTTTACCAAATGAATGAATAAATGGAAATAAATTTTGATTGTAATTAATATTTTAGAGAATAAGAGAATAAAGAGACTGCAGAGTGCTTTGAGAGCCATGAAACTAGCCTAGTCTAGGAAGTTTTTTGCAGGGATGACAGTCAGTTATACAGCTTGGCATACTGGTTCTCAGCCAGGGGCCACAACATGACTTAAAATGATTTAAAATAAAAAGGAAACAAGTGTTAAAATAAGCTAAAACAATTAAAAATCAAGATATTTCTTATTGTAATTTACCCCTTCAACGAGAGTAATAAAAGTGTTATTTTTAGAACTGAAAAAGTCATACAAATTGATAAAATCTTGTAACTATTTAGCCATTTTTATAAAGAAAATAAGCTCAAAACTTACACCTTAAAGGGTTAGTTCACCCAAAAATGAAAATAATGTAATTTATTACTTACCCTCATGTCGTTCCACACCCGTAAGACCGAATCCGATGGCTCCGTGAGGCCTCTATAGCCAGCAAGTTAATTTACACTTTAAGTGCCCAGAAAGGTACTAAAAACATATTTGATTTCAAAACACTGCTTCGAATCTTTTGTTTCGAATCAGTGATTCGGAGCGCCGAAGTCACGTGATTTCAGCAGTTTGGCAGTTTGACACACGATCTGAACCGGTGATTCGAAACAAAAGATTCGAAGCATTGTTTTGAAATCTGCCATAGATATTGTTGAAAAGTCGTTTTGATTTTTTGCCGCACAAAACGTATCGTCGCTTTATAATATTAAGGTAGAACCACTGAACTCACATGAACTGTTTTAAATTTATTTTTAGTACCTTTCTGGGCACTGAAAGTGTAAACTTGCTGGCTATAGAGGCCTGACTGAGCCATCGGATTTCATCAAAAATATCTTAATTTGTGTTCCGAAGATGAAGGTCTTACGGGGTGTAGAACGACATGAGGGTGAGTAATTAATGACAGAATTTTCTTTTTTGGCTGAACTAACCCTTTAAGTTATTTTACTTTGCCTTTATTTTTTCTAAATTAAATAACTTGCACCTTTGCCGTTCATCTGTGCCGTTAGCCAGACTTTTGAATGAGCATGCCCATGAGTATACCACCGGGTGTGTATTATTTGCAGGGTCACAGAGGTCACAAGGTATAGAAGTAAAAGCATTTCCAAACTTTAAGGTCAACAGTCAGTCCCTCTGCTGAGCTTCCAGGTTTAAGTATGACATGTAGCAGCTCTAGACTGCCTGAAGCTCCGTTTTAACTGGGTTCAAAGTCATATCCAAGCTCCCCCTTCACTGCTTTTGTCAAAATGAGCGGTGTGTGTTTTCAGTCACAAAGAATGTCACCCTGTCATTGGCCCACATACCTGATTTGAGGATTGTGAAACATGTCTCTCTTGGACATTAATTGTATAAACACAAGAAAGTGTTTGTTTTTTTCTACTCCCAATCTGGGAGTAAGTGTCCTTGTTTTGTTGGACCCCTCAATGTCAGTCAGGCCAGGTCTGGTTTTGTCCTGGTAAAAATGTCTTGATAGAAAAGCGGAACGTTTCAGTTGTGTGTGATAATTTATTGTGTTGTGAAGAGCTCCCTCTACTGAAATCTTGGTGAGATGCTTCTTTCAGCATGAACACTTAAAGTGATATACTGAGATCAAGATTAAATATATTTTATTTTGTATTTTCTGCTTTTGATGAGTTCTGCAAATAAATAACATTATAAAACATGTACGTCAAAGGCATATTTTGTTTGTAATTCATGAATTACTTAAACGTGTTTATCACCTTCCACTTTTCTTTTCTTTTTTTGTCCATACATGTTGAACCGGTAGTTGCTGAAGGTTGAGTCAGGGTGTATTCACAGTGTTGCACAGAGAGCAGCCTTGGGGGGCTTGACGCTATAAGCAACTTATGTCATTCGAAACTATGAGGAATCATCGAGACGCTTCATAATGATCACACATGTGCTCAGCAACTGACTAGATCAGTAAGGAACGACATACTGGCTTATGAATGATATAGACGTGATTTGTGTGCACACAGTGAGGTTTTTTTTTGTTTTATAGAAAAGCTTAAATGAAAAATATGAATACTAAATATGATGCAGTTTAAAAGCCTAGTGAATAAGTTAATTGTAAATGGAAAGTGTTATTATTTGGATTGCCTCCCATTGTCCCTTAGGACTCGAGCAGCTGAACTCCACAAGTTTCTGTAAAACCTAAATATCATATTCTTCAGCTTTATTTGAGAATATCTGTTATTTAAATAGTGACCTAGAGATATAAAGTGACCTAAATTCTAAAACTTTCTGTTAATTTTCGGGTATAAATTAGATTTTGAATCTCAGCTTAGCAGTGTAGTAACAGGCTTTTTCATGTAATTTAACAAAGTAGATTATGCCATTTAATCAGTGATTTCAAATTCATATAAATCAAGATTTAGATTTCATGTGAGTCTTGTGAGACTACATGCATCAGTGCTCTGCATTCCTGCAGTCATGATGCTGGGAATAGACCTAATATGACTGTAATGGACCACTCAAAGGTGAAGCAGAGCTCTAATGTATTTTCCATCTGTTAATATTTAATGCAATGTTGTAGATGTCATTACGCTTTTGACTTAATTACCATTTTACTGTTCACCCCAGCTTAGTGATGACCTCTACAACTGACAGTGTCACAATTACATCACCTCAATCTTAATGAATCTCTAATTTACTGTTATAGCTCCTGGCATTTTCAAGTGGCATGGGCAAAGAGTTGGACAGATAAAAGTGAGCAATGTATTGAAGATGTGGAAGAATTCACTTGGTATTGTTTACAAATGAGAAATTATATTTTAAATTCAAAATTTTTCAAACCTATTTTGGTTTAGAATGTATATTTTCCCTGATTTATCCCAGAGTGTTTTCTTGTCGTACTTGCGCAACATCTGCGTTTAAATCTGCGTACTTTAAGAGAAGCCGGATTCTCTTGTTACACATTCAGTGCCTTGCTCTGTAGGGTTTACATTCTGTCACTCAACAACTTGCCAAACAGTTAATCTGCATAAACAGATTAAACCCACACATATGGACAGCCACTTAGGAAGGGTAGATTTAAGTTAACTTGACTTTTAACAGACTGATTCAAATGTCACCTTCATTGCCATACATCTTGAAATTATGAAGCATATACACATTTTGACAGATGTCACCTGTGCAAGTGACCTGACAGGCTTTACTGCATTTTAAAGCTTCATTCAAACGATTAGAGATTTTCTTTGTTTGCTTGTCATATTTCAAACAGAACATGCTTTATTCGTGTTTCACTTCTTGGAAATGTCACGTATGGGTAAAAGCCTGTATCGTATTCACACTTTAAACCCACTGTACCTTTTTCTGAGGCATTGATTGCATTGGTCCTTTAATATTGGTGACAGCTAATACACTCCTAAATGATCGGTTATTATCTCCGGGGCCTTGTTCCATGTGCCCCGCTGTTTCCAAAGGTCATCCCTCTGTCTTCCTGTATCGACCTGCTCGTCTGTTAACGTGGCCTAAGACTTATTGAAAGTGAAGGTTGAGGAACATATTTCCATCAGGTTGCAGTCTTCTCCTTCACGAGATGGCTTTTAAAAGGCTCTTTTGAGAATGTCCATTCAGAGAGAGGGGACAGGATGAGAAAACATAATGGATATGCCAATAAATTGAAAAGCGCCCGTAAAATGCATGTGGTTTCCCACTGGTGTGGGTGTATCAGCATCCAGCCTTAATATAATGTATTTAACGATAGAGTGCCTCCACTTTTTTATAGCTTCATAATCCTCACAATATTAACAAAGCATCTATTTTATCATTTCACAGCTATACGAACTGGACGATGATGAGAAAAGGAAAGAGTTTCTTGACGATCTCTTCAGTTTCATGCAAAAAAGAGGTGAGTCTTGTTATGTATAGCTATTCAGATCACGAATGTCAGCACACACCCCTTCACACCCACATTGCAAAACCTTGCATGTTTAGATGATAATGCTCACATATGGTAATTATAGGACTTGCTGGTAATATTGTAGCCATATTCCAGGTAAAATTGTTTTCACTTACCACATAAAAAAAAAAGAAGCTTTTAACATCCCTGCAAACATCCCTAGTCGCTTTTCTGCAAAATTCATCATTTTTAATCAAAATATGTCATATATGTGAATCGTGTAGATCCAAAGATTTTTGGGGGGTTTTTGGAGGGCGGGAGGGGCTTGTAGGTATGAAATTGTAAGCACAATAAACCTCACAAGAAGCAAAAATGTGCTTCTTTCCTATAAACTGGAGTGAGACCATAGACATCTCTCAAGCTGTCACGATCTTTGGCGCTCTGTGGCGTGACACGTGAATCGACCATCTCTTCCATTTTACTAGTTACAACACGAAATAAACATGAATGAACATCCGAAGGTATGTTGAAAAAATCGATCAATCAGTGTTTCAGCCACGGAAAGGCGTCAATAAAACATCTTGTAAAAATGTCACATTTACCGCTGAAAAGCCGTTCAATGTCCAAAAACTCATTATTTAGTTACAAAAATAAACTTGGAGAGGAGCATTTTACTAAATATATGCACTATAGGCTTTTGCATATTCCTTGTTTTTGTACTTAACATGTGCTTCAATACTGAATGTATAAATCCGTTTTATGACAGCCACCATTTAGGCTATATAAAAGAATGAGTAGAAACATAATTATGACATTAAATATTTATTATAACGTTATTATAAAAACTTCCTTGTTTAATTAAATGCAAGTAGCTTACAAATCAGTTAATTTGAACCTTTAATATTATAATGATGTACCAGCTGTGGTTCCTTGTAGTTAACAGCATTAATTGAGAGATATATTTTTTTCTTTGAGGAAACATGTACTGTACCAGATAGGCCCCAAATTAATCAATATTGAATCAAAGGTAATCAAATTGAAATCAAATCAAATTGCAAACTTCGGAATCAAAATCAAATCCAATTTGTGTCAATGCCCAATCCTAGTGTTGTTTTTTTAATTATTATTATCATTATTACTTGAAGTAAATACTGTCTTTTCCATTTATTTTCTTGTCAGAGTGCACCAGTATGCTTCATTTACATGTTAAAATCACAAAAAGTTTCTCCTGGGGGACGTTGCCCCCAGACCCCCCTACAACAATTTAGTACAATTTAATAAACATGTCACCTTTTTCACCTCTTTTGAGTTTGCAGGTCTGTTTTAAAAAAAAAAAATGTATTAAATACTGAAAACCTTGTATTTATTTTTAAGAATATAATGAGGATCTCATTTTATATGAACAATTGGAATAAGAAGGTTTGATACAACTGTGTGCCACCTGTGTTTGGAAACAAAGCATCATAAATGTGTAAGCACCCATCTGCAGTCCTGCCAACAATAGAAATGCAGGGTTTATTGTTTTGGTAAAGGCTGAGAGTGTGTAGATACTATTGTGATAGGATTTCTCTGAAGTGTTGCTGCCACTGTGGCGTGTTTCTGCCCCTGATGCTATCTGAAACAACGGCTTCTGCTGTTTGTTTTATAATTACTCTCAGATTATATGAAAACATCCCTTAGGGGATGACCTTGCCACAGTGGGGAAGGCAGCATCCTGGTATTATGCTAGCCGGCCATAGCATAGTGTTTTTTTGCTTTATTGAGGAGGGAGGTACATCATCAGGGAGGTTTTTCCCACCAAGGTGCTTTAGCTGACATCAGCCTCCGTTATTTTATAGAGGAAATAGAGGAACTTTAATGGCCTTGCATAATATGAGGAAGTTTGCAGCCTTTGAAGAATTTCCAAGACAGGACAGAGCTATTTTAAGTACACACGACTGTTTTTGTTGTTTTGTGTGGCTCTGTTTTGGTAATACGGTGTATTTTCACTGTAATTTTGGTTTATATCTAAGTTGATATTACTGTTTTTACTGTATTTTTGGTCAAATAAATGCAGCCTGGTGAGCATAAGAGGTTTCTTTCAAAAACATTAAAAAAAATCTTAACAGCCCCAAAATTTTGAACGGTAGTGTACGTAAACAAAGTAATACATCAGCCTGCAAATAGAATAATATATAATATAATTTTGTTCTTCAGATGATTTCCCCCCTTTTAGTTGTAATTGTTTTCTTTGTTTAATTAGATTTAATGGACATTAAAAACCACAGCTGTAATATAAAATATACAGCCAATATCAATGCGCAGTTGTCTGCAAGACAGACAGAAAATGCTGTGGATTTTTTTTTTTCTGAGAAAGAAGAATTGAGCAAGAAACACTCTCGTAATCCATGAACAATGACAGATGTGCTTTTCTAACAGTTGTGACTGTGGCTTCCTTACACATTACACTAAAGGTACTTGGCAGGATCTCAATAAAATCTATGTGTAAATGTATTGTGGTGTGTTGCTGACCTTGCAGCTTGTCAGCAATACAATAGATTATTACTGAATAGCTCACAACATTGTGACATCTGACTATTCAGAGCTCATTTCATGCTTTTGTCCATTCCTACTATATATTAGTGCTGTGATGTTGTTACATCCGAGTTTTGAAGGGAAGATATTCAGCAGTGTGTGTTTGAAAATGTACAGTATTGGAAAACTTTAATTTTATATAATAAATGAGAATATTTATTATATCATATATGTATTCATAATTTTACTAATTAGATTTATAAATGTTGTTTCCCTTTTTAAAAGGATGCCACTTTAAAATTAACAGAGGAAAATAAAAAAATAGTTTGAAAATAAATTCTAAATTACTAGTAAAATAAAAATGCATTTTAATAGCATTACTATTATAATCTAAATCTACACATAATGTAAATGTATTCAATAAAAAAAATAAAAAATGACAGCCCTTATTCCACATCATTTGTGCTACATTATGCTAGGGCTGGAACGATGCGTTGTTGTAATCGATTACGTTGTTTACAAAAATACGTAGATTTTTGTGTAATGTGGCGACGCGTTGCACTGTTTATGTTCATCCCTACTCCCCTATCTGAATAACTTACGCCTTGATTGGACTCATTTATTCAACAACTCGCCGCCAATTGTGATAAAACTTTATTTATTTGTATTTAATGAGAAAATGTTTGAATAAAACGTTGAATGATTAATGGCAGAAGTAACAGTTATTATTTATTGGTAGGTTAAGTGAAGGATTAATCGACTCATAAGAAAATACATCGTAAAATTGATCGACTAATCGTAAAAATAATCGATAGATTAATCGATCATCAAAATAATCGTTAGTTACAGCCCTACATTATACGCAGACATTTTTTTCTGAAGCTTTCCATTCCTGTGACACTTTTTTGTAGTATATTTGTTTATACATCATGTGTGGCCATTTTTGACTAGTCAAACCATCTTTGCAACAGATTTTCTTGTTTTAAGCAGAACTCCACCTCGATGGTTTGGTGTAATGTTTGAGGCAGTTACAGGTCACAGGATATCTGGTTTATTTGCCCTGAGAGGCAACAGATGACAGAGAGGACTGAGTTGTCATTTAGCTCTGTCTCATCTGTTTGAATTTGTGATGACAGGAATGCAGGGCAGGTTTTATCGCGGTTCGTGCTGTTGTTATTGCGCCATGGGCTAATCCATCCGAGACAGCCAGTGAGGAGTCACCCAGTCTAGTGATGCCATAACATAAAAATGCCTGAATGCAGCGAAGTGAAGCTCTTCCCGTCAGCTCAGCCATGAGATCAAATATAATTAAATCTGCCTCTGCTGCCTCTGTTCTTATGCTTGATGTCTAAATCTGTATTGACTTAATCACTAAGAACACCTAGTGCAGTCATCAAGGGTTCACTTACTGTTTTACAGAGAAAAAACATATAAATGTTTATAAGATTTTTAATGCACCTGGGTTATTTCACACAAACATTCATTTAGCTATCAGTTTTGTGATTTACACTATAATATTAAAAAAAATAGTTTTAGAATAAAGCCTTTATTATGGATTTGCCTGTTATAAATGAATCTTTCAGCACATAATCCAGGTTATCTGCTGTACTTGTTTTACTGTTGTGTTGTCAGTCATGTCTCCATGGTGTTAAATGACCAAGTGGCTTTCATAGCTGTGTTATCACACTGACAGCATGAATAGAACGGGAACTCCCATTTAACATTTTCCATATTAAGTTTTGTCACTCATTATGGTGAATGACAGTTGGAGCTGTTTGTTAACTGAGATGAGACCATTGTGACAGAGGATTTACGATACTATCCAGCGATACATGTTCATTCAGTAGATACTAATAGACCGGTGCGGTTCTAAGATCACTGGGTATCTGGGGCAAAAAATTGCGCCTCTGCAAGTCTCCACCTACCTTCTAAACATAGATGTTGCATATGGATATTACATGTTATTTTTGGCAGTCAAAGTTACAGTCGTACTATGGGATATTTTGTCAGTGACTGTGGTTAAATTCTTCAGATCTGATTTGCCAGGTTGTCGAAGGTCAATTTTCCAACACTCGGGAGCACAAGTGTCTGTGCGTGCTGCAACAGTGACAGGTGATAATTTGATAATCCTGAGTGTACTTTTTTTTTGTGCTAGAGCAAACCCGCTTGCTCCTCCACTGACATATGGGTGTTCATAGGAGCACGTCGTTAGTGGTTTTTCTTGTTTGAAACTTGGTTGGGGATCATATTACTAGAGATATACTGCATATTATAAATGACATTTCAAGACATATTTGAGTTGAATAAGATTAATGTTGAAATTTGAGATGGAAACACAAACAGCTGATATCACGTTACTGCTCTTATTAAAAGCTGCACTTGCTGAGAGTGTTTCCTGACTTTCCTAAACTTTGTTATCGCAGCTCTTTGACACTTTGACAACAACCTGTAAAAAGAAATGATATTTAGAAAAAATTTTTAGAGACGTTTTTTGTGTTCACACCCAAGCGATTTTCACTGGCGATGCACAGAGTGAACGTACAAATTCACTCCCTGACAGTATGTGGCGCTTGTGCTTAACGGTAGTGCAAATAAACATATTTATTTTATTAATAAAGTTAAAGAAGATAAAAATGCAGATATTAAATGGCATATATATGAGAGATGGTAGTCAGAAACGGTAGTGCAAATAAACATATGATATTAGTAAAGTTAAAGAAGATAAAAATGCAGATATTAAATGGCATATATGAGAGATGGTAGTCAGAAACAGTAGTGCAAATAAACTATATTTCTTGAATGTAAAAGAAAAAACAGCAAAAATATAGAAATAATACACATCTATTGGTATGGCCAAGAACTGGCAGAGCACCCATAGCGTGCGTCTCAATCAGCTCCCTAGTTCACTAGTCAGGGCACTGATCAGGGAGTCGGCCACATTCATTTATATGGTATACTGATACACGACCTAGGAAGCTAGGGAGCTGTTTGAGACGCAGGGATAGTCTGTAGGGGTCTTCCTCGTCTACTTACTTTCTCTTCGTCGTCTTGTGTGCTCGGCAAGACT
The DNA here is from genome assembly GCF_018812025.1 of Megalobrama amblycephala. Lineage (NCBI taxonomy): Eukaryota > Metazoa > Chordata > Actinopteri > Cypriniformes > Xenocyprididae > Megalobrama > Megalobrama amblycephala. Next base: position 21,558,330 of record NC_063047.1, read on the forward strand.
GTTTTGTGCTTGAGCGCCACCAAGTCGTGTTTTACTGTAACTTCAGCAGCTCCAGGCACGTGAACAAAAGCACCAATCTCATTGGTCGGCCAGTTTTTAACGCGGCACGTCAAACCAAAAAAACGAACCTGAGGCGTTTTTTTAAAAAATGACGCTTTTACGGCTCGCGTTTTTCGCGCCGGTGTGCACACTCACATTGCCGCCCGTTGTTTAGTCACGAGGCGTTAAACGTCGGCGAAAATTGCGCGCGATATTCGTCCCGGTGTGAACAGGCCTTAATGCTTTTGCCAACATTTAGCTATGCATTATGGCTTCATGACTATTAAAATATTTGGTCAAATAATGTATGGTAACATTTAAATGTACTGCTTTTTATTATTATTTATTGTAACAATGTTTTATTGCCATTTTTATTTCACTATTATCACTAAGGGTTTTCTCAACTTAAGTTTTTTTTTGCAACTGATTGCTAGATCTTCTTAAGCGAACATCTGCATCAATCCATTTTGTTGTTTTCAGTATCCTTAAATTTACATATTAACTGAATGTCTGTAAAACAATCAATAGCTTTATTTTGATATGTTTGACATGACCAAGATGAATGACAGGATGCAAACGATCCACCTGCCGTTATTTTGGTAGGTAAATTTAAGCAGTACAGTATAATAAAGGAAAGGTCAATGATCAGCGATAGCAAGTTCATATTTAGACCTTTGACAAGTATTGGTTACAGAGGAATCTGAGCTTCAACCTAGTAAAGATTTCAGAATGCATTTAGGACACACTTACATGTCTTACATGTATGTATTTTGAACTGCAGTGTTAATAAATGTCATATTTGTCTACAAATGCAAGATTTTTTAAAAACAGTTTTTGGTTCTATCATATCTTAAAGTGATAGTACACCCCAAAATGAAAAATCTGACATTATTTACCCTCATGTTGTTGTTCCTATCGAACACAAAGGGTTGTTTTTGTTTTTATGGGTTTTTTTCCCCCCATCAATTATAAAGAAAGGGAAGAATTAGACCTGTCATGTTTCAAAAAAATGTCATTTAAGTAGTCTAAATGACTCTGAAAAGTAGTCCAAATGAGTCTAAGGCTTTGTCTAAGAAACAGTCCAAATTTTCTATGGTTCAGAAAAACCAGTCTGAAATTAATACTTTTATTCACCAATGATGCATTAAATTGATTAAAAGTGACATTAAAGACATTTATAATATTACAAAAGATTTCTATTTTAAAAAATGATGCTCTTTTGACATTTCTATTCTTCAAAGGATCCTGAAAAAAAAAAAAAATGTCAGTTTCCACAAAAATATTATGCAGCACAACATTAATAATAGTAAAAAAATATTTCTGAAGAAACAAGTGTTTCAGAAGATGGAAGTAATGACCATCACTTGCCATCACAAGGATAAATTACATTCTGAAATATATTAAAATACAAAACATTTGAAATCGCAATAATATTTCACAATATTACTGTTTTTACTGTTAGAGAGTACTTTGGGTAGTTGCAAAGGCACATTGTTTCAAAAGCAAAAGATTTCCCTCTCAGAATGACGTTCCACATCAGTCCAGTCACAGGATCAAATAACAGCTTGACGATAGAAAATGAAAACTTTGGTTCAAGAAATCTTCTCAGCTTCACTATGTGTCCGGAACACATTAAAAACCAATACACGAAAGGTTCTCCCCCGCTGTGAGTGAATTCATGCCAGGACTGTTGTCCCCTGTAGGCCTGGCCTGAGACCAGAGGTCATTGGCCTTCCCAGTGTCCCCCGGACCTTGCCATCATCAATCATAACCTGCCAAATACGAATCGTTTGTCGCAAGCCCCTCTGTGTACTGAGATGGCCGTATCTTTTTTCACATCAAAATGGCTGCCTCTATTTCACAGCTCAAGACAAACAGTCCTGTGTTTAACTCCGCTCATGGAAGAATGTAGATGATATTCCCTGCTCCCCCAGAGAGCTTTATATAGAGAGAAGTATTTATGACCAGCTGTTTAAGACCTGTAAATGAAACGCATACTGCAAATTATACCCCTGTCAGAATGGAGATATCATGTGCTTCCAGGATTCCAGAAGTTTTCAGAAACAGAGAGTATTGTTTTATGGTGTTGCGATGAAAACCTTCTTTGCTCAACACTAGCTCTACTATGGTTGTCTCATTATATGAAGAGAAATGAGATTTAAACAACTGATGTAAATCACTTAATTGTATCCTTTTCTTTTAAGTTGCCTTGATGGCTTCTGAAGAATAAATACGTCCATCGTGGAAGAGACTTGGAGTGATGGGCTCATTTACGACCCCTAATCTTTAAGCAATAGGAACAATGCAAGTGTTATTGCCCATTGTAAACTGATAAATTCCCGCTTTGATTCATGATTCCCACAGGGAGGCAACAATAAATTGATCACATCTTAGGGCAGCATCAGCACTTTCTTTTGAATAAATCAATATTTGACGCTTTCATAATTACCTGAAATACTAAAGAGAATGAAAGGCCATGAGCAGCCTCGAAGAACAAGTCTTTTAGTTTCTCTCGTATTTTCAGTACTAATTTCCCTGGAAGGAAGTCAGGCACAACCCTGAAGTGTGTGGAAATGCCATTCTGCTAAGATAATATAGAATGAAAATATAGATTTTGATGCTTCCTATTTACTACAATGGGCCATTTTAAAAAGTGTTTCTTTTAAGTTTGTCTATGTACACTTGTACTAAATGTATGTCTTTTAGTGTTGTGCTGCAGTTTCACTTTTTCAGTGTTGGTTATTTGACTTTGACTTGTTTACAGTGTATAGAACCTTATTAATCATGCACAATACTAAGTGTGAAAAAGAATGAAATATAGCCATAATCATCTACTTTGTTGCAATTAAATATATATATATATATATATATATATATATATATATATATATATATATATATATATATATATATGTAGATTTATTTCTTGCACCTACTTGTAATCAGCTTGATAGCATTTCCTAGAACACCAAGGAGGCATTTTTATTTAAAAAAGAATGTACACTTAAGGCCTGTACACACCGGGACGAATATCACGTGCGATTATTGCCATCGTTTAACACCTCGTGACTAAACAAAGGGCGCCAATGTGTGTGTGCACATCGACGCAAAAACGGCAGACGTAAAAGCCTCATTTTTTAAAAATAAACGCCTTGGGTCCGTTTTTTTGGTTTGACGCGCCGCGTTAAAAACTGTCCGACTAATGAGATTGCCGCTTTTGTTCACGTGCCTGGAGCTGCTGAAGTTACAGTAAAACACGACTTGGTAGCGCTCAAGCACAAAACGGTGTTCCCGAGCACACATTGATACCAAGACAACAAAGAGAAAGTAAGTAGACAAGGAAACCCCTACAAACTATGGGTGCTCTGCCAGTTCTTGTCCACACCAATGTGTATTATATGCCATTTTATTTCTGTATTATTTTCTGTTTTTTCCCCCTTAAACATTCAAGAAATATGAATTATATGAGAATATATATGAATATAATATGAGAATGTCTATTTCACTACTGTCATTGTGACTTATTTGCACTACTGTTTCTGACTACCATCTCCTCATGTCATGTATATGCCAGATAGGCCATTTTATGTCTGTATTTTTATCTTCTTTAATTAGTGTCAGAAATATGTTTATTTGCACTACTTGTTAGCACAAGCACCATATACTGTCAGGGAGTGAATTTGCACATTCATTTGCATCGTCAGTGAAAATCGCTTGGGTATGAACACAAAAATTGTCTCGAAAAACGCTGGCGATAAGCACGTCGCGATATTTGTCCCGTGTGTACAGGCCTTTATACTCCATTTTTAACTTGGGTAGAAGATTGCCATTTTTTATTATTATTATTATTAAAATGGAAAGAATATACACAAACCTCTTATTTGCCCCTTAGGAAAAATTTCCTTTGTAGTGTTTCTTAAATGTCACTCTGAATAATGAATAAATGTATTGTAAAGCTACCTAGTGTTCCTGACAAACACATCATAGAGGACTTATTCAAGCTTGTTGGTCAGCGCAATTTGCCAGTTTTATACACATGGATAAAGTTTTGTTCTAGTGTTGTGTTTACAAATTAGCCCTTTCATTTCATGCTTCGGAAGACCAAGCAATCGCAGGCACATTGTCCTTCCATTATCTGGCTGAAGTGAATGATGAAAACGCAGACTGCTGATGAAGGTAGCCACATAGATGATTGGCCCCAACACTGGCTTATTCCCTTCAGCACATTTTCAATTAAACCTTTTTAGCCAATGAGCAATTAACAGTAGGCAGCTTCGTGAGCTCGGCAAAACGTGATTCTCTGCACTCCATAATCACTCATTGTCATAATGATGCATGAGCAGATCAAATTGTTTGGGATGACAAAAGCTTGTACTGGCCTTTATTCACTGCATCTTATTCAGGGGACCAGAGGAGATGAATACATCACCTCGGAAATCGAGCGCTCGTAAATCTTGTTTTAAAGACGCTTATCCAGGTTTAGATTCAGTCCAAAGGTGGCTTTTGTGGAGTCAGGTTTTATTTATTACTCCAGCCTCATTTCGTTTGGCCTTTTGTGCATGGGAATAAATAATTATTTGTGCATTATTGTGATTTAACTTTATACATATATACACATAGTATTGGCCTAAAGTGATGACCGAAGGGGATATTTGCACTATATTTGCTTTGAATGACCCTACAATTCAATTAAACCATCAAAATGTTAGGAGTATGTTAAATTGGGATGAAGAACACACTAAACTTGGTTGAGGTATTTAACAGGCAAACTACAGATTATCAAGATATGGGTTTTATTCTTCTATGCATATGTGTGTGTGTGTGTGTGTGTGTGTGTGTGTGTGTGTGTGTGTGTGTGTGTGTGTGTGTGTGTGTGTGTGTGTGTGTGTTTGATATGTTCATGTTAAATCTCCAAACAGATCCTTCATCTCAGTCTCATCCCAGACTTTGGAAGTTATTTTAAAGCAGTCACACATTGAGATGATTTTAAATTAGCTCACTAGTCTTCTTTGACTGGCCCAGTGCTCCACAGTCTGCATAATACTTGTCTCATGGTGCTTACAATAATTCTGCATTCAAACCCAGCAAACAAGCAATAGCCTATCTAATGTCATTTAATCATATTGAGCCATTTTGAAAATATCCTCCTTGGTTGCAGAGGACAGCTCCTTCCTCTTGGCCATATTCAATAAAACCCACAAAATAAAGTCTAATAATATAGTGAACACCAGCCACAGTGATTGATTGAATTATAGGCTGGGAATAATGAGTGCAAGCTTTGAATCTCATCTTAGCCAAAAAAGAAAATGTCTGCACAATTCAGCATGTTTCATTGTGTTGTCACAAATGAAACAATTGATAGCAGAGAGCATACATTAGTTTTACACTCTAAGCACAAATATGCAATAAGCTTACAAAAGCTTTAATGCATTTTTAATATGTTTGAATAAACGCAGACATCACTTTTAGCCACTATTGTATATGCTCAGGGATAAAGGGATAAAAAATTGTGTTCTATCCTAAGATTAATAATATTTCAATTAATTATTATTTTATTTAATATTGTATTAATATTAATAGATCTCATTGTGATTTAAAAAAATTTTGTACAATAAAAATTTTGCTACTGTGTTGGATCATGTGATTTCCAATGTAAAATATGTGAATCAAAATCCATTTAAGAACTACTGCTCTAAAGCATTTTTGGTTTTCAAATCAAGACCCTTGATACTTACTTTTACTTTGGTGACTTGTGTGGTCAGTTTGAGGAGAAGTTAAAAACATCAATCGATTGTTTTAGACATTTGTGCTACTTTAGATCTAATGCCAGCATTGTCTCAGAGAGAAGGCAGATAAATCTTTAGTTTTAATAGTGTCTCTTAGTTCACATGCCAGAGAGGCAAAATGAAGCCGTAATTACAAGTCTTAATTGATGTGTTTTTACCTTGATAGACCATAGCTCTGCTCTCCTTGCTCTTTTCAGACTGTGGCTTGGCTTGCTGTTGTTTGCTCTATATTTCTCTGCGTATTGATTGCTATTATGGCAAATCCAATGGGCACAATAGAACTCTATCAGCAAAATACAGGTTAATTATCTTGAGGTCAGGCGGTCTCAAATGCACACAAAGGGCTTATCCTCTTCACACATTACAACCTAACATTAAATCGTGAGCACAAATTATCACCAAGGTTTTTTTTTTTTTTCATTCAGCAAATGAACTGGCAATTGGAAGGAGAGCAGTGTTTAAGCATCGACATCTGAGAGTTTAGCTGTTTGGCAACTTTTGTTCTCTTTTAAAAAGCCATTTGCTCTTTATTGTCAAAATGATTGTCTCCAACTATTATTCGGGGTTTTATAATACATATTCGATCATGGTAAATGATTTTAGTTGAGCATACATGGTAAAATTATTTTTACTAATTGAGATTTTACTCATATTATAATTTCTCTAAATTAGAAGTCAACGATCTCTCTTTTCACTGGTGGTGAAACAGACAGTGCAGACCTTTGACTGAAGGCAAAAACTGATATTTTTGCTAAGTGGAGTGGGAAGCTGTCGGATGTTTTACTTATGCCTGACTGATTGGCCTTATAAGCGGCCGAGAGGCCCGTCAATGAGCTTGAGTTAATGGCATTGATTGTGGATATTGTGCTTTTTTCCCCGGTTCCTGCAGGGACTCCAGTGAATCGGATTCCTATCATGGCCAAGCAGGTGTTGGATCTCTACACTCTCTACAAGCTTGTCACCGAAAAAGGCGGCTTAGTGGAAGTCATCAATAAGAAAATATGGCGCGAGATTACCAAAGGCCTGAACCTCCCTACCTCCATCACCAGTGCGGCTTTCACCCTCCGAACACAGTGAGTGAGATAACTTCAGACGAGAGCAACTTGTTGATAACTACCAGTTGATTCTTGTCTATCTTGTCCAATTCAATTACCTGCTTTTAAAATAGAGAGAGTGAAAGCAGTGTATTTGACAGTGTTTGGTAGAAGTAAGAAAGAGGTTTTACAAAGATACAGCAAAATTGAGATACATCAAGCAAACAATAATGCAGTGTAAGCCTAGGGCTTGCTATTTAACTTTAATGTACAATTAATTATTACTGAAAATGCGGCATTCATGGTGGAAGAATCTAAAAACACAAAACAGTAAGACACAACGCAGTGGCAAAAAGACATTTTCCATGTGTGTAAATGGGTCAGGCTCCAAACACAGTAATGCATCCTGTGTGAACAATCCCTAAGACACTGCTTTTTTTCTATCCAATGCTTTACTCATCTAACACAATATATAACACAAATGTATTTTAATTATCTTCATTTTGGGGGGTTTCTCTGCAAAAATATTGGTACACTAGCATTCAAAAACTTGGGGAATGTAAGATTTTTTAAAGCCTTTGAGAGAAGTCTCTCATGTAAATCCTTGACCTGCTTGAGGAACACATGAACTTGTTTGTGCATGTCCACTCTCAGTGCTGTCATTTAACACAGTTACATTACTCTCAAATACATCCAGTAGACCTGTAGGCTGTCATAAGAAAACAATGCACACAATAGCCGCTTTTCCACCGTCGGGCCGCACGGTTCTCATTGCGTAACCGTTCCATTCCGTGAGGATCCGGGACAGCTGGTACGGTTACGGTTTCATTTTACACTGTGGGGCTGATAACGGCCGCTCTTTTGAATGTAATACAAAAGCGTCAGTTGTTGCCTTGGTAACTCAACGGTTTACTGATGATATTAGAGGTAAATAATGACCGCGTTATGGAGGATGATCAGATATTTATTATTATTAATATTTTATTATTAATTTGTGTTTACAGCTCTCGAATAGAGCGCTTAGCCAGCTACGGAGAAACTGGTAGCCAGGCAACAGACAAGTGACCAATCTTGTGTGCCGATGTCACTTCACGCATTCTACCAGCACGATTCAGCACCGTTAGACAACCGTGTCGAGAATTCCGGGCCGAGAACAGTTTGTATTCGTGCCGTGCCGTACCAGGCTCTAGTGGAAACACAACTGGAACCATTCCTCACCATTCTAAGAACCGTTCGGCCCGACGGTGGAAAGGCGGCTAATGGCAATCATAATTCAGTTGATCATGAACCTATAAAAAAAGACTCTTTATGTAGATAGTTGAAGAAACATTTCTCATACAGGTCATGTAAATAGAAGAATGCAGGAAATCTGGATTTGGGGGGGGCAGGGCGGTGCCGCGGTGGGGGATTTTAAACAAAATCCTAATATTAAATACCCCAAAAAACATACAAATGAACATACAAATGAATGAGGACAGAGTTACAGTTGCAAGAAAAAGTATGTGAACCATGAGGGATCATACAAAATGCATGTTATTTTTTATTTAGTACTGTCCTGAGTAAGATATTTTACATAAAAGATGTTTACATTTAGTTCACAAGACAAAACAATAGCTGAATTTATTAAAATAACCCCATTCATAAGTATGTGAACCACTGATTCTCAATACTGTGTGTGGTTACCTGATGATCCACGACTGTTTGTTTGTTTTGTGATGGTTGATCATGAGTCTCTTGTTTGTCCTGAGCAGTTAAACTGAGCTCTGTTCTTCAGAAAAATCCTCCAGGTCCTGTAGATTCTTCAGTTTTCAAGCATTTTTTGCATATTTGAACCCTTTCCAGCGGTGACTGAATGATTTTGATGTCCGTCTTTTCACACTGAGGACAACTGAGGGACTCGAACTCAACTATTAAAAAAGGTTCAAACATTCACTGATGCTCCAGAAGGAAACATGATGCATTGAGAGTCAGGGGGTGAAAACTTTTGAACAAGATGAAGATGTCACATTTTTTCTTATTTTGTTTAAATATCATTGTTTTTCATTTAGTACTGCCCTTCGGAAGCAACAGAAGATACTTGCATGTTTCCCAGAAGAAATTGAAAGTACAATTTACCTTGATATTCGAATTCAAAAGTTTTCACCCTCCGACTCTTAATGCATCATGTTTCAGAACAGAACAGATCATCCAGGTATCCACACACAGTATTAAGAACCAATGGTTCACATACTTATGAATGGGGCCATTTGAATAAATCCAGCTATTTTTTTTTTTGTCTTGTGAACTAAATGCAAACATCTTTTATGTAAAGTATCTTACTCAGGACAGTACTAAATAGAAAATAACATACATTTTATATGATCTCTCTTATTTTATTGAAATTATTCACATTTTCACAGATTCTGCAAGTGGTTCACTTACGTTTTCTTGCAACTGTATATGAGAATGCTCAGAACTCATTAAATAAATGTTAAAAACACTGTATATTTCACTACATGGCGACAGCACCAAAACCTGCATCTTACCTTATGATACTTATGACCTTAAGATTGCTCAGGAGTAATGCTGATGAATTATTTAACCCCTTATTTAACACATGCATAAGTGTCAGATGAGTTCGGAGTCAGGCTGCTCCTCAATCAGCATAGTCAAGTCACTCATGCCACTTTTAAAATATATGAATTTTTTAAAGTAACAAACCACATTCGATAACATATAAAAACAAAATATTCTTTAGAGTAATTTTATGAATAGGTGGAAAAGTGAAGAAAAGTGAAGTTACTTCTGAGGAAAGATCCTGCAGCTTTTGTTTACAAATACTAGATGTTTATTTATTTAATACAATGATGTTTATCTGTGTAACGATACATTGTTATATCGAGATATCACAATATAAAAATGCGACGATATTTATCATTGATGTAAACAATATGATTCGCGATACAGAGTTAGTTTTATCCGAGGCTCATGTATAATTCACACAAAAATGTAAATTCTGTCATCATGTACTCACCCTCATGTCGTTTCAAATCTATAAGATTATCGTTCAACTTCCAAAAACAAATGAAGATATTTTTTATGAAAGATTTCTGTCCCTTCATTTAAAGCCCATTCCACTACAACTTCATTTCAATCCAAAAAATGGCCTAAAGGCATCGCAAAAATAATCAACCGAGTGGTCTAGTCTTCTGAAGAGACACAATGGCTTTATATGATTAACAGATTTACAATAATGTGCATACTGTAGTAAATACGAACGTTCAAATACTTGTGTGATGCACAAAAACAACATGTGAGTGAGTAAATGCAGAATTCAATTTTTTGGGTGAACTAACCATTTACAGTTTGGGAATAGTCATTTTGACACGCTTTCTTGCGATTAGAAGTGTGATTGATTGATTGATTGCATTGATTGGAACGGCACTCAATGTGAAAGTGCAAACATTTAAATCACCATATCACATTTAGTTTTATTAGTATGATTATTCAAAGCATTTTTAGATGGTTTATTCTTATTAGTATATTGCTTTAATAGCTGGAAAGGCATGTACGGCTTGTCTGTGTAAGAGATTCAACGAATGCCTGCATTGAAAGCGCGTGTACTGCGTGAGAATTTTTTTTTTACAGAGTTTGTGACATTACTACATTAAACTACTATATATATTGTTGACTATAATGCATAATGATATGCAATGGGGGGAACATTTGTGGGTCCTGATTATAATAAAGTAATAATAATAATAATAATAAACCTCTCTTCTTTATTTTGAGTGTATCGTTACACCATTCATATCTTTTCCAAAGTGACACTTTTTAGGGGCTCTGTTTGTTAGAGGTGGGAATATTTAGGCATTTCACTGAAATTCTCAGAATCGATTAAGAGAAATTCACGATGCATCAGAGAATGATTTTTTTTGTTTCTCCCACCCCTACTGTTTATGCAGCTGCCATTGTAATTAGGTCGTACGTCACAGAATGAGTTTCATGTTGTGTCTTTTGTTCTCTACAGGTATATGAAGTACCTCTATCCTTATGAATGTGAAAAGCGGGGACTGAGCTCTCCTGGGGAGCTTCAGGCAGCTATTGACAGCAATCGTCGTGAAGGGCGGAGACAGAGTTATGGCTCCACCCTCTTCAACTATTCCCCCGTGGGCACCCCCACACTGCTGGCTTCCCCCAAACTCCAGATGCCCCACATTAGCATGCCCACTCCCAACGGTGGGCACATGACTCAAACCCCTGTTATCAAGAAAGGTTTGTGTTTTCTATTAGTATTCTATTAATTGTTTTGAAAAGAAAGAGAAAGAAAAATGATATTCCTCATCAGGAAATTGAATGTTATTGCAGACCATCTAAATTACACCCTAGATCCTCCAAAGGAGAAGTCATCTTTCTTACACAATAACAGTGCCACTTCTTACTCACGCTTATTCCACGCTGTGGCCTGAATAGTCATCAGAGCAGACAGGAAACAGCTTGCAAGACTTCCTCTTGCCCACTCTGCCAGTTTCCGCATCACACCAGCAGGAGCAATGAAACACAAAGAGACATGGGCTGCTCCATGATTCAGTAATGTGCCTATATGGAAAAGGACAAGTCACGCAACTCTTTTAGGATCAAAGACCCTTACGAATCTGACAATATTTATAGTGTTTACAGAGCAGCCTTAAATAGATCTCAGTGCTTACTTCATGACTTGTGTCATACTCATACTTCCCTGTAGGGATGTTATTTCTAAATCTTAATGTTTCTAATAAAATTCAGATTGAGCAACATCCTTTCCATTTGCAAAACCGTTTTACTGTATAAAATTTAAAGAACCAGGTTAACAGTGTCAAAATTAATATCTGATAAATAAAATTTTAAAAAATACACTACCATTTAAAACATTCAAAAAAATTTTTATTATTATTTATGCTTTTATTTAGCAAGGACACATTAAATTGATCAAAAGTGACAGTAAAGACATGTATAATGTTTCAAATAAATGCTGTTCTTTTGAACTTTCTATTCAACAAAGAATCCTGAAAAAAATGTATCCACAAAAAGATTAAGCAGCACAACTGTTTTCAACATTAATAATAATAAGAAATGTTTCTTGAGCAGCAATTCAGCATATAATATTATTAAAATGATTTCTGCAGGATCATGTGACACTGAAGATTGAAAAAATGATGCTGAAAATTCAATTCATTACATTTTAATAGAAAACTGTTATTTTAAATTCTAATAAGATTTCACAATAATACAATTTTTACTATATTTTTTATCAAATAAATGCAGCCTTGCTGAGTAGTGAATATAAGATATTTGTTTCAAAAACATTAAAAAACATACTGATCCCTAACTTTTTAATAGTAGAAGTAATATTACAAAAAGCTCCAGCATTAAATGAATCAGCTAATTCATGAACTCATAACAACGAACTAATCATGATTTGAAGATTGTTACGTTCATTTGTGATAAAGGGCCAGATTTATTAAATGGGGCAAATTAGCATTAGAGCGCAATTCCACAAATGCACCAATGGGAGTGGCAAGTTTTGCACGCCATCTACTGCTGACACGCAAATTAAAGAAAACAGATGCAGTCACAATCATTTACATAATGATCAACACAATCTAACAAGAGCAGCGCAAATTAGCTTTGGGACGCAAATAAGCAGAGCTGATGCTCTCATCAGGTGCGGGTTGACACAGGCGCAACTTGTTACATATATATACACAGTGTGTATACATATATATATATATATATATATATATATATATATATATATATATATATATATATATATATATATATATATATATATATATATATATATACACACAGTACAGTCCAAAAGGAACCACTAAGATTTTTAATGTTTTTAAAAGAAGTTTCGTCTGCTCACCAAGGCTACATTTTTTTAATTAAAAATACAGTAAAAAACAGTAATATTGTAAAATATTATTACAATTTAAAATAACTGTGTACTATTTAAATATATTTGACAAAGTAGTTTATTCCTGTGATGCAAAGCTGAATTTTCAGCATCGTTACTCCAGTCTTCAGTGTCACATGATCCTTCAGAAATCATTCTAATATGCTGATCTGCTGCTCAATAAACATTTATGATTATTTTCAATGTTGAAAACAGTTGTGTACTTTTTTTTCAGGATTCCTTGATGAATAGAAAGTTCAAAAGAACAGCATTTATCTGAAATCCAAAGCTTCTGTAGCATTATACACTACCGTTCAAAAGTTTGGGGTCAGTAAGAATTTTTATTTTTATTTTTTTGAAAAGAAATTAAAGAAATTAATACTTTTATTCAGCAAGGATGCATTAAATCAATCAAAAGTGGCAGTAAAGACATTTATAATGTTACAAAAGATTAGATTTCAGATAAACACTGTTCTTTTGAACTTTCTATTCATCAAATAATCCTGAAAAAAAATATTGTACACAAATATTTTGTACAATTGTACACATTAAATGTTTCTTGAGCAGCAGATCAGCATATTAGAATGATTTCTGAAGGATCATGTGACCCTGAAGACTGGAGTAATGATGCTGAAAATTCAGCTTTGCCATCACAGGAATAAATTACTTTGTGAAATATATTCAAATAGAAAACAGTTATTTTAAATTGTTATAATATTTCACAATATTACTGTTTTTTACTGTATTTTTAATTAAATAAATGTAGCCTTGGTGAGCAGACGAAACTTCTTTTAAAAACATTAAAAATCTTAGTGGTTCCAAACTTTTGGACTGTACTATATATATATAATATGCTAACATGGCTTGGCAAATGGTATGTTCAGATAACGTCTTCCTCTGGCATTCCAAAGATATTAATATGTTTGGAAAATATTTTCTCCCTTCTACCATGCGCTCTCTGTGCCATGCAGTCATGTCTCAAAATGGGTTAAGACATGCTTTTTATTTTGCACTGCCTGTCTTCCGACAGTAGATTTTTAACGCCAAAAGAGGGTTTGCAAGCTGTTAGTAAATCTAGCCCAAAGTGTTTTCTCAACAGTCTAACTTCCTTGATAGTGAAAAGTCAGCTCATATTTACATTAGTTCAACGTAGCAGTCACTTTAAACAAAATAAATGCTAAACAGCAGCCTGGCAAAATTATGCGTCGCAAAAGTGAGGCTATTTCAAGATATAATTGTTATAAACTACACTACTTAACTATTAACCTATAGGCACTGGTGGAGTTGCTGCAGGCAGTAGTGCCTCAGCAGGGTAACATCTACCTGTGAAATAATGATAATTGTTTTAAGGAGTTGATACTTTAGGTGGTCCACTATTTTTGGTTTGTTGTTAAAGTGTTCTACAACCTGAAAATCACAGACTTTATGATGCTTTCTTGCCCCACAGAGGACTCTATGATGTCCAGCTGCCTGACTAACAGGATGGGCATCCCTGTGTCTTTGGCCAGCCACCACAGTGCAGCCCAGGCCGCAGCGGCTCAGGCTGCAGCTGCAGCAGCTGTGCAGGCGGCCGCGTTGGAGCAGCTGCGGGAGAAGCTGGAGTCTGGAGAGCCACCGGAGAAGAAAGTGATGCTCATGGCAGAGGAGCAGCAGAGGATAATGCAGCATGCATTGCAGCAGAATCTCTTCGCCATGGCAACCCAGCTACCCATGAACATCAAACTGAACAACAGAGGTGGGTGCAAGCAATGTGAAGATTGTTCTCATATATTTTGACCAGTGTATGTTTTCACAAAAATCACTTTATTTTCATTTAAAAGTGAAAATGAAAATCTTAAACTTTGTAAGGCGCAATCTTGCGTGTTATTATAACATAAATGGCGTGTGTTTCTCTAGAGTGACCCATAAAATCCTGTGGACTGAGTCAGTAGTGACGAGAGAGGGCATTATGGGTCAAATAATGTAGATTAGGGCAGAGGAATTTATTTACAAATAAACAACAGCAGCTTGGAAAGTCCTCAGGTTTGACTGCCAGAAATAACATGAAAAAAGATTAGCCTTCCATTTTTCCCTCACCAAACTGAGGTAATTAATGAAAAACATTTCATTGATGAATAATTTATGAATGACATATTTTTATTTTATTCATTCATTCATTCATTCATTTATTTATAACACTAAATAAGGGTCATCTGTGAGAGAGGTTTATGAGACATTCTCAAAACAACTTTTAAAAACAATTTTTATTTATTTATTTATGAATGACACTAAGATAAGGGTCAGGTTTATGAGACATTCTCAAAAAAAATAAAACATCTATTTAATTAGGTTTGAATGAATAGTGAAGCTTTATTGATGATGAAAAGTGATTTCTGTCAGGCTGTTTGTCTAATGTTAATGATTTCAGTGCACCTTCATCACTTAATGACAGAGCGTGTGCCATGATTGCAGGCTGGTCATGAGTAATGTTTTGTTGTTTACTACGTGACTGTTACTCTTATACCACCCATCAAACCAAGAGCCTTTTTATATGGTGGGACAGTGTAACATAATTCCATAACGCTGAGCAGGACTTTCACACAGAAATACTCTGCAATTTAAAGATTAAATTAAATGTTATTTTGTTTAACCTGCACACAAGTATCCAGAGTAATGACAGAGTAAAAAATGAAAGTCCTGACAGTTGCTTACTTCTTGGAAATATGAATCCCCATGTGTGATTTGTCCCTTTTTGGCTCAAAAAATGAATCTAATGGTCTGCTACTCAAAACACAAAAATGAGAATTCTGTCATCAATTATTCACCTTCATGTTGTTTCAAACCCATAAGACTTTTGTTCAACTTCAGAACACAGATAAAGATATTTTTAATGAAATCTGAGAGATTTCTGTCCCTCCATTGAAAATCTATTCATTCTAAACTCAGATGCTTCAAAACGTTTGTAAAGAAATTATAAAATAAATCCATATGAATCAAGCAATTTAGGGCCAGATTTACTAAACGGGGCAAATTAGCGTGAGAGCGCAATTTCTACAAATACGCCAATGGGAGTGACAAATTAAACGCACAAATTAAACGCAGACTCAGTCAACTCATTTACATAATAACACAAACTAACAGGAGCAGTGCAAATTAGCGTTGGGTTGCAAATAAGCAGAGTTGATGCTCATCAGGTGCGAGTCGACACAGGTGCAACTTGTTACATGTAATCTGACAAACACGTACACATATAATAATATTGTTTGCCAATACGATATGTTTGGATTACGTCTTCCTCTGACATTCAAAAGAAATGAATACGAGTGGAAAATATTTTCTTCCTTCTACAATGCGCTCTCTGTTCTCTGCGGTGTCTCCTCCTAGCAGCAACAATTGCAGCCATGTCACAAAATGGGTTAAGACATGCTTTTTTGGGCATTAAATAATGCCACAAATAGCAGTAAATTGACGAGCGTAAACATTAGTAAATAGCGTTGCATTATTCATTTAAATGTTCTCCTCCCATAAATTTTGCGTCTGAAAGGGAAACTCCTACAAATGCATATGCAATAAGGTCAGCCACAAAAACAACTCAGTCCATGCCTTTTTGAGCGCTAATTATGCACTGCGTGTCTTTAGTAAATCCCAACAGTGGTTTTTTAACACCAAAAGAGGGTTTGCGCTGGCGCAAGCTATTAGTAAATCTGGCCCTATATCCAAGTATTATTACTAGACATGATCACTTTATATGATGAATAAATAAAATTTAGGCTTGTATTCACATATAAACATTGATTAGCAAACCTACATCGAACATTAATATTTGGTAAACAGAAGCTCAGTCATGTTTCCTTGATGCACAATTGGGTTCATTCTCATGTGTTACGCAGCACGTTTGAGCTTTCGCAAGAACCAGTGAGGTTTGTTCTTGTGAGTCAAACTAGTACGGTTGAGCTAAATTAAATCTATTCATCATATAAAGCAATCGAGTCTCTTCAGAATACTTGGAATAAACTCCTCGATTCATAGGGATTTATTTTGCAGTCTCTTTATGAATATTTTGAAGCATAGAGTTTTGGGTGAATAGACTTCCTCAAATCTCTCAGATTTCATTAAAAATATCTTCATTTGTGTTTTGAAGATGAACCAAAGTCTTATGGGTTTGGAATGACATGAAGTTGAGTAAATGATGACAGAATTTTCATTTTTGGGTGAAGTGTTTCTTTAATGTATTTCTGTTGAATACTTTGCAATGTTACCAGTTTGACTGCAGTGAAGAAATGTTTATGGCACAGACACTCTGTGCAGTTCCCTATCTAGAGAAGTCAAAGCCCCATCTTTTTGACAGTTATCACCTCTCTCTCCCCCCCCTTAAACTCTTTTAATAAACCCCTCCTTATCCTGTCACTCATGAGTTATCACCGATAGTTGGTGGCACGCTTCTCTTGCTTCTTGTGTTCCTTTTATAAATGCTCATATTGAGTTTTTCTCTTCCTCGCTCTCTGGCTCCTCTCTTGACAGATGATAGACAAGAGACTGCATTGAACCTGTCTACCAACGGCATTAGCAGCATCAACATGTCAATAGAAATAAATGGGGTTGTCTACACAGGTAAATAGAGCGCCGTTTGCTGATGTAATTGCAGGCAGGAAATTCAATAAGTTATAGCAGCACCCCCTCGCTTAGTCCTCCACACAATTTGATGTCTTTGCTATAAAATCCATCGTAATGAAGTGGCAAGTCCAATAGAGTTAAAAAAGTTAAATATCTTAAAATTGGGCCTGGGCGCCAGGAGGTCGATGGAGCTTATTGTCTTTCGTGCCCGAGAGAAAGGCCCTCCGCCTTAGCTAGATACAGTGCTTATGCCTGATGTGCGAGAGACAGTAATTACTAGAAGATGGCTCATAAGCTTGCTGGGAACAGTTTAGGAGATCAAGTTGAAGTGGCATCTGTTTTTTCACTGAAGGTTTGTTCCCTGCAAAGATGTACAGCTCTTGAACATACAGCTTAAAGATTTTTCTATGGCTAAAAATGTAATGCATTCATCTAGCACAGTTAATAAAAATTGTGAATTTATTTCGCACAGGATGCGTCCTTGTGTTTAAAAAAAGCTAGATGTGCGCTAATGAACAGAAACTAATTGCGGGGGTCTCGAGACATTTTTAACATGTAAAAAATTATATTTTATTTTTAAAAATCCTGTTCTAATAGTGCATAACACTGAACAAACATGTGATGTTTACATAGTCCTGTGTGAACAGCATGCAAGTCTACTTTGAACAAACTCAGTTACAAAACGGAATGCCAGTGACAAGTTCAAAGGTATGAAAATAAAATCTGTTAGCTTCTAAAGCCACTTTTTGTAATGTCTATTCCATAATTTACTTCCCTGCCATAATAACATCTGAAATTATCTTTGTTTGGGCAGATATTCTCAGAAAATGTTGATATGTGTAATTAAGTGATTAAAGGATTAGTTCACTGCTGAATTAAAATGTTCCTGATAATTTACTCACCCCCATGTCATCCAAGATGTTCATGTCTTTCTTTCTTCAGTCGAAAAGAAATGAAGGTTTTTGAGGAAAACATTCCAGGATTTTTCTCCATATAGTGGGGTACAACGAGTGGAAGGTCTAAATTGCAGATTCAAAGGGCTCTACACGATCCCAGACGAGGAATAAGGGTCTTATCTAGCGAAACAATCGGTCATTTTCTTAAAAAATAAAAATGTACATACTTTAACCACAAATGCTCATCTTGCACTGCTCTTTGATCCACCACGCATGATGTAATCGCGTTAGAAAGGTCACGCGTGACGTAAGTGAAAGTACAATGACTAAGCCAAACGGCCTTTACAAAAAATGTTAAAACAACGAGTTTTTTGCCCTACCGCGGTACTTCTGCCTGCGTCACGCATGACCTTTCTAATGTGATTACGTAATGTGAGGAGGATCGCAGAGCAGGTGCAAGACAAGCATTTGTGGTAAAAAAAAAAGTATATTATTTTTTTAGTAAATGACCAATCATTTACGCTAGATAAGTCCCTTATTCCTCGTCTGGGATCGTGTAGAGCCCTTTGAAGCTGCATTGAAACTGCAGTTTGGACCCTCCACTATATGGAGAAAAATCCTGGAATGTTTTCCTCAAAAACCTTGATTTCTTTTCGACTGAAGAAAGAAAGACATGAACATCTTGGATGACATGGGGGTGAGTAAATTATCAGGAAAATCAGTGAACTCATCCTTTAATTTGATTAATTTAGCATAAATTCATGCAGCATATCATAATTTATTTAAATAAGATGTTGAATTAATTGTCCTCATCTCTTTTTAATATCTTAGCTTTTCTTTAGTGAGCATCTGCACATTTTCTCATATGGATTTTAACAAAAATTTCAATACTTCATCAATATACATATATAGTATTGTGCTAATGAAAAAAATACCACAAAAATATAGAAACGGCTTCAACAAGGGGGTGCTGTCAGATGTTTTATAATGATTTTGTATTATAATTTTATAATGTTTTGTATTATCTATGTTATTCATCTAGTGAAAATATTGGTAATAAAAATAATTTATAATATTTATCACAAAATAATATATATTAAATATATTTTGTAAGGGTGGTTTTGGTGTTTATACGCCTTGAATCTGACCTCAGACTAACTTGAATTAAATATTTGTCTGCTGACTCCAGGGGTCTTGTTTGCCCGTAAGCCAGCCATTGGTTTCATGCCAGGCAGTCAGCGAGTCCATCACCAACACAGCTCTCAGGGAAAGAGCAGCAGCCCAGGGCTCAACACCCAGATGCAGCCGTCCTCCTCTTCCTCCTCCACCGCCTCTTCACATGGACCAGCCACCTCCCCTTGAGCCTTCACCCTGGCCCACAACACCTCTCTCACTCAACTCTCCCCCGACGTCAGATAAGGCAGGGTCTTTAGGTCATACTGTTGGACCAGTTTTTTCTGTCTCCTTCAATGTACAATGTACACTTTTTACTGTTTTTCTAACCCTCCCCCTGCAATCAGGACAAGGAGTATCCATCATCGAAAAAAAAAAAAACTTCCATTGAAATTAAAGGCTGAGCACCTACAGCTGAAAGCCGCACATTTGAAGTGTGTTACATTTACATATGCAGCAAGTTGCAGCTTGTAATTTTGTTCTTCTGAGGACGTGTTATTCGTTGTGGAGCGACTAAAACGTATTGCGTGACAATGCCATGAACACGAGGAGCGGTGTGACGCTCGAGAGGACGGGATATTCCTCAGACAGACAGAGCGCTGACCTGCTTGAGTGTTGCATCAAAGCAAGATTCTTCACTTTCCTACACAGATCCTTCATTTTTGGCACAGGAGTTCATCTTCTTCATCTTTACTTGTTTCATTCTTGAATTAAACAGCAAGAGCTACTATCAGCTATTACCAAAGAGAATAAGAGCAACATATTAGCGTATCACCACCATCACACATATCTGAGGCCATTGCAAACTATCAGAAAAAAGCAATGGAAAGTCACCATAATGAATTAAATCAAGCTTAAATATTAATACCTAGATTTTAAGCAAAGCACACCCCATTTAACTTGGGTACAAAAAGTCAGGGAGAAAAGTTATTTACCGTATCACTGCTTAAATGTATGTTAGGAAAGAAAAAATATCATTTTATTCATCTACACAATCTTTAAAAGACTGAGAGAATCATAAATATTTGCCATATGTGCAAGATCAGCCATGTATAGCTTGATATTGAAGAAAGCAGACAGGCTTGTGTCTACTATATTCTCTCATGATAGGTTTTGGCCTGCGGCCGTGGCGAAATATATTCCATTGATTAGTGAGTTATTTGGGGAACACTTGTCGACAATGTTTAATGATTTTCCACCACCTCAGCTTGTGTTTTATAGCAAAGAGTTTTAAGTGTTCATTAAATGGTATAGTAGACGGAAAAACGGGTCACACTGGTTAATACAGGTTTTAGAAGTCGGGGGTCAAATGATTTTGTGACGTGTGACTGTGAGCTGAACGTTGAAAAAAAATGGTCGAGTACTTAAACCAGAAAAGAGAGGCTCTTGAGAAGAAGGTTATGTGCCGTGAACAGGCGGAATGTGGCTCATCTTAGGCATCAGTTCATGAGGTGGGATCTCTGTTGTGAATAGAATCCAATTTTCATCAAGTTTTCAACAATGCACTTGCATTTGAGAGTTCACCTCTCGTCCTTTATTCCGTTCTCTCTCTTTTTTCTTTTGCTCACACTCTTTTCTTTATTTCTTTTTCGCCTCTTTTCTGTTTAAAAGGAAATGGGAGGATTTTATTGTGTCATTTTTTTTTAGAATTCAGTAGGCAATTTCAAGTTGTATTTATTATTACTTTTATTCTCTTCCTTTCGTGTTTAATCTTGGGCTGTTTCAGTGCTTTCAGAAACATCACTTTTATTTAAAGAAAAAAAGTCATAGTACAGCCTAATACCTCACAAATCCTGCAAACCTGTACACAGATAATAGATTATGAAAACAAGATATACCTCATTTATTTCATTTCTATTATTTTTATTGTGAAGCCACTTGAAAATTGATGTTTTTTCAACAAATCACTGGATTATTTTTTTTTTTTTTTTTCTTCTTTCTATTTTGTATTGTTTTACCAAAGAAGGGAATATATAATGAACACACATCTACCTCATTTGTTATAGACTGTGCCAACAACATAATCACAGCAGCCAATTTTTAATCATAGCCTTTCTGGTCCAAATTCGCTTTTGCCTGCGTGATTTGTGCTGCAAAACCAGAGGCTGGACCACACAGGGCTCAACACAGCGTCATTTTCTTTACTTGTTCATTTATGTCAGTGGCATTTTTTTATGCACGGGGGAAATATAATACCAGAAGGATTCTATTTTGTGCATAAAACTGCTCAAATCAATTCAATATTGATCTGATTGAGGTTCTTCTTTACAGTATCAATAGATGTTTAAATTAGATCTGAAATACACCTTAATACATCTTATGAATCATATCTTAAGTTAAGCTGCAACCTTTGGCGTTTAATTAATTAAGTGTTTTAGCTCACCGTTTGCAGCAGTTCCATTAATGCCAGTGTTTGAGTCATTTCTGTTCACAACATAATGTGGATTTCAGAAAATATGTAACCTAATCTAAATCAAAACTAACTAAAAAAATTATTAATTTTATTTCATACTCTCTTTATTTGAATGCGGAGATATGCTCAGAACGGGACTTATTTTTTATAAATACCAAAGATGTGACAATATTGTTGGGCTGACAATTTCCGACCAATACTGTCATTCTTAACTTTAATCTCGAGCAGCAGAGAAATGGTTTCATTTGATTCTGCTGCAGCAAAACTTGATTTTATCCACTTGGATATCAAAAAAAAAGGCCAAGATGTGTATTCAATTTAGTCTCAGTGCACAAATGGCAATCTAAGAATGTAATAGCAGTTTCCAGACTTCTAGCACAACTAACGATTAATGAAACGAGTAAACCTGACCATCATTTTGTTGTTGTATAGGTGCAAGGATTAATGGAAATATATAGTCTATATTTATGTGGAATTACAGAGGGCACAATCAATGCACAATTGTCTGATTCCTGTTGTTCGATGTAATTTAGTTCTTGATCAGCGTATGAAGAGACTTTGCTCTTATTTCTAGAGCAAATCATGGACGAACTCTGGAGTGCTTGCTGACTGTGAAGCAAAAACATGAATCAGAGCGATTCCATAACCAAAGCTTTTACGAAACCACACTCACAGGCTTACTGATGACGATGTTGGAACATTTGTTCATAAAAAGACTATCATTTTAATAAAGGTTAAAAAAAAAAAAGATTCACTCATGTGCTTAAAGAATAACATGTTGTTTACCTTGTTTAGCTATGTCAACGATGCTATGCTGGTAGATTTTAGATCCTATTATACGCTGTGTATGAAGCTTATTTTCCTTTTATTCACTTTGGATAAATCCAGTGCATTATGGGAAAGCTGGATTGTGGTGCTCAGGGGTTAAAAAAAGAAGAAAAAAAAACTGGTGAAAGATTTTTTTTTTTGTTTTGTTTGTTTGTTTTGCCATTGACTTGTAGCATAATTAGAAATAAAGTACTGCTTTCCACTTCAATGTCCAGTTGAGTTTTTCTTTTGGTCTCAAATGTTTTCATAACTTCTGTAATAAATAAAAGTCTCATTGGAAAAAAGTGTGATATTGGTTTAATATTTAATATTGGTCTTAAATGATTCTTTAATTTTAAAAAAATACAGTAAAATCAGTAATATTGTGAAATATTATCAAAAGAACTGTTGTCTGTTTGAATATATTTTAAATGTAATTTATTCCTGTGATGTTAAAGTTGAATTTTCAGCATCATTGCTCCAGTCTTCAGTGTCACATGATCCTTCAGAAATCATTCTAATATGATCCGATTTGCCGCTCAAGAAACATTTCTTATCAATGTTGAAAACAGTTGTGCTGCTTAATTCGATTTTCTTTTTGATTCTTTGATAAATACACAATTTAAAATTTTTTAATTATGTTTCTTTTAAAACATATATTCTCACTGACCTCAAACTTTTGAACAGTACTGCGTATGTTTGGCAGATGCTGTTATCTAAAGCAAATTAAAGTACATTCAGGCTAGTGATTTTAACTTGACAAAATCCACACTTTAGCTGAAAAAGAAGACGATTGGAATACTAATAGTGATAGGTCACTTAAAGGGCTAGTTCACCCAAAAAATTAATTACTCCCTCATGTCGTTCCAAAAAAAAGACTTTTGTTCATCTTCGTAACACAAATTAAGATATTTTTGATGAAATCTGAGAGCTTTCTGTCCCTCCATACAGCTACGCAACTGAAACTTTGACACTTCAAAAAGTTCATAAAGAGAAAATCCATATGAATTGAGCAGTTCAGTCTAAATTTTCTCAAGAGACTCAGTCACTTTAAATGATGAAAAGATTAAAACATTGATCAGCGAACATGAACCTGAATGAAGCGCGAGGACAAACCTCTTGCGGTAGCTCAGAGTGCTGCGTAACAAACAAGAATGAACCTCGTTGGTTCTGGCACGCGGCAAGCAAACATGCTTGAGCTTCTGTTTAACACAACTGATGTGTGAGTTGATGAATGTTTACATGTGAATCTAAGCCTAAATTAAATTTTTCATCATATAAAGGGATCGAGTCCCTTCAGGAATTTGGACTAAACCGCATACATATGTATATAAATACATATGGATTAGTTTTATGATCTCTTTGAACTTTTTGAAGCATCAGAGTGATAGTTGCGTAGCTGTCTATGGAGGGACAGAAAGCTCTCAGATTTCATCAAGATCTTCATTTGTGTCTTGAAGATGAATGAAAGTCTTACGGGTTTGGAACAACAAGAGGGTGAGTAATTAATGACAGAAATTTCATTCTTGGGTGAACTAACACTTTAATTGTTGATCAGCCCGTTTACTGACAAAGGACTGTGTTAAAGAGTCGTCCACTCAAAAGGCAAATTGAGCAACAAGTGTTCATTAATCGACAAGATGTATACACCGCAAGACAACCTTCAGTCTCATTATGTTCATATTAAAACATAATTAGATAGAGTGGAAACAGCAGATGGTCCCGAATTTAAAATAACAGCTGCTCTTTATTATAGAGCAAACATCAGCAATTCGTTTTCACAGTAACCACAAAGACAAAATGGAAAAAGACGGAGGCAGAAAAAGTTGACTCGGCTGGACAAAGGTCAAAATCCCGCACTGCAAACGCAGGCAATTAAACTAATGATGCCAGGGGTGTGTGCAGCATTAAGCAGCCAAAATGGAGTAAAGATCGCTTCATTAAGACCCAAGAACCTGATGTAATTAGGAGTAGGGCCAAGATTAGTGTCTGTCAATGGTTTTGCCTGGGATTTGCAGGTAATAGAGTTATCATTGAGGCTCAAGGAGTGTTACATTACACTTCGGAATAAACAAAAACAAATTAGCAGCGTCGTCCAATAATGGGTTATCTTGTCAGGGCCTGACAGAAATCCATGCCCTATAACACAGTGTTAATTTTATGCATCACTGACAAGCACCTTCACAATCAATGGAGGTACTATAAAGTCAGGGAGACCATCAATTCAAGTTCAGGACAGGTAGACGAAGAGTTTTGTGAGGCCAATGCCTAATGGAACCAAAAGTATTGTTTGTTAAATTCCAGTTTTTTACTTTAAAAACAATAAAATGCATTAAATGTCTCAATCCATATAATAATTACAGCATCAATCTGAATTAAATGACGTGGGACTACACTTGTGTGCCCAATTTCACAGACGAGACGTAGTCCTAGTCCCAGACTAAAATGCATATTTGAGCTGTCTCAACTGAAAGCAACTTGTACTGACAATATATCAGTGCTATTTTTTTGTCTCAAGATGCAAACCAGTAATGTTTTTTTTTTCTTTCCTAAGGCACATTTAAAAAAGCCACTTAAAGGTAGGGTAGGCAATTTCATAGAGGCTAGCAATAGCAAGCTAGCTTTAAAAAGCGTGAGAGTTTCACATTTGCGCTTGGGGGGCACCTACCGGCAGACGGGTCACGAGTGCGCTGTGGGGTGTAAAGGAATTAATAATAGTAAGTACGGTAATATAAGTTATACTATAGTAGTGAAGTAATCTATTTAAACTATTTGCAAATAATATTTTGTTTTGAAAATATGCACACATTCACTCTTACTGATATCTGATATGTCGACAACGCAAAACGTTTCTTATCTCGTCACATTCAGTAATGAGCTACGTGAATCAAATAATACCATAATTTACATTCAAAACAGTGAAATTTCAAAACAGTTGTTTGCATCCCTGGATATTACTATCGGATCCTCTCGTAAAACAGTTAAATATTATATATCATAATGGCTCTGGTATGGACAGTCTTATTTAACGGCTCTAGATCCCACCCTCCCTTCCTTCAGCTATCCAAAGTCACACCTCCTTCAAAACACATAAATGCACATAGCAGACTTTGCAAAGCGCTATGAGATGAGAGATGGCGTTAAAGGATCAGTTCACCCAAAAATGAAAATAATGTCATTTATTACTCACCCTCATGTCGTTCTACACCCGTAAGGCCTTCGTTCATCTTCAGAACACAAATTAAGATATTTTTGATTAAATCCGATGTCTCAGTGAGGCCTCTGTAGACGGCAATGCCACTGAACTTCTCAAGATCCAGAAAGATACTCAGAACATATTTAAAGGTGCCCTAGAACTTCTTTTAAAAGATGTAATATAAGTCTAAGGTGTCCCCTGAATGTGTCTGTGAAGTTTCAACTCAAAATACCCCATAGATTTTTTTTAATTAATTTTTTTAACTGCCTTTTTTGGGGCATCATTAACTAAGCACCGATATATAGGTTGCGGCCCCTTTAATTCTCGTGCTCCCCCTCCCCCGGAGCTCGCGCTTGCCTTGAACAGCATAAACAAAGTTCACACAGCTAATATAACCCTCAAAATGGACCTTAACAAGATGTTCGTCATGCATGCTGCTTGCATACATCGGATCATGTAAGTATAGTATTTATTTGGATGTTTACATTTGATTCTGAATGAGTTTGATAGTGCTCTGTGCAAAACATTACACACTGTTGGAGAGATTTATAAAGAATGAAGTTGTGTTTATGAATTATACAGACTGCAAGTGTTAAAAAATGAAAATAGCGACGACTCTCTTGTCTCTGTGAATACAGTAAGAAACGATGGTAACTTTAACCACATTTAACAGTACATTAGCAACATGCTAACTAAACATTTAGAAAGACAATTTACAAATATAGCTGCGAGCAGCGATGGCGGGCCCAAGCCCGGTGGCACCGCCACCCCGGTGGCTTCAGGGCAACTGTGCACAGCGGGCAATAGGCACTTAAAACGGTTAAACATCAAAGGACTATGTCAAATTCACTCCACATTTACTGCACTACAAGGTGCCACTATAGAGCCCCTCCTCCCTGCCCATTTTCAAAGGATTACATGTGCCAAGTTTTAACATTATTCTGATGAATTTTGAAGCAAATCAGGTAAAAATAAGAGGGTGATCTCAATGTATGCTGAAAGTGACACATTTTCTGCTTCCAGTTGGTGGCGCTATTACTTTGAATCACAATAGTCACATCCATGTGATCAGCCTTGTACAACGAAGACTAAGCCGAAGTTTCATCAAAATCAATTAATGTATGCAGAAGTTATAACACTTTGTTTCCCTTTTCTTGCCATAAATTCGTTGCCTCGCCACGGCCAAACCGTTTGAGATATCCAAAATCCGTTTGCAATTAAACAACTTCAATGTGTTAGCAACAAGTTAAAAAAAGTTTGGTGTAAATTGGATAAACCCTGTAGGAGCAGTAGTATAAAATTCATAGCCTGTTTTTTCAAAAAATTAACATTCAAACCAAAATAGCTGACTTCCTGTTGGTCGGAGCTAATGAATGTAAATTAGAAAATTGTCCGGCTTGATGAGAACAATATGTGTACCGAGTTTGGTGATTGTAGGAAAAACTAACCCCCCCACTTTTGTCAAAAGGTGGCGCTACTGAGCCCCTCCACCACGCCCATTTCTATGGCTTTGTCCATGTCTACTGGTTGACAATATTGATGTGTGTGTCGAGTTTCATGCAATTTGAAGCATGTTAAGAGCCTCAAAAACACTCAAGAATATTATTACAGTTTGACCTGTTGCCATGGCAACAATATTTCAAATATCAAAAATCCTGTCATAGGTCTACATCTGCTGTGTATTGACATTACACTGATGAAGTTTGAAGCAAATCAGGTAAAAATAAGAGGGTGATCTCAAAACATTTCAAAAAGTGATACACTTCCTGCTGCCAGTTGGTGGCGCTATAACTTTGACTCACAATAGTCACATCCATGTGATCAGACTCCTATAACGAACACACTCGTGAAGTTTCATAAAGATCAATATATGTATGCAGACGTTATAACACATTTCCTGTTTCCTTTTTCTCGCCATAAATTCGTTGCCTCGCCACGGCCAAACCGTTCGAGATATCAAAAATCCCCTGGCAATTTTTAATCATCAGTGTCTTGACTTCATGCTGACCGAGTTTGGTGGCGATCGGATTAATCGTCTAGGAGGAGTATATCAAATTCCAGAGCATGCGTTTTTCAAACAACCCTTAATAGCTGACTTCCTGTTGGCGTGGTGTTTAACTTAGAGCACGAAAGTTGTTCGGCCCGATGAGGTCTATATGTGTACTGAGTTTCATACTAATACGTGCAAGCGTGTTTAATATATGGACCAAATTTTCAGACTTTTTTCAAGGGGGCGCTGTCGAGCCCCCCTGCCACGCCCGGGTACCAGCCTCTCCGGCGTCCTAATGGCCGCGGATTCCAATGTGTGTGCCAATTTTCAAGAGTTTTTGAGCATGTTAAGGCCCCCAAAAAGCCCCGGAAGACGGAAAAAAAAAAAAAAAAAAAAAAAAAAAAAAATAATAATAATCCTTAGAAGAACAAGAGGGCCCTGCGCGAATTTTCGCTTGGGCCCTAAATATCACTAAAAATATCATGTTATCATGGATCATGTCAGTTATTATTGCTCCATCTGCCATTTTTCGCTGTTATTCTTGCTTGCTTACCTAGTCTGATGATTCAGTTGTGCACATCCAGACGTTCTGCCCTTGTCTAATGCCTGGATCATGGGCTGGCATATGCAAATATTGGGGGCGTACATATTAATGATCCCGACTGTTACGTAACAGTCGGTGTTATGTTGAGATTCGCCTGTTCTTCGGAGGTCTTTTAAACAAATGAGATTTACATAAGAAGGAGGAAACAATGGAGTTTGAGACTCACTGTATGTCTTTTCCATGTACTGAACTCTTGTTATTCAACTATGCCAATATAAATTCAATATTTAATTCTAGAGCACCTTTAAAACAGTTCATGTGAGTTCAGTGGATCAATCTTAATATTATAAAGTGACGAGAAAACTTTTTGTGCGCCAAAAAACAAAAACAAAATAATGACATTTCAACGATATCTAGTGATGGCCGATTTCAAAACACTGCTTTGAATCTTTTTGTGTCGAATCAGTGATTCGGATCACGTGCCAAACTGCTGAAATCATGTGACTTTGGTGCTCCTAATCACTGATTCGAAACAAAAGAAGCAGTGTTTTGAAATCGGCCATCTCTAGATATCGTTGAAAAGTCGTTATTTAGTTTTTTTGGCGCACAAAAAGTGTTCTCGTCGCCTTATAATATTAAGATTGAACCACTGAACTCACATGAACCGATTTAAATATGTTCTGAGTATCTTTCTGGATCTTGAGAAGTTTAGTGGCATTGCCGTCTACAGAGGCCTCACGGAGCCATCGGATTTCATCAAAAAATTACTTAATTTGTGTTCTGAAGATGAACGAAGGTCTTACGGGTGTAGAAAATCCCACTTAAAAGCAGTAAAGACAGAGCAAACTAATATTTATCCTTTCATTTCTAAAGGCCAGTCATGTGTTAGACTGATAGTGGAGATGTTCTTCTTTATTTCTGTTTTTTATATATTTAGACCAGTATTACTGACAGGCATTAAACTAGTCATGTGTCCAAGAGGTTAGATTACCCTGTCCTGGGTCATATGAGAACATCTAATCTGACTGCATATTACCTGTTGTCTAATTTGATTTTATTAGCCTGAACTTCTGTTCCAGCAAGAGAACAACGTCAATTAATAAGATTAATTATGGATGTGATGATTTGTCATTCATGGACAGCACAGTGATGTTTATTATCGGGTGTAATTGATCACAATCTGCATTGAGGCTTCCTTATTAAGAAAAGGGAAAACTCTCACACCTTCATCAAATGAAGGCACATGATTATGTTGTGGGTTGTTTTCACTCATCTTACACCTTTATGCACTGGCTGATGAGCCATTGATAAGAGAAACAACAACAAAGATGCGGTTTTCATCCACTGCTGTCCTGGTGACCATTGATTCAGCGGTGAACTTTCACCTCAGGAGCAGGATTCCTCACTAAATCACCTCATGGCTGTCAGAGATGATTAGCTCAGCTGATCTAAGAGCACAGGCTTTGGGCTGTCAATACCAATTAGCAACCGCAGCATATACCAGCGATGGTATCATCTTCTGAATACTAATACTGAAAATTAATTAGTTTCATAAAAGAAGAACTTTATTCTCAACTTTTTTTTCTTTGAGGAAAGACAAGTACTTTTTATGTTAACTCAACAATAGTGACTACTTATCTGCTTGTCAATTTACTGTCATCATTGTTATTATGAGAGGCATAATTGGCTTCTCTATTTTTATCTGCATCAGTGAACTAGTATTAAAGGATTAGTTCACTTTCAAATAAAATTTTCCTGATAATTTACTCACCCCCATGTCATCCAAGATGTTTATGTCTTTCTTTCGTCAGTCGAAAAGAAATTAAGGTTTTTGATGACAACATTCCAGGATTTTTCTCCTTATAGTGGACTTCAGTGGCCTCCAGACGGTTGAAGGTCAAAATTACAGTTTCAGTGCAGCTTCAAAGGGCTTTAAACGATACCAGAAGAGGAATAAGGGTTTTATCTAGAGAAACAATCGGTCATTTTCCAAAAAAATACAACTGTATAAGCTTTATAAACACATAAGATTGCCTTGCACATGCTTCCGCTTTCTGCATTCTTCAAAAAGCTTACACCATATGTCCTACGCCTTCCCTATTCAACTTACGTAATGAACACGGCGCCAGTTTCGTTTTTTTCCGAAAGTAGAATAGGGAAGGCGTAGGACATACAGAATAAGCTTTTTGAAGAATGCGGAAAGCGAAACCACGTGCAAGGCGATCATTTGAGTTTATAAAGCATATACAGTTGTATTTTTTTCGAAAATGGATGATCGTTTCGCTAGACAAGACCCTTATTCCTCGTCTGGTATCGTTTAAAGCCCTTTGAAGCTGCACTGAAACTGTCATTTTCACCTTCAACTGTCTGGAGGCCATTGAAGTCCACTATAAGGAGAAAAATCCTGGAATGTTTTCATCAAAAACCTTCATTTCTTTTCGACTGAAGAAAGAAAGACATGAACATCTTGGATGACATGGGGGTGAGTAAATTAACAGGAAAAGTTTATATAAAAATGGACTAATCCTTTAAGTAAATATGAATAACTTCTTTATCATTTGAAACATCCACCACTGATCTCAAAGCTTTTGAAATATTTGTTTCTGAAGTTCATTAAGTTATGAAAGAGATCATGTCTATTTCCATGAAGAACCTTTGACATCCGTGGAAACATTCCATTGCACAAAAGGTTCTTTATAGAGAAAGAAAGGTTCTTTAGATTATTAAAAATATTCTTCACACAAAGAAAACTTTCCCTGAAAGGTTCTTTGGGGAACCAAATGGCATCACTTTCAAGAGTGTAAGTTTTATCAAGGATTTCTGAGAATGTATTCATTTCTTTTAACATATCAATGTCATTGTACCTCAAAGACAAAAACCTTCAGGCAAAGTGATATTTTGTATCAGTATTTTGCTGATCCTGGATCAGATGGCTTTTATCTTTTGTCAGGTATGCCTAAGGGTGTGGTAAGATGAAGTCAGCAATGAAATTTATTGGGCTACTCAAAAGCTCAAAGAGAGTGTCACTTCAAAAGCAACCTGAGAGGAATGAGCCATTATGTGTGAAATACTAAATGGAAGTTAGCATATTAATATAACTTAATAATAAAAACACTAATAAAATTAATTAATAAATAATCAAATAAAAATATCTCTGTCTATAGAATCTCTGTCTGTAGTTCCATTCTGTATAGCATTAGATTTTTAAATCTGTTTGCAAAACTCTTTATTTATGTGTGTCCAGGTTGATTTATTTTTAAATGTGGAATGTAAGAATTTTAAATAGTGAAAAACAAACATCAGATTTGACATTAGACTTGCTTTTTCCATTTGTGCGAAACATTCAGATGCTTTTTTTTCATCTGATCTCACCTTTTCAACTAGGACATGGGATGTCCATCTATTTGTTCGTTGACATGTTGAGAATAAAAGGATGAAAGATAATGGGGGAAGGGTTGTGCATTCCTTTTATTAAGTAGGGGCTCGTCAGGCACTAATGCATTGTGATGGGATTATTTTCCTCAGGCAGTTATCTAGGTCATGGTCCATGACCTGCCTTATAAAATGGACCATGCGATGGTCAGAAAGGTACTTAAAAAGCCATTGGAAATATTCTCATGTGAAAGGAAATGGTAGTTTTGCCACAAAACCACTGGTTGCCATAGGGATAAAAGCTATGGAAACTGGATATCTAGTCAATACACAAATCATCTATTGATTAACATGGTTCCACTGATAATAGTGGATTTTGCGGACCAAACATCAGCTCAACCCAATGCTTTCTGACAGTAAAACATGCCAGGTTTATTTTTCTTTATCGTGATATAGTGATATTCATCGTGATATTCATTCTGTGCATAGGTACAAAGTTTTAAACAAATAAATAAGCAGTGCATAATGGCAGCATTGATATGTTCAGTTTTTCGTTGGCATGTTTTGCACGATTAATCTGAGCATTACCGCGGCTCAGCAAAATAACAAAAGACTTTTCATGGCTTATTGAGAAAGTCAGTGGCTGTTTAGAATAGCCCAAACATTATCTTGAAACAAAGGGAAAAATCTGTTGATGTTGTCAATGTGGATATTTGTATGTATAGTTCTGCTTTCCATTTTGCGTCATCGGGATTGTCACGCTTCACATCAGAAGCCAATGACTATCACGCAGTTTCTGGATGCCAAATCAACAGAGATAAATCACTGAATAGCCTACTAGGCAACGTCTTTTTTGTCCGTCTGCTTGTTGTGAGACTAGGTGTTCGAATCCTATACCAAGCCAGTGCTGCACCTGCCTTTGTGAAGATAATATGAAACATTTAGAATGCAAATTCACCAAAACACACAAAGCAGAGCTAAAGCTATGTCGCACAATGATGAATGTGCTGCCCCTAACATGCTGACATCCCAACAAACACAGCTGGCCCACGCTAGTACTTTGCTTATTTTTCTGTTTTGCCTTACAAATGCAGTCCTGTGCAACATTACTGCCCCATTACTGCATTACAAAAGAGCCATTTTAATGGTGGTTTTATTGCCAGTCTATTTGGGCTTCCAGATGATGTCATAGAATGCATAATATAACTTATCATTTAAAAACGTTTATACTCATAATTGTAAAACAGATAGTTCTGGTTCTGGCTTCTGCTGTCTGAGTGTGAATTTGAATTTAGTGACTGAAAAATAGTGTGTTCTACATAGTATGAATATGGGTAGTATGAATGAAATTCTGACGTACTACAGCTTTCACGTTGTTACGCTGCATTCAGCACGTCCTGATTTTGCTGAGTTAGATGCGTTCCTGGGTCAACGTATTTTTCAGTCTGAAAATTTAGTCTTAACCTTATTCCTACCCCTAAACCTAATCCTACCCATAAATTATCCCAAAAATCAGAGGGAAATGATAGATGAATAACACTGATGTTGAAACACCAATTCATGATTTTAAGACTAAACTTGACATAATCTGAAAACTTGTCCCTCAAATCTGATTGGATGATTTGAATGTTGCTCCAGGATCAACAAAAATGTTGACCCAGGAACATGTTGAACTCAGCAAAATCAGGTTCTGCCTGCATTCACACGGGGTGCCAGCGGCAACGCTTGACGGAGGGTGTGTCTGAAGCTTGGCAACAGCCAATCGCATTACTTTCCGGTGTTGCATGAATGCAATTGGCTAGCAACTGCTCTGCTCTAGGGTATTTGCATAAGGTGATCTGATTGGCTAATGCCTGCGTTGGCACTTGAAAAGTTGAAAGATTTTCAACTTCTGTCGCAAGCAACGCAAGCGAAGAGACGCGACGGAGCATTACCCATTCAAAGTAACGCTTCTCATTTACTTTAAAGGGGTGACGTCATGGTGCTGAACTGAATTGTGGGTTCCATCGCATTGCTCGTGGCAGAAGTTGAAAATTTCTCAACTTTTCAAATTGCCAACGGAGGTGTTAGGCAATCAGATCGCCTTATGCAAATATCCTACAGCTGTCGCTATAGAGTACCTCAGAGATGATGTGTTTTTGTTGGCCAACCCGGAAGTTAGCGGCGCACGGGTTCCCTCGAGCGAAAGGTTTATACACTTACACGTTTTGTCTATCAAGATAGTCTTTACAAGTTAACACAACATTTATACATTTTGAAGCCTAAATAAAGTCGTCAGATATAAAAAGCTAACAGTAGGCTATAAACGGACTACAGCACACCATGGTCGTGGATCAACGTCGTCACCAACAAGCTTCCTCAAACTTTATTTAAAAGTCAAGTCAAGTCAAGTCACCTTTATTTATATAGCGCTTTTTACAATGCAGATTGTGTCAAAGCAGCTTTACATTGATAGCTGGTACATAATTTGGCTCTTAAATAATAGTGTCAATGCAGGCAGATCAGAAGCACTGTTGAATAAATGTCAAGAATACTATTGAATATCAAATGTCAAGTGTCCCCAACTAAGCAAGCCAAAGGCGACAGCGGCAAGGAACCCAAACTCCATCAGGTGACATCAGGTTGCAAGTGGCAAATAGGTGTTAAAATGGAGAAAAAAAAAAAAACCTTGGGAGAAACCAGGCTTAGTCGGGGGGCCAGTTCTCCTCTGGCGAACAGTGCTTTGTTGCAATCAGGTTGCTATCATAAATCTGATAGGATCGCAACAATCAAAGTATTTATTTCAGTTCCATCCAGTTGAGGATCGTATTCATCACGCCGGTATGGACGGTCTGTTGAGGAACTGTGCTACTGGCTGTCGTGTTGAT
Source organism: Megalobrama amblycephala (assembly GCF_018812025.1). Classification (NCBI taxonomy): domain Eukaryota; kingdom Metazoa; phylum Chordata; class Actinopteri; order Cypriniformes; family Xenocyprididae; genus Megalobrama; species Megalobrama amblycephala. The sequence goes on from NC_063047.1 coordinate 21,592,963, forward strand.
GATGTCTTCACAATGGATGATCCAGTTGACTCGATCTCTGCTGATACTTCAGGGCTGCGTTGTGGTCGTGTCAAGGCGCAGATCCTTGGTCTCAGCTGGATATGGCCCAGATCTGGTTGACTACGGTAAACCTCGGGATAAACAGAAAGACTAATATTAGCGTAGATGCCATTCTTTTTCTGATGTAACGAGTACATCTGGTGTTATAGGAAGTGTTCCCGGTTCTGGCTGACCTAATTTATGCAGCCTAATAATCCTTTAACGGATTTGAAAATATAAATTGATAATGTGTATTGATAATGTATAAAAAACAACTTTATTTAAAAACATGCTCGCTGATTATGATCTGTGCTGTGTATGAATACTTATCCCCTTTTTCATGAGAAATGCTGTCCAAATGTTCTGTTTGTCATGATGACGTCTAAAGTCCCCGCCAAAGGAAGTAGTCCCTTTTAGCAACTTGTTAGCAACCGCCGTTTTTAAGACACAATAAAGGTTTTAAAAAATCACAAGAGGGTTATAACTGGTGTGTTTTATGTCATAGATCAAAACGTGAAAATATTTAGAGGCTTTGTTAACCACAAACCTTATTTCAGGCGATTTAGCAAAAACCCATTCAAAAAGGGACTTCGGGGCGATGGAACCGGAAATCCTAAAATGCTAACTCGCTTCTGGGTTTTGTACTCTATTGCGTTTATGCAACACCGGAAAGTAATGTGATTGTGAAGGTTGCATCAGCACCAAGCTTCAGACAAGCCCTCCATCAAGCGCTGACGCTGATGCCCCGTGTGAATGCAGCGTAAATGAGAAGCGTTAACTCCGACGCCCCGCGTCAGTGTCTGTCATTACCAGCATCAGTTGTATTGCTTCACTGCCATTCACAAATCCTTTCCCCTTGGCCTCATGGGATAGTAAAGTGAGGTTTTCCTACTCTTTTATGAGTTCTTTGAATTCAGACGTACTCCTTTTGTCACATATTGTTTTTCGCCTACTTTATAATAAGGGAGTATGCTATTTCGGATGCAGCCATTGTTTTGATTGTGCTTCAGCTCTGCTCCTCTGAGCGGATGAATGTGTTTCGAGAAACCGGTGTACATGAAGGACATCTTATCAAAGCAGATGAAAAAATAAATAAAGTTTGTGCTTTGTTTTACAGCCGGTGATTCGTGTTTTTTTCGTGTTAGTTGTAACAACAAAATTTCAGCTTCACGCTAGCAGGAGTTACTTTTCTTTGTGTATGAAAATGACACAGGCGATTTTTGTATTTATGCCATTTTCTACGAAATCCTTCCAGACAGCAGTAAACTATAAATCATTATTATGGATTTATCAAAGTGTATTGGTCTCAATAACATTTTGTTATTTCTCTCAAAAAATACATAGACCTTTGTTCATCTTTGGAGCACAAATTAAGATATTTTTGAGTGAAATACATCTGAATGCCGGCTCAGTATTGGCTGAAGTTCATGTGAGCAGCACTACGCACGTGTGTGATGAGCTGATGTAGAATCTGGAAGCACTGAACATAAACAACATATGAGAATGACACAGAACAGAAGATATTGTTGAATAAAGTCACAGTTTTGTTTTGTTTTTGCGCACAAAAAGTATTCTTGTCACTTCATATACTGTAAAAAAAAAATTCCGTAGTTTTTGCAAAATTATTTTGGCAGCTGTGGTTGCCAGAATAATTTTGTAAAAAATACAGAAAAACTGTAAACACATTTACAGAACAAACTGTAAATTTTACAGTATAAAACTGTAATTTAAGAAAATTTGAATGTAAACCAATTAATTCAACAATGCACACTACTACTAAAATCTGTTTTGTACCTTTAACATATGACAACCACCTAATGCAGGTGGTAAAAGAGAAAGCCACATGAAGAATCAGAGCTCATCACAAGTAGCTTTTCCACGAGCTGAAGTATATACTAATATATAGAAGGTGCAGAGTCATTCACGCAAATGCAAAACACCATCATGGTAACCCACAATACTTCAATAATGCAATAAACATTCATTAAACAACAGAAGATGTAACATAAAACCCTAATGTACATAACTGATAACAAAAACTATTAAGAAACATGATTATTTAAACAAAATACTTTCAAATGCGGGAGTGTCAAACAGGGAATTGTGGGAATATCAGTTTACAGATTTTGACTGTAAATTATACTTTGATTTTGTATTTTTTACTTATAAAATGTGAAATGTACAGCATTTTACTGTAAAAATAGAAATAGATAAATGTCTGGTAAGAGCTTTTACAGTTTTTCCCTGTATATAATACGGGAATTTACTGTTAACCTATTTACAATTTTTTTTCTGTAGCATTTTTACAATATTTTACTGTTAAAATCACATTCAGTTTTTACAGTGTACAATTAAGGTTGAACCGCAGTCATGTCGACTGTTTTAATGATGTAATTAGTAGCTTTCTGGACCTTGAAAGTGGTTGTTAAATTGCTGTCTATGGAGGGGTAAGAGAGCTCTCGGATTTCATCAAAAATAGCTTAAATTTGTGTTCTGAAGATGAATAAAAGGTCTTATGGGTTTGGAACGACATGAGAGTGAGTAATTAATGACAGAATTTTCATTTTTGGGTGAACTAACCCTTTAAATAACATTCGTAAAGGCCCTGCTATATTGTGAATTATGGCTATTTGCACTGTGAGTATTATTACACAGTAAAGTACACTCCCTAAATTGTCTGTAGGTGTGAATGTGTGTGTTTGAGTCCCAAGCCATGTAATGGGGAGGGTTGGGGAAAAACCTAGCAACCTACCCTGGAAAAATCATTGTCAAGAACATTCACGGACAGTCTCCCACGTATGGCGAGAGATGGCCCCAAGAGTCGGACTGAAATGGTTAGTGAATTAACAATAGCACACTCCCACTCGTACCATATTGCTTAAATTAAACACACCTCAATCCTTTTGACCTTGGAAAGGTGAAATAACATACTAATGTTTTGGAAGGTTATAATCCTTTCAGTCTAAGCTTTAATCCATGTTTGTTTTGTTTAGAGTTTGTTTTGGTTTTGTTTAACCTTAACTGGGAGGATAGACGAATGTCTAATAGGTATAAATAAAATCCTTAATGCATCTGTTGTTAAACATGAGACACTTATCCTTTTTATTCAGAGGCATTAATACCTAAAGCAAGATTACAAGCCACTCTGAATCTGTCTAAAATATGTCTTATCTTGCCATGATGTACAGTATATGCTCTTTCAAGCCCATGCAGTATGTCTGTTGCCTCCCTGTGTGCCTTTCTTCAAATATTAATAAATGTTTTGTGCTTTTTAAATGCCTCAGGTTAATGCATCACATTAGCTTTAAAGACGAGGTTTGGGATTGGTGATATGATTTGTTGTAAGCCAGTCATTTATATATTTTTAACTCAGCTCAACAGATGTAAATTAAGAGAGTTCTGTCTGTCTATATGATCAGTGTGCAATTAGATAAAGTCAACTTACGTTATTCTAAATTAACATGTGATGATGCAACACTATCCAAGGCTATGAGGCAAACATACAAAAGGTGTTATGTCTGAACTTGACTGTAAATTACAATTTACTGTTAACCATTGCCCACAGCATGGTGTGTACTTGACAGAATGACCAGAGCAACATTGGGCTGTTCGATTTTCCGTTTGAATAACAATGCTCTGAGAGACAGGTATTTGAAACGGAGAGTCCCAATGGACGAGCACTAAGCGGACTAACAAGCCACTCCAGCACTCTGAACCTCCACACGCTTCCACCGCAGCTTTAACGGTAGCAACTTTGATTTCAACAGTAATTGGGGTCTTGTCTCTGTCTAGTACTGCCAATAACACGAGCTAAGGTTAATAAAGGCTAAGGTGTATGTGTGTTTTTTCTGCGGCAGGTCTTTATGTGTCTGTATGTGTGAGGGTTTTCTTATGGCAGGTTGCTCAAGTGGGAAAGGCTGGGTAATTAGATGCCATGGGCACTTTACCTAGGTCATGGACTTCAACACACTTCAACCTTCAATCACAAATATATAGGCTAACCTTGTATTGTCAAACAGCAAAAAGCGTCATACGCTACTCATAAATCACAAGTTAGATATTTAAGATTTACTTCTAATTGTATTTGTCGTAGATTACAATGTCTCAGAAAACTAATAATGTAATGTGGAGGATTATTTGACTCCACAAACAGATCACTGAGTCTGACAGTTTCTTATTAAACAATTGTTGCCATCTGATATCGTATTTATTCTGATATTTGTTCCATTGGCCAACTATTTATTTTAAACTTGTGGTGCTGTGTATCATCAAGTTTAATTTTGATCCAAAATTGTTCTATGTTTGAGCTGTCGGCTATACTGAAATATCACTGCGGTGCAAAACAAAGACATTAAATGTAATTTAATGTAAAAAACAACAGAGGCAAATGTATGATTTCAGTGGTTAAATGATTCATTTGTAGCATTTTTTAGGGGAACTGAAACAAGATTTCAGTATACATGCACTTCTCTGGGAAACTGTCCAGACGTATAGTTTTCAATATGTGGCAGCTGAACTGACCAGTGAGGGAAAGACATGTAAATGTGTAGCTTTAATCTCTTGAGCAGCGATACTGAGGTTAGCCCACTGGAATGCAATTAGTAAACAGTTGAAAGTTGAAACTGCGAGGCCACCATGCTAATCTAAACATTCTGAAAATGATTTGCAAATTGTCAGAGTTATTACAAGTTAACAACCCATTTCAGTCATGCCATTTAAGCCATCTCCTCTTTAATACCTATAAAATATCTCAGAAATATTACAAAGAGATTATTTTTGCAATGTCTTTCTGTCAGCAAATTATCTCAGATTTGAGAGAAAGTACAGCAGGCATTCAAATATGGTTTCTTATAAATCTAATCATATAAACAGAATATGGAACATGAAAATTAGGTTACACTTCATTTTAAGGTGTCCTTGTTACAGTGTAATTACAATAAAGTACTGAGTAATATTAATTGATGACATGTACTTACCGTTAGAGCTAGGAATAGGTTAGGGTTAGGAACAGGGTTTAGTTTAGGGTTAGTTACATGTAATTATGCATTATTTACTGTTATTACTATAGTAAGTACATGTAACACGCGTAAGGAAGACACTGTAAAATAAAGTGTTAACAAAATTTACATTGGTTCAGACATAAACAAATATAATACAACAATTCTGTTGTCAAAGTTTTAAAGGGCAACATACAAGTAATCTATAATTCACCTCATAAATATCACCGTTATAACATAAATTTCACAATTTATAACATTTCTCACTTCAAAGGCAAGCTTTCTGTACTACTCATCAGTGTATAGCTTACTCCAGGAATAAGGTACTTTCTTATTATGCTGGTCCAGGACCAATCATAGTTTAAGCATTAAAATAAAGGACTGATCAGGAATGAAACATGATAACCAGAACCTGGTTATGGTAGATTTGCTCTGAGCCCCACCTGCTGGACAACAGGCTGCAACTGTCATCCAGAAAATCAGCATTTAATGTTCAATGGTTCAGTAACAAAGACAAATCCTTGTGAAATTCAGATCCTTATCATCTTTAAATACTATGTTACATATAAGGGATAACTGATGTGTTCTCATATTTCTGAAAAAGATGGTTGAAAAGAACTTCACCAGCCAATTCTGAAATGGAAAATTTGTATCAGAATCTTCAAATAATTGTGATTTTCTTTTTCATTTTCTTTCTTTTGTGTTCCAGTGATCTTTAAGCCTAATCTTGTAGCCTATGTAAAGATGTGTAATGATGGAAATGGTTGCCTAACACTGACATCTACAAGATTAAATAAACCAAACTTTATATCTTCAAGAACGTTTGTGTCGTGTGTTTGTTAGGCCTATACTGTTCTTTGTGTCTTCTAGGATTTTGATGAAGAATAGCAATAAAGATAGTTAGAAAACACTTCTAATTTGGCCTGTGTATGAGACAGACTTTTAGTAAGACAATTTTTTTTGTGAATGATAAAATACAGAAATAGCTTAACAGTCCACAACAATCAAGGTCCAATCACTTTTCCAGTTGTTTGTGATTTAGTGGAGGAAGGAAAAGGATTTTTAAAAATATGTTTTACTCTACCAGATTAAATGTTTTAGAGCTTGGCACAGCAAGAAAAATTTTAAATTTAAAATCATTTTTAAGTCATCTTGAGGCACCCTTGGAAGTCTGATGAGGCCATCAGTGAGTCCGTGGCCCCCTGATTGAGAACCACTCGCATAAACTATACAGCTAATGCGCATTTCGCAGCCTTTGCACTCTAAAATGCTTCTTGGCAAGTAAACCGCACACCGAAATCAATGGATATCACATATGTATGAACTTCTTCTCGGGAGAACTTCTTAAAGACACAGCACCCCAAACAAACGGTCAAAGAGAGCGTGGGAAATGGTCATAGAAAACTAAATATGGCTGTTTTGACGAAGAAAACGTTTACAAACATTATAAGTGGACCCCTGAGGAAAAAAAATATAAAAATACAAAAATGTATTATATGACCCCTTTAACCCAGACTTGTGTCACGTGACCCGACATCTCCGGACTGGCCAGGATGAGCGCAGCCAGAAAATGGCGGATATTGAGGAGTTACGGGTAGGCGAAAGTGCAATGATAGCTGGTTACTTCTTTGCGTTTTTCATATTCTGAAGACATTTTGCAGTTACCGTTTTATTATGCTATTTTGCCGGGCGGTTTGCTGTCCATGTGTTAATTTCTTTATAGTTAATAGAGAGACGTTACACCATTCCGTTAGATGGATTGTGTTAGCTTGTTAGCCACCAACCAGCTACTCTTTTAGCTCTTGAGCTGCTACACAAACATTGAAGAACAGCCTCAAAATATCACTGCTTTCATTACCATCTTTCACTGCATGAAAACGCTTTATTATAATGCCTAACTGAACTTGACGACTGTTCGCTGCAGGTAAAAAGTTTTTTACGTTACAATTTCTTCACTGCTCGAATTGTTTTGGTTGGTCTTTTGTTAGCTAGCGTCCGAGAGCAATTGACAATGTCTACATGTACCCACAGGTGTAGTGTGATTTATAACGTGTATTTGCATGCGTAAATGATGTGTAGACCAGTGTGTCCTAATTGCGTGTGTGTAAATGCAAGTGGACGCACGTTTTACATTAAATAGCGAAGTAAACATTAACAAGGGATACATTGACAATGTTGTTTACAAGCCTGAAGACAAACCTGATTCCTGTTACTTTGAGCGTTTCATCACCACATTTCTCTCAAGAGAACATCTTTTATTGGCACTCAAGCTTAATTTAATGCGTTGTACGCATCAACCCTGCAATAACAAATATAGACTGTGTGTTGGCGTTAGACACCTGCTTTTGTGTACTAATTATATTGCCATTATTTGACTGATTCATTTTGTTTTTTTGTAAATTGTTCAGAAACATCCCACATAGCTGTAAACCCAGCTTTCTTTCAGCAGTTCAGTTCATTTTTCATGGGATCAAAGTGAACATCTGTGTTTTGTCCTTTGTTATGCTCTTGATGTTCATCTAATGGGTTTTGGAATTATTCTTAACATTTTAGATGCATTTCGGTCATTTGTTAAGGATTTTTAAAGAAAAAAGGATTAACACATAAGAACAATCAAGCATGGACCATGTAATGAAGGGTCAGTTGAGATTTTCTTATTTCTCTGGGGTTTCTGGAATGGGTGTATTTGGGTGGGTTGTCACCTCAATTCACACATAATTATTTATTAATCAATCTGCTTACAAATTACACCTTTTGGTTCTTTAAAAAATCTGTTGTAACCATATTCCACCAGCTTATGCCATGTTGTTTATTGCTGCACAGATTTTTATTATTATTTTTTTTTTTTTTAGAAATTCTTATTATAAAAATGCAAAACTTGTCAAACTGCATGGCATAAAGGGTGTGTTTTTCTTACTAACTTTTGTGGCAAAAAAAAATGTTAATTTGCTTGATCAGCCCATATGCTTTTCCATGTTTGCTGTCTCAAAGTCTTTTATGGCTTGTCTGGATTTGTTTTGCAGAATATGGTATCAAGTTTCCGTGTCTCAGAGCTCCAGGTACTGTTAGGTTTTGCTGGAAGGAATAAGAGTGGTCGCAAGCATGAACTATTGCTGAGGGCTTTGCATCTACTAAGGAGTGGTTGTAGTCCTGCCGTGCAGATCAAAATAAAGGAACTGTACTGTCGGAGATACCCAAGGACATTTGATGGTCTACAAGATTTGGCGGCTCTAAAGTCAAGCATTAAATCCTACTTTCACATAGACAGTGGTGCCACAATTGTGAGCTCAGATCTTCCTCTGCAAACCGGCCATTCAGACCTGCAGCTGCAGCAGGTGAGCTGCGATTCACCTTTGTTTCATGAATCAAAGCCCATGATGAATATGCAGCAGCCCACGACACTTATGGCCCCCGTCCATCCGGACGTGCAGATGAAGGCCCTACCATTTTACGATGTCCTGGATGTCTTGATAAAGCCATCAAGTTTAGGTAATTTTATACAAATTAACTTCTATTCAGCAAAGATGCATTCAGTTGATCAAAAGTGATAGTAAAGAAGACATTTACTGCTACAAAGGATTTCTATTTTAAATAAAGAAACTTTCTGTTCATCAAAAAATCTTGAAGAAATGTATCATGGTTTCCATAGAAATATTAAGCAGCACAACTGTTTTCAGCTTTTTTATAATAACAAGAAATGTTTCTTGAGCAGCGTTACCGACAGCTTACCGACCCCCAACTTTTGAATGGTAGTGTATGTGAGCTAATCCCATCAGCTGGGTTGTACATGATTTCCTCTTTGCCTCTGTCGTAGGCTTAAAACTATACACTTGTTTATGTTTTAAAGGGACCCATGCCGTTCAGAGGTTTCATCATGAGAAGTACTTCATATTTGCATTGACTCCACAACAAGTGAGAGAAGTTTGCATTTCTCGGTAAGAACTAAATGACTTAAATGCGACTTAAATAATATGACTTTTGTCTTTTACCCCTTGTCTGAAATTTGTTGGTTCTTTGTTGTTCTTAACCTTTTGCATAGGGACTTTCTTCCAGGTGGAAGAAGGGACTACATGGTTCAAATTCAGCTACGGTAAGAACCAACTCAATGTGTTGCTTTTCCTATACTGTCCTATACTCTATATCAAGATTCAGCAGCATGTACAAAGATGTTGTCACCATAATCTCAATTTTAGACTTGATGTTCTGTTTTTTTTATTTTGTTTCTAGGTTTTGTCTAGCAGAGACCAGTTGTCCACAAGAGGACAATTATCCAAACAGCCTGTGCATCAAAGTCAATGGGAAGCTCTTTCCCCTCCCTGTATGTAGACATGTTTAATGTGTTTTCCAAAACTAGTTCTTATAAATGTATATGACTCGTTAGCACAACAAAACCCTGTGTAATTAGGCTTATTTAGGGCCACACTCTGAATAGAGTGTTTCTAAAGGGGAGGTTCATGCAGGATTTTTTGTTCAACATCTAGAAGTGCAACAGATCATAGAGGTCTTGAGGCATTTTAAATGTTGAACTCAGTCACCGTGAAATCAAAATGGGCAATTCTTTTTTTTTTTATGGAGTATTGCAGTATTTATTATAAATGATTTATCTGTGCATGTATATATTTTTTTCTTTAATTTATGTGCCCTTGTAATCTTAAATCAAAATAACTTCCCCTTCCTCTTGCGACGACATCTCTTCTCTAATGACGTGTTTACTGGCATGAGGGCAGGACAACCTGTCACATGAGATCACAGGAATAGCAAACCACAATGATCTAACCATCCAATCAATTCCTGATAGACAAAATCAAATCCTGCCCTACGTTTTGTTTGAGGAGATATTTTTGACTTTAAACATGATCATAATACAACACTGGATGTGTACACAATCAATATTGGCAAGTTAATGCAGACTGAATCCAAGAACGTGGTGCACTTTAATAAGGTAACAGAGATATTCAACAAATAAAACGTTTTATTGCATTAAATTGTAATATTTCTTCACCAAAAAAAAAAAAGAGAGAGATTGCTTATTACTGATAAAATGCATAATTTAATTAAATAGAAACACTGCTCATAGAAAATTTGGAAGATGGTAGTAATACTGTCAAAATACTCTACATCTTGTTCAAACAATGTTTTAATGGCTGTTGCGCAGGCGTTTAAACGGGATGAAAACACTGCATATTAAAAACCTGTGAGATGTATCTATCTAGATACACTTTAGCCTAATATGCTGAGTTTGTGCTCAAGAAAGATTTATTATTATCAATGGTGAAAAACAGATGTGCTGCTTAATATTTTTTGGAAACCATGATGCATTTTTTTCCACGATTCTTTGATGAATTTGTAACAGTTTAACATTTTTACTGTCAGTTAGTTCACCCAAAAATTTAATTTCTGTCATTCATCTTCGGAACACAAATTAAGATATTTTTAATGAAATCCGAGTGTTTTTTTTGTTTTTTTTTTACTCTCTCATAGAAAGCACAAAATTACCACATTCAAGGTCCAGAAAAGTAGTAAAGACATCATTAAAATTCAACCTTAATGTTATGAAGCGACGAGAATACTTTTTGTGCGCAAAAACTAAACAAAAATAATGTTATAAATTAAAACAAAGTCATTATTTTTATGTTTTTGTGCACAAAGTATTCTCGTTTGGAACGTCATGAGGGTGAGTACTTAATGACAGAAATTACATTTTTGGGTCAACTAACCCTTAAAAATCTTGCTGGCCTCTAACTGTACATTTATATAATAGCTGATCTGATATGGTTATCACAGGGATATGCACCGCCTCCTAAGAATGGTGTAGAGCAGAAAAGACCCGGCAGACCGCTGAACATCACGTCGCTGGTCAGGTTGTCATCTGCTGTACCCAATCAGATAGTAGTCACATGGGCTCCTGAAATAGGGAAGGTATGTAAAGTGCCAGTACACATTTCCACAGCACTGCTTGAGCCATTTCATTATGTTAAGCATTTGTATGTACTTCCATCTTGTTTTCTGCAGACATACTCCATGTCTGTTTATCTGGTGCGGCAGCTGACCTCCCCACTGTTACTACAGAGATTAAGAATGAAGGGGATCAGAAATCCTGACCACTCCAGAGCATTAAGTGAGACAACATTTCCCTCTTTACATTATTTGTGTTCATTGTTGTTCTTTGTCATAAATTCTGTAACAATTAGCTTCTTCATTCTTATATTTAGTTAACTGACTGAATTATTGACAATGTATTAAATCCACCCCTTCTTTACTCTTGTAACAGTAAAAGAAAAACTCACAGCAGACCCTGACAGTGAAATCGCCACAACTAGTTTACGAGTCTCACTCATGTGCCCAGTAAGTTACTGCATCCATAAGCTCTTAACTGACTTGTGTCACTTTAGACAACAGGTTTAAGTTTTTGTTTAGTGTGCTGATGTAGTATGAAAAAACAAGATAGAATTTTGTGTGACCAAATAAGTCTTCTTTTTATATAGCTTGGCAAGATGCGCCTTACGGTACCCTGCCGAGCTGTCACCTGTTCCCACCTGCAGTGCTTTGATGCTGCTCTATACCTGCAAATGAATGAGAAGAAGCCCACCTGGATCTGTCCCGTCTGTGACAAAAAAGCCACATATGAGAGTCTGATTATAGATGGGTGAGATTACTTTCACTGTAGCTGAGGTGCCATTTCAACCACAATCCCTGAATATTTTGGCCTTTATTGAGATAGTAATGTGTATGGAGTAAACTGGGCACTCTCTACTTGTCAGGCTCTTCATGGAAATACTCAATGACTGCACAGACGTTGATGAAATCAAGTTTCAGGAGGATGGGACTTGGTGTCCAATGAGACCAAAGAAGGAGACGTTGAAAGTGTCATCTCCATGTATCCCAAAAATTGATTGTAAGGTTTATTACCATTTATAAGTGTGTGAGCTCTATCTCTGTGTGCTAGTTTTTAATTGATTGTAAATAGGATTTCCATTTTTTTATGCATTCTGAAAGTATTTCATGGCCCCTTAGGTGCTGTCCCAGTGAGACAAAGTGCAGTGGTGCCACCCCCAGAAACCGGCAGTACAAAAAAAGCAGACGTAATTGACCTTACGCTAGAGAGCTCGTCTGATGATGATGAGGACAGTGATCCTCCTCTGAAAAAGCGCTGTGTCTACATGTCAAAGGCTGAGGAGATGCACAGCAAAGGGTTTGTGTTCAGTCATTTAATACAAATCACACCAGGCATTTCTGTGTACCTCTTTCATAAGCCTTGCCCTTTTGTGACCATATTTTGAATGCACCCTGAACTGTACAATAAATGCAGAATTGCCCATATGTCAAAACCTGAAAAATGAGGGTGTTTTAAAAATGTGATTGTCTAGACCTGTGAAAGAAATGTAAGTTGATCAAATGTTGATAAAAATAATGGAACGTTAGCTTTTTGTGCTCTAAAATGTTTATTAGGCAGAAATTATTATAAAATATCATTATTTTTGTTTTTATTAAATCTTGAATAATTGGAAATAATTGAATAATTTGCATGCGCTCCGAGACCTAGCAAAACGCGCAAGCAAAGTATACTGTGGGCTTTGGATTTGTGCCTAAATGGCCAAATAGCTTGCACACAAAAATGCCGTTTTGGCAAGTGTCCTCGTAAACACAGTGGGTAATGTCTTAAGTGAACGTTCACAGTTGAGAAAGAAAATGCGAGTCTAACGGTATATTGGATCCGTGCAGCTCTGTGACAGTAGCCCAATCTGTTAATCACAGCAACAAAAGACAAAGATAAAAATCAATCACTGCCTTTTGAATTAATAGCTTTTGTATCTTTGATAAGGGTTAGTCTACATTTAATCTATTCAGTGAAGAATATACAGGTTTACATTTACTTTATTCATTTACTGATGTATTGTTACTTATCTGAATTCCACTGTTAGTACATCTTCCTGAAAAACTTAAAGCACTGTTTATTTAATTTGTATCTTTGCTATGTTGTATTTATTTGTCCATTAGTTAGTTTCTTTGTTCTTATTGTATTGCTGACTGTTTACTTGTCTTCTTTAACTGTTGTGAGAACCTTTTACTTGGCTACATTAGTTAACCTAGTATTAGTATTTGCTGAAGTAGCCTATCAATAATTGTGAAGTTTTACTGATATCTAAAATTACTCAAATAATGAAACAAGACTTTGATCATATCGCCCACCAATAGCCATGTTAAATAATCATGATTTCAGTATAGACCACAATAATCGTGACTCTTTTTTACCATAATCAAGCAGCCCTAATCACTATTGTAGACATACATTTTATACTTGAAAAAATGATCCAGAATGATTCCCAAAAGGTTGATTGCAGTGGAACTACCATTTCTTTATAATAATGTTGCTTTCAGTTTATTGGTTTTCATATGTTCCTATTTTCATGTTTTAGGGTCTTGACTTATCAGCCATCAACTGTCCGGGTGCCAAATGTCCAGGCGCTGGACACCTCATACCTGACCTCATCAATAGCGGACTACTCCGTTCCATTCCACCATTCGACCTTATCCACTATTCCCACAGATATGCAAAGTATGTACTTATCCAGTCTGCCATCCAATCAAATATGCTTTAATTTATGCTCACGCTTTAACATGAATACTAACGACATGCCACACACATCTTTCCCAAAGGTCTTGATTTATTTTCTCTAATTCAAGGGGACCCCCAGGTATGTGTGAAATATTCTTACAAACAAATATTAAGATTGCATGCATGTTACATATTTTAATAGTCTCTACCGCTTTTTACCTCTAGTTTCCTTTGTCTCTTCAGCAACATTACAGAGGCCCCATATTTTTAGACAACCTCTCCAGCAGCCTTCAGAGTGCCACCACCAGCACCAGCCTGGTTTCCTCTTCCGCACAGTACGAGACGGCAACCCATAGCAGCAGCTCGAGTCATGAGACGGGTGTCATCACGGGAGGATCTTCAGGCCTGTCAGACATTATCTCTCTTGACTGAAACCTGGTGCATCTTTATTGGCCAGTCACCAAAACAACTACACTCAAGTCAAGTCAGCTAAGCGAAAACAGTTTTGACATTTGACTATGGACCTCAAGAATCATGTTTTGACAAGGACCCAGAAGGACTGCTAAGAAAATCTCTGAGTGGGTCAGCAACAATACTGTTTTAAAATGCAAACCTGAATTAAGCTGTTTCCCTCGAATTGGGGAAACTGTGAGTAACACATTGACTCTCTTCCATTAGCTATTTGATTGGAAGAGCGGAGCAAAACAAACGGCATAAATGAGTGGACTGAAAAGCTTAGACACGTCCAATAACGGCACTCTTGTCTTCATTGTGTGTGTTGCTTCAGCAGTTCTGCAGTTGAAACGGAAGCAAGTTTTCAGCGGCAGCTCACTTTATTTGTCTCTTCGATTTCAACAGTGCAATTACTTTTTGTTAAAAGACTTCCGTTACAGCAATAAAAACTGTGTTGTATATTTCAAAAAAATTGTTTACTTCTCTGATATCAAGGCAGAATGTGTCAGCAGATCTTTTTTAATTATTTGGATTTGTGGTTATTTGCTCAAGGGCCATTAGATTCCCTGTTGCTGGTGCGGTAAACCTATTTTGAATCTGTAATTTTATATGGAAGTTGTTTTTGCTATCTTAACACATCTAACATATTCGCCTCAGAAACTGAGATATGATTGTTGCTAAAACTGAGGGAGTAATTTGTCTAATTTCATGGTTCTTGGTCATTTAACAACCAGCAGCTAAATGTGTAATGAAAATGAAGCCATTAATTTTTTTTATATATATATAAAGATTATGCATCAAAGTTTTGATATAGCATGAGGATTATAAAATATCATAAAATCTTTTAGAAATTGGCATTTATTGCTAATGGCTTAATTAATAGACACAAGTTGCAGTTTGAATTCATATGGTCTGACTTATTGGATTATGAGCCATATGACATACTGTCATTTTGACAGTCTGAAGGCATGTGAGTGGTTGTTTATTTCTTTTTAGAATTTCCTCCTTGTTACTTGTGTACTATTTTGATTCGAAGATGCTTATATAATGGATGTAAAAAAACAAACAAACAAACAATGATGTGCTGTAAATGTTGATACAGTGCTTTTATTGTCCCTCTCAGTCAGGGCTGAGGTTTTTAATCGACATAGCTCTACATTAACTATGGCACAGGTAAAGCTGTTGAGA
Organism: Megalobrama amblycephala; assembly: GCF_018812025.1. Classification (NCBI taxonomy): domain Eukaryota; kingdom Metazoa; phylum Chordata; class Actinopteri; order Cypriniformes; family Xenocyprididae; genus Megalobrama; species Megalobrama amblycephala. The sequence continues at coordinate 21,608,197 of NC_063047.1, forward strand.
ATTTTGAATTCTTTGTCCAAAGGAGGGAACAGTTTAAGATGATACATATACATCCTAAGACATGTAAATCAATACACAGTGATTAGAGTATAATTTCATGTTCAACTGGAAAAATATATTTTTAAAGTTTAATCATGTCCAGATTGCTTTGTTGTATTGGCTGTACTTTATGTATGGACACATCCAAACAAGTTTAACGTGCTCCGATTTAATTTGCTGCAAGGTTGTGCAGCTTTGAATATTTAAGTTAAGCTCTATTGATTTTCTGTGTAAACATTTTGCTGTACACTTTCGAGTCATCATGTTAACATTGTAAGGTTAATATCTTAAATTACCATACACAATCCAGAGAAATTTATAGTTTGTCCAGGAAGTTGTCCAGCGCTGGGATGCCCTCCTTCAGACCTTTGCGTTTACGGGTCTCAGCCACAACTTGGCTAGGTTTGCTGTTTATGTCATAGGGGTCACCTGGCAAAATCTGCCAGTGGTCAAACACACACTGAGGGAAGGCCTGTCCGCCAGTGTTAGACCTCAGGTCTGCTGTAAAACCTGTACAGAAACATGTATAACATTTGGCACCACTCAAAAATGTGTTTAACTGCTATAACTAATGTACGTATTGTTGGATATTAAGACGACATCAATGTCCTATTGCTGTCATTTTGAACAAACGTATCAAGCTGCTCTCAGATCTGAAGTTTTAACTCACCGAATGATTCATTTACAGGTAGGTATGCCTTCACAACAAATATAGGTGTCCCAGCCACTTGGGACTCCTCAAACACATGGCCTCTTTTTCTGTTCAGCACACCGTAGATGCCACCAACTACCTGCTCTGGGCACTGGAGGGGAGAAGAAAATATGTTAACGGCATCAAGATTGCACTCTCGTTTTTCTGTTCCAGGAATCCACTGTGTGTACCTGAATCTCGACCAGGTAAATGGGCTCCATGAGTCTTGGCTGTGCAGTGAGCACAGAGGCATACAGAACTCTACGGGCTGTGGGAATGATCTGACCGCCACCTCTATGGATGGCATCAGCGTGAAGAGTGACATCATGAATGTCAAAACGGACTGCCCGCATGTTCTCCTCACAGAGTGCACCCTGGTAAGGTAACACAAAATTGTTTTATTATAATCCAAACTGTATGAATGTCCAAGCATGAATTAAAATACATAACCTATCTTTACTCACTTCTTTTGTTGCCCACTGGAAACCAGCCACTACACTGTCCTTTATCTCATTCAGATACTGAACTCCCTTTGTGACATCCACAAGGATGTTGGGCCCTGTGCCATCTGGTCCAAAGCACCAAATCTTACGGGCCTCGGCAACCTCCCACTCATATTTCTCAGAAAGGTAGCGAGCTCTCTGTTTGAGCTCCTGCCGAGAGGTCACTTCACCCTTATCAATGTCCTCGGCCAAGCCATCTGAGAGGGGCCTGGATTTCATGTACAGGCGATTGTGCTTGTTGGGAGACTTGGACAAGCAAACTTGGTCTGATTCATCACTGACGGTTTCACGATATGACACTACTGGGTCTGATTTCTGCAAAAAATCACCTTAAACTGTTAGTGGAGAAGAATAGAGTAAAAAATGTCTGTACACTCTTCAGTATTGTCATCCAAGCGCTACCTTCAGAGGGATGCAGGCATGATCTTCCTCAAGGTCTTTTAGGCAAATCTCCAGATGAAGCTCTCCAGCACCTGCCACAATGTGCTCACCGGACTCTTCGATGATACACTAGCAGAATGTGGAAAACAACTTGTATTTGTTATTGGGAAGACTGAATTGTTTATACCGTCTTATTACACCACCAAGATATTCACCTGAACCATGGGATCAGACTTGGCCAAACGTTTGAGACCCTCCACCAACTTTGGCAGATCTGCTGGGTTCTTGGCCTCCACAGCGACTCTCACCACAGGACTAACACTGAACTTCATTACACGCATGTTGTGAGCATGTTCAAAAGTGGAAATGGTGCCAGTCTTGACCAGGAACTGATCAACCCCAACCAAACCGACAATGTTTCCGCATGGCACATCTTCAATGGGCTCTACATAGCGACCCATCATCAGGATAGTTCTGGGGAGACCATTGGGTAATGATCATCAAACCAAATCAAGTGAAGATGGCTTATACTGTATATGTAATTGACAGCAGCAAACCTTTGGATTGGCTTAATGTACAAGTCCTCCTTCTTTCCTGGTGTGAAGTTCGGGCCCATGATGCGTACCTTCTGCCCTGTAGAAACAATACCAGAGAAGACACGGCCAAAGGCATAGAATCTACCCTTATCGGTGGTTGGCACCATCTTGGAGATGTACATCATGAGAGGAGCTTTCGGATCGCAGTTCTTTACACCTGGAAAGTCAAAAGAGGAATCTGAAAATGTTGGAGAGAAAAGCACATCTCTTTGAAGTGTAGAACACCTCACAATATAGTGACTCACCCATAGCAGCCTCATCATCTCCAGGACCCTCGTAAAGCAGTTCACAGCGGTACTTTTGGGCAGTGACAGGAGAAGGAAGATGGATGGTAATCATCTGGAGCAAAGCATCACCTGCAGGCAACCAGCGGCGCATCACAGCCTGGAAACATTCGAAAAACCATGTGTCAACAACATTACCAGTTGAGTAAGGGTGCAGGTTCTCAAAAGTAATTTTTTCGAGTTGTTTAGGTATTCAGCTCTACCTTAAGTAGAGGTTTTCCTTCTTTTTCTTTGTCCTCTGCATCAAGCTTTACTTCAAGTTTCTCAATCAGTTTCTGGGTCTCTTCTTTTTTGAAATTCATAATAGCATCAAAAACCTGTGGAAAGAGTTCAAATGAGAGAGTAATTGCAAATGAGTGGTAGTAGCAGGAGACGAGTGATAAGAAGAAGAACTGATTCAAACACAAACCTTAAAGATTGGATCCAAGACAAGTTGGCAGAAAGTACGAGGAAGCTTCTTGCCATCTGCATTGGTTGATGATTTGCTGAATTTTCCACAAGAGGGATCGAAGTACCTGAAAAAGACGGCTTTAAATTAAAAAAGATTTCATATATACACGCAATTTATACTGGAAATCACATGGTTGATTTGTACTTGTGCAGTTGTGATCTAATGTCTCCTTTATAACACAAGACACTTACTTGTCTCCCCAAAGCTTTCTCATCATCTCCTCCACTTTCCTTGCCCGTTCTGCTGGAGGGAGGTCTGTTTTTTTCTTATCTCCTTTGGCAGCAAACTTGGCCACATACATCTCAGCAAATTGCTTCAGAGTAAAAGCCCAGCCATGGAGACCTGACCCAAATCCCACAGTCCCAACCACAGGATCCACCTAAGGTACCCCAGAAACCAATTGGAAACAGATAAATAAAAGCAAATATTTTGCTCATAAAGTTGACTTTTTAGTACAAACTGTTACCATAATGTTTCCCATTGGTCCACTCTCTCCTTCACCATAGGTTGAGATGATAACATTAACGTTCTCCACAATCCGCTGGAAGGTTTGGAAAAGCTCATCGGGTTCCAGCTGCAGCTCAAGGAGGGCACGGTCCATCTTGTTCATCATCAAGACAGGCTTGATGCGCTCTGCTATGGCTTGTCTCAAGACGGTCTCAGTCTGCACACAAACACCTGTGGAACAAGTCAGATTTCACCTTTTTTAAAAATCACTTTTTGGTCTGACACATAAATCTTGTCGCTCAAAGTTTCATGATGAAACTATTTGTATGGTTTAAAAAATATTTTTTAAATGTTACATTTAGCGGAGTGCCTTTAAAATCACCTGATACGTGTCTGAATGTATATTGCCTTAAAGGGGACCAAAATACTCCATAGATCATTTATTATACCATGTTGTAAATGTCCATTTTTGAGTGAAAGGAAAAACATGTTGTTTTTGTGCATGTATTTTTAAATGCAAATGAGCTTCTGCTTCCCACCCCACTTTCTAGAAGAGGCCGGAGCCTACAGCTCGTGCCTCGGATACTCGGATACAAAACATCTGTTTGGTTTTGATTATCATCTCTATCACGGTTATGCTCAAATGAAACTGCAGTTCTTCATCATCATGAAAGTTTATTATCTTTAAAATACTTAAAGACTTAATAGGCTATTTATTTTTAAACTTAAACATTTTTATATTTTAATATGGACTACAACATGCCCTATAATGATTGAAAATTTTCTGATTATTTGTTACTGTTCAGTAACATTTAGTGACATAAGGCTTCATTAGTTGACAATGAAAAATACTTTTATTATAGCATTTAAAATAACATTTATCTTAGTTAATGTTTAATAACCAATATTAATGTTTAATAATCAAAAGTTGTAATTATTATTTAATGGACCTGAGTTAAGACTAAGACTTTTTTAACTAGCATTAACAAAAAAATAACACTTTCTCTTACAAATGTAGCTATTACTCATTGTTAATCTTATTGTAAATGTTCAGATTTCCTTTTGTTAAATAAAAAGTTCTTAAACATGTTATAGTATGACAGCACTTTTTTTTGCAATTTATTTCAATAGCGTGATAATACCGTATACCGTGATAAAAGCTTTAGCAATTATCTTAACATGAAAATTTTATACCGTCACATGCCTAACAGGTGCCCTTACATTGCAGAACAGAAGTGTGAATTTGATTTCCTAAAATGAATTTGCCTTACCTGATACACAGTCTACCACTACAAGGGCACCATCTGTAACTCTGAGAGCTGCCGTCACCTCAGAGGAGAAGTCAACATGTCCCGGCGAGTCGATCAGGTTGATGAGGAATCCATAACCATCCCTAGACTGCCTAATGAAGGCGGAGTCATTCTCACTGAGCTCATAATACAGAGAGATAGCCCTGCAAGAGAAAACATACATGTAGAGTGTTACAGTGTTTGTGAAAAGTCATTTCTTTTGTAGATTTTGTTTGAATAGAATAAGAGACACAGGGCTATATAACTGTAAGGTTTTAAATCAACAGTCCACAAATGACAGTGAGTTTTGTATGATTCTCTTTGAATTGAGAACTTTGCTGAAAAGTTTTTAATAGACAGTTTAATGGAAGGTTCCATTTTGACAACTTACCCATATGAGTTTCTATAATATGTACAAAAGTTTTTTTTAAGAAATTAATACTTTCAGTCAGCAAGGATGCATCGTTGTTACAAAAATATATATTTTAAATAAATATAGACTTTTTTTTAAACATTCAAAAAAATCACACTGACCCCAGACTATTGAATGGTGGTGCATGTTCAATGAAAGTACCTTTTTACTGGTCAAAAATGGTGGAAAAATGAAGCAAACACATCTTGCTGACAAATCCCTACTGTAGAATAGCTCTTGTGACATCAATAAGATTAGTAATAAAATGTTGACTTTTTAAATAGGAATACCTACGTTGACTTTATGGTGATGCATCTTTCTTGTTCATCTTTTCTGGTGTCAGTAAATCTGGTCTCTCCTGCACGTGCAGAAGCAATAATACCAGCTTTGCACACCAAGGAATCAGTGAGAGTAGATTTGCCATGGTCCACATGGGCGATCACAGACATGTTCCTGATGTTGGACTTTTTGTCCATAATCTCCCGAATCTGCTCTACTGTGAAGTTCACCTGAGGAACAAATACAAGTTTGTCCAGTGTTGATTGTGGAGTAAATATAAGTGTTGTTGTGTGAGGGACAATATGTAATGTCAAAACAAGTGAATGCCTCGGGCTCATTAGAGGATGGGAATCTACAAAAAGCAACTGTGACAGTCTAAGCTCATGCATTTAATTTCTCATTAAAATACATTTTAATAAGTCTAAATACATTTTTTTTTTTTTAAATTTAATTTAGTGTAAAAAAAATAAACTTCCAGCTTTGCTTTACCATAAAAAAAGAGAAATCATAAGCATTTTGGGGACTGTTTACCTGTATGTACATTGGAACTGTATATGTAATTGAATTATATAATGTTAATAAACCATCTGAGCTATTAAAATAATTTATAATGGCAAAATTGGCACATGACACTAAAATAATGCAGTAAACATTCATAACAATGCAAATTAAAACACTTAATAAATTAATTTAAAATATAAAAATAATGAACATTTAAAACAATACTACAATTAAATAAAATTCAAATGTGAAGGTGATTTTGAGAATATCTCTGTCCCCATAAATTAAAAGGCAATTAATAATTTTATTTTTTCCCCCCACATATTTTCTTTTATCCCTTGTGCACTGTTTGATTTCTGATGACTACCTGTATGGTCCGGGTCAAATCGACCCCAATTGAATTCAATACAATTCCCCAAAAATCACACTATGAAAAAAATCATGTACAAATAATTAACTTTTAATATTAATAGTTTTCACACATTACAAAAATAAATATCTGAATTTATGATTTATAAAAAAAATTTTAACCACTATTTTTAAGACTGCCCTTCCCCCACCCATGGGACATTTACCATTATATATTTATAACAATAATATCTTAGTCTAAACCTAAAGTCATCTTGACAAACTATACATAATTTGAAAGCTTTCAGAGTCTAGTTTTCATATTTGGTGACTGATTCTCAAAAGAAATGACATAGCAATAGATAAATAGCGATAGATCCTTAACGCTGATTCTTTCCGTATGTTTTTTATATGTGTTTTAGGGATTGAATTCAAATCAAATATTAACATTACTGCACAAACTTCTTCTGAATAGGATGTCTACTTCATAAATATTTTGAAAAGAATGGAAAAAAATATGGTTCAGACCACTCAAAACATATATGGAAATCAAAAGGTAACCAGTGGAGTCTGGATGTCCCTAGTGAAAAAGTTTGGTACTGTGCACAAAAAAAAAAGAAAAAAAAAAGAAGTTATTTTTCTGAGATATCAACCTAAAATTTGTGCCTTTTTTTTTAGATATTTAGCTTTGATTTTCTTCAAGTTTTAGAGTTAAACATGTATTGTAAAATATATATTCTATATAAAATAAAGTAGTCAACATTTGAAGTGGATCAAAAAAGTTAATCAAAGTTGTCCTAAAAAGAAGGTTTTAGGACAACTTTGATGAAAGGTTTTGATCCACTTCAAATGTTGACTACTGTATATATTTAAAATTTCCATAAACAAACTTCTATAACTTTAAACTTTACTTTTACAACTTTTTTTTTTTTACTTCTACAATAATCTGTGAAGTGTTCCCTTTAAAAAGATACCAAACTTAAGTCTGTTCTCTGAATTATTCAAGATTAGAAAAGTCTAAGCTCAAAAAGTGGGACAGACAATTAACAGGTAAAACAACTTTATATTTTCACAAACTTTGAAAATAATAAGTTGTTAAACACAGTAAGACACTGGCACTTCAGTAGTTGAGGAGTTCTGACATACAACACAGAAGTGTTTTATATTTTAAGTCTGTACAGTTGCTTTTGAATGGCTGTCTATATGGGTCAAATTGACCCACGAACAGTAAGAATGTATAAAATTTCTCTATGCACATTTCACAACACATCAGCGTGTTGTAACTTTGAATGCATGTCCATGACCCTAAATGAGAAAAAGTCACAAAATTTTTCAACAAATTGACCCGCAACAGTACACGAGGGTTAAAATACATCAGACTAATATATATATATATATATATATATATATATATATTTCTTTTTTTTTTTTTTTGTAGCCTACATGGTAAAAGTAACTTAAAATGCCTAATATTTACTAGCATTTACTATGTATTGCGCTTTCAAACCTAACTGATTATACAATAACAGTAATTATTGATTTCAATAATGTTTTTTAAATCGCCATGATTCATAAGAGTGCAGTGAAGCACAGCATGTACCATGAGTGCGCACTTTCTGCGGCGCCTCAGTGTGCTGCAGTCTCCTCAGCACAAGCGCTGCCCAGCGATACACTCAGCCAATGACAAGCTTGTTTAGCCTGACAAGAGTGTTGGATTGTCTCGCCCCTCAAAAACACAAACATAACCGCTCCGTCACTATAATAACCCTATTCGCACCCGGCAGCCCTCCTCAGTAATGGCTGCTCGGTCTCTGCGCATGAAACTTTAACACGCGCATAGAGAAGAACAGTCGGGGCGTAAACGCGCTATTTATAACAGGGTAACGTTATTCCAGTGCGCGCGCCTGCACGGTGCTGGGCCGTATCCCTAAAATAACACGGCTTGCTTTCACTTAAAAACAAAACTCGAACAAACCGCATGCGGTTGTGCTTTACATTTATGCGTAGTACAGCTGTTACATGACGAACTTACTAAAATCGTGACTTACACATAATGATCTCCCAATGAATACCAAGATGTATATTTTAATGCGTCACTCTCTTCCCTGACTATTTTATAATGAAGACGTCAATGAAATGTTCAAGTATCAAGTTAGTTCAAGTTCAAGGCTGACAAACCCGAGAATCTTATAAGCAGGTTGTCGTTACGTCATTGACATCAGAATAAAGCAGATTACATGGCCTAGAAGATAAATAAATAAAATAAATAATGCGTCCTAAATACACAAAAATGTTTTAATATAGGACTTCAGTCATTTCTGATGAATCCTGGTTAAGTGACGCAGTGAAATATCTTACCATTTTGGCGAATGGCTCCCAATTCTAGGACGGCCTCTCGCTGCGATCGCTGCACCTCTCCACTGGAGCACCGGGGGAAAGAGAGAGAAGATGACGTCCAATCTTAGTTTATGCTGCGACACAGATAGACAGCACTGCGAGTCATGTGGACCCGGATCACCCTATTACAGGACAGACAGTTCATGCATTCATGTTCAACACCATTTCACTGCCTAATAAAATGCACTTTATGTGACCGTCAGAGATTATATAGTATAGTATAAGCACTGATGCAAACAACCTTATTTTAATAATAATGACTTAAAACTAACTGAGATTATCACTTTAAGGTTTTTTTACGCGATTTCTTTAGATTTAAATTACATTGTCTTTCAAAACCAACATCACTTAGACTCAGGTTGAGATTTAGGATATCCACCTTATTTTTCAACGCGAAAGTAAAGTTTTTTTTGCAATTTTAACAAAAAGATACAATAACACACAAACAGACAATCTTTCAGACAATACTCAAATTATGGCACATTATAGTCAACAAGAGAAATTATATAAAGAATAATCCAAGAAAAGGGGGGAAAATGAATAAAGCATATTACGAAAGAATAGTAGCACAAACGCGGAAGTAAAGTTTTTATTTTTTTATTTTTTATTTTTATTTTATTTATTTATTTTTTTGCAATTTTAACAAATAGAAGATACAATAACACACAAACAATCTTTCAGACAATACATAAATTATGGCACATTAGTCAATAAGAGAAATTATATAAAGAATAATCCAAGAAAAGGGGGAAAAATGAATAAAGCATATTACGAAAGAATAGTAGCACAAACGCGGAAGTAAAGTTTTTATTTTTTTATTTTTTATTTTTATTTTATTTTATTTATTTATTTTTGCAATTTTAACAAACAGAAGATACAATAACACACAAACAATCTTTCAGACAATATAAATTATGGCACAATAGTCAACAAGAGAAATTATATAAAGAATAATCCAAGAAAAGGGAAAAAATGAATAAAGCACATTACGAAAGAATATTAAACATGGCACGAACGCGGAAGTAAGGTGATAGACTTTCTGTAAATGTGCGAGACTTCAGATTTATTGTCCGCTAGGGAAATAACGAGAAGAATATCAAACTGTAACTGTTTGCGCTACAAACCAGCGTGTTTAAGACAATGCATTAAAATAATATGCTAAGAAATACCAGTTTGAAATATCAAGCAGCATAACGAACTTTTTTTTTTTTTTTAATGAATTTTAATAAGAACAAAACATGATTTACATACAAGAGTACATATAGCAGCATTTAACGAGCTGTTTTGTATAGCTAAAATGACTGGAAGCGAATGACACTGGATACCAGACACATTAGAGCCGCGCCCGCTTTTAACTGAAAAACAAGAAACCTGTTTTATTTAGATTTATTTACTTATTTTTCAAGTTTTAGAGGATGCATCCCAAACAGCAGGTGGCGCTGTATCATTTGTATCGTTTGTATAGACTTGAGGAGGAGGGAAAGTTCGAATCAGATGAGGAAGGAATAAGCTGTGGATTTAATACTGTACACTTGAAATGGTATCTGTTAACTATATTTCGAGTCGTTGACATGTCTGCTGCTATTCCCTGTTTAGTTGATAGATGGAGTGAGGAGAATAACAACATAATGTTGACTTGGAAGGTACTGTAGCAAAAGTATTATTGTGTCGTTTACAGTGAAATGACCTTGCGCTTAAACACATGTGCCGTTTTCCATTGCAGCAAAATGAAGATAACCTTGAGCCAAGTCAGGATATTCGGAAGCGATGCTGTTCAGAAAGCCTTAAACTGCTTCAGAAAATTCAAGGTACTATCATGTGTTACTTTTGATGGCGATATTGTCAGAAGCTCATAACCATATTGTGTTTACACAGGAGTTCCAGCAGATACTGAACGACTCAAACTTGAAATGACAGTTTCATATAATACGCTTTTATTCTCGTTGGGTTTCTCCAACCCCAGTGAGATTGAGGAGAGTCTCAACCACACATTATTAAGAGGTAAATAAAGCATTGTGTTGTTGTTTTAGTATTATTGATTTGTATGCAGTATGTTTTATGTTCCCTCTACCTGTCTGTTTCTGTAGCTTTAGAGGCTGCAGGATCTCAGGTGTCCTGTTGTGATCCAGTGAGGTTGTGGGAGGCTGTTCTACAGACTTTTGGCACCTCAGTCTATGCGCCTTTTGTCCACAGACTTCTGCTGATTCAGTGGGCGCTGTGGCTCATGCACTGTCAGTTAGAGAGAATTCTTACTCTTCTGACACAAATTAACCACAAGGTATTATTTTTATTATCTTTATAAAAATAATTTGAAGACTCCCCTCAGCGAAATCACAAACTCAATATTTTATATCTGTGTACTTGTATCTGTGAATATTTCAGGCAAAAAAACTCAAGATAAGTCTCAATCCTGAAATGTTCTGCATGTAAACTATACTTACCTAGGTAACCCCCAAAATGATTTAGTACTGAGACTCGATACCTTCTCAGAAGAGCTAGAGAGAGAGAAGCTAGAACCATCCTGAGCTGAGATATTTAGGTTTCTGTGGACGTCTGCATAACCTGCCATGGCACAAAAACTGATGGTTTTGCAATACTAATACATAGAGATAATCACTCAAAAAATATGTAAGAAGAATAAGAAAAAAGCTATTCTTTTTAAGAATGTGTAATTGACTGCTATACTACATTCTGTCATTCTCGTCTCATCTCAGAGAGAGCATTCAGCACCTGTGAATCTGCAGACAGAAACACGAAACCTTGCTTTGAGCATGGAAGAAGACTCCTCGCTAAGGGTTGCAATGGCAGCAAAGGACCTCAAGGATCTTTTGCACATCTGCACTGTGATATGTCAAGGTATGAAATGTCTGAACTAAGATGTTGACAGTATGATGAAACCTTTGTTTATGTAAATATTTCTAAATTACGTAGATCCATATATTAAAGGTCCCGTTTTTCGTGGTTTTTTGAAGCTTTGATTGTGTTTATAGTGTGCAATATAACATGTGTTCATGTTTCGCGTGTAAAAAAACACAGTATTTTTCACATAATTTACTTATCTGTATACCGCTGTTTCCACTGTCATAAAAACGGGCTGATGACTTCCTTGTTCTATGAAGTCACTCCTTCAGAAATACGTAACGAGTTCTGATTGTGCCAGCGGTTCCTGTGTTGTGATTCGACAGCTCTGAGCGCACCGTGCCCGGAAAAGTCACACCTCTTACCATAACGTGGAGATGCATGCGCTCAGTGTTATTGTAAACATGTCTTTAATTTTACCCTATCAATTTGAGCCGGAATCAGACACGGTGATTGGACTGCAGGATGAAAATAACAGCGTTTCGACGACATGACGACAAACACACTCTACAAACGCAACTCTTGTGTATTCCTGTGGGCGGAAGTTAGTCAAAAAACTGTTTTAGTGACGTCATTAAAGAAGGAAGTAGAGGGATGTAGTCCAAACTGGCCTTTCGATGTAGGCGACTTCTGTTAAATAAAATATCTCACTTGGCATTGAACTTTGAGCTTTAAAATTGTATAGATTTTATTTATACTCTAACAACAACATTACACACTAACTAAAGTTTGAAACATGGGATCACGAAGAACGGGACCTTTAATGTCACAAGAAATATTCAGTACATGTAAATGTTGTTATATGACAAAAGATTGTATTTATATAAGAAATAATATAGTTGTATTTTTCAATTTCTTAGCCAGTTAAAACAATAAATAATAGAACTGCCATTAGTCCTAAAATGTGTTTGTTGGTTTAGGGGTTGAACAGATGAAGATGGAGAAATTTTCTGAAGCCCTTGAGGCTTTTCAGGAGGCTAAAGGCCTCCCAAGTCCCAGAAGTCTCTTGGCGCAGATCCACACCCTTACAGGCCAGAGTTTTGCTAAGCTTGTAAGAAGCTCTGTTCTGCAATCTTCCATCCAATGAACCCTGAACTAAATAGACCTAAATAGACTAAATCTTGAACCAACAGTTACTGAATTAGTTCCTGTTTATATTTGATTAATTGAATTAAGTTTGTTTGATTGATGTGTGCTGGGTCAGAATTTCTCTCTTGAGGCTCTATTTTTTATGTCCATGCAGGGTCAGCCCCACTGTGCTCTCCACTTTTATCGGAAGGCTGTGGAGGTGGATTGTGCATGCCATAGTGCCCTTTATCAAAGTGCTCTGGTGTTTAGACAGCTTGGCAATTCAAAGGCAGAAATTGAGGCCTTGCATCTTCTTTACTCAGTAAGTCATTCTGCACACAACTGACCAATATTATTTCATGCAGTGTACCTTGTGCTTTACAGCATGTATGCATTTACATAAAATCATTAACTGCTTGTGATAACTAGGGCTGTCAAGCGATTAGAATTTTTAATCTAATTGCACAATGTGGCTATTAAAGGGTTAGTTCACCCAAAAATGTCATTAATGACACTTCTGCTCCGGACAGTGACGCTGCTGACGTGTTATGTAGTGCGCCCGAGCTTCGTTTATAGTCTGAGGGAGACACACGCTGTATTCAGGCTATTCTACATTGTTTGTATTTTGGTATTGCTATATTTTTGGTGCGTAGGTGTGCATGTCGCGGATGTCCTAATCGCGTCACAGTCCGGAGCAGAAGGGGGCGGTAATGCACCAATAAGCTGGATGCCAACCGCCGTAGAAGAAGAAGAAGCAGCGTCACTGTGGATATACACAGACCCGGAAGAGGAGACAATGCTGAATAAAGTCGTATTTTTTGTTATTTTTCGACCAAAATGTATTTTAGATGCTTCTAACTAACCCACTGATGTCACATGGACTCCTGTGATGATGTTTTTATTAGGGCTGCACGATATATCGCATGAGATTGTCACGCGCATTTCGTCAGTAAAGCCGGTTCCCTGATTACCGCTAAATCGCCATCACCTGCTTTCAAATGGAGCGGCATTTAATAGACAGATGATGGCGATTTAGCTGTAATCAGGGAACCGGCTTTACTGACGAAATGCGCGTGACAATCTCATGCGATATATCGCGCAGCCCTAGTTTTTATTACCTTTCTGGACATGGACAGTCTACCGTACATACACTTTCAATGGAGGGACAGAAAGCTGTCGGACTAAATCTAAAATATCTTAAACTGTGTTCCGAAGATGAACGGAGGTCTTACGGGTGTGGAACGACATGAGGGTGAGTAATTAATGACATAATTTTCATTTTTGGGTGAACTAACCCTTTAATTAATCACAAATTATTCACACATCAAACTTGGCTGAGAAATTACCCCCGAAATATCATTTAAAGTCATTATTGTGTTAAATGAGAAAAGCATCAAATAGACATTTCAAAAAGTTGCTTTAGAAAACTTAATGGATTTTTTTTTATTAATATGGAAATATAAAATACATTTTTAAATGAAATTAATAACAGTTCTGGTTTTATAGGTAATATTTTCATTGGCAAAATTGAGTAAAAGCAGACAATATTGTGTCTAAAATATAACACAATATATTTACTTCTTATTTATTGAAATATATCACATTTGCATATTACATTTTACATATTACATTTGTTACTTGTGTGACATTGCTTAACTATATCATGGTATGAATATGAGACAAAAACCTCATACAGGGGCATACAAAAAGCCCTGATATCTTGAATTTTCTAACTGCATTCTATGGGCTCCATCACGCAATGAGTTGTTGCCCTGCATCATGTTTGTCACCAGTCAACTTTATGAAATGTACTACGTAGGTCTGGAGTGGGGCAGGTGCATTAATAGTTTAAACGCGTTATTTTTTCCCATAACTAATTAAGTAATCGTGTTAAATCAGCAGCCCTAGTGATAACAAATTATTAACTGATGTCCTTACTTCACACACACCACATAACAACTTATAATGAACAACAAGTACAAATAATGAAGACAAATAATTTGTGAGTACCAAAGGTCTGTATATCATGACTAGCATCTTCTAGCATCAATAAAGTAAACTTAAACAAATACATTTGAGTAGAACAAGGACTGAATTGAAGAACGCTGGTTTCGCTTTAAACAGTAAAGAATGTTTCACATTCTTACATAATATTTCAATGAATGTATTTCCTGCATGCTATGTAGTGTCATTTTAAAATGTGTTAGTTAAATAATACTTTCTCTTGCTTTGTTTACAGGCAGTCCAGCTGCAGTCTGATAAAAGTTCACCTAGTGCGTCACTGGTCTCTCCAGCTATGCTGCTTGGTGGTGAACAGATGACCTTCATTAGCAAAGTCCCTTCCTCATCTATTATTCTTCACATTTTGGCTCACACATGTGTGTTCAATGGCAGGCAAGTGATCCCACAACAAAGACCAATGCTTGACTAGATTATCAAATATGAATATTCAATTATTTAATAATACTTTTATGGAATACTTAACCTCTAAAATATATTTTTGTGTGAATCAGTATTTCAGATGGTGTTGAGTACTATCTTGATCTGTTGGCGTCACTGCAGTCAGATGGCAAAAATCTTGTAAGGACTGCACTTTTTCAGGCATCAGTTTCAGAAATAATGCATATAAAGTGATGTTCAAGTGAAGTCATCTTTATTTATATAGCGCTTTATACAATTCAGATAGTTTCAAAGCAACTTCACAGTAATAAACAGGAAAATAACATAATCAGTGATGCAAACTACAACAAATATGATACAACAACGACCTGTCTATGTTTCAGGTATCCACAGCGGATGGCACTTCTTTTCCCAGAATCCCAGTGGTCTACCTTGAAGCAGGATTTGCTTTGTTGAAAGCTCAAAGGTATAGTGATGCTCTTGTGGTCTGCGAGGAGGTCATCACCAGCACTTTAGACTTAATTCCCGAGAGGCTGCTGCTTGATGCCGTTGAAAAACAAAAAATATCTGACTCCGATGTTGTACTCGACAAGGTTGACTTTGTGTTATGGGCTGGTGCGGCCCATCTCCTTCAAGCACAAGCCCACTGGAAACTGAAGGACACCAAAGAGGCTATTACAAACTTTACAAGGTACAATGTGATGAGAGCTTCATTCCGTACCTAGCAGTGTTGGCAAAACATGTTTAGTCCAAATAATTTTTTAAATGTTCACTTCCTTTCAGAGCGATTAATCAGTTGGTGAAAGTGTTTATTAAACAGAAAGGTAAATAACCTTTTTCTTTCTAGACTGCGTAATCATACTAAGCATGTCTGTCTTTGTTTGTGAAGTATCATCCAGGTTGAAAAACACAGACCTACAGCTATATTTAACTATACACAAAATATTTTTATCCTGAGGTCTTCATCAAGTATCTATTTATAACAGATCTGCATTCAAGAGATGAAGCTTTTTTCCCCTTTTTATCATAATGAAGCCACATTTGATATGTGAACTTGCTTTATTGTCTTCATTATCTTTCATGTATCATTACTTACATGGTTTCATCAAACTTTTAGACTGGAAACAAAAACATCTTGGAAACACTGAAGCAATGGTTGAAAGAATGGTGACTTTGGAAGCAGCAAAAGGACAAGCACTAGCTGGTAGAGGGCTCTGCTTTTTGGAAAGAGGTCAATTGAAGGAGGCCCTGAGAGATCTTCATCTCAGTCTCCAGATGTCACCAGGTTTTCAGCTGATATGCTTTCATTATAGTGAATCAGTGTGGCTTGTTTGTTGTGCTTAATCTGATACATTGCCCTGTCCTTCTCAAATTTACGTGTGGAATTGAATTTCACTAGGTTGTAAGAATACTGAAATGTGGCTAACTGAGGTCTTGTGGAGGCTTGATCGTAGAGAGGAAGCATCAGCACACTGGAGAGAAGCCCATAGTACTTCAGATACACCTAAGTCAATGTAAGCTACTGGACAAGTCAAATATGTCATACTGTGTGACTTTTTCACATGAGAGTCACACATCATTGCAATCTATGGTATCTGTAACTGGTGTGATGATTGTTTAGTAATTTTTTGACTTGCGTTTCAGAAACCTACCACTGTATTTGCAAGCGTGGCAAGAGGACACAGCTTTTGACTTCACTGACTTGAAAAAGAAAATAGACGAATACATTCATGCCAAAAATGTAATGACATAGAAAGATGCCAGAGAGGATGCTCATCTTTTTTGGTGCATAACTACAACGCAAAAGGCCGTTTTAATTGTGTTGTCTAATTTTTCTTTTCAGATGTAACCATGTAGCATACTTATAGCCCTGCTACTATAGCTGAAGTGTCATCCCTTAAACAAAGTTACAGAGCTGTGCTAATCAGAGGGCAGGATTTTATTTCATGCTACAATGACTCTGTTGACATTTTGTTCAACCATTGCCAATGAGGTTGCATTCCACTTGTCAGAATGAATGACAAGAGAATGGAATCAGAGAACTGGAATCAAATTCTTTGTATATATTATACATCCAAATAAAAAAAAGTCTGAATGGTTAAAATGGGGATTTTTTGATTAGCATCTTGTTTTTGGAATAGACATGAAGCCCTTTTATCTATTATCTAAAAAATTGTATTGAAAAGGATTTGAAATGTATTAACTCTTTAATTGTTATATCATATGCTCTTTATTTTAACCCAGACACCTGCATGTAAGTACAAAAAAAATGAGAATCAAAAATCCAGTATCTCAAAATATTTAGAATATTTCCTAAGATCAATCAAAAAAGAATTTACAATACAGAAATGTTCAAGTTCTGAAAGTACAATGTTCATTTATGGACTCAATACTTGCTCCTTTTAGCACAAATTACTGCATCAATGCAGTGTGGCGTGGAGGTGATTAGCCTGTGGCCCCGCTGAGCCATTATTGAAGTCTGTTTTTCTTCTTCCTCTTGACAATACAGGTCAGGCGAGTTGCCTGGCCAATCAAGCACAGTAATGTCATGGTCAGCAAACCAGTTAGTAGTAGTTTTGGCATTGTGGGCAGGTGCTACATCCTGCTGGAAAAGGAATTCGGCATCTCCAAAAAACTTTTCAGCAGATGGAAGCATGAATTACTCTAAAATCTCCTGATGGACGACTGTATTGACTTTGGACAGTGGACCAACACCAGCAGATATGGCAACCCAAACGGCTGAAACTTCACACTGTATTTGGATTCTGTGCCTCTCCACTTTTCCTCCAAACTCTGGGACCTTAATTTCCAAATGAAATGCAAAATTCACTTTCATCTGAAAAGAGGACATGGGACCACTGAGCAACAGTCCAGTTCTTTTTCTCCTTAGCACAGATAAGATGCTTCTGACATTATCTTCATATTCACATTGGTTCAGGAGTGGTTAGTAGGAATGTGACAGTTTAGGCCATTTCCTGAAGTCGTCTGTGTGTGGTAGCTCTTGATGCACTGAATCCAGCTTCAGTCCACTCCTTGACGCTCCCCCAAGTTCTTGAATCAGCTTTGCTTGACATTCTTCTCAAGGCTGCGGTCATTCCTGTGTCTTGTGCACCTTTTCCTACCACACTTTTCCCTTTCAGTCAACTTCAACATCCTTTGATACAGCCAGTCCTTTCAGAGATGACCTTCTGAGGCTTACTCTCTTTGTGGAGAGTGTGTTGATGATCATCTTCTGGACAACTGTAAAGTCAGTTCCATGTCTTCCCCATGATTGTGGTTGTGTGGACTGAACTAGACAGATAGATATTTGGTATTTATACTGTATAAATGGTAATTTAATCAAACTCAAAATTAAATATTCTAATATTTTGAGATTTTTTTTAGCTGTAGGCCGTAATTATCGACATTAAAGATGCTTTTAGTTTACGTGTTATAAGTTTAGAATATATTACATTTTCACTTTCTTAAAGGCCCGCTGAAATGTGTTGGAACGCGCAGTATTCAATGTGTTGACATAATTTCAATTGAAACAGGAAGACCCGACCCTTTTTTAAATGGTCAATAGTGTTTTGTTTATATCGCAGCTCAGCAAGAACCATTAAACTCAGTAAAACCTCTGTTTCCTTTTAATATCTAACCGTTTATCCTCCTAATCTCCTCTTTATCACTTTAAAATACAGCATTCTGTGCAGAATTCAAAGGGCCCAATACCTTTCGTGGTCTGAGCCGACTCGCGGAAATGATCCACTCTGTGTTCTTTATACACTTTATACACTGTCTGAATTGTTTCCTATCCTCTATATAGGCCTAGTGCACATTCACCATGTAGAAACTAGTAAATGTGTGAACAAATGATTTCAGCTTCAGTCGTTGCGTTCCAAACGGGATAAATCACCCTCCGAAGGGCACTCCGGAGTGAAAATAATCATGGACACCATATTGAAGGGTCATTCCAAACAGAAGTGCTCAAAACTGGCCACTTCAAAGGGCCCTTCGGAATGAAGGATTTCGAAGGGTACAACTAATGGACACTTCGGGCCCCCATGATCCTTTGCACAGTGAAGTTCTTTGACGTCACAGAATAGGTACAGGAGGCTCGGAGTTCGATTTTACCTGTAAATGTATGTATAATATTTTTCTATATTACTATAAATACTTTACAGCTCCCTTTATCAGTCCATTCAAATGATTCAAATACATAGACACAATATACATTATATTTAGCTAACGTAAATAAATAAATAAACTAACGTTCAACAAAATGCGTGTTTTTTGGGGGGATTAACCAGCGCACAAAATGTGCGACAAAGGCGCTTCCTTGATTGTCTCGTTAAGATGACGCTGAAGTGCGTTCCAAAACAAAAGGGTTTTTTTGTCCCCTACACCTTCATCCCTTCGAAGCTCTCACTCCGGAGGGTAAACCCTTTGAAGGGATTAGGGCATAGGGATGAGCTCTTCCGAATGGAACGCAGGGTCAGTCTGTTGAGTGTAGGAGGGGGCGGGACTTCAGATTCTAGAGAGCACTTGATTGGACAGAAGATTTGATGAGAAGTTGAAGTGCGATGTGATGTCATGAAAATCCGTGATCCATTTTAGCGGAAGTGAGAGACTAAGTTTTGAATGCTTATAATTTTGTCATTGTTTTGGAACACACCAGCTTATTCATAACATTAAGGCTAACATATTCGTACTAAAAACTAAAAAGCTTACATTTTGATTTCAGAGGGACTTTAAATAACTGATGAAAAATATACTATTCCACAATAGTATTCTATTTTTTAGACGCACCTGTGTATTATGATACAAATATTCTACATGAATTTCACCACATTGCTCTGCTTCCCAGCTCATTTAAATTTTCACACAACATAATCATCTGATCTGAGACATATATGTGGCGTTTTGTGTCTTTTTGCGCTTACCTAACCTGTTGGGCAACATGGCCTATTTGGCAACAGAGTTGTTGGAGGCATTTTGACACTTCAGCTCAGCTGAGTAACAGTTTAATCAGACTCTCGAGCCAATCCAAAAGAGACAATTCACAACGCAGCAGAAAATAAACCAATCGCACTGAACAGTGAACGACACCAGCACCAATGACGTGTAAGCTCTTCCGCGATCGCTCCAAGATTGGCCAATCGGTCAACGCAAGAAATCGCGACGTGTGTTCTGATTGGCTCGATATTCAAAATGGGCGAGGAAACTTTTTCTCCGCAGAGTTGATGTTAGCAGGCTAATCCAGTGCAGAGGTAAAAAGCTCGTGTGAAGGTTGGAATCGGTCACTGAAGAGAGCTACTCATTTCCAGCAACTATTTGTATCTTTTTACGGGAGAAGCAATATGGCTTCGGGTGGAGAGTAAGTACAGTTTTACTGATACGTTATTTAGTGTGATGAAAGTTGTTTTGTTTTCAGTTGAGCGTCAGTTAGCCGTGAAGCTAAACGACGGACGCGTCGTGAACGCGATCAATGAAAAGAGAGAGTTTACACGCTACAGCTTTCTCACCAGAGCGCACATGTACATTGATATAATCTCTCTAATCTTCATGTGCTTCAGTTCTCTTCGCTCATTAACACTTCTGCGGGAGTTTAATGGAGACGCTCATTAGCTGTGTTTAGCATGTGAGCTAACCGGACTGAGTCATTCCGCAGACGGCGGAGGCTTTCGGCCCACCGGCATCACCGGCGACCGATCCGGAGAAAACAACACGCACAACACTGTTAAACGACCCGCACGCCGCTTCACAGAGTCAAAACTATATTAATTCCCTATACGTTAGCGGTAAAACGGCGAATAATAAGAATCAAAGCCGGCTTTGTGCGTGATGATGATGATAATGATGATTTAATCCCGTGATCTATAGCTGATTCAGCCATCAGATCAAAAACATCTGACCGGATGTGTCATTAAAAAGTTAGATACTAAATGTACCAGACCCTAAGATTTTTCTAAGCACTTAAACGCGAATGTTTCACGGGTTTGGAGTTCACATGTCTCACAGCAGCATTTGCTGTGTCATCGGCAGCTGGAGCTGCTAACGGATGCTAGCTCGCGCATCCCTCTCTCTGAGAGCGGTTTAAATCCTACTTCATCTCCCTGAACAATGTGTGGTTTGGTGGTTTACACGACTAACACTAACGCTTGTGAGAGGGAGGTCAGTGTGTGTGGTTCATTAAGGATATATAATGTCTGTTAGCTTGAGGATGGAGGATGAGTTAGCTTATCCACACACGCGTTTTTGGCCTCTGCCTATTGACGTGTCTGTTTTAATTTAGTTTCTTTTCAGAAAAGAAGAAAAAAAACATTAAACAATGTACAGCTTAAATTGTTATATTGCGGGATTAGCCACACTTGGGCCTTCCTCAAGGCCTAAATCTAGCAGATCATTACTGCTCTCAGTCCAGTGTTTTGTAGAAAGCTCTAGAGTAACTTGAGCTTGACAAACGTATATATGATCAGAAGTGCACTTGTCCATCGACCCTATCGTGTTGTCCTGTCGGAACAGACTGGGTAATATGTAATGTCAATTCCTTCTACGTGAAAGTGCTGCTTAATATGAAATGTAACTATCTTTCGCTTTCGCATTAAGTGATACTGAAAGAAAGAAAAAAAAAAAATAGCAACTATCTGTCTCGGATAACCACCTGAGAAGCATTGTTAAAGGGACGGCTCACTCGAAAATGAGAATAGTATTTACTCGCTCACCGTTATTTCCAAACATCTGAAACTTTCCTATGGGACACGAGCAGATTTTTGCTCTTTAACAGTTTTGGTTGTCATTAATGTTCATTTTATGGTTAAAG
Organism: Megalobrama amblycephala; assembly: GCF_018812025.1. NCBI lineage: Eukaryota > Metazoa > Chordata > Actinopteri > Cypriniformes > Xenocyprididae > Megalobrama > Megalobrama amblycephala. The sequence continues at coordinate 21,629,944 of NC_063047.1, forward strand.
AAAAATGGATGCAAATTGTGAAGAGAGGCTGTCATTTGTGTTCCACTGAGGGGCCTCAGAAAACAAAGGGTGCCACAGGATGGAATAAAAATTACTGTGTGTGTATATGTGTGTATATATATATATATATATATATATATATATATATAAACATTACGTATGTATTATAATGAATTAAACTGCTGAAAACATGTAGCTTTGCCAATAACATGGTTTTTCAATCTTTTTTGAAGAAGAACAACATACAGAATATGCCTGAATCACAAAGTATATCATGCTTAATTTAATATCAACACTCCCAGTGTTTGAAAATGAGCAGAATTATCATAATTACAGCAGATATACCAGAGGAGATTTCTTAGCCAATGTGGGGAGCCTTTGAATATTGTGTTGGAAAATAGGGGGCCTCTGAGTAAAAAAAAAAAAAAAAAAAAGTTGAGTTGAGAACCACTGCTTTAAAATGTTACTCTTCCACACAGATCCAAAAATGATGATCTTTCCACTGCCATTCTGAAGCAGAAGAACAGGCCAAATAGGTTGATCGTTGATGAGTCCATCAATGAAGACAACAGTGTTGTGTCTCTCTCTCAGGTACAATCTTCAGTTAGATTTTAAATATATAAAACAATTAACCAGTGCTCCTTGTCCATTTGCATGTGCCCATCACATTTTCTCTGCTTTTTCAGGCAAAGATGGATGAGCTCCAGCTCTTTAGGGGGGACACAGTGCTGTTGAAGGGCAAAAAACGGCGGGAGACTGTTTGCATCGTCCTGTCTGATGACACCTGCTCTGACGAAAAGGTTCGCATGAACAGGGTGGTCCGCAACAACCTCAGGGTGCGCCTTGGTGATGTTATCAGGTGAGACAGTGCTTTTGGTTTAAGCTTTCATGGTATATACTGAGTGAGGGATCCCTGGAATGTTGTTACAACTGTTTTTTTTTAGGTTGTTATTCTGATTGACTGCGCCCAAATACTAGCTATTCAAAAATGTTCCTACTAATAGAAGTGTAGGATGGATCATTTATTTGTACTCCTTCTTGGTTTTCAGTATTCAGCCATGTCCAGATGTGAAGTATGGAAAGCGCATTCACGTTCTGCCAATCGATGACACAGTGGAAGGCATCACAGGCAATCTGTTTGAGGTCTATCTCAAGCCTTACTTCCTGGAGGCTTATCGGCCAATCCGTAAAGGTAAATATTACCTACAGTAGTCAGTATAATGGTAATAAGATGTTGTTTTGTTTTTTTTTACTTTGGGTTAACTGTGAAATGTTACTATTTATGTCCACTACTATCCTAAAGTTTGGGGTCAGGAATTGATTTGTTTTAAAACAAATTCACTAGGACATATTAAATGATTAAAAGTGACAGTAAAGACTTCTATATTGGTAGAAATTATTGGTATTTTGGAATAAATCCTTTGCTTTTGAACTGTTTAATCATTAGGTAATTTTAAAAGTGTGACTAGTAATATTTCACAATGTTACCGTTTTTACTAGGGATGCTCCGACCAATCGGCTCCAGGTCGTATCGGACGATTATAATAACATTCTATTACTCAATTGGGAGTCATTAAATTTGGCCGATCTCACGAGCTGATTGCAATTTGAAGAGACGTCTGTATAAAAAAAAAAATATAAAAAAAAGTTGCAGCAGATGCGCATGTAAAAATTTGATGGTCATCATGTCGAGCATGAATAACAATAAATTGCATCACTTTTGAATAACAAAATAAATCAAATTGCATCACTTTTTTTCTGGGCTTTTCTCAGCAGTTTTGTTACATAAGAACCTCCAAACATGGTCTAAATCTATTTTCTTTAAAATTTGAAATGTTTTCTATCAAATGAGACCATGTACTTGATGATACTTGTGTTTTTTTTTTTTTTTTTTTTTTTTTTTTTGAGTTTCCAAGTATGTAACTTAATCACGTTAAAAATTCAGTGTGTAAGGGGTTAACAGTGATGTTGGCAGAGAGCTTGCATGTCACTTGTATAAAACTTGAATGATCGGGATCAGTGTCGGCCAATCATGATGACAAAAAAATCGGTAGTCTGTATCAGCTGATCCTGATCAGATCAACTTGTACTGTATTTTGTCAGATAAATTCAGCATTGGTAAGCATAAGAGACTTCTTTCAAAAGCATTTAAAAAAAAAAAAATAATAAAAATTGAAACACTTTATTTTAGTGTCCTTGTTAAACATTACATGGTTACAATAGTAATTACTAGAGATTCACCGGTCGACCGGACATAAATCAGGTTTTAGTTTCATTTTGGCCTATCTCCATTTCGGACTTGAACACAAACTTCATTGCAATCATTTCCCAAAGTGTAATTTGTGTGGAAATATTACAAAGTCTGTAAACAGGACATTAACACAGGCCAGAGATGGAACATGCTGAAGACAGATGCAAAGAAGAGAACACAGATGCCAGCAGAGCAAATACTGTACCAGGCACAACAAGCTCACTGTTCGCTATGCTCAATATAGGTAGAAAAATATAAATACTGAATTGTGGTGGGTTTATATGAATGTATCTCTGAAGGGAACTGATCGTCTTCTGAAAATTAAATAAAAAAACTGCTCTGATGCATGTGTATAGCATCTTTGTTTGGATCATGATCTGTGCATCACTAAAAATTACATGCAACTAACCGTAAACCAAACCCTAGTCTTAACCACACTTGCTATAGTAAGTACAAGTAGTTATGTGTTATTAACCAGTTCTTAAATGTACATGGACACCTTAATATAAAATATACCCAGAAAAAACCTACTGACCCCGAACTTTTGTAGTGTATATAAAACCAAATTATGTGAACCCCTATTCGCCTTGTATGTTTAGGCACATCTCTGCATTTGAGTTAAACTGGTGAATCATGATGCTAGGCATAAAGTGTCATTTGTCACTGAATAAATTGATTTCAAATATTCTAGGCATGTGAACTTGCGTTTGATCACCTGTATTTTAAGGACCTAGAAAGAGTTTGTGGTTTGTCTAAAGCAGCATGAAATTCAGTCACTACTCAAGGTTGTGTAATTGGTGTATGAGGTTTTTTTTTTTTTTCAGTGATAAATAACATTTGTTTGGCTTGATGTCCATAGGTGATATTTTCCTGGTCAGAGGAGGCATGCGTGCTGTGGAGTTCAAAGTGGTGGAGACTGACCCCAGCCCGTACTGTATTGTGGCCCCAGACACAGTGATCCACTGTGAGGGGGAACCTATTAAGAGAGAGGCGAGTAGATTGACAAATGTTTCAAGTTTTGACATGGTTTCAAATGGGCTATGTGGAGGAACAGCGTATATGAACGTATCTGCACTCCTGTTTGCAGGATGAGGAAGAGTCTCTGAATGAGGTGGGTTATGATGACATCGGAGGGGTCAGAAAACAGCTCGCCCAAATCAAAGAAATGGTGGAGCTGCCTCTGAGACACCCAGCTCTCTTCAAGGCTATTGGAGTGAAGGTAGTTTTCTGGACTGAGACTTAAACACATTAAAGTTGAGTTTTTAGTCCAAGGTTCAAATCATCTTTTGTTTGTTCAGCCTCCCCGTGGCATTCTGCTGTACGGACCACCTGGAACTGGAAAGACTCTCATAGCTCGTGCTGTGGCAAACGAAACTGGAGCATTCTTCTTCCTCATCAATGGTGGGGATGCAAGAACACAATTTAAATTAATTTTAATGGCTGTTTTATGCTTGTATATCGGTGCAAGTTTATGACCCTGAGAAAATTGATGTAAATTCTTTTAATGGTCCCAGGCCCTGAGATCATGAGTAAACTGGCAGGTGAATCTGAGAGCAATTTGCGCAAAGCTTTTGAAGAAGCAGAGAAGAATGCGCCAGCCATCATCTTTATTGATGAACTTGATGCCATTGCACCCAAAAGAGAGAAGGTAAGTTTGAGTGATGTTCTGAGGCAATGATGTTTCAGTCATTACAAAAGTGATCACAGCAGTTGCTCTTGTGCAAATAATCGTTACTTTAACTGATTGGGTTGTAAATTCTTTTTGTTTTGTTTTGGTTTTTTCCTCCAGTAAAATATTTTAAACTGTAATGCTTGATTTTGTGAGACATTGATATTTTAAAAACTTAAGATCTTTCAGTCTAATCGTGGATGCAAATTCACGACTTTTTTTTTTTTTCTGCTCTGTAAGTTAATTCAAAATAACTGTCTCTTGTGATGTGCTCACCTGATTTAATGATATATATTGTATGAGCTATTCTTCTGAACATTTCTCTCTTCATATCCTGTCTTGCATCTTTGGGTGCTTTTATAGGGCTGTCAAAATAGCTTTTGTCCTTTAGAAATAAATTGAATTATTACTAATATTTAATTTATAAGACAGAATTTAAGTAAAGGGGGGGGGAAAGCTTTTTGCTTGTCCCCTGAGGCCACAAGAGGGCGCAGTGAGTAAAATAATGCACTGCATTAAATTTTGTTAAAAGCAAATGAAATAACATGAATTAACTCTCTGGGGAAAAAGTTTTTAAATCATAGTGCATAAACTAACATTTATAAATCATATAATTTTGTAAATTGCATAATTTACAAAATTACATTTACATTGCACCATAGGCCCTATTTTAACAATCTAAACACATGGTCTGAATAACATGGCACAGGTGCACTTGGGGTGTGTCTGCACCCGCCTATAGGGCGCATGTTACTAACGCGCCCTTTAAATAACAAAAAAATACAGTGCCATTGACTTTAGACCAGGTTTTTGTTGGTCAATGGCGAAGTCGATTTCAGTTGCCTCAAAATGGCAACACACCAACAATGTACCTGAACACACCTCGTTTTCAGACAAGAAAAGTTTAATACAAGGAGCTGAAGTGCAGATTGCACAGTATTTTATTTTATTTTTTATTTTTTTGCAGTGGAATGGAAACTGCAAGTTTCGACATGTTCTTTAAAAGTTGAACTTATTTTAACTTTACATGGCTTTCTATACATGCGTCTCTCTTGTGCGAGACGTGAGTGCAATGGTCAATTATGTCCATCTAGTTTGCATGAAAAACGATGGAAAAGCAGTGCAGAAAATGCATACTGTTTGAATGACTTGGGTACGGTTTTGACGTAAACAAGGAGCGCTGCATCTAGTGGGTTAAACTAGATGGACTATAAAACACAATTCTTCAGTCTTGCATCATTGCATCTCGTGCGGCACTGATAAAGCTGCCTGACGCACCCCTAAAAATGTGAATGTATTGTTTTTGTATTCAAATGTGGATTTTTATTTTAAATTTGACGATTGTGAAATTTAATTAATTTGACAGCCCTAGTGCTTTAAAGCTTTATTTCCCCTTACTTCACTTTTAATCCCTATTAGCATAATTTACTATGAGAATGTTTTAACCAAAAATGTACCATCATAAACCTAATTTTAAAAATATTCAAACATTTCAAAATGATTGTCACACAATTTAAATGTTACTTGTAATAATAATAAAGTCTGATCGTGCATTTTACTTTAAAGTACCCTCTGATCTAGGATGTAGGATGTGTATGAATGTCTGAGATGTTTCACTAAATGGTCCTCCATCTGTTTTTCCAGACTCATGGTGAGGTGGAGAGGCGCATTGTGTCTCAGCTGCTCACTTTGATGGATGGACTGAAGCAGAGGGCTCATGTCATCGTCATGGCAGCCACTAACAGACCCAACAGCATTGACCCAGCTCTCAGGCGATTCGGTGAGATCACTTTGCTCAAGTGTTGCTCTGTAAAGAGACATTTGCAAAGATTTTCCAGTTGATATTCCAGCTACATGCACTGCGCCTTAGATAAGAACATCTTGTGCTGATGCCCTGACTGTTGATTTCAGGTCGCTTTGATAGAGAGGTGGACATCGGCATTCCAGACGCTACTGGAAGACTTGAGATACTTCAGATTCACACCAAGAACATGAAGCTTGCAGATGATGTTGATCTGGAGCAGGTGTGTTACAGAGAATGTCAGAACATTCAGTGCTTAGTGATGATTCACTTTCGTTTAAACTGGGTCTCCTTAATCAGGCAATGGCAGAAGCATCATGCGCATTTTGTCTGCCCCCTCAGAATTTTGAGCCAAGTGATTTATTTTTTTATTTTTTTAAATGCATCCCCTAAAAAGAAGGCATTTTCAGAATGTCTGTGTCTGATTCATGTCTCAATTTTGCAGATCATTTGTTGTTTTTCCTCCCCTTCCTCAGTGGATCAGTTGTTGTCAAGTTCATTTGCATTTTTGCTTTGAGTCCCATTGGATCATAAATGACTTAATGTTTTGCTTATTTAGGGCGCAGAGTCGTTGTAGCTAGTGCACCTTTCAAATATGGGCGCATAGGTGCATTTTCACACAATTTAGGTTTTTTGTTTATTTTTAAACCATCAGATAATGTTGCCAAAGCAGCATTATCTATCTAAAGAACCAGTAAAATGTTCTGTACCCTTTACAGACCCGAAAACGGCTTTAAATGCATACACCAGTTGAAATTAGGGCTGGGCGATATATCGCATGCGATTGTCATGCGCATTTCATCAGTAAAGCCGGTTCCCTGATTACCACTAAATCGCCATCACCTGCTTTCAAATGGAGCGCCATTGAATAGACAGAGCCGTAGATCACTGACAAGCTACGCAATATCGCGTTCATTATCGAAGGCGATTCATCTGCGATAATGAACGCGATATTGCGTAGCTTGTCAGTGAACTACGGCTCTGTATATTAAATGCCGCTCCATTTGAAAGCAGGTGATGCCGATTTCGCGATAATCAGGGAACCGGCTTTACTGACAAAATGCGTGTGACAATCTCATGCGATGTATTGCCCAGCCCTAGTTCAAATGGGATCGGTGCTTAAACAACAAATTACATGAATTAAATCTGGATGTTGGAACAAAATTCATATTCCCTTTTAATAATCGCTGGGATCAAGTTGTTTATACAAGATGCGGTATAGGACACTCAAAGACTAACACACAAATTTTTACTTTCAGGAGAATCCTATCCAATGTGTCCAGTTTGCCTGAATCCAGTCAATTAAACCTATCTTTTACTGGACCGAAAACATTCTACCTTAAGAAAATTGTTTTATTCTGTTGATTCTTTTGAAGAGGTTTTTAACCAAGTTAAGCTGAATTTAGTTTTTAGGAAAAATGAATCTTAAACATCCTTATTTTAAATAAACCTCTCTCTCGCCATGAATATAGCCGAAGCTGACATGACGTTAAAAAAAGAAAGAAAAGAAAATAAATTTTTAAACCGTCTACCATTTGTCATCAGGTGGCGAATGAAACCCATGGCCATGTGGGTGCTGATCTGGCCGCCCTTTGCTCAGAGGCTGCTCTGCAAGCCATCCGTAAGAAAATGGACCTCATTGATCTGGAGGATGAGACCATCGACGCAGAGGTTATGAACTCCTTGGCTGTTACAATGGATGACTTCAGGGTGAGGATCTTTATCGGTAACTCTTAAAAACAATCAACACGGTGTAAGACTGTGAGCAAAATTGCACTTAGAAACAAAAGACATTATTGTTTTGCTCTTTTACCTAACAGTGGGCTCTTAGCCAGAGCAACCCCTCTGCCCTGAGAGAGACCGTGGTGGAGGTGCCCAACATCACCTGGGAGGATATTGGTGGCCTTGAAGATGTCAAGAGAGAGCTGCAGGAGCTGGTGCAGGTACTGAGCACAATCTTATTCAGTTTTTGTTGACTGCAAACTTATCAAACTTTTGAAACTTATCAAATTGTTCTATCCTTTTTAGTACCCAGTGGAACATCCAGACAAATTCCTTAAGTTTGGCATGACCCCATCCAAGGGTGTGCTGTTCTATGGACCACCAGGTTGTGGTAAAACCCTACTGGCCAAGGCCATTGCCAATGAGTGCCAGGCCAACTTCATCTCAATCAAGGGCCCAGAACTGCTCACTATGTGGTTTGGAGAATCAGAGGCTAATGTCCGTGAAATCTTCGATAAGGTATGTAATCTTGTCATTTTGACCAGGCAGTTTCATATTCGGTCCTGTTTATTTGATTTTTGAAAGTGAAGAATTATGCTTTTCAGTTGTTATGGGTCTACTGGTCCTTGCAACTATGACATGTAAATTAGGGATGCATTTTAAAATGGTCCTGGCTCTCTCTTTGTCCTCCAGGCTCGTCAAGCTGCTCCTTGTGTGCTCTTCTTTGATGAATTGGACTCCATTGCTAAAGCTCGTGGTGGAAATGTTGGTGACGGTGGTGGAGCAGCTGACAGAGTTATTAACCAGATCCTCACAGAAATGGATGGTATGTCCAGCAAGAAGAACGTCTTTATCATTGGGGCCACCAACAGACCAGACATCATTGACCCTGCCATCCTCAGGCCAGGCCGACTGGACCAGCTTATCTACATCCCACTGCCTGACGAGAAGTCTCGCATTTCCATTCTCAAAGCTAACCTCAGGAAGTCTCCAATTTCAAAGGTGAGTGCAGATGGTTTGGTTTTGTTTTTTTTGTTTTTTTTAATTGGGTTATTTTATTATTTGGTATTACAATGTATTCCTTTTTGTGTAGGACGTGGACCTGGACTTCTTGGCCAAGATGACCAATGGCTTCTCAGGCGCTGACTTGACTGAGATCTGTCAGAGAGCCTGTAAACTGGCCATCCGCGAGTCCATTGAGAATGAGATCAGACGGGAACGTGAGAGGCAGACCAACCCTTCTGCAATGGTGAGATTTCAGTTTGTCTAATGTAGTGTTTCTCAAACCTTTCAAGTACTAGTTTTTGATGATTAAAAAAAAATTCTAACATGTTGGTTGATTTGATCTTGTATATTCAGGAAGTGGAGGAGGATGACCCTGTGCCTGAGATAAGGAAGGACCATTTTGAGGAGGCTATGCGCTTTGCCCGTCGCTCCGTCAGTGATAATGACATCCGCAAATACGAGATGTTCGCACAGACCCTGCAACAAAGCAGAGGCTTTGGCAGTTTCAGGTGGGATCTTAAATCATGGAGTTTAGTGATGATTTTGCTGTCCTTTGGTTTTCATTCATTCAGATTTCAGGTTTTATGATGTTGAATGGTTTAAAAAAAAAAAAAAAATCTTTTTTTCTTTTTAGATTCCCATCCAGTAACCAAGGAGGAAGTGGACCAAGTCAGGGCTCCTCTGGTGGAGGCGGAGGCACCGTCTTCAATGAGGACAACGATGATGATCTTTATGGATAAATGTGACCACGTGGCTGACCCTCACAGGCGCCTCTTCATACAGGCCTCCGTGTACAAAAGACAAAAAATAAAAATTCCAAGTTTTTAGGACTGTGCTTTTTTGTTTCTTTTCCGCTTCTCAATTCATGTCCATTCCCCTTGTTTTTTATTCGCCTCGTTCCCCTTCTGTCCACCCCCCTCTGTTGATAGAGAAAAGCATGTAGCTGCTTGTGTTTTGCTCTGGTTTGTGAAAGGATGATTTCTGAGAACTTTGATCTTAACATTCTGTGGGTGGGGGTGAATTTCAGTAAAAACCATACACAATAGTGATTTCATTAACTTCACAAGCTATATGAGCAGCTTTAGTGGTGGGGTTTAATGCTAGGCTGTTGGAAGGATGATAAAAAAAAATGATTAAAAAAAATAAAAAAAATAATTGCTAATGACTTCATTTTTTTATGAATGTAGCATATAATGTATTACAAGTTTGAAAATGTTAAATAAAATTCACGAAATGGACCTGATGTTGTGGTGTTTAATTTGTAGAGGAATCTGTGCACATGTACAGACAACAAGAGCTCTCCTTAAAATGGTCGTCCTAAATGTTTCATAAAATATGCCATGTGAATATCACAACTTGGATGGAGTCTCCATAAAAATCAAATGAGAAAGATTTAAATGCAGCTTTTTATTTAAATGAGTAACTTAAATATTGAAAACATGTCAACTTCAGATCTTGTTTACAAATATTTCCACTGCATTTTAATATGGATCACTGAAGGGAAAGTGAGGGTGTCCTGCATCTCTCCAAACCTTTTGTCCATCTTTCTGTGGAGCAACAACGTTTTTTTTTTTTTTTAGCCACAATAGACATTTCAACAATTTTTTGTTTTGCAATTGAAGTAGTCATAGTTACCATTATAGTTGGAACAATAAGCCTTTCGTTCCTGTTGAAGGATTCAATGAGTCTCATGTCTTCATCAGATAATTTAAAATCAAACACCTGAGTGCAAAGGTGAACAATGATTACATTTACATAATCTTCACTGCAGCTCTCAAATCTCATTCAACTAAACGTGTTCAAAAAAATGTGCCACACCAATGATGCCAAATGTCATTGGTTTTCAGCTCTCTTAACCAATCTCAAAGCACACAATTGAGATTTGAGAGATACAGTGTAGCGAAAGATATTCACTGAATACTGACCTGAATTTCTTTGAAACATTTAATTTCTGAGTGAACTATTATCCCATTAATAATACTCTCTCCTCATTACAGCTCTTGTCCTCCAGGTGTCTCTGTCACCATTCTGAACAAGCCCTAATGATGATTGACCTTGCTTAAACCATCCAGGCATAATTTTAATCATGATTTGGTTACGTGGAGGCTCAGCGGCTAAATAACCTCCCAGGGTGAATATGCATGTGCTAAAATGTGGAGAATGTCATGGAGGATGAATATTAAAGGTGCCTAAGAATGCTTTTTCACAAGATGTAATATAAGTCTAAGGTGTCTCCTGAATGTGTCTGTGAAGTTTCAGCTCAAACTACCCCATAGATTTTTTTAAATAAATTTTTTTAACTGCCTATTTTGGGGCATCATTAACAATGCACTGATTTACACTCGGCGCCGCCCCCTTAAATCGTGTGCTCCCTGCCACATGAGCTGTCGACTATATTACAGCACATTTACAAAGTTCACACAGCTAATATAACCCTCAAATGGATCTTTACAAGATGTTCGTCATGCATGCTGCATGCATGCGTCGGATTATGTGAGTAAAGTATTTATTTGGATGTTAACGTTTTATTCTGAGTGAATTTGAGGCTGTCCTCCGTGGCTAACGGCTAATGCTACACTGTTGGAGAGATTTATAAAGAATGAAGTTGTGTTTATGCATTATACAGACTGCAAGTGTTTAAAAAATGAAAATAGCGACGGCTCTTGTCTCCGTGAATACAGTAAGAAATGATGGTAACTTTAACCTCATTTAACAGTACATTAGCAACATGCTAAAGAAAAATTTAGAAAGACAATTTACAAATATCAGTAAAAATATCATGCTATCATGGATTATGTCAGTTATTATTGCTCCATCTGCCATTTTTCGCTGTTCTTGCTTACCTAGTCTGATGATTCGGCTGTGTGCAGCTCCAGATGTTAATACTGGCTTGTGTAATCCCTTGAACATGGGCTGGCATATGCAAATATTGGGGGCGTACACTGTTACGTAACAGTCGGTGTTATGTTGAGATTCGCCTGTTCTTCGGAGGTCGTTTAAACAAATGAGATTTATATAAGAAGGAGGAAACAATGGGGTTTGAGACTCACTGTATGTCTTTTCCATGTACTGAACTCTTGTTATTTAACTATGCCAAGGTAAATTCAATTTTTGAATCTAGGGCACCTTTAACATTTTAAAGCTGAAGTGTGGAATTTCTTTCACAAACATGTCCGAATGGATGCACAAAAATACTTCTTTTCAAACAGGTTTCCTAAACACTCCCCCAATCTTCCATTGGGTGGAAAAACAGATAGTCCTGCCCCAAACTCACACCATTGGTTGAGTCAGTGTTACTGTAATTGGTTGGTCTGGATGCTCCACAGTGAGTGTTTAAACTTTTCAGGAAAATCTACCTCTTATTGTCTCTACATGTTCAAATGGGGCAAGAGAAAGTATTTTAACATTGAAAAAAACAAGTTTTTTAGCGTACCTCAATGTTCTGTTTGATCCTGGATGGAGTGACGCTTTTGGGGATGCAAATGACACCCCTCTGTATGTGCCATCTATGAGGCAAAAACAAATCCAGAAGTGCATACTGAACGTGTACTCAAAAATACACTAATAACACCACTACATAAAACTTAGTAAGAGTAATGAAGGAATCCCTTCTCAGAAGTAAATTTGGGCCTGTTCTTGGATCAGTCCTCACCTGTTGATGACCTGAGCAGGGCTCTTGTTATAGTGCTTGGCCATACCGACCACTCTTGGATCATCCAGCAGACGGGCTTGTCCAGGTGTAACCCATGGACGATCAGGAGAACCCAGAGGACTGTACGCTGTTACTGTCAGCCCTCGACTCCAACAGTGAGATACCAGCTTAGTCTGAACCAGGTATGGATGGCACTCCACCTGAAAATATTCAATACAGAATACATATAAATATTTTCAAAATATTTATTTATAATTTAAAAATGTCAAGAAGAAAATGTACATGCCACAGTTATGAAGTTGTGTAATAATAATAATGCCTTTCGAATGCCTATATCAGTGTCAATGGCAAATTAACACAAAGAAACACAGTTATCACTCTTGCATACCTGGTTGACCACTGGTTTGTGTTTGGCAACACTGAGAATGTCATCAGTCTGTCTGGCATTGAAGTTTGACAAGCCAATGGCTTTTACCAGCCCTTGGTCCACCAGCTTCTCCATGGCTGCCCATGTGTCTCTGTAGTGAGTGTCATCATACCTAATAGTGCCATCAGGATGCCTAGGCATCAGCTCATCTCCTCTCCTGGAAGTATTTAAAACACACTATCTATAATATTTTGTAGCAACCATAAGAGTTTCAAACCATTCATTCAGCTAAAATTATCCCTACTTTTGGTTGCACAAGACACCTGTACAGCCTCGATACATTGAATCTCTTGCACCACAGCTTTATCCCAACCAAAACTTATTCTGTTCAGATACACTACCATCCAAAAGTTTGAGGTCAGTCTTTTTTTCTTTTCTTTTTTTTTTAAGAAATTAGTACTTTTATTCCACAAGGATGCATTAAATTAAGCAAAAGTGACAGTAAAGACATTTAGAATGTTACAATGTTTAAAATGTCGCAGTTTCCACAAAAATATGAAACAGAATAACTGCTTTTAACATTGATAATAATAAGAAATCTTTCTTGAACAGCAAATCAGCAGATTAGAATGATTTCTAAAGGATCATGTGACACTGAAGACTGGAGTAAATGAAAATTCAGCTTTGCCACCACAGAAATAAAATATATTTTAAAATACAATAAAATATAAAACAGTTATTTTAAATTCTAAAAATATTTCACATTATTACTGTTTTACTGTATTTTTAATCAAATAAATGCCGCATAAGAGACTTATTTGAAAAACATTTGGGTCCCACTTTATATTAAGTGGCCTTAACTACTATGTACTTACATCAAAAAATAAGTACAATGTACTTATTGGGTTCATATTGAATTGCAAAACACTTTTGCTGCTATTGAGTAGGGGTACGGGTAAGGATAGGGAAAACTTTGGTGGTATGGGTAGGTTTAAGGGTAGGGGCTAAGGGTTAAGGGATGGGTCAACAGTGTAATTATAAATGTAATTACAGAAATTAATTACAGATGTAATTACATGCAGGTGTTTTTAAAATATAAGTACAATGTAAAAACATGTATGTACACAATAAGTGCATTGTATCAAATGATTAATTTAAATGTAAGTACAAAGTAGTAAAGGTCACTTAATATAAAGTGGGTCCAACATTTGAAAAACATACACTACGTATGTTGGTGAAATTCAGAAAAATATCCAAGAGCAGGTATAGAAACACAATGACTTACTCAAAGGCCATTGGCCAGTGCATGAGATACAGGTCCAGATAACAGAGCCTCAGATCAGACAAAGACCTTTTGCAGGCCTCCTCGACATCATCTGGATGGTGCTTGGTGTTCCACAACTTGGAGGTCACAAAAATGTCTTCCCGTCTCAGGGACTATGGAAGTCATAAATAGTACAAATTTCATGCGTGGGACATAAAGGTGATCTGTAGTGATCATTTTATAACCAAATTATGTGTTTTATGCATAGTTTCATCTGCAGGTACTTTTCCAGGTCCAAGTCGTTCAGTCAGGGCCTCTCCGACCTCTCGCTCATTGCCGTAAGCCGCTGCGCAGTCAATGTGTCTGTAGCCACAGTCTAAAGCTGTTAGAACAGCCTGCTTCACCTACAGTAAGACAGAATCCAATCCAGTTTTGACACTATCAATAAATTATAGAGAAGCTAATAAACAGAGAAATAAGAAAATACTACTTTACATACTGTACAGAAGTAAAATTTTGGGCTGTTTTTGACATTTTTATTAGCTTATGTGTGGTTTGTCTGACATATGCTGGGGTGGGAAGGGATTTACACACCTGTCCTGGGGCACTTTTCCATGTTCCTAGGCCCACCAAAGGCATCTTCTGACCCGTGGAGAGAGTGATTGTTTCTGTCATGGTATAATTAGAGCACCTATCAAAAAGACAGAGCCAAAAAGATTACAAACCTGAATAACTGTTTTAATCATTTTTATGTTCATTATAAAAACTAGACTAGCTAAAAAAATCATAGTTATTCTGATAAATACATGGTTCTATGTTGTCATTTAATTTGTTGTGTCTAATAATTGTGTCTAAAATGAAAAGATAAGCAGTATCTGAACATGAAACTGGATAACTATACACTGCACACAGTGCAACACAGATTAACTGTCACAAGTCATTTATACAATAAAAAGTTACTTTTTTGTAGTGTAATTCTAGTTTAAACATTCAAAATTAAAACATTTGACATAACAGAATGGAAGATTTATTTCATATCTTACCTTTCCAGTATGCAGAATTAGACTGACAGAGTTACAGAGTACACTTTTATACACTAAGGTCAAAGTCTTTGTTTACTCATTTCCTAAAAGGCTTGAACAATAACCAAAAGCCATATGCACACGGCTACATACAGCTATCTGATGAACATTATATGACAAGAACATCTTTTTTCATTTCATCTTGCTAAATAGCATTGATGTCATTGCTTGTCAGTGTGGCTTTGGGGGGAATGGAGTTAATGAAATGGAATGAGTCAGGAAACGGCATCTGTTTATTCTGGATGTGTTCACAATGGAGCTGTGTATCAAAACAATTTAGAGTCAGTCACATTCTCACATGCTCAGGTTTAGCGCTCTCAGCTGTTACGGCCGTCCTGTTAGACAAATATAGAGCCAACAAATTATTACTGTCTGTCTCATGACTGCTCCAAGTGTTGTGTCCTGGCAGCACGTTCGACTCCACTTCCCTTATGTGGTCAGGCAGAAAAAAAGTCTTAGTCACTTTACAGAGGGGGAAAACCCTGCAAACCCCTGAAGAACATTCTTGATTATGGAGTCACTGGCAGTCTAATAGCACCAATGGCTCATTTTATAGTGAGGGTACGCTCTGAACGGTTGTAATATATATTATGAGGGTAGTGTTAGTTACACCTCATGTGGCAATGGGAGGTGAATTTTAATTAGAGAGAAAAAAATTCTACTACTATTATTCAAGAAATGTTATTTCAACTACTAAAAACAATTATTGTTACTGATGTGAAAGCTTTTATTAAAATTAAATACAATTTAATTTTGATAAAACATTCTTAAGGGCCATTCACAGAATGTGTTCATCTTTTAAAAATGTGAAGCGGGGTAAAGGGGAATGACAAAAGCAAGATCTTTTTAATATATTTCACAATATTACTGTTTTTACTGTATTTTTTAACTTATTTTAAATGAAATTTTTGTCATTAATTACTCACCTTCATGTTGTTCCACATTCATTAATCTTAAGAACACAAATTAAGATATTTTTGATGAAATCCGAGAGGTATATGACTCGTCCAGACAGCAATTTAACAACCACTTTCAAGGTCCACAAATGTACTAAAGACATTGTTTAAATAGTCGACGTGACTGCAGTGGTTCAACCTTAAAGGTGCCCTAGATTCAAAAATTGAATTTACCTTGGCATAGTTAAATAACAAGAGTTCAGTACATGGAAAAGAGTCTCAAACCCCATTGTTTCCTCCTTCTTATATAAATCTCATTTGTTTAAACGACCTCCGAAGAACAGGCGAATCTCAACATAACACCGACTGTTACGTAACAGTCGGGGTGTACGCCCCAATATTTGCATATGCCAGCCCATGTTCCCAACATTATGAAAGGCATTACACAAGGGCAGCCAGTAACGTCTGGATCTGCACAGGTGAATCAACAGACTAGGTAAGCAAGAACAACAGCGAAAATGGCAGATGGAGCAATAATAACTGACATGATCCATGATAGCATGATATTTTTAGTGATATTTGTAAATTGTCTTTCTAAATGTTTAGTTAGCATGTTGCTAATGTACTGTTAAATGAGGTTAAAGTTACCATCGTTTCTTACTGTATTCACGGAGACAAGAGCCATCGCTATTTTCATTTTTAAACACTTGCAGTCTGTATAATTCATAAACACAACTTCATTCTTTATAAATCTCTCCAACAGTGTAGCATTAGCCGTTAGCCATGGAGCACAGCCTCAAACTCATAGAGAATCAAATATACACATCAAAATAAATACTTTACTCACATAATTCGAAGCATGCATACAGCATGCATGACGAACATCTTGTAAAGATCCATTTGAGGGTTATATTAGCTGTGTGTAAATGTGCTGTAATATAATCGAGAGCTCGTGTGGCAGGGAGCACGCAAATTAAAGGGGCGGCGCGCTGAAAAAATCAGTGCATTGTTAATGATGTCCCAAAATAGGCAGTTAAAAAATTAATTTAAAAAAATCTATGGGGTATTTTGAGCTGAAACTTCACAGACACATTCAGGAGACACCTTAGACTTATATTACATCTTGTGAAAAAGCATTCTTGGGCACCTTTAATGTTATGAAGCGATGAGAATACTTTTTATGCACAAAAACAAAACAAAAACAACAACTTTATTCAACAATTTTTCCACTTCACTGTCAGTCTGTTACGCAGTTGGCGCAGTGAACGCATTGCAGAGCTTCCTTGTTGACGTCCGAACACGGGCTCAGTATTGGCCGAGGCTGTATTCACGTGAGCATCGGCATTCGGACGTAAACACAGAAGCTCTGCAATGCGTTCACTGTGCCAACTGCGCAACAGACTGACAGGGAAGAGGAATTTTTTTTTAATAAAGTCGTTATTTTTGTTTTGTTTTTGCGCACAAAAAGAACTCTTGTCGCTTCATAACATTAAGGTTGAACCACTGAAGTCACATGGATTTTTTTAACATTGTCTTTAGTACCTTTCTCGACCTTAAAATTGGTGATTATATTGCTGTATATGGATGATTTATATTCTGTACCTCTCGGATTTCATCAAAAATATCTTAATTTGTTTTTCGAAGATGAATGAAGGTCTTACAGGTGAGGAACGACATGAGGGTGAATTATTAATGACTGAATTTTCATTTTTGGGAGAACTAACCCTTAACATGAGTGTAGTGAGTGAAGTGTTTTTAAATCAGTGTGTCATGTGTAAGATGCTGCAACAGACACCAGATGAGAGCACAACGGTCAAACATGTCGATCTAGCATGTTCCCATAGAAAAACAATGGAAAAGCAGCATAGTGTGCATGAATGCGAAATACTGTTCGGTGTAAACAACCCCTTAATCTTTTTTTATTCAGTTGTTTTCACCTCATTGTTCTTTGATGTCATTTTCCTTCCCTCTTACAAATATGATATGCAAAGCTGCAGTAGTTTGGCAGAAATCAGAGCATTTTCTCCATGCCAATGACATCTAGTGCATGCCAGTGATATACTAAACTTGAGACTGCAAACAGTGTTTAAAATATTTATAAGATCTGCCTTTGACCCGCTGACGAAATACTACCAGAATGCCTCAGCATTTTGCTTGATACACATTTTTAATGAATATGTATTATGGTATTAATCAGTGAGGACCATAATTCCCTTGGGTGACATCAGGCCCCTGTATTACTGAGGCAAAGTTTCTAGGAGCGCAAACAATGAATTATTCAGTTAAGTCAAGGAAAGGCCTCATGGGTGTTTCAAAAAGTTGAAAAGAAGAAAAGTAAATAGAAATCAGGGTCTCAGATGCCCCTTGAAGTGCATAAGAATCTATTTTCAAATATTTGAGACACTAATCTGAATATTGGGGGCCATGTTTCCCCTTGAATGCCTATGGTGGTTACTGCTCTCCATCTCAACTCAGAAAACATAGGGAGCTTTCATAAACTTTCATATGTTCTGGTGCCAGTGGAAATCAAAATGCACCAGTGACATCATACATGGTGTTCAGCTGTTTCTCCTCTGAAACTTAAAGGAGAACAGTCATTTTACTAAAAGTACTGTAACAATACTCAAACATTTAAAGCGATTTTTTTTTTGTCATCTTGTAACACATTTTTAAAGAAGGATGCCTACAGATGTCACAAAGTCTTGTGATTTGTGAAAGTCTTGAAATTTGAAGGAATAGAGCGCAACAGTCATGCTCCGGAAGTAAATATCCCATTCATTTACTCCATATGGGAATTAATTTTTAATGATAACTTATAAACTGTTGGAGATACCTATATGAGCTATGAGGTTGTTATTTTTATTTTTTATTTTTTAATAGTCATGCTTAAAGTGTTAGTTCACCCAAAAATGAAAATTCTGTCATTTATTACTTACCCTCATGCCGTTCCACACCCGTAAGACGTTAAGTAGGGAGCAATGGACACTTCTTCTCTCAAGATCCATAAAGGTACTAAAACATATTTAAATCGGTTCATGTGAGTACAGTGGTTCAATATTAATATTATAAAGCGACGAGAATATTTTTGGAGCGCCAAAAAATAAAAAATAAAAAATAACGACTTATTTAGTGATGGCCGATTTCAAAACACTGCTTCAGGAAGCATCGCTTCAGCATTCATCAGCACAGATGAATCAATGTGTCGAATCTGCTGTTCGGAGTGCCAAAGTCACGTGATTTCAGCCGTTGGCGGCTTGGTTGGCGGTTTGACACGCGATCTGAATCATGATTCGACACACCGATAAATTTATGATCCGATCCGATTCATGAAGCAGTGTTTTGAAATCGGCCATGACTAAATATGTCGTTATTTTGTTTTTTTGGCGCTCCAAAAATATTCTCGTCGCTTTATAATATTAATACTGAACCACTGTACTCACATGAACCGATTTAAATATGTTTTTAGTACCTTTATGGATCTTGAGAGAGGAAATGTCATTGCTCCCTATGAAGGCCTCACGGAGCTATCGGATTTCAACTAAAATATCTTAATTTGTGTTCTGAAGATTAACGAAGGTCTTACGGGTGTGGAACGGCATGAGGGTAAGTAATAAATGACAGAATTTTCATTTTTGGGTGAACTAACCCTTTAACAATGGAATTCCTGGTAAAAACAAATAAAATAAAAAATACATTACCCATGATTCAGCAAAGAAATCTCCACCAATCAGAGAATCAGTCTTGCAGCTTTGATTTTCAAATCCCATTTTCTTCATATCAAATTTCACAATGCTGTGATTCACTTGATTGGTTTGGTTTATGGCTTATAACTCTTTAACAAAAAAACAAAAAAACAAAAAAAAAAAACAAACAAACGAAAATTGCTTGAAAAAGTATTTTCAGGCCACTGAAATACTGGACATGGACTGTTGAATTCTGTTGAAGTGTGTGAGGTTAATGCATTTTATACAGGCTTACATAATCCTAAAATGTCTTAGGGTCAACCCTGGTCAGCTCATTTACATGCAAAGTATGAACTCCATAAAAAACTGAGTGGAATGTCAGAGCTAATTTCACAGATCATACAGTCAATGGCAGATCCATTAGAGGAATGCAGTGCAGTTAATGGAGCTGTCATGTCAGTGACACAGATAATGAGACCTATCGAGACATGCAGTGAACCATGAAATGTTTAGTTATGCTTAAAGATCACTGATAGATTTTATACATTATCGGCAGTACATCCATCAAAGGGACTTTGATTCATACTTCATCCTTCTGAAGAAATAACTGAATTAACACCTTTAGTTAATTAACTTGACTTAAAGGAAGTTGATTGAGTCAAATGTTCTTGGTGACTGAGAACGGTCTGATTCACTGGGTAATTTCAGAGGAAGGATGAGGATCATTTCTGAGTCAAGCGATGTGGCATGAGCCATCAGACATATCCGCATAATGAAAGCACTCTCCATTCATGTCACGTAGACTTTACATAATGTACTTAAAATAGATGAAAGCAAACGTTTTGGTTCAAATAATATTCTTTTATAACATTTATTTTAAATACAACAAAAAATTCAAAACTGTAGTCCAGCATTGATCTGTGGAGTTGAAACCTTTGCTAGTTGTTACAGCCTATAACTACTATTACTGTATAAACTACTATTATTAAAATGTGGATTTGTTGTCAACATTCTGGTTTTGTATTGAGAATTTGTTTGAGGTTTACCTTGTGTGCCCGACATCGTCATGTCACTTGGACAGCTGTCAGTCTGTCTACATTTCATTCAGTCTGAAACAGTGATCATTATTATTTTCCTTTTCTGTCAATATATTTGGTTTATTACTTGTTCTTGTAAATCATTTATAAAGCACCAAAAATGTATACTGCAGCTATAATGAAAATGAAAGAGGTCAACAGCATGGCATATACACACACAAGCTTACAGGCCAGTATCCGATTCTCTCTGAATCAGAGGAAACTACTAACACACTGTTTGCTTTCTGCATTGATTTATCCTCCCGATGGACATAGGGAGCTGGATATTTATACATGAGGACAGAAGTCATAAACATGAGACATTTCAAATCTGACGTTCAAATTCAAACAGAAGTGGCTGGATGTTCAAAAGTCCCATGAATACAATGGTTTAACAATCCTTACAGCACATAACAAAACTATTTTACACCAGTCTTTAAAAAGGTTGTGTTCTTTCAATTTATCACCAAATACAGTAATGATTAAATGACATAGTTAAGGCCCGTTCACACCAAGAACGATAACTATAAAGATAACTATAATGATATCTACATTAGCGTCCGCTATTCTAAGCCAGTGCTGCAGTTTTGTCGTCTGCCACTTTAAATGCTCGAGCTCTTTAAAGCAGAATGGATTCTGATTGGCTGTCAATGTTTTTATCGTTTATCAGCTGGAAAAAAATCTGAAAGTGATCTCAACGATAATGTTAGAGTTGTGGTGTGGACTCTGCTATTCTTTTATATTTAAAATGATTTTTAGAACTGTATTTTTATCATTATCTTTATAGTCATTGTTCTTGGTGTGAACAGGCCTTTATGACTGTATAAGAGATATCCTGGATGGATCCCGGGAAACTGTAGCTTATATAGAAAGTGCTGTTACTCAAAGGCTGTTGTTACCGTAGAAAGATGGTACATCACAAATCCATTGAAAGGAGACTCTGTGCTTTATATAAACCTAAACTAAAATACAGACAACTATTGCAATTTATTTCACATTGCACACATTTAAAAGTGTGAAATACAGTATGTAGTAAAAAGCTGTTCGAAAAACAAATCAATCCCTCATAACTTCATAAAAAAAGTTTGCAATATTTGTAGCGGTGGTTACTGAACAATGAAGATCTGTATTTCAAAAAAGAAAAACTTTTGACATCACAGTTCTCAGTTTCACACCGACCGATCTTCAAACACTAATCAACATTGAGCAACAGTTTTTCATTCACTTTCATTTGCTCATAGGAATACAAAATGGCATTTTCATCTTAATATACTGAGACTGCAATGCTGCACTTTGGAGGATGTTTGTGTCTTTTAATGTATGGTGTGGTGTGTATACTAATATAAACAAATGAGCATTTTCCAATAGTTACTTGCTTCAATGATCATTTAACAATTATATTGTCCATATTATTTTTTCCATGGGACACAAAATGTGTTATTTAACAGAATGACCAGGCTGTTCTTTTCTATATAATGAAAGTGAATTTTCACTGTCAAATTCTGACAAAAAAAAAAAAAAAAAAACCTGACAGGAACAGACCAGAATTTATATTATTCATTCACTGAAACATTCCTTCTCTCGGTTAAAACAATAAAGAACTGTTAATAAGGACAATTTGTTAGACCAAATTGTAAAATGTTGTGTACACATGACCAAGACGGTCTAGGTCAAAGATTTTTGTTTTGTATGATCCATGTGAAGTGCCAAATAACTGTATGTAACCTATAATATAACTTGGATTGACAAATATGACTGCACACATACGATATATAAGATATTGTCTATGGTGGCCATTATATTTTTTGTTCTTTGATTTGTTTTATATGTTTTAGTCTTTTATTTTTTGGAAAAACATCCTGGACATTCTTCTGGTTAACTCATGTGTTCCACAGAAACAATGACATGTTACGAGCACCGTGATTATTTAAGGTCCTGAAATTACAAAATAATCTGATTTGTTTCAATAATACCCTTATGTCTATGCTAATGAAAATAAAACAGCTGGTTTGAGCCATTTTAAGGCACTCAAAA
This sequence comes from Megalobrama amblycephala, assembly GCF_018812025.1. Classification (NCBI taxonomy): domain Eukaryota; kingdom Metazoa; phylum Chordata; class Actinopteri; order Cypriniformes; family Xenocyprididae; genus Megalobrama; species Megalobrama amblycephala. The sequence goes on from NC_063047.1 coordinate 21,652,446, forward strand.
TTTATGTGATCTAAAAAAATCACACCACTAAATGTTTACCAGAAATACCATTACCTGGTACTTCAAAAATTACCAGAAAGCACCTGTATAGATGGGTGGAAATATATCAAATCCTTGCCGAACGTCTCTGCTGGTGCTCAAATTCCTAAAAATCCAGAAGTCTCAACACTTTAGTTGTCTTACATGATCAACATTCAAAACAAGCTTATCAGTTATTACATTGGAAAAGAGTTTAATCTGCTACAAAACAACACAGATTCAAATTCAGAATAAATAGCCAGTTGTTTTTGGATCGTCCACATCTCCATCATTGCACCAAAAATATTAACCTTCCATCCAGTCATTTTGTTTTTCTTTATAACTGTTTGCCTTCAACATATTAATACAGAGATTAAAAACTGTTAAAGGGAAATAATAAAAGATTATTTAAAAAAAAAAAAAGTTCAAAACATGTCCAAAAAACAAAACAAAAAATCGGCGTTCCATATGTTCAGTGAAATTGATAATAAATTAATTAAAACTGTAACAAAATATCAAATGAGCCTCTGGTCCTTGCGACATATTTGTCCCTCTTCAAATTCAGTGTCTGTATTTTTAAGGAAAACGTGTGTTTGAAAAACGCAAGCATAAAGTAATTCCACTGAACATCTTCTAAGACTGTGGTAGGTGCTGTTTGATGATCTCTTTGGACTGAGGTGGTATTCTGTCTGGGAAACGCACCTGGAACTCCACTATCAAATCCCCACGCTGGGATGGATTTTTTGGGAAAGGCAGGCCTTCTCCACGCAGTCTCTTGATTGTGCCTGGTTTGATGATATCGTTGCAGGGCAATGTGATCGCTCGGTTGTCAATGGTGGGAATGTTCACTGTGCAGCCACACAAAGCCTATCAAAAAGAAAAAAGCAAAGTGAAGTCAGTGCGGACAAGAGACGCTGATGGTATTTCAACACTTAAGCACAAACTCTACATGGCGACATAGAGACTTAGTGTAAGATGCCTCTGTGATGTTACAGGCACAGAGAGCACATGTACAGTATAGATATATTTATATACATATAGTAGTTTATTACTCCAGTCTCTGTGTCACATGATCCTTTAGAAATCATTATATGATTTCAATATGATGTTAAAACAGCTGTGTTGTTTAATGTTTTTGTTGAAACCATGATAACATTGCAACATTAAAAATTTTACAAAAAAAAAACTTACTATAAAACTGAAAAATAAAATTACTGAGAACTTTTGAACAGTAGTGAATTATTAGTGTTATTATTAAATAAATTTTATGATTATTCAATTAGAGTTAAAATGGAAAACAAATAAACAAGATAAAATGGTCATTAATTGTTTTCATTTTTTTTTTTTTAAATACATTTTTTAAATCACCAATTATCTACACAATAACTTAATTCACATTTGATTAAAAACTGGAGCTGTAAAGTTTCGGACTTGGATTGTGTCAAATTGGGCAAGCGTGTGGGGATGTCCAAGTGTGTGTATGTGTGTGTTATGCCTCAGATTGAGTAACTGAGTGCACAGAGAGCTAATTCTGGCCACTGCTCTCATTTCACACAGCTAATGAAGCAACTAAAAAATCAGCTGAGGACATAAATTGTGAGTCCCATATCAGAAGTTGCTATGGATAAAAAAATAGAGTAAAGCTGGATTCCATAGGTTTGCACAAACAAACTAAAATTAGATTCCTAAAATTAGATTTCAAATTGTTGAAGAGGAAGAATTTTCCGTCCCACTTTATATTAAGTGGCCTTAACTACTATGTACTTACATCAAAAAATAAGTACAATGTACTTATTGGGTTCATATTGAATTGCAAAACACATTTTCAGCTATTAAGGTGGATACGGGTAAGGTTAGGGAAAACTTTGGTGGTATGGGTAGGTTTAAGGGTAGGGGTAAGGGTTAAGGGATGGGTCAACAGTGTAATTATAAATGTAATTACAGAAATTAATTACAGATGTAATTACATGCAGGTGTTTTTAAAATATAAGTACAATGTAAAAACATGTATGTACACAATAAGTGCATTGTATCAAATGATTAATTTAAATGTACGTACATAGTAGTTAAGGCCACTTAATATAAAGTGCGTCTGAATTTTCTAAACAATATACACAAACCATAATCAGATCATATTAATGTGCTAATTTGTACTTTGCTTTGGATAAAAGCATCTGTTTAATGAATAAATGTAAAAAAGATAATCAAATTGAAGCCGAGGCAACCTTAGATACAGAATATTTTGTGATATGATTTATATGTTGAGAATATTTTTGTGTTGCTGGCATTTCATGGTACTTGAGCACACTGCATTCATGATGTTAGTGAGATGCTAGTGGCGTACTCTGAGCTTTCTGAAAGTTGGTGCCTAAAATAATGAAAGAATTTATGACTTCACTTGAAGTGTGATAAGGTAAACACTTTCCATAATGGAGGGGCTCAAGCTTTAAGATCCCCACTGGACCATCTGATAAAGGCAAAGATACACAAATTTTTAGTAAAAACAAAAAAATAATGAAAAATATAACTGCTAAGACACAAATGTAACAAATGTAATTGACAGGATTAGATAAACAAGCTCCTCCTGTATTATTTACGTCATATAAGAGATTTAGTTCATTTTCATCTTCAGAACTTCAGAAGTTCCTCACTGTTAAACATCAACATGGATCAGCACAATCGTCTCTGAGTTTTATGTTAATTACTCTGATACTGGTGAGTTTTAGAGAGGGTTCAGGATGTTAAAAATGAAATGCATAAATTCAAGACTTTAAAACTTAAATGTATGCAGTGAAGAGCCTGTGGTTATTGCATGTGACCTTATGCTGGAAGAGCTTTTCATGAACTTTCTGTGAATACCAAGCACAAACATTGCCAGACAGCTCTGCTTAGCAGCTGCCTCAAGGGATGAGGAAATGTGTTCGCAATGACATCAGCTCCTTCCTACAGACAGCAGTGGTGTGGGCTGGGGGGATGGAAGATGGGGGATTCATGGAAAGAAGGGAGTAGCTGATACTCTCACAAAACAGTTGACCATGACAAGGTGCCAGGCATCTCCTTGACTCTGGCTAATGATGATGTTTCCCAAACACAGTCTTGTTGAAGGAGATTGAAAATAAAATAAGTTCTTTTATGGTCTACAGCTAAGTGTGACAAAGAGGTTTGTCACTGATCTGGATATTTGCACCAGTACGAAGTTTGCAGAACATTACCACTATTGAAATATATAGGCTAAATCTACATTTACAAACCCACTAAGGAAGCGGATCATGCCATATGTATGTCAATAATGACACAGAGAAAGAGTTAATCAAATGCAACTATTCACAACTCTCTCAAATGTCCTGCCAATTTAGTTTTCACTCTCTTTTTAATAGCCTAAATGTATGTACAGAACTGAATTTAGCATCCATGGTTTTACTAAACATCAGAGAATCCTCACGCTCATTGGCTGCCGCATCTGTAGATACGCTATTAGCATAGTGCTGTTTGATGATGCGAAGAGCAAAAATTAGTTCTATGTTCTATGTTGACACTTACTTGTTGTCAGCAGAGACAAGGGACAAGAGACAATCAGTTAATGTACAGATGAAGACGCAGAAAGCTCTGAAGCCAGAAGACATAAAGACAGACAAATACAAAAACGAGCGTAAACATAGATATGGCATACACAAGGTGGAAAGATTTGATGACAGAGAAAGTCCTGAGTAGTGATGCCCAAAGTGTTTCTATTTTTGTTGGACAGGTAAAAGGGAATTCATTATTGCACTGAACGCTCTGTAAAACTCACTAGTATCAGAGTATTTTACATAAAATTCAGAGACGTTTGTGCTGATCCATGTTGATAGGTGGCAGACTGGCAGTGCAGCGGTTTAACACCACTGAGGTATGAATACTTAAATACACAAAGAATAGCAACGCTAACATTACCTAAAACATTACCCAAACTACTGAATGTACCTTTGAGACACAATGCTCACATTAAAAAATTAACTTGATGAATGCAAGATCACATTCAGAGCTGTCTTGAATAATCCAGCATTATCATACAGATATCATCATGTGACCTTGCATTTTCTTAGCATCACTGCTAACAGGGCTCTTTGGTACTGCTGATGAGTAATTACTAGGTGAATGGGTATGGAAATTACCAGCAGACAAGGACCTTATAGCCGTCTTGCTCTTGTACAAACCCAGCAAGCAATTAAAGAAGCTCAGACCTCTAATTAAAGCAATGCCTTGGGGTTACACTAAGAGCAACTCTAAATGAAAATTCATATTGAAATGAAGACAATGTGCCCATGAGAACAGTCTAGATCCATGCTAAATCTGTCCTGTGAATGCATCTACAATAAACAGGCAGATGAAAATTTGTGGGGCACGTTGCCATCAGTATGCATGAGAGGGTACCAGATGGCAAAACAGTTTGTGGTGTCCACTGGAACTTATCAAGTTTCATTCTGAGCATCTAATGAGCGAGACCTTTAAAAGTAAATCACTGCTCTGAAAAATCTCAGAGACTATTAGTAGTCATTTAAGACAGACACCACAGATGTTTTCAGATATTCACAACCATGGTTGACATTTTACAAAAGCCAAAATGCTGTTTTAGGTAAAGGAACTTATGCTGTAGAGAAATCTCATGGACACATTATTATTTGAAACAGCTGACAGCTGACTGCCTTGGCTGGGCTGCCAAGGTAAAAGTTGTCAAAAGTAAAGTTAACAGAAAGGCAAGAAAATATCTTTCCCGTTAATGACAGTGGTGCTCTGAAACACCACACCAGTCCCTCAAGACTGACATTAAGGCTGTTTCTGCTGATGTCACTATAAAGTATTAACTGACAGTGGTTTTCTAGGTCACTGCAGTCACAGTAGTTATTATCCTCAGTGGGTCAGCCCATGAAAATAACATTACATCTAGACAACATCAATAGAATATTTAAATTATTGCTTTGAAGCATCATGCTCCAGCATTTAATGACTCGGGGCAGAATTTTCTGAGGTTCTTATTGAATCCCCTCAGGCTAGCACTGCATCAATGACGCTATGAGCTGTCATAAACTCCTGAACTTTCATGATGAAAACACAACTACAGTATGCTGCGATACAACAGAAATACAATTCACAAAATCTAACTTTTCAATTCCAATTATGATTGCTTTTCACCTGCTTGTTTATTGTGGACAAACTATATTATCAGCAATACTTTTCTGGTTCCAGGCGTAAACATTAAATGTTCCATGTGCAACCCGAAAAACCACGCTTGGCTCAGTCACATGACAATTTTATATGCGCGGTTCAACTCTTCAAGGCGAGTTCAACTCGCTTTTTCAAAGCGAGGACACTGCTTTGGCGTATGACACTGCACCATGACATTCCTGTTCTCTCACACTGAAGTGGGAGAGAGAGAGAGTAAATCAGCAATGACGTTGAGCCATGTAGGGACTCTACAGTCACCAAGCATGATTTGTTCTATTGAGTCCTATAACTATGATATATCAAAACTGGGCATGCTCATTTACATTTACCCATATATACACATTATAATGTTATACAATAATATGAATATGTTTCATAATGAAATGGTAGGTCTCAGATAGGACTGCACGATATTGGAACAACAACATTCGACATTGCGATATTTTGTTTTTCTGCTTTATATATTGCAATATGTAAACAATTTCACAAGATAACTTATAGCTCTATTTGGAAAGAATGATTCATTCTAGAATGACTGGGGTGATTTTTTAGGGGAGTCAATCTGCATAGAAAATAAACAAATTACAAGCATAGATAAATGCAATAGACCAAAAAAACGAATTAAACAAACTGTGCTTTATGTTTTTCAGGCAAGTTTAACTGTATTCAGGTACAGAAATTGAATAATCAAATGTAAAATAACACTGTATAGTCTTCGCTGCATATACACTGAACAAAATTATAAACGCAACACTTTTGTTTTTGCCCCCATTTTTCATGAGCTGAACTCAAAGATCTAAGACTTTTTCTATGTACACAAAGGACCTATTTCTCTCAAATACTGTTCACAAATCTGTCTAAATCTGTGTTAGTGAGCACTTCTCCTTTGCCGAGATAATCCATCCACCTCACAGGTGTGGCAAATCAAAATGCTGTTTAGATGCACAGGTGTGCCTTAGGCTGGCCACAATAAAAGGCCACTCTAAAATGTGCAGTTTTATCACACAGCACAATGCCACAGATGTCGCAAGTTTTGAGGGAGCATGCAATTGGCATGCTGACTGCAGGAATGTCCACCAGAGCTGTTGCCCGTGAATTGAATGTTCATTTCTCTACCATAACCCGTCTCCAAAGGCGTTTCAGAGAATTTGGCAGTACATCCAACCGGCCTCACAACCGCAGACCACGTGTAACCACACCAGCCCAGGACCTCCACATCCAGCATCTTCACCTCCAAGATCGTCTGAGACCAGCCACCTGGACAGCTGCTGCAACAATTGGTTTGCATAACCAAAGAATTTCTGCACAAACTGTCAGAAACCGTCTCAGGGAAGCTCATCTGCATGCTCCTCATCGGGGACTCGACCTGACTGCAGTTCGTCATCGTAACCGAATTGAGTGGGCAAATGCTCAAATTCGATGGCGTCTGGCACTTTGGAGAGGTGTTCTCTTCATGGATGAATCCCGGTTTTCACTGCACAGGGCAGATGACAGACAGTGTTTATGGCGTCGTGTGGGTGAGTGGTTTGCTGATGTCAACGTTGTGGATCGAGTGGCCCATGGTGGCGGTGGGGTTATGGTATGGGCAGGCGTATGTTATGGACAGTGAACACAGGTGCATTTTATTGATGGCATTTTGAGTGCACAGAGACACCGTGATGAGATCCTGAGGTCCATTGTTGTACCATTCAACCACGACCATCACCTCATTTGGCCCCATGTTGCAAGGATCTGTACACAATTCCTGGAAGCTGAAAACATCCCAGTTCTTGCATGGCCAGCATACTCACTGGACACGTCACCCATTGAGCATGTTTGGGATGCTCTGGATCGGCATATATGTCAGAGTGTTCCAGTTCCTGCCAATATCCAGCAACTTCGTACAGCCATTGAAGAGGAGTGGACCAACATTCCACAAGCCACAATCAACAACCTGATCGACTCTATGCGAAGGAGATGTGTTGCACTGCGTGAGGCAAATGGTGGTCACACCAGATACTGACAGGCACACCTGTGCAATAATCATGCTGTCTAATCAGCATCTTGATATGCCACACCTGTGAGGTGGATGGATTATCTCAGCAAAGGAGAAGTGCTCACTAACACAGATTTAGACAGATTTGTGAACAATATTTGAGAGAAATAGGCCTTTTGTGTACATAGAAAAAGTCTTAGATCTTTGAGTTCAGCTCATGAAAAATGGGAGCAAAAACAAAAGTGTTGCGTTAATAATTTTGTTCAGTGTAATTAATCTTTGTTAAAGCTACAAAAGTGATTTTCTCATTGTCTTTTGTTGTTTGATTAACATTAATGACAAAGACAGCAGCAGTTATATTAGGCTTTAAGCCATCGCTTTAAGACCTAATGGACATGTTCAGTATAACCTAATGATACGCATCTGTTTTCTTTCTCAATTTACTTTGCAGTTTACTTTGAAGTAAGACAAGTGTGTTTACCAGGATACTCTCTGAGATGGGCATTTTTAACATAATTTAGCATGTATGTCTCCGTTCAAGCACAAAAAAATGAGAAAGAGAACTGAATTCGGTGTTTACATGCTGTCTGAGTATCTTCTTGTGTTTGAATGCTTTAAACTCACTTGAATGTTTAAACTTGCAGGACTTAAAGAAACATGCAACATTCACTCCATGATGGTTAAACTTTGTTACTAATCCACAACTCAGATGCGTTCAGAACTGTGGGGCCTGGTACATACGGATCACGGATCAACTATAATTCCTACTTATTTGACTATCACAATGTCATGATGTTGATGCTGAAACGATATATCGTGCAGCACTAGTCACAGATATTGCAGAACAATAAAACTACCAATGGTTTGCATAGGGAGAAAAATGCAGCCAAATTTAGCAGCTGTGCAGGTTAACAAGGTCAGCACTTATTTTAAGCTCAGTGGGGTTGATACCAAATGAAGCCCATTAATTTACCCTTTAAGTCCATGTAAATGAGGGCACAAAGGCCAAAGAGTGGTCCAGTGTTGAGACTGCAGTAAACCTGTCTAATCTAAGTCTGGGTCTGTCTATTCTTGGGCTACAGAAGCCAACTGATAAAACAAGCCAGTCTGCTTTGACGACCAGTCAGGGAATGTCAAGGAATAATGGGAAAAAGCCCACAGGTGCAAAAAACTGACTGTCAATTAGGGATGCACAATACTGTATATATATCTGTAGCTATGTTTTCATCCACCTTTTTTATGCACATTTTGGGATATCGCATAAAAAACGCTGGATGGACACGGCAAGATGCGCATAAATTCTAAAAATGTGCATAAAAAAAGTTAAGCACTCAATTGAGGTGGATACATTTTTTTACCCAATAAGAAGACTAAAACTACGCATAAACTACGATGGAAACACATTTATCGAATAAATCCCTCAATGCACAACAGTGGTTGTGACTGTATAACTGGTGTAACCAGCAGACGAATTTTATTGCACAGCATCTCAAATGTTTTTTGTTCTCTTGAACACACAGGATGGAAATGCTGCTTTATTCACAAATGTCTTGTGCGATTTTCCAAATTTGTGCATAAGTTAAATTCAGAACTTTGAATGGAGACACCTCTGTTCCTGGAGGCACACCAACACTACACATTTTTAAACTATTCCTAATCAAACACACCTGATTTAACTCATCAGTTTCTAAGAGAAGACTCCAAGACCTGAAATGAATGTGTCAGATAAGGAAGACATCCGAAATGTGTACTGTTGGTGTGCCTCCAGGAACAGGGTTGGGAAACACTGCAATATATTGTGGGTTAAAACACATGCTGGAAACCAAATGGTTTGAAAACTGATTGTGTCAAAACAATGAGCACATACCTCCTTAAGACCAATCTTGGCTGTGTAAATGATGTTGGAGCCATCCCTTTTAAAGAGTGGGTGCCCTTTGTCCTTGAGCACAAATGCAATATCAGCAGGAATGTTCTCAGGCGTCTCATCACCCTCTTTGGGGAAGGTGATCTTGGTCCCTTCCTTCCAGCCTCTCTTGATGACAATGTTAAGGATCTTGTCCTCTGTCCTCATTGTCCTTCCATCTGGGTTCAGTCGTCGGCGAGTGATTCGCATCCGCTTGGTACATCCATGGAAGATCTCCTCTAGAGACACTTTAAGCTCATGTACCACCGGAGGGTCCTGCACTTTCCTACGGCCACCATGAAGTTGCTCATTACGATGTCTTCGACCTCCACCATGATGAAAACCATTAATACCATTGAAGCCAAAGTGGCTGAAGGAACTGAAAGGATCATCATCTCCATCCATGTCAATGTCCATGTCATGGTCACCATGGTCTGCAAAACCATTAGTCGTTCCTCGCTGGCGTCCAGAGCCAAAGAATATATCGAAGGGGTTGGAGCCTCCAAAGAAAGAAGCAAAGGTGGCATGTGGATCCCCATGGAAAGTGTAGTGATATGTAGTCCCTTGTCCACTAGATGAGCCTGTGCCACCTGCTTTCAAACCTGAATAGAAATACACAGGGGGGAACAATGTATCAAGGTTAGCAAGCGCTCTAGCTTTCAGTGGTGATATTTCTGAATCTTTAAAAATTATCCAGAATAACTTTTTGTCATCTTTTAAGTATAAAAAGGATTGAGGGAGCCATATTGAGGGCATCACCAGTTTAGAGAGCCTGCCACAGCTGGATTTAGGACTCCACTGGCCTTGAAGAGTCAATTCTGCTCGACACTGATAAAACCTAATCCACTCTCTATAAAAGTGTTAACTAAAAAGGATGACTTATAACTATTATGGCCTACTGCATACTATATTTTAAGAATTCAAGATTGTGTATAATGTAGATTCCTCAATGGAAAGTGTCATTTTTCTTAAAAGAAGCAAATACATTGACACACAGCCCAGTTGGACCTCTTTCCCAATACCATTGTATGCCAACTCCAAGATGATTCTTTGACTCATTCCCTTGACATTACTTAGAGGACAGTCTATTTCTTTGCATGATAATTATTTGAAATAGCCAAACACACCTCTATGACCCTAGGACTTCCAATTTCTATTTGTTTAGTGAAAAAAGAAAAATCCTGAGTAGTCCACTACTGAATTATGATGACAGCTCTACACAGACAAAATAATTGGCAACTGAGATGTTAATTCTAAAGTCCTGCTGGACAATTATCAAGTACTAGCCTACTCCATGACGTAGCATGGAATAGAATTTGATTTAGTCTGCAACTGTTCACACATCACCATTTTGAGGTGTAAAGCTCAACAAAAGACCTGCCAAGTCTTTCTTTCTTCCTCTCTCTCTCTCTTTTCTCCACCCCCTCTCAGTTTGGTTACAAAAAGAACAGATTCAAATTGCTGGGCAAAGAACAGAAACACTCTCTTAAAAGTCTTCTTCACTTCTAGCTGGCTCAACTTGGTGGGTCTGGTTCTAAAAAATAAGATGAAAAGAACATGTAGCACAAATCCTGGGGAACTAATGATCTTGTATGAGTTGAAGACCATAACATGGTGATGTTCTCTGAGCTCGGGTGTCTAAACTGTGTTTTGAGGTTTCCTGCAAAACTATCCTCTGTACAAAAATAGAAGTACAGAAAGAGCAGGTCAACTAGGATCAAACAATCATTTGTTTTTGTGTTTTTCAGTTCTGTTAAAAAACCATTAACATCCATGTGTTATGGTGGGTGATTGATGGCTTGTAACAAATGGACTCCTTCTATCGACCAGGACACAAGCTGACTCATCTTGCAACTTCACATCTTCAACTCTTCAGTCTGCATACTTAATGCAGACATCTTATAAAACATGTTTCCACTTCATTCTTTGCAACTTCAATGAACTCCTCAGGGCAAAACAGCTAATGAGAGGATGGTTATTAAAGTGGGTCATTTGGAAATAACAGATTCATATATCTTAAAATACAGATTTAAAAACATAATACCTCATAGTGAATCTGTGTTAATAGAGCCAAATAAGCTTGCTTCTGCTGCCGCAGCCATTTGAGGGAACATGCTGGCTCTTTGTACAAGCAATATGGAACCACGCCACGGTGCACAGAAAGAATTTATGCAAAGACTCTGAAAACATAAAGGGATTCCTTGCGAAATTCAGGAGTAACTTCAGTGAAGGAGGAATTGGCAAAGGTGTGCTCATTGTAAAGATGCTTAGTTTGGCATCTAGCCTGGAGCTGGCATAAGTGGGAACATTTGAAATCCTTCTTTGTTTCCACAGACATTTTTATTATTTTGGAACATTGCCATGTTTATAGTCCTTACATTAGTCAGAGAACTTCTCTGCATCATCCTGCAGTGTGAAGGAGTTATTTTGATTGTTGGCAAAAAGCAGAGGTGGTAGAGTTGCACTGACATTGTATAAAGAACAGTGGTCTAGCTACGTGAGCCACGACAAGATCCTTTTAAGGGCTGTCCTATCTGGTATAAACACAGAACTGTGCCTGGGTCCATGAAGTCTTGTTGTAGCACCTGTAATGTTTTCTTAGAAAAGATATGATGAAGTACAATGCTGTTGATGCAACACCAAATACAAACAGACTGTAGGGTTGTCACGGTGAGGAAATTTTCACACTGGGAAATAAATTTGCGACGACACCAGAATTACCAATAACTCCGTGGAGGGGGAGCAGCACTTTTCACTTTCGTAATCACCCGTACTCTGTGTATAGGCCAATTATTCGCGGGCATCAGGGAGCCGCTATTAATATGCTGGGTATTGAAATAGCTTTTAAATGCATGCTCGCTTTTCACTTTAGCTTTCGAATTTGCGATCACACGCACTTAGTGTATAGGGAGCCGCGGTACTGACTGCACATTTTGCAAGACAAAATATTTTTCAACTTTTTCCAACATAAATATCTTGCTTCACGATTCACACTACTTTACCTCGGGTTAACAATTAATCCTAGGTATTCATAATCCAACATTTAACATTGTAAATTCCTAAACCCTGGGTTAACATTCTTATTTGCATTTTTGCAGTGTCAGTGTCATTGAATGGATGAACACAGCATGTCCCTTGTTTACATAAAGGCTTGTCTGGCTCTTGCACATCATCATAAGGTAAGGTAAGAATAAGGTAAGAATAAAACTGTTTTTCACCACAGTTGATGCTTTCCTTGACCATTTGACATTTTTCGCCTCAGACGCTGAAACTGTATGCGAATATGCGGCATTGAATGGGTGTCTGTAGCTTCATACTGTACAAGTTAACGTTAACTGTGCAAAAGTAGTTCGAATCCTGCTCTGAAGCAGGGTTTCACAACCTGGGAAAAAACTGGCTATATAAAGATTATCAAACTGTGAAAAAAGATAATTAAATTACTGTTTCTTATAAAACTAATTATGCCCCAAGAATGAGTCATAGAATCTGATAAGGTACTGAGATGTTTGGCTGTAGTTCTACTGTATATGGAACCAATAAATTTAATGTGATTGCTGTGTCAGAGACTTGGCTTGATGACGAGAAAGTACAAGATGTAGAACTGGAGGGATATAATTTGTTTACGGTTAACAGAGTTACTAAAAAAGGAGGTGGAGTTGCCTTGTATGTTGATATAGCGTTAAGATGCAGTTTGATTATAAGTATGTCACTAACTATAGAGAATATTTTGGAATGTTTAGACATAGAACACCAGAAGTCATTGCTGCCCTTGAGGAGGACCTTAAGAAACAAAACTGGAGTGAGGTTTATGTAAATGATGATCCTAATAGAGCCTATGATGCTTTCTTGAACATACTAATTGAACAATATGAAAAACACTGTTTCTATAAGATTGTAAGGGAGCGCAAAAATGGTGATAAACCATGGATTACTAAGGGAATAGAGAAGGCATGTAAAAAGAAAAATGCATTATATAGGAAATTTATAATAACTAGATCAAAACAAGCTGAGAATAAATATAAGATATATAAAAATAAATTAATACGTAAGATTTAGTAAAAAGGAATATTATTATAAATGACTGCAGGTATAAAAGTAACACTCAAGCAACATGGAAAGTACTCAATAGTATAATTAAAAAGAATATGGCAAAAGTAGATTATCCAAATTATTTTATAAATGATGATAAAAGATGATAAAAGAGTTATAGATAAGGTGAATGATATTGCCAGTAAATTTAATGAGTATTTTGTAAATATTGGATATAAGTTAGCAAATGAGATTGTGGTGCAAAGAAATGGGGATAGGGTAGAAGAAGTAAATATTTCCAGTAATAGTTATTCAATATTCATTAGGGGAGCTGATTAAAAGGAAATACTTGACATTGTCAATAACTCTAAGAGTAAAAAGTCAACTGATTGTAATGATATTGACATGTCATTATTAAAAAACGTTATGGAACATATAGTAAAACCATTTACATGTACAGTGGATACGGAAAGTATTCAGACCCCCTTAAATTTTTCACTCTTTGTTATATTGCAGCCATTTGCTAAAATCATTTAAGTTCATTTTTTTTCCTCATTAATGTACACACAGCACCCCATATTGACAGAAAAACACAGAATTGTTGACATTTTTGCAGATTTATTAAAAAAGAAAAACTGAAATATCACATGGTCCTAAGTATTCAGACCCTTTGCTGTGACACTCATATATTTAACTCAGGTGCTGTCCATTTCTTCTGATCATCCTTGAGATGGTTCTACACCTTCATTTGAGTCCAGTTGTGTTTGATTATACTGATTGGACTTGATTAGGAAAGCCACACACCTGTCTATATAAGACCTTACAGCTCACAGTGCCTGTCAGAGCAAATGAGAATCATGAGGTCAAAGGAACTGCCTGAAGAGCTCAGAGACAGAACTGTGGCAAGGCACAGATCTGGCCAAGGTTACAAAAAAAATTCTGCTGCACTTAAGGTTCCTAAGAGCACAGTGGCCTCCATAATCCTTAAATGGAAGACGTTTGGGATGACCAGAACCCTTCCTAGAGCTGTCCGTCCGGCCAAACTGAGCTATCGGGGGAGAAGAGCCTTGGTGAGAGAGGTAAAGAAGAACCCAAAGATCACTGTGGCTGAGCTCCAGAGATGCAGTCGGGAGATGGGAGAAAGTTGTAGAAAGTCAACCATCACTGCAGCCCTCCACCAGTCGGGGCTTTATGGCAGAGTGGCCCGACGGAAGCCTCTCCTTAGTGCAAGACACATGAAAGCCCGCATGGAGTTTGCTAAAAAACACCTGAAGGACTCCAAGATGGTGAGAAATAAGATTCTCTGGTCTGATGAGACCAAGATAGAACTTTTTGGCCTTAATTCTAAGCGGTATGTGTGGAGAAAACCAGGCACTGCTCATCACCTGTCCAATACAGTCCCAACAGTGAAGCATGGTGGTGGCAGCATCATGCTGTGGGGGTGTTTTTCAGCTGCAGGGACAGGACGACTGGTTGCAATCGAGGGAAAGATGAATGCGGCCAAGTACAGGGATATCCTGGATGAAAACCTTCTCCAGAGTGCTCAGGACCTCAGACTGGGCCGAAGGTTTACCTTCCAACAAGACAATGACCCTAAGCACACAGCTAAAATAACTAAATGAGTGGCTTCACAACAACTCCGTGACTGTTCTTGAATGGCCCTGCCAGAGCCCTGACTTAAACCCAATTGAGCATCTCTGGAGAGACCTAAAAATGGCTGTCCACCAACGTTTACCATCCAACCTGACAGAACTGGAGAGGATCTGCAAGGAGGAATGGCAGAGGATCCCCAAATCCAGGTGTGAAAATCGTTCCCAAAAAGACTCATGGCTGTATTAGATCAAAAGGGTGCTTCTACTAAATAAGGGTGCTTCTAGCAAAGGGTCTGAATACTTAGGACCATGTGATATTTCAGTTTTTATTTTTTAATAAATCTGCAAAAATGTCAACAATTCTGTGTTTTTCTGTCAATATGGGATGTTGTGTGTACATTAATGAGGAAAAAAAATGAACTTAAATGATTTTAGCAAATGGCTGCAATATAACAACGATTGAAAAATTTAAGGGGGTCTGAATACTTTCCGTACCCACTGTATTTGTAATCAGTCATTTTTAACAGGCATATTTCCAATTAATATGAAAGTAGCTAAAGTTATTTTCCAATTACAGACCAATTTCTCAGCTTTCCCAGTTCTCAAAAATGTTAGAGAAATTATTTGTGCACCGGCTTGATAATTTTATAGATAAACACAAATTATTGAGCGAACATCAGTATGGCTTTAGAGCAAATAGGTCGACCTCAATGGCAGTGATGGAACTGGTGGAAGAGATTTCCACTTCATTGGATAATAATGAATATACTGTGGGGGTGATCCTAGATTTAAAAAAGGTTTTGACACTATTGATCATGGCTTATTAATGATGAAAATGGAAAGATATGGTATAAGAGGAAAAGCCTTCTCTTGGTTAAAAAGTTACCTTGATGACAGATATCAATTTGTACAAATAATAAGCAGTGGCTTCAGCCTACATCTTTTTCGGTTATTATGTATATTTTTATTTCTTATGAAAAATTTATTGCAAGGACCGAAATAATTTTTTGTTGTTGTTGTTAAAAACCATACTCACCATCCTCACCATACTGGTCATAGATCACTCTCTTCTTTGGGTCACTCAGAACCTCATAAGCCTCTGCTATCTCCTTAAACTTCTCTTCAGCATTAGGATCCTTGTTTTTGTCTGGATGAAACTTTAGGGCCATCCTCCTGTAGGCTTTTTTGATTTCATCCTCATTAGAGCCTGAAGGTATGCCAAGGATCTTATAGTAATCCTTCCCCATGGCTTTAATTTACAGATAGAGTCCTTCCAGAACCACTCCAAGCTCTCTACAAAACAAAGGTGAAAATAAACAAGGTAACTAATAAAGAAATAAAAATGCATTCAGGTTATATTGAAGTTTCCTTTTAGTGTCAACATAAAAATAATTAGTTTTTCATTTTGGCAGAGTTTGCATTCAGTGTTGTTGTTTTGTTTTCTTAAAAGGAAGCGTTTGTGTTTCTTTTGCTCCATAAATGCTCACAGACTGGGTTTGTCACTGTTAAGTGTGAAATGTAAAACACAGAGTGGACCTATACCCAACTGATTATAGAACACTTTCCATTATTCAGTGCGTTGCTGACTGAGCCGTAGAAGGTTTGAAACAATTTTTTCATTGACGGGGCAGAAATATACAAATTAATTGGCTAATTTGTGTTTTACACTTAAAGTACTTAATATTGTTTAGGTTTTAATGAACTGTTACGTAATATAAAACGCACAGTCCAGTGGTGAGGCCAGAAATTTTAAAGTGAGTGGACCTTGGTGAAATAGGGTGGACCTCAATGCTAACTCTCAAATTACATTTTACAATAGTCCTACAAGGACTAAAAATTATTTGACAATTAAGATTAGTTTAATTTGACTTATTGTCAACCAACTGTTTATTGAAAACAACAAAATACATTAATTAATAAAATAACTAGTGTAATAATAACAGAATAAGAACAATAAACAAAGGTAATAATGTGCGGCGTGTCAAAGGTTTCTTTTTACAGTGTTTTTTGCAGAGTTGATGTCTGTTGATTTCTTGAATGCAATGGCCAATCAGAGGCGTTTAACTCAGAATCCGCTCAAAGCCAGAGTTTTGAACTGTACGCTCACAAATCCTCTCTTTATAACAAAAAAGTGTACACATTATGTAAATAGAAGATTCATTGTGCAGTGTAGACAGATTCTGTTGAGTGATAAAGTCTAGGCGATGTATTAGTTCAGAATTTAAATAAATCTTTTGTTTTGCTTGCAGCGGCCATGTAGCCTATACTCGCTGCAAAGTTTCAAGAGTGACATCCACTAAATTCATGTATTTGAGCAATTATTATTGTCATGTATGTGTGATTTATTTCTTCTTTTTCAACAAAATAATTATTTTGTGTCTCATTTGATTGGGTGGACCAGCCGTCAGTCTGATGGGGCCAGTGCCACCCTGGGGTCCCTTATGTAGGGCACAGCCACTGGCACAGTCTCTACCCACGGCATTTCAGACGTGCTGATATGAAGAACAGCGGCACTCCTGCTCGTTTGATATTACTTATGCCTATGTGCTGCAATCAGTCAGTGTCCACGATATTCATAAAAACACAGACAGTAGACATAAATATTACACAGCAATATTCTACAATCATATTTCATAGAGGCCAAGAAAGGTTTTAGTGTCACACAGCACCGCGAAGGACATATTTGAAACTGTATGTATAGCGCTGAGTGCAGCTCTTGATCATTTGAGCGTGTCGTTTGGGCGGCACTGCAGAAAGAAACACTAACAAAGACTTTATGTTCAGCATATTATACAGAGCAGTTTCGATTTACACACATAAACACGCATGCATTTAAAAAGTGTCGTTGCATTTAGGCTATTTGCTTGTTTGATCTTTTCCGTTTGACTGAAAAAAACGATTTGTCTACAATACACAAAGCCATATATACCCACTGGATCACGAACAAATTCATTAAAGCTCACCAGTTACAATATCTGCTGAACAATGATGCCGGTTTGCCGCATCCGACAGGAAATCCTCATCACTAAACCAAAACCTCTGAGGTCTCCCGGTATTCCTCTCCGGTATTTAATGATGTCATGATGACCACCAATGAAAAAATAACGCACGTCTGGTGACTGAGTGATATCTCACTGACGTCAGTTAGACAAGCCTGACCTCTTTATGTATTTTTCGCATAAAAATAGGTGTTAGATTATCCGCGTCTGCACCAGCATACAGCTATGGGCTCTGCAGAGTGTGCACATCAGGGTGCGATTAGACAACATCCTTAAATTAGACGCAAGCACAGATGAAATCAATACCGGCTGTGTCTCAAACCTTCTGAGCTGTCTAAGCAGCAGGCAGCGAGGTTTTGAAACACACGCACTCTCATAAAAGTAACGACTAGCTACTATAAGAATTCAAAAGCCTGTCATGATAACAGTCCTTGAACTGGTATTATGGCATATGTACAGTTATTGTATCAATATCTATCATTACTATTAATTAGAAACCGAAATGGTATTTTATAATAATTCTCGATGAGCTACTGAAGTTGTCAAAATCTCTCCGCGGCATGACTAAAGCTTTTAAGAACAGACTAGACTTCAATATCTCACAGTGAAATCTTACAGGAGAGGATAAAGACTGTCAATATGTGTTTCACTTGAATTTGTGAAGGTATACAGAATTGAAAAAAAGAGCTTACCGTGTGAAAATATCCTTTAGCTGTCTGCCGGTTAGAGCTGCATGACATTCTACTCCATTCCTTTAGCCACGCCCCCAATTTACATACGCCCCGCCCCGCACAGCCTACAAATAAATCACTTCAAGCAAGAATCATCTCAAGTGCACTGTAGATATCTGACAAAGTGTGCTTTACAAGTGAATTTACAAAAAGTTTTTTTTTTTTTTTAAATGAATGAAATGATTAAAATATATTTGACCATTTTTATGGACTAATAGTCTAGTGGACACTCATGCAACTATTTTTCACCACATAAATTTGATTTGAAATATTACCAGATTTGACTAATGTTAATTCTAAACACTTATTTTCTTTAAATGTACAGTCATATGTCTGCAGTTTCTGCTTTTAAAGGATTAGTTCACTTCTGAATTAAAATTTCCTGATAATTTACTCAGCCCCATGTCAATAAGGATGTTCATGTCTTTCTTTCTTCATTCGAAAGGAATTAAGGTTTTTGAGGAAAACATTCCAGGATTTTTCTCCATACAGTGGACTTGGGTACAATGGGTCCAAAGGTCCAAATTGCAGTTTCAGTGCAGTTTCAAAGGGCTCTACATGTTCCCAGCCAAGGAATAAGGATCTTATTTTGCAAAACGATCAGTCATTTTGAAGTGAACTAATCCTTTAACCTCGAGTAACATTGTGTATTTGACAAATGAGAGCTGATTTTGAGACAGGTAGAGAGAAAAAGATTCATAGAGCAAGTATACGTATATAATGACATGATGCAGTATCCACAGTTTTTCTACTGTTTATGTTCCTCTCCACCTCCCATCATGTGCTCTTCACTCAAGCAGAACCTGAGCACTCATATCTCTAGGAATAATTGGGCTCAAAAGAGCTGTCTGGCCCCAGATCAGGCTTTTACATTAACACAGCAGGGGACAAGACTCTCCACTGATGTCTGGAATCGTACTCATCTAATGTCACTCCGCACTCTAAGGTATTTCTATACATTCAGCCTCCTTTGTGTACATGCAGGCTCTATTCAGGAACACTGTTATATAAGTTAACATTCAAGGCACCCTTGGATTTTCCTCTGTACCTTTTGAACTTTTTAAATCCATTAGCTGCTTATTTTTCAGTTTCTGAATATTTCTAAAACTAGTCACACTGAAGTCAATCCATGTTACGCAATGCTCTGAGAGTCGGGAATGGATTTGTGCATTTTGAAGGCAGACAGATAAAGAGTGTTTATACAAACCAAAACAGTTATGGCTGCCGACATTCTTCAGAATATCTTCATTTAAAAGAAAGAAAGGCATACAGGTTTGAAATGACATGAGGGTGAGTAAATGATAACAGAATTTTAATTTTTGGGTTGAATTATCCCTTTAAAGGTGCCCTAGAATCAAAAATTGGATTTACCTTGGCATAGTTGAATAACAAGAGTTCAGTACATGGAAAAGACATACATTGAGTTTCAAACTCCATTGCTTCCTCCTTCTTATGTAAATCTCATTTGTTTAAAAGACCTCCGAAAAACAGGCGAATCTCAACATAACACTGACTGTTACGTAACAGTCGGGATCATTAATATGTACGCCCCCAATATTTGCATATGCCAGCCCATGTTCAAGGCATTACACAAGGGCAGCCAGTATTAACGTCTGGATCTGTGCACAGATGAATCATCAGACTTCACTGTTACAAATAAATGTAAATTTACAGGTAATGGTCTGACTATTAAATATTTAACTTGCAGTGTGTATAATGCATAAACACAACTTCATTCTTTATAAATCTCTCCAACAGTGTGTAATGTTAACCCGTTAGCGCACGATTTAAAGGGGCCGCAGCCTGAATCGGTGCATAGTTAATGATGCCCCAAAATAGGCAGTTAAAATAATTAATTTAAAAAAATCTATGGGGTATTTTGAGCTGAAACTTCACAGACACATTCAGGGGACACCTTAGACTTATATTAGTTATATTACATCTTGTAAAAACTGGTTCTAGGGCACCTTTAACATTTGATTATTAGACATATTTCTGGAGGGGGTTTTAAATCATTATTTGTGATTTTTGGGCAGTGTTCATATTATATAAAAAATAACAAATAAAATAATAATAATAATAATGAAATATAATATTAGGTCAATTTTTCGATATCTACAAAACAATAAAAAATATCTGTATGAAAATAATATGTAAAATGTTTGAATTACCCTGTACAGTTTACTAAACCAGCCTATTTTCAAGTCACTATATTTACTGTAAAATCAACTTTTCCCTTAAAAATAAAAATTTATGAAAATCAAACTTGTTCATAATAAATGTAGTATCATGCTGTATTCCATTTATTAGATTATTTGAGTGAAATCTAATTTCAAAATCCCCATGTCTTAGTTATTTGTATAAAGTTAGCTCACATCTTTAAATAGCCAGAAGTGAAGAGCGGCTGAAAGAGGTGGACTGCTGGGAATAAGAGCACCTGAATCATCAGAGTACTTGAGTGTGGAGGAGAAATGTAAATGATTGAGTGACTCAGAACCTCCCACAGGCGACAACTTAAGAGCAGTGACTCTGCCATATTACTGATATTCATTTAACCCCTTACTTGCAGTACAAGACGAAGGCCCTGAGTTAAATAATTGTTGTTTTTATTAATTGTAAGTTGCGGTGACAGATATAGACATCACACAGGTGTTAGGAAACCTCTCTCAGTATTCATCCATGGGGCAGTTTGATCATCATAAGCAAGTTCTCTGTCCCAAACAGTCGAGGATTCCCCTAAAGGCGCAGCTCCATACAGAAATACCCCCAACCCACAGCTAGATAAGTGTCTCCATGGCAACCAGCTCTACAGACTGTACCTCCACTGTCCATCCACCTCTTCAGCTCTACGTGACTAAACGATTAAATGACTTAATAAACAAAAAAAATCCCACTCACATGTCTAACTAACTGATTTCTTTCAGTGCAGGGGTGGCATATACAAGTGGAGGCTTTCTTTTATAAAACCTACTTCTTTGTGGAGCACCTGTATGACACAACGTACGTCATTTAATGGTCATACAGAAGCGAGAACACTGTCTGTACAAATGGAGAGGAGAGAGAGAGAGAGAGTGAGAGAGCACACTGGGTAACAGAACAAATTTCACAAACAAAATGTACTTCAGCACCAGACAGCATAATGGTAGCCATGACAACTGGACCCAGAGCTAGACAGTGCATATATATTTCTATGTCAATGTCTTCTGACACCAGTGAAATCTGTCTATACAAAACAGAGGTTTATTTCATTGGGGAGTTTAGAGATGACAGTTTAGTGTAATTGATCATGTTCTCTGCTGTAATTTAACTCATTAATTTCATCAACTCTTTAAAGGACAGTCCACCCAAAAATGAAACATCTGTCAGCATTTTCTCATCCTCATATTGTTCCAAAGTGGAACACAAAAAGATGTCCAAGCTGCTCTTTTTCTATATACAATAAAGGTGAATGGTGTCCAACACACACTGGGTTTCCATGTTTTATGGGGACTTTCAATAGACGACCTGATTTTTATACTGTACAAACTGTATATTCTATCCCTAACCCTAAACACAACCCTCACAGAAAACTTTCTGCATTTTTACCTTTTTAAAAAACATCATTTAGTAAAAATATTGAAAAGAGAATAAATATTAAGAGAGTGAACATTTTGTATTAAGAGGTAATGTAACATTTACACAGAAATAGTTTCATTAAATTTGATCAGAGAAGGATTTATTTGCAGAATTCAGAAGACGTTCCTGAAGTATAGCGCGTCATCACTCAGAAACGTCTGTGGGCTGCAGACCCAAAGGTTAAAATGACACCTCTTAGCATGATTCAGCTGAAAATGTGGTGAACACCAAAGAGACTAAGAGATTCTTATCCCTGTGATAATCAAATCTATGAGAAATACACACAAATACAAAATCCTGCTTGTTTCTTCGGCAAATGTAACAAATCTGTTTTGGCTGATGACACAACTGGTGCTGTATCTCTGATACTGGTATTTTCCAGCTGTAAATATGTGGGCAGAGGAATATCTGTTTCAAAATACATTTATAGAAGTACATTCTGTTTCTATGAGGTGAATGTCTGCTCATATAACAGTTCGTGATGGAGACCCCCTTGATAGCTCGCAGCATGTATATGTTATTACCTTGTTAAAAAGTGTCACTTAAGTCACTGACACTTGACACAGAGTTATATAGGAACTAATATTTAAGTACTTATAGAGAAGAGAGTTTTCTCTGATTTTATATATTTACATATATATATATATATATATATATATATATATATATATATATACACAGTACAGTCCAAAAGTTTGGAACCACTAAGATTTTTAATGTTTTTAAAAGAAGTTTCGTCTGCTCACCAAGGCTACATTTATTTAATTAAAAATACAGTAAAAACAGTAATATTGTGAAATATTATTACAATTTAAAATAACTGTTTTCTATTTGAATATATTTCACAAAGTAATTTATTCCTGTGATGGCAAAGCTGAATTTTCAGCATCATTACTCCAGTCTTCAGTGTCACATGATCCTTCAGAAATCATTCTAATATGCTGATCTGCTGCTCAAGAAACATTTAATGTGTACAATTGTACAAAATATTTGTGTACAATATTTTTTTTCAGGATTATTTGATGAATAGAAAGTTCAAAAGAACAGTGTTTATCTGAAATCTAATATTTTGTAACATTATAAATGTCTTTACTGCCACTTTTGATTGATTTAATGCATCCTTGCTGAATAAAAGTATTCATTTCTTTAATTTCTTTTCAAAAAAATAAAACTAAAAATTCTTACTGACCCCAAACTTTTGAACGGTAGTGTATAATGCTACAGAAGCTTTGTATTTCAGATAAATGCTGTTCTTTTGAACTTTCTATTAATCAAGTAATCCTGAAAAAAAAGTACACAACTGTTTTCAACATTGAAAATAATCATAAATGTTTATTGAGCAGCAAATCAGCATATTAGAATGATTTCTGAAGGATCATGTGACACTGAAGACTGGAGTAACGATGCTGAAAATTCAGCTTTGCATCACAGGAATAAATTACTTTGTCAAATATATTTAAATAGTACACAGTTATTTTAAATTGTAATAATATTTCACAATTTTACTGTTTTTTTACTGTATTTTTAATTAAATAAATGTAGCCTTGGTGAGCAGACGAAACTTCTTTTAAAAACATTAAAAATCTTAGTGGTTCCAAACTTTTGGACTGTACTATATATATATATATATATATATATATATATATATATATATATATATATATATATATATATATATATATATATATATATATATATATATCAGATATGTTTAGGTTCAGTAATCTCACTTTAATGGCAATTAATAGGTCCTTTTCATTGCCATTAATGTGAAATAACTGAACATAAACATACAAGCTTGATAAAAATGCTCATTTTATAAGAAAATTTCAGACAGCACTTAGAGGCTTTTTCATCTGAAGTCTTCATATATATATATATATATATATATATATATATGGTGACATAGTAGAGTGGACATCCCATAAAGACAAGTGGAAATTCTGAGCCATGTTCTGGTTCATACTCATGGCACTCACTGTCCCTCTCCTAAAACAGCACGATGACTCAGGCGCACTGCTGCACTGCTTTTCCAACACTGTAAACTTTTGTTTAATACACTCATAAGCCAATCAGTGAGAAACAGAAAGAGGGTTGTGAACCCATAGAGGGAAGATTTTTCTTAATAAGCCTTGTCAGACTTAATAATGGAAATGTGGCAACTAAAGTTGGCTGATATATTAAAAGAGATCCATCACTAACAACTGGCAGTTAATCCTCATAAGTCATGTGTTTCATTAGTGCTGTATTGCAGATAGGATCTCCCGTGTAAGTGCAATGCAGTCCCAGTTTTCAGCGCAAGATTTATTGTTTCTATAATATAATAGGATATTTACCAATCAAACAGCAATAATCTTTGAGGCCTCTCATATGAAAGCTCAATGACTTGATAACATATAATTTCTTTGCGTTTGTCAGAAGAACCTCTATGGCTTTTACAAGTATACAAATGTTCATCAAATGTTCATATGCATATCATGTATTTCATCCTAAGCCAAAAAGAGGCTAATGATTGTTCATACAGAGGACAAACTCTGTCAGAAAACTTTCAGTGTCACAGTCTTTCTCTAAAATGTGATAAAAGAAAGTTGAAATAAGGTAACTGTGATAGAGTGGATGTTCAAACTACAACACAGCGTATGAGTATCTTGGGGTTCTGACGAGGTCAGCTTATTAAAGTCTCATCCGCTTGTACCTCAGACAGCCGCACACACACACACACACACTCGCAGGCCTTTAGCGCTGCTTCTGTTGCCTCCACCACTAACACACTCTGAAGATGAGAAAACTACTAATGAGCCTCTTACATCACAGCTCTGGTTCATTACAAACACTGAAGAGTAACTGTTAGCCAGATAGCCAGAGGAAAAACTAATTGTATCATAAGATAAAATTTGAGCTTTTCAAGCATTTTAAAGGATCAGTTCACTTTTAAATACACTTTTCCTAATAAATTTACTCACCCCCATGTCATCCAAGATGTTCATGTCTTTCTTTCGTCAGTCGAAAAGAAATGAAGGTTTTTGAGGAAAACATTCCAGGATTTTTCTCCATATAGTGCATTTCAATGGCTACCAACAGATTGAAGGTCAAAATTACAGTTTCAGTGCAGCTTCAAGAGCTTTAAACGATACCAGATGAGTAATAAGGGTCTTATCTAGCGAATCGATCGGTCATTTTCGAAAAAAATACAACTGTATATGCTTTATAAACAAATCCCCTTGAACGTACTTTCCGCTTCCGCATTCTTCATAACGCTTACGCTGAATGTCCTACGCCTTCCCTATTCAACTTACGGAAAAAACTAAACTGGCGCCACGTTCGTTCCGTAAGTAGAATAGGGAAGGCGTAGGACATTCAGCGTAAGCGTTATGAAGAATGCGGAAGCGGAAAGTACGTTCAAGGCGATATTTTGTTTTTTAAAGCATAAACGGTTGTATTTTTTTCAAAAATGACCGATCGTTTCGCTAGATAAGACCCTTATTACTCGTCTGGTATTGTTTAAAGCTCTTGAAGCTGCACTGAAACTGTAATTTTGACCTTCAATCTGTTGGTTGCCATTGAAATGCACTATATGGAGAAAAATCCTGGAATGTTTTCCTCAAAAACCTTCATTTCTTTTCGACTGACGAAAGAAAGACATGAACATCTTGGATGACATGGGGGTGAGTAAATTTATCAGGAAAAGTGTATTTAAAAGTGGACTAATCCTTTAAGCGTTTGAGCAATTCTGCAACTTTGAATATATGGACAGACCCTTTATCTTATCTTAAAACATCATTAGAAAATATTTTATCCAGCACTTAATAATGCTTATTTCAAAGTTTAGTGATTTAATACTATTTTATAAATGTGGTTATACATTACTGTTTGGGGTAATATTGGGGTCTGATTTATTTATTTATTTTTTAAATGAATAGTTTTATTCAGCAAGAACACATTAAACTGATCAAAAGTGACTGTAAAGAAATTTACAGATTTTGGACCCTGTACAGCTCGTGCCTCGGATACTCTGACAAAAACTAAAACATCTGTTTGGTTTTGATCATCATCTCTATCACGGTCATGCTCACATGACATTGCAGATCTTCATCATCATGAAAGTTTATTATCTGCATGCATTTTAAAACCATGTCAGTTTAAACTTCAGATATATAGTTTTCTGAGCGCACACATCTGAAGCACGCACAGAGAAAGCGGGCTGTCAGACGGTGCGTCCCATGAGTATTAAACTGATTTCTCTTACACGTCTTATTGCACATAAACCATTTATGCTAATAGAAAGTCTGTCAACATGTGGGCGGGGCCTGTGCAATATGACATCACATTGCATATGAACTGTTCTGAGACATTGCTTACAAGTGAATTTTGCATAATAGTTCCCCTTTAAAATATATTAAAATAGAAACCAGCTATTTTAAATTGTAATATGTCACAATATTAGTTTTTAGTGATTTTTTGATCAAATAAATGCAGCCTTGGTGAACATTAGAGAAAAATTCTTACCAAACCCAAACTTTTGAATGGTAGTGTAAAATGTACATATTCATTGTTTTTTTTTTATTTCAGTCCCTAGGAATATGTCGCACTGTTGTCATCATTAAAGGTACCATTCATAAAAAAGAAGGTTGTTTTGATATAAGGCTGCAGAGCACAGCTACAGGACTGGCAAGTAAAAAATAGATAAATAACTGAAGTGAGATATGTAATTAAATGTGGTAGACTGTGGGAGAAGCTTCAGAATTCCAGCTGGCACTGCATTAAATACAAGCTTCACAAGTTGATGGCACACGGTCAGATCACCATAAGCTACTATCTGTTTGTATCAACATGTTTTGAGGAGAAAAACATTGCTGCGTTAAAGCGAACTTCAGATCCTAGATGTTAACAGTGCCAAGCCATAGGGAGTTGATGCAGAACTCACAGCATATGAATTTTTTATTCTCTTCTGTTTACTTTTTTAATATGTGCATACATGCTACTGCACAGCTACTATACTTCAGCGTGTCGTTCTGACTCAGATGTGAAAGAATGTATAAACAGCTAAACATAAGTAAAGACACTGGCATGCCACATCTCAGTCTCCCATCTGCTGTCTGGGTACCCTGATAACACTCCCTCTGTAGCATCTATTAAAGTGGATGAGATCGCCATGGCAACCGCCATATCCTGAGATGTGAATTTCTTACACTTACACTGCCTCAAAAGGGTAAATCTGACCAATACCATTTTGTCAAATTAATATGGCTTTCTCTTATAGGTGGGAGCAATGGTGTGCAGATAAATGCTTTCATGTCAGTACTAAGACATTCAAAAATGTAAAAAAAAAAATCATAATTTGAAAGGAAGGGAAGGAGATCATACATACACATTTCCTTTGATTTTAGGTATTATTGACCTTGGTTATCATTTACATTTCCATGTACAGTACATTACAAGTAATTTGACACACTATGTTGTAAACGAATGACAGAAGAGCAATCATGGAACAGGAGGGGAAAATCACATTGAAAACATTTTAAGGCAAGTCATGTTCTATGCAACTTTATACTTCTTTTCATTGTACATTTATACAAGTGTCCAGGTTATTTCAATAGTTGTTCTGCTTGTTTTTATAAGAGGTTTTCTAAACATTATTCACATTATGCTCAACAGCATGACAGTGTCAATGACAATACGTACATCATGTTAATTTTATTTTATAATTTGGGCATCTGTTTGTTTGGGGAGGATCTAAACAGCTATAACTATGAACCCAATGTACAACGTGTTTATGCTGAAGTATTACAGAAACCAGTGAATGATCTGATATGAGAAAGTACAGAAAATGACCTCTGACGGTATAATAAAAGCATGCAGGGAATCCCCAGAAGTGCTGACCTATAATCTTTAGTCAAAAAAACTGCAACCAAATATGGAAATACCAACATGCTGGCAATAGTATCACAGAAATAGATTTTTCTCCAATTCAAACTAATATTAGTTCTAAAAATATTTCTATACACCTAAACAAATACAGCAGTAAGCACATTATTTCAATCTCATATGATCTAATAACAGCCATCTTGCAGTGGAGAAACAAAGTTTTTAAAAGGGGAAAGGAATGTGTGACGTCAGAATTGTGAACATTCTTTAAGGGAGCACTTCTATATTTAAAAATTAAGTGCACTTATCAGGCAAATCACATGCTGGAGCAGTTCATCTTGTTTGGACAATGTTGGCCAGACCAACAATTTTGATTAATACTTCATACAAACAATGAAAAGATAACAAAGGGAAAGATGATGCTCTCAAACATTCACTTTTTCATTGAAACAAAGATGTCCAATTTGATTTGTGTGCATGAGCTCATAAGGAATGCACTTATTAAAAAGCACATTACTAAAACATATTCAAAGAAAATGAAACCGAAATAAAATATAATATTTTGTAAATTCACCAGCATATTTGTTGTGCAAATCAAATAGGAGACATGCTAAATGTGATTCAGTGGATTATCATCAGATGGCACCTAAACTCCCCCAACATGGGAGGTCTAAAACATCCTCATACATGCTTCATAAAATCCGCACCACTCCAAAATAAATTATATAAATGACCACACAAATATTATGAGACCATGAACAGTATGCATGTTTGCTTGTGTGCTATTTCTGGTCTGAAACACTGAAGCAATGGATTCTTTTAAAAAAAGTGTTTCTCAACTTCAGTCAGGAATGTTTATGTCTCCCTATTTAAAAAACTAACAAGCTGATGAGTTAATTCAGGTGTTTTAATTAATGAGACATCTAAAACATTCTGGTAGAAGAGCCCCAAAGACTTGAGTTGAGAAACACTGCCTTAAAGGATGCCATTTTAAGGAAAAAATGGGGATATGAATGTGAAAACGAAAGAAAATGAGTGTACCTGGACCTGTTTTTTATAACGTTATGCACAGTCTAAAAAAATGACCACTGTCTCAGTGTCTAAAATCATGATTTTAATGCATTCCTCCCTATTATGTCCTTTTCCAGAAAACACCTAAGGTGGTTTAATGCTAGAGGCTCATTGCACTGATTCTCAACAAAGAGCACTCTAGCATCTCATCTGGAGTTGGACTTGTTGTCCTGGTTTTGACAGCAGTTGAATCTTGTTTTGAAGTTATAGCTAACGGATGATGTCCAGGTAATGCAGGTCAGTGTAGAGCGCATTGACCAGCAGGGTCAAAAGACTGTTGCTGTCACGCAGACAGTGACCTGGGTACCTGATGAATTGACAGGCCTGGTTCACAGACACATGCAGCTCTGAATACTGCTTATTACTCAGCATCGACTCCAGCACAGATAAGGCCTGAAGACAGAGAGCAATCATTCAAGGTACAGAAAAATACCATTTGCTTGTACTATAACAAATAATCATCAAATATCTAAAACATATTCCCATATAACTATCAGAAAGCCACACAACATTTGTTTAAGGGGGAAATAAAACCAGTAATACCAAGGTTTTGGGTCACATTTAGCAGTTCTGTCATGACAACTCTGAGTGTTTGGCATGGTAATGGTTATGACAATGTTGATATGTTTGGTCTTGGCGGAATAGATCTGCTACGCTGCTGCTACTGCTGATTTTTGCTGTTGCTGCAGCTGCAGAGCAAGTATGGGATTTGCTACTGCCAATACATACACGACATGCTGCTGTGAGCAAGTAAGACATTCTGCTGCTGTACAATATAACGTACATGAATTACCCTTAGCAGATCTATACAGGTGGAGCTGGGGAAGGTGGAGGGTTTCTGAATGCTAATCAAGTATTTGAAGGTTGCTCACTGGCTACTGATACAGCGGAACCCAATCAGCTGTGCCCTATAGAGAATATTGTGATTGCAAGCAGGTTGAGTTAAGAGCCTATTAGTAGGGTTGGGAATCGTAAGAAATTTTCCGGTTCTGCCGAACTATTCCGGTTCCGATTCCATTAAAATTATTAAACAACCAATAAAAATAGTAGTAAGGAAAAAAAGAGAATGTGATCTTTTAAAGATTTTATTCGTGCAGCTTTGTGCATCTCTCTCTCTCTGCATTGATATCTGACGTATATGAGCAGCGTGAGGGCTTTTCAGTGCATTCATCGCTATAATATTCATGAAGTGAGACGTCTCTATTAAATGATGCGCTCCCCGCACTTCACCTACCCATCACACCAGAACTGTTTTCGGAACTGAAACTCCAGTTACCTTCCGGAACCCAACCTATTAGCCTGCGCCATCTAGAGTTTCATGACAGAACTTGTATTTGTCTAAAAATGAAAATATTATATTATATTATACACTTTTATCCCATTCCCCGGAAACTCTTACCTGTTGGGCTTTAGTTGAGAGCTGCAGCTCTGTGCCTGGATGAAGACGCAGCTGATTCTCTGAGGGCACCTGGACCAGGAGAAATGCTGACATACTGCGCGCCACAACCCGAAACCTGACATACAGTAAGAAATGGAATTGTGAGGCATGCAATTCACACAATTCAACTTTTATGAGCTTTAATGGAGGATAGGAGTTACGTTTTACTTCCGATCTGGACATCAAACCAAAATTCTGTTTCTAGCTGTATTTCAACAACTCTCAAACTTCTCCCACCTGCTAGAAAGAGGGGATTTCCTCCCAAGGCCGATGGCTCCCAGGATGCCTGAGTTCAGTCTTTCTTCACCGAGCTGGACCAGACGGTTCTGGAACGCCATTAAGGCGAGAATCAGAGTGTCAAGTGCACCGGTGTCCTCTTGGTCCACCTGGATCTGCAGAAGCTCCAAGAATTTATGCCACCATAAAAACAGCTTTGCCTCATCAGCTGGACCACTGGAGGAACAGATGACACACTCGCTTAGGTCATTAATACAGGGTATCTGCAGGATTTTTAAAATATAATTTAAGTCTTTTGAAGACCTGCATACATAAAATTAATATCGTATTGGGGGGATGTAAGTCAATGTTTATGGTAACATCCTAAACCATAAAATGACTGTATTTAAACAACTTTGCAGTTTAAATAATACAAGTTGACAAAACAAGTTTTATAAAATGATAAACCCCACATTTCAGCCTTTAAATTATTTTTTTTTTTAAGAACAGGGATGTCAAAATTATAAATACAATGATTTTACAGTATATATTAATTTAAATTATGATTATATAATATTCTATATTATTATTAATATATTATTCTACAAACCCGATTCCAAAAAAGTTGGGACACTGTACAAATTGTGAATAAAAAAGGAATGCAATAATTTACAAATCTCATAAACTTATATTTTATTCACAATAGAATATAGATAACATATCAAATGTTGAAAGTGAGACATTTTGAAATGTCATGCCAAATATTGGCTCATTTTGGATTTCATGAGAGCTACACATTCCAAAAAAGTTGGGACAGGTAGCAATAAGAGGCCGGAAAAGTTAAATGTACAAATAAGGAACAGCTGGAGGACCAATTTGTAACTTATTAGGCCAATTGGCAACATGATTGGGTATAAAAAGAGCCTCTCAGAGTGGCAGTGTCTCTCAGAAGTCAAGATGGGCAGAGGATCACCAATTCCCCCAATGCTGCGGCGAAAAATAGTGGAGCAATATCAGAAAGGCGTTTCTCAGAGAAAAATTGCAAAGAGTTTGAAGTTATCATCATCTACAGTGCATAATATCATCCAAAGATTCAGAGAATCTGGAACAATCTCTGTGCGTAAGGGTCAAGGCCGGAAAACCATACTGGTTGCCTGAGATCTTTGGGCACTTAGACGGCACTGCATCACATACAGGAATGCTACTGTAATGGAAATCACAACACGGGCTCAGGAATACTTCCAGAAAACAGTGAACACAATCCACTGTGCCATTTGCTGTTGCCGGCTACAACTCTATAGGTCAAAAAAGAAGCCATATCTAAACATGATCCAGAAGCGCAGGCGTTTTCTCTGGGCCAAGGCTCATTTAAAATAGACTGTGGTAAAGAGGAAAACTGGTCTGTGGTCAGACGAATCAAAATTTGAAGTTCTTTTTGCAAAATTGGGATGTCGTGTCATCCGGACTAAAGAGGACAAGGACAACCCAAGTTGTTATCAGGGCTCAGTTCAGAAGCCTGCATCTCTGATGGTATGGGGTTGCATGAGTGCATGTGGCGTGGGCAGCTTACACATCTGGAAAGGCACCATCAATGCTGAAAGGTATATCCAAGTTCTAGAACAACATATGCTCCCATCCAGATGTCGTCTCTTTCAGGGAAGACCTTGCATTTTCCAACATGACAATGCCAGACCACATCAATTACAACATCATGGCTGCGTAGAAGAAGGATCTGGGTAGTGAAATTTCCAGCCTGCAGTCCAGATCTTTCACCCATAGAAAACATTTGGCGCATCAAAGAGGAAGATGCGACAAAGAAGACCTAAGACAGTTGAGCAACTAGACAGTTGAGCAACTAGACCTAAGACAGTTGAGCAACTAGAAGCCTGTATTAGACAAGAATGGGACAACATTCCTATTCCTAAACTTGAGCAACTTGTCTCCTCAGTCCCCAGACGTTTGCAGACTGTTATAAAAAGAAGAGGGGATGCCACACAGTGGTAAACATGGCCTTGTCCCAATTTTTTTGAGATGTGTTGATGCCATGAAATTTAAAATCAACTTATTTTTCCCTTAAAATGATACACTTTCTCAATTTAAACATTTGATATGTCATCTATGTTGTATTCTGAATAAAATATTGAAATTTGAAACTTCCACATCATTGCATTCTGTTTCAATTTGTACAGTGTCCCAACTTTTTGGGAATCGGGTTTGTACATTTTGTGAATGCACATTTGCTTCTTATGGATCTACTGGTTAACATTTACAACACTGTGCTGACCTTAAATTTGATAAAAAACAAACAAATGAAAGACTTTTTAAGGACCAATGGGGACCCTGGAATTGTCTCACAATAAGCACTAAAGGAAAAAGGGAAGTTATTTAATACCTCTGCAATCCTACACTGCTTCCATTCAGGTTTTTTTGCGTGCGTCCTTCAACATGTGAAAGAACACAATGCCACTATATGTGATAAAGAGCACGTTACCTAGGGAAGACCTGACTGATCCACGTGTTCAGCAGCATTAAGGTCTTCTTCTCATTCAGGAGGGTTTGCTCCAGGTTGAGCCTCTGGAGGATGTAGACGTACAGTGTGAGGTAACTGCCCAGGCTCAGGCTTTCCTGGATGAAGTCCTCAACAGTCAGCTCAGGAACCTGAAGAGAGACCAGGATGGGCCCCCAACCAGAGTACTGATCAGCACATCCACCTAAAAGTGAGACACACAAAATAATACTAGAAGATGTGGACATTTTAGACAGTTTTATAAGAAACTAAAACTCACTGTACTCTTTAATGGTACTGTAATGGGGAAAACATGCAAATGTTTTGATTCAGCCCAGATGTTTGCTTTTATGGCCAAAAGCTTACGCAGACATACCGTTTAAAATCTGTGACTAAGCCCAGAACAAGAATGAGCTATTATTACCGTCAGTGAAGTAGGAGAGAATACAGGCCTCAGTGGTGCGTGTCATGTGACGCACTGAGGCCAGGCATCTGCACGCAGCGGTTAGCAGGGGAAGAACCAAAGGACCCCGAGCTCGCTTTTCCACCCAGGAGTGGAGTTTAGTCCCGAGTCCCTCTGCTGTAGACATGCCAGCTTCATTCAGAAGAGTCAGCATCTCAGCAAACAGACTGCAGGTGGCCATGTGCCGCTGCTGGAGGTCTGTCTCTGAATGAGAGGACGAGACACATTAAGATCAGTTCATTCAAAATAAAGAGAGATACTGGTGCAGCCTGTCATGTTGTTCTAAGCTAAGATGCTAATTAGACATCAATGAATTTAAAAACACTTTCTGTAAATAAAAACTAAAACAACAGTAGTAGTTATTTGGATACCTGAATCCTGATTAAAAAAAAAAAAAAAGTATCCAGCTCTCCTCAGAAATAAGCAGCACAACAGTTTTCAACATGGGTAAAAATCCATTTTAAAACCTGTTTGCCACCTGATGTCACCTGCTGGAGTTTGGGTTCCTTGCTGCTGTCGCCTTTGGCTTGCTTAGCTTGGGACACTTGACATTTGATATTCAACAGTGTTTTGATATGCCTGCATTGACACTATTGGATGTGAACTGAGAACTGAACTGAGCTGGATGATGACATGACTGTTTACTCCAGTGCTGATGTAGATAAATTAACTAAATTTATAACTATTGATTCTTACATCGGAATGAATCAATACTGAATTTACTAAAGATGGATACTGACACCATTTTTTTAAAAAGCTGCTGTGCAGCCAAAATTATATACCAGTTATCACTGTAAAGCTGCTTTGACACAATCTGCATTGACGTGACTTGACTAATAATAAGAATTGACTCTTGAGTTCCAAATCAGCATATTAGAATGATTTCTGAAGGATCACGTGACACTGAAGACTGGAGCGGTGATGCTGAAAATTCAGCTTTGCCATCACAGAAATAAATGAAATTTTAAAATATATAAAACAGTAAAAGGTTTTTGAAACTGTAATGATATTTCACAATATTACTGTTTTTTGATCAAATAAATACAGATTTGATGAGCATAAGAGAATCTTACCGACCCCAAACTTCTTAATTGTTGAGTAGCTTGTTAAAAGTTAAAATCAGCCTTGTTGTAAGATATAATTAATATACATCTTTGTAAAATATGACCAAGGATTCTCCATTTAAACCCCTTATATTATTCAGACTTAAAATCTCAGGCTTCAGACAAGGAGTAAAATAACAAGATTTTTTAAGTGTCTTACTGAAATTAAGCTTTTTGTAGTCTAAACAGCATGTCTAAACAATTACAAACTACATGCATATTTTTGGAAGTGTGTTTCAGTTTGAATTCAAAATCGAGCATGGAAAGTGAACAGACACTAGGGTTGATTCAGAAATTACTGCACAATTTCTATGCATATTTAGATGTTGTAAATATAAATATATAGCATGCTCTAGCATGCCAAAGAGAGTTCACTGGTGTACTCAAGTGTGCAAATCAGTAGATCATATTTTAAATGTTTCTGGCAGGAGATTCATACATTAATGCACAGCAGTGCCTATCTGTGTCTGAATTCACTAGTTTCTTACTTTTCCCCCACTCTTGGCATTGTGCAAATGTCTTTGTCATTTACTATGGCAACCAATGTACTGAGTACTGAATGAACAAACAAATCTGATTTTGTCACCTTCTAAATGTCACCTTCTAAAGTACAAACAATCAATCTGAAAGAATGAATCTGAAAAACAAACCAGAACTGTGTGCGGTGTGAACATGATCCAGTGGTACACAGAACTACAAATTATGCTTATGCAATATTCTTGAGTCGCCTGCTGAGGGACGTGACAAGAAAATGAATGTGATATAGCAATGAAACTTTCTCCTCACCAGGAGGGCTGAAAATGACAATGTACTCCAGTAATTTCTCCATTTCTGTCTCCAGAGAAGAAAGACTGATGTTCCCATTTTGATCCAGAGAGGTCAGGAACTTCACCATGAGATGAAGGAAGGCTTGGCACTTTAAAGTCATGTCCTAACAGACACAAAACACACAGCAGCAGCAAATCATGATGCTGTAAAGATGTAGTTATACGTTTCATTCATTTACAGTGTGCAAACGTATCATCTAACCTTGTGATGTAACATTTGTGTGGTCGGCCCAAATCCAGCAGCCATTCTAAGCAATCTGATGACTTGTTGTGAAGAAATGTCATTATTGAGAACAAGGGATGCTGGGTAATGTGTGCTAACGTAGCGCATAACATTTTGATAAGAAGGATAATCCACTAGGTGCCAAGGCAGAGAAGCTGATTGGTCCAGGAGAGCGAGGATGGAAGACTCCTGTAGAAGTAAACCACAATAGATAAACCTCTAATAGTCACCCTTGTACATGATTAGGGTAAACAGGTGACCACTCACAGGCTTGCTGAGATCCTCTTTGGCCAGAAACACCATCAGGTAGAGGACAGAGACCACCATCGTCTGAGCTGAGGCGCTCATCTGGGGGCTGAGAGAGTCACTCAATACACTGACCCAGTTCACCTCACACAGCAGCTCTCCCATAAACAGGAAACAACTCTTTGGACTTCCCCGCTCCACCTGAACATCATGAAATTAAATTACTGTCAACGATCTATTACAATATGCTAGCTTACCTCAAACTACCTTAGATGTTACCAAATGTATACAGAATACTGTTCAGAAGTTTGGGGTCAGTATGATTTTTTATTTATTTATTTATTTATTTTGAAAGAAAGAAAGAAATTAATACTTTTAGTCAGCAAGAATGCATTAAATTGACCAAAAGTGACAGTAAATACTTTCATAATGTTATAAAAGATTCCTATTTCAAATAAATGCTGCTCTTTTGAACTTTCAGCAGCACAACTGTGTTTTTTTTTTTTTTTTATATTGATAATAAGAAATGTTTCTTCAGAATCAGAAAGAGCTTTATTGCCAGGTATGTTGTTTACACATACTAGGAATTTGTTTTAGTGACAGAAGCTCCACAGTGCAACAGAGTAACAGCGACAAGACAAGACACATAATAAAAAGAATAAAATAATAATATACAAATTTACAAGATAGACAAAGTGCAAAAAAAGCAAAAGAAAATATATATTATAGACAATTGTATGTACAATTATGTGTGCAAATTGAGATATAAATAAGTGTTTTAAGTAAATAATGTGTAATAGTGTTATGTGTTCCGTGTTTGTCAAGTGTTCATGAGATGGATTGCTTGAGGGAAGAAACTGTTCCTGTGTCTGGTCGTTCTGGTGCTCAGGGCTCTGTAGCGTCGACCGGATGGCAACAGTTCAAAGAGGGAGTGTGCTGGATGTGAGGGGTCCAGAGTGATCTTCTTTGCCCTTTTTCTCACTCTGGATAAGTACAGTTCTTGGAGAGTGGGGAGGGTTGTGCCAATGATTCGCTCAGCAGACCGGACTACCCTCTGTAGTCTTCTGAGGTCAGATTTGGTAGCTGAGCTGAACCAGACGGTAATTGAAGTGCAGAGGATGGATTCGATGATGGCAGAGTAGAACTGTTTCAGCAGCTCCTGTGGTAGGTTGAACTTCCTCAGCTGGCGAAGGAAGTACAACCTCTGCTGGGCCTTTTTCACAATGGACTCGATGTGGTTGTCCCACTTCAGGTCCTGGGAGATGGTGGTGCCCAGGAACCTGAATGACTCCACTGCTGCCACAGTGCTGTTCATGATGGTGAGTGGGGGGAGAGCAGGGGGGTTTCTCCTGAAGTCCACGGTCATCTCCACTGTCTTGAGCGTGTTGAGCTCCAGGTTGTTAAGACTGCACCAGACAGCCAGCTGTTCAACCTCCAGTCTGTAAGCAGACTCGTCACCGTCCTGGATGAGGCCGATCAGTGTGGTGTCATCCGCAAACTTCAGGAGCTTGACAGAGGGGTCTTTTGAGGTGCAGTCGTTGGTGTACAGGGAGAAGAGCAGTGGGGAGAGAACACAGCCCTGAGGGGCGCCGGTGCTGATGGTGAGGGTGCTGGATGAGAATTTTCCCAGCCTCACTAGCTGCTGCCTGTCTGTCAGGAAGCTGGTGATCCACTGACAGACAGAGGTGGGCACGGAGAGCTGAG
Source organism: Megalobrama amblycephala (assembly GCF_018812025.1). Taxonomy (NCBI): domain Eukaryota; kingdom Metazoa; phylum Chordata; class Actinopteri; order Cypriniformes; family Xenocyprididae; genus Megalobrama; species Megalobrama amblycephala. The sequence goes on from NC_063047.1 coordinate 21,690,172, forward strand.
TTAGTTTAGGCTGGAGGAGTGATGGGACGATGGTGTTAAAAGCAGAGCTGAAGTCCACAAACAGGATCCTCACATAAGTCCCTGGTCTGTCCAGATGCTGGAGAACATAATGCAGTCCCATATTGACTGCATCATCCACAGACCTGTTTGCTCGGTAAGCAAACTGCAGGGGGTCCAGTAAGGGTCCAGTGATGTCCTTCAGAAAAGCCAGAACCAGTCTTTCAAATGACTTCATGGCCACAGACGTTAGAGCCACAGGTCTGTAGTCATTTAGTCCAGTAATTTTGGGTTTCTTTGGGACGGGGATGATGGTGGAGCGTTTGAAGCATGAGGGGACTTCGCACAGCTCCAGTGATCTGTTGAAGATCTGTGTGAAGATGGGGGCCAGCTGGTCAGCGCAGGTTTTCAGACAGGCTGGTGAAACGCTGTCTGGGCCTGGTGCCTTTCTTCTCTTGTTCTTTCTGAAGACCTGGCGCACGTCATCTTCACTGAACTGAATTGCAGGTGTGGGGGAGAGGGGGTTGATGGAGGTGTGAATGGTGATTTTTCAAACCTGCAATAAAACCCATTCAGATCGTCTGCCAGTTGTTGATTCTCCACAGAGCTGGGGGATGGTGTCTTGTAGTTGGTGATAACTTTCAGACCTTTCCACACTGAAGCTGTGTCATTAGAAGAGAACTGATTCCGAAGTTTATCAGAATAATTCCTCTTTGCCACTCTGATCTCCTTTTCCAGTGTGTATTTGGCCTGTTTGTACAAGACTCTGTCCCCTTTTCTGCGAGCATCTTCTTTGGCCTGACGGAGCTGGCTGAGTTTTGCAGTGAACCAGGGTTTGTCGTTGTTGTAAGATAAATGAGTCTTTGTAGGAATGCACAGATCCTCACAGAAACTGATATATGATGTAACAGTCTCTGTGAGCTCGTCCAGATCGGTGGCAGCAGCTTCAAAAACACTCCAATCAGTCCATTCGAAACAGGCTTGTAAAGCCCGCTCTGTTTCGGTGGTCCATCTCTTTACAGTCTTTGCTACAGGTTTAGCTGATTTCAGTTTCTGCCTGTAGGTTGGTATGAGATGAACTAGACAGTGATCAGAGAGCCCCAAAGCTGCCCGTGGGACAGAGTGATATGCATCCTTTATTGCTGTGTAACAGTGATCCAGTGTATTACTGTCTCTGGTGGGACAAGTAACATGCTGTCTGTATTTTGGAAGTTCACGTGAGAGAACCGCTTTATTAAAGTCCCCGAGAATGATGAGAACAGAGTCCGGGTGTTGTTGCTCGCTCTCTGTGATCATATCAGCAAGTATCTGTAAAGCCGAGCTCACGTGCGCTTGCGGAGGAATGTAGACGCTCACCAGAATGAACGAGCAAAACTCCCGCGGCGAATAGAACGGTTTGCAGTTAATGAAGAGTGTTTCAAGATCTGGACAGCACATCTTCTTTAACACCGTTACATCTGAACACCACCTTTCGTTGATGTAAAAGCACGTCCCGCCGCCGCGCGATTTCCCCGTTGATTCTGCGTCGCGATCTGATCTAAACAGCTGAAAGCCCGGCAGACTTAACACGCTGTCCGGAATGGCGTCGTTCAGCCAGGTTTCCGTGAAGCACAGAGCAGCCGAGTTCGAGAAATCTTTATTTGTCCGGGAGAGCAGAAGGAGTTCGTCCGTTTTGTTGGGCAGAGAGCGGAGATTCGCCAGATGGATGCTAGGCAGCGGCGTTCTTAATCCGCGCTGTCTGAGCTTCACGAGGGCGCCGGCGCGCTTTCCCCGTCTGCGCGTCCTGAAGCGTCTAAACAGCGCTGCCGCTCCGCCGACTACAACATTCAACAAAACGTCTGAATAATCGAAATCCGGTAAAAGATTTTGTGGTGTGTACTGCCGAATGTTCAGCAGTTCATCCCTGGTAAAACTGATGGTGTTTGAAAAAACAGAAAACAGGAAAAACTAACAAAAACAGAACAAACACTGAAGAGCTAAGCACTGTGGCTGCCATGCGCGGCGCCATCTTGTTTCTTGAGCAGCAAATCAGCATATTAGAATGATTTCTCAAGGATCATGTGACACTGAAGACTGGAGTAATGGCTGATGAAAATTCAGCTCTGCAATCACAAGAATAAATTACATTTTAAAATATATTAAAGGTCCCGTTTTTCGTGGTTTTTTGAAGCTTTGATTGTGTTTATAGTGTGCAATATAACATGTGTTCATGTTTCGCGTGTAAAAAAACACAGTATTTTTCACATAATTTACTTATCTGTATACCGCTGTTTCCACTGTCATAAAAACGGGCTGATGACTTCCTTGTTCTATGAAGTCCCTCCTTCAGAAATACGTAACGAGTTCTGATTGTGCCAGCGGTTCCTGTGTTGTGATTCGACAGCAGTTTAGCGCATCTTGCCCGGAAAGGTCACGCCTCTTACCATAACGTGGAGATGCACGCGCTCAGTGTTATTGTAAACATGTCTTTAATTTTACACTATCAATTTGAGCCGGAATCAGACCCGGTGATTGGACTGCGGGATGAAAATAACAGCGTTTCGACGACATGGCGACAAACACACTCTACAAACGCAACTCTTGTGTATTCCTGTGGGCGGAGGTTAGTCAAAAAACTGTTTTAGTGACGTAATTAAAGAAGGAAGTAGAGGGATGTAGTCCAAACTGGCCGTTTGATGTAGGCGACTTCTGTTAAATAAAATATCTCGCTTGGCATTGAACTTTGAGCTTTAAAATTTTACAGATTTTATTTATACTCTAACAACAACATTACACACTAACTAAAGTTTGAAACATGGGATCACGAAGAACGGGACCTTTAAAATAGAAAACAGCTATTTAAAATTATAATATGTCAATTGTTTATCAAACTTATGACACTTCTAATAGGTCTAGATGGTTTTGAAACATCACACTCATCAACATTCTAGAGACCCTCAAACAAGTACAGGTAAAACATGAGATTTTAAAGTTTTTTAAGTCTCTTACATTGAAAAACTGGTTCATTAGTGTCTGTTCTGGATGCAGGTCCTTCCATGGCAAACAGCTGTACTCAGTGTGGTAGGTGTACAGCAGATACTCTGGCATCTTGGGAGATGTGCAGGTCTCACAGTAATGCATGAGATGAAGCCACAGAGCTCCTCTTTGTCCTGGCAACAAGCGATCTGCAACAAAAAAAAAAAAAAAAAGGATTTAAAAAGTAATTCTGATCACATGAATTTGAACTGAATATGTATTTGAACAGTTAAAAAATATTTGAGTAGAAAACAGAATTAATGAATCATGACTTGTGTGTTGTCTCCGTGGATGTTTACCTTTGAATTTCTCATGTAAAGTCTTCACCAAGCAGGCATATAAGCCCACTAAGCTCGCTGCAGCTGCAGCATCTGATTCAAGCCATGGAGAACAGCGGGGATGACTGTGACATACACAAGAGAGTTGTTACTCATCACTTCTGTCATCAGTGTTATAATAGCCAAACCACTGAGCCACATCAAAGCATACCTAGTGTTGTCAGTTTCAAGGACCAGAATCCACGGTTTAAAGAGTTTGGCCATTTTTGCATGCAGGTTCTCAAGAGCTGCATTAAGGAGAAAAGGATAGAATATTAAAAAATATGATTGCACAAATAGTTACTATGCACAGAATGTATTTTATTTTATTTCAATTTAAAAGAACTGCTTTCTATTTTAATATATTTTAAAATGTAATTTATTCCCGTGATGGCAAAGCTGAATTTTCAGCATCATTACTCCAGTCTTCAGTGTCACATGATCCTTTAGAAATCAGTCTAATATGCTGATTTGGTGCTCAAGAAACATTTCATATTATTATCAATGTTGAAAACAGTTGTGCTGCTTATTATTTTTGTGGAGACAGTGATACTTTTTTTTTTAGAATTCTTTGATGAATAGAAAGTTCAAACAAACATCATTTATTTAAAATAGAAATCTTTTATAATATTATAAATGTCTTTGCTGTTACTTTTGATCAATTTAGTGTGCCCTTGGTGAATAAAAGTATTAATTAAATTTTTAGTAAAAATCTTACTGTCCTCAAACCTTTGAACAATAGTGTATATCTATATAGTTGCAATGCATAAGAGAGATATATAAATTTATACCTTTGACCAGTCTGGGACTTCCTACTGGTTCTTTGCTGCAGTTGTTTAATTCCAGATGAATGACGTAGGTAATCAGATCTTCCCAAAACACCTTGACTTCCTCAATGTACGGCCCCCATTTTGAGAGGAGACCAAAGCTCCTGAAGTCCCCATTAGACAGACGGAGCTTCAGGAAGAACTTTGAGAGCCATTCGATTGTTTCATCCACCTAGAAAAAAAACGTATAATTGTAATGCTCTCCTTCAGTTCGAAGTGTTTAACACTAATAGAGCATGTGAATGAATACGTTTTTTATATTTCAAAAATAAGAGTGTTTTGTGTTACCTGTTGAGGAGAAAGGAGGATGGAGCGGGGTTTGTTTGTCTTTATCTTAGGATGAGGAGAACAGCCCAGCACTCTTAGTGACGTTCTCCAACAGTCTGGACTGAGAAGCTGCTCAGAAGAGCCTGCAGGAAAGTGAACAATGTTAATGTTTCCAAGGACAAACTGCTTTTTAAATTTTTTTTAAAGTACATATTCACTTATGACAAACTGTTCATGAAATCTGTGATGTTTACATTGAATGTTTATGAATTATGAATAGAAACATAATGGTAAACTACAAAAACAAGGTGAAAGAAGATTGATTAGACAGTCACATGAAAAACTACTATGACAGAAATCCATAGATAATCTAATCTACAAATGCAGGTCTGGACTGATATAGACTTAGTCTGCATACATATGATTTAGCAGATATGGACATTTGCAACAGAAATTTGATACTAAGCCAGGGTACCCCCAGGATCCTCCAAATGAAATTCAAGGCTTTTTAAGACCTTTTTAATACCATTTTAAATGAAATTCAATGCCAACTTCGTACCCATTCTGACAGAAGTATGAGGGGAAAATGTCAAATCTGTATAAATTTTGAACCCTAGAAAATAATTAATTCGGCATATATTTTTATACCTATACTATAAATATTTTATTTACCATAGGCCTACTAAATGTAAACAGCAGTGTCTCTCTCATTGTTACAGAGTGTAATATAATTATATAGGCTAATACTATGATGTAATTGATGTAATACTACTAATGTAATTGATGTAATACTACTAATATACTAATATAATACTATTAATTGCAATAGTCTGGTGCAACTTCTCACATCCAACAAGGTGCATGGAATAAAAAAAAATAGTAATTTAGGAACAAAACCAGCAACACTCATAGATGCCATGGAGGGGTCAGAAATAAACACAAAACTGAAGCTATATATATCAACTTTATTTTGCCAAAAAATAAAAATCTCTCATTGTTATTAGTTTTTAACATTTAGTGGAAGTAGGCTGTTTTCCTTTACTTCATGCTAGCTTAAATAAAATTAAAATCTTGCACTGAACAACACTGTACAGAACAAATACAACCCTTGAATACATTTGTACACTCTTCTGTTTCTTGACATGGTAGCATCGGACGCGTTTCGGTGATTTAAAACGACGCTCGTGACTTAAAGTCGAGTGCTTTTACTGTAATTTAGGCAAGCGCGCTCATAATAGAAGCGACGCGGTTGAGAGCGCGGCTCATGGTTGCATAGCAACGACAGACGCCACTGGAGCGAAAGCGCATTGGAAAGAAGGAGAATGCCGGCGCGGCCGCGTATGTGACGCGTACTAGAGAATAATAATTATAATAATAATAATAATTTAGCGGGCCGGATTATGTTTTATTTTTGAGATCAGTTGCGGGCCGTAAATGGCCCGCGGGCCGGCAGTTTGAGACCACTGGACTAGACTATCACAGAACGCTGACACAATCAGCAACCCAATGATATGGCGTTATTTTACTGTCTAATGTCGAGAGCACATTATTGTGACGCGAGAGCATATCAATGTAATGCGCGAGCGCAAATCTGTCCGCTCGCGCGCGGATATCCTTTGCTCTTGCGCAAATCTGTCCGCTCGCGCGCGGATTTCCTCTGCTCTCGCGCAAATCTGTCCGCTCGCGCGCGGATTTCCTATGCTCTCGCGCAAAACTGGACGCGTGCTCTTAAATATACAGTGCTCTCTTATGAACTGCCTCTCCTCTCGCTCAGATGCGTGTGCACACTCAAACTGTTTCCTGCGTGCTCAAACTGCACATGTGCGCTCACGAATCTTTCCGTGCTCTTCCAGAAATTAATTTGCTTTTGGATTAAACGCTGTCAAAAGTTATCAACCAATCAGAAGAGACGATTGATCCATGAAAATGATACGTGGAATCTTATTGGCTGAGATTGAATTGCGCCTGGAATTCTTTCTACAAAAATGGATATTTCATTTCTTTACAATTTAATAATATTTAATAATATTAATCAAAATGCAGGACATATCTTAGAAATGGCTTGGAATGGGGCGCTTGGATGTTTTCTATATTAATAAGCTATCACATTACAGGTCAAACCCCACTGAACGATTTATCAAAAACCATCATATTAGCCAATATCATGGACCAAAACATTAAATTAAACATTAATTAAAAACAAAAGATTAAACAACTAATAATGTTATAAATCAGTCTATTTAGAAATGTGTAAAATGTTATAAAGCCTATTTAAAAATATGTATTAATTTAAATGAATTCATTACAATATCGTTTGAAATTAATGAAGATATGATTCGTCCAGTGTTTTTAAATGAATTTCTTGAATTAATAATTCTGATCATCAAATACATTTTAACAGTCACTGGTCACCACCTACTGGCAGAACAGTGTAATAACATTAGTTTCAAAGGTCATTTATTGCTAAAATCAGTGTATATTCGGACTATAAATTGTTATTGCAATACTTGCATTATTATTTAATGTTTGCAACACAGAAGTAGCAATAGTGTGTTGTTGAAAACGCTTTGTGAAGCTGTTTAAAACATATAGTTTATGACCACTGCTTTCAGCGGCAATGCAAAACCAGGTTTAAATATTCCAATATGTTCGTAATTTCAAAGGTTTAATAGACATAACCGAATCATTGTCATTTAGGAATAAGATCGTTTTATTTTGATTAATCATGCATACATACGAGCTTAAGTATTTTTGTATGTCATGTTTTATACCCGACCTCAAAAGAAATTGACTATGGTGGTATATGTGATCTCCACATTTTAAGTATTAAGGGAATGATGATCTGACCTGATCTTGTTCGGTCTTAAATCAGAAGATATTTGTTGGTAATACTTTACAATAAGGTTTCATTAACATTATTTAACTGCATTAGTTAACATTAACTAATAATGAACTGCACTTCTACAGCATTTATTAATATTTGTTCATGTTAATTTCAACATTTACTAATACATTATTAAAATCAAAAGTTGTATTTGTTAACATTAGTAAATGCACTGTGAAGTAAACAACCAACAAACAGCTGTATTTTTAACCTTAACAAAGATTAATAATTACAGTAATGTATTGCACATTGTTAGTTTATGTTAGATAATACATTTAACTAATGTTAACAAATAAAAACCTTATTGTAAAATGTTACCTATTTTTTATATAAATTTCAACACAAAACGTATGACCACAATAACTTTAAGAAACATTTTTTGTTTGTTTGTTTAGATAAATTGGGGTTTGACCTGTAATGTGATGCAGTTACTAGGTTACATTTGATAAATATTATGAAATATCCATTTTTGTCGAAAGAATTCCAGGCGCAGTTCACTCTCAGCCAATAAGATTCCACGTATCATTTACATGGATCAGTCGTCTCTTCTGATTGGTTGATAACTTTTGACAGCGTTTAATCCAAAAGCAAATTAATTTCTGCAAGAGCACGGAGAGATTCGTGAGCGCACGTGTGCAGTTTCAGCGCGCAGGTCACGTTTGAGCACGCAGGAAACAGTTTGAGTGTGCACACGCAATATCTGAGCTAGAGGAGAGGCAGTTCATGAGAGAGCCCTGTATATTTGAGAGCGCGCGTCCAGTTTTGCGCGAGAGCATAGGAAATCCGCGCGCGAGCGGACAGATTTGCGCGAGAGCAAAGGAAATCCGCGCGCGAGCGGACAGATTTGCGCTCGCGCATTACATTGATATGCTCTCGCGTCACAATAATGTGCTCTCGACATTAGACAGTAAAATAACGCCATACATGATGATTTTCATTCAATCCGAGCACAGATATTGACTCGTATTACTCGTATAATACTCGTACTCGGCAGAAGTGCTTTATCCGTACCGGATACTCGTTTCAGCCGAGTATCCGGCTCATCTCTAGTAATTTACCTCACTTGCCTAGTAACCATAGTAACGGGTGCGCGAGCTTTCGCGCTTACTGCTATGACGTGGAGCGCGAGGTGCACTCAACATTACGCTGCATGAATTTTTAATTAGCCTACACTAGTAACAGTTCATTTTGTTACGGTATGAACTTAATCCTAGGAAAAGTTAAAAAATAAAAAAAATAAAAATAAGACCTTTGTAACGAAATCCAAGACTTTGTATACCAAATTCAAGGCTATTAAGGCCTTAATTTTATTTTATCAAATTTAAGACTTTTTCAATGCTTTTAAGACCCCGCGGGTACCCTGCTAAGCATAATATCTAACAGAAGTACAATCCTAAAAATCGACGGTTGTGACCCAAAATCACTCAATCAAAAATAACTGTTAGTCTGAGGTGATCAAATGAATGGACCCAATCAAATCCAAAAAAACAAATTTGTCTAGGTCAAAGAAAAGGAAAGTCATACTCTGCATGAGCAGACGAAGGAAGTCGCTGTAGTGGTCTGGAAACTGGTAAAGCAGCAGTTCAGTCCAGTGCTTGCAGAAGATGTTGAAGGGCATGAGGACTTCTGCCTCAGGTTCCAGCCCACAGGTGCACAGAGCCTGATGGATGATTTCCATCAGCCGGCTACGCTCAGAGAACAGAGGCTGCGTCGCTGACAGCCACTGAGTCAAGTCGAACTAGAAGCACAGAACAGATTATTTAATTAAACTTTCAAAAGGGAAAAGTTGCAATCATGAGCTACACATTTTAGAGTAAAAAGTAGAGCAATCAAAGTCTCAGAGGGCCACAGGAAGAATCCAGCATAAATCTTTTACATTTAAATGAGACTGTTTTGATCCACCAGCTATTTCTGCACAAAACATTTCATTAACTACTCTGAGGGTTTTGATATGGCAATATGCTAATAAAATCCTGTTTAAGGATATGACAGCACTACTTCACATAATTATGAACAAAACAGTGAATTCTTCTCCCAACGAAGCAAAAAAAATCTCATTAAATGCAACTTGACTGACAAACATTTACAGCATTATTCAATGAAGGCGAATTACTTTTGTGAGGAGCATGAATATGACATCACCGCTGTCTGTGTGAAGGGTGTTGACCACTTCCTCGTACAGAGAGACCAGCTCTGCGGGAGAGGCGTTTGGGGTGAAGTATGGTGAGAGCAGGTTACATAAGTGCCTGTTGAGCAGGATGGTCTTCAGCATGTGTTTACATTCTGATCGGACGTCCCGAATGAAGACCTATAATCAAAGACACACTGCATTTAGTCTGTATTACATGAAACGGGTAAGACAGAGCTGTAAACATAAAACCACAGACACTTTGAGAAAAGATTCACGTAAAAAGAGACAAATAAATTCAATTTAAAGGAAAAATAATTTGACAAAACATCTCCAAGTTTTAAAATTAGGGGTTAAATAATGTAACATAACAATAAAGTTCTCCTGAACATCGGGTTGAAGACGATACCTGACCCAGGATCTCAATACAGGACGTGAAGAACTGGCGAGTGGGTGGATGTCTCTGTGTGTCCTCACACACAAAGGACACTATCTGATAGAATGCAGCGATGCCCACCTTCAGTATGCCAGGGGATGCATTTAGTTTGTAAGCATTAACCAAAGCCCTAAACAAGAAAACGTGATATTTACATTTAGTGACACAAATTTAGAAAGTGTAGAAAATGAGTTGAGTGGCTACTGACGTGATAAAGTTCTCTGTGTGCACGGCCGCTTCAGCCAGATTTTGAGGAGGAGCTTTGATTCCATCAGCCTGTAGCTGTTTAATATCACTCTTCAGGCACTGGATCTGATTTTGCATTGGATCCAGTTTGTGCATTCTTGAGTACTGCAATACACAACGAAAGGGAGAAAGAGCTCATGAGGAATGTAGGATTTTTGGGCAGTTGCCAATTTGCCAAAAGAAGACAAGATTATTTAGGGAGAGATAAAAGGAATGGGATTTGGACACAGGCCGGATTTGAACATCACAGTTCAGTGGGTCTGGAACATGCTTGTGCAAACTGCTAGGCCATGGCTCCGATAGGTCTGGATATTAAATTTGATTGTGACAAAACCAAAAATTACAGCACAAAACAAAACACAATTCCAGTGTTATTTTAGTATTAAATTTGATTGTGACAAAACCAAAAATTACAGCACAAAACAAAACACAATTCCAGTGTTATTTTTAGTATATATATATTACTATAGTTTTTATTAATATTTTGAATTATATATATATATATATATATATATATATATATATATATATATATATATATATATATATATATATACAGTCGTGCTCAAAAGTTTACATACCCCTTGCAGAATCTGCAAAATGTTAATTATTTTAAAAAATTATTTTAGTCAAAAATTAGCTGAATTTATAAAAATGACCAGTTCAAAAATTTACATACCCTTGATTCTTAATACTATGTGTGGTTACCTGATGATCCACATGTTTTGTGATGGTTGTTCATGAGTCTCTTGTTTGTCCTGAACAGTTAAACTGCCCAACATTCTTCAGAAAAATCCTTCAGGTCCTAAAAATTCTTCAGTTTTCCAACATCTTTTGCATATTTGAACCCTTTCCAGCAGTGACTGTGTGATTTTAAGATTCATCTTTTCCCACTGAACATCAAGATAAATTTTACTTCATTTGTCTTCCGGGAAACATGTGAGTATCTTCTGTAGCTTCCGATGGGCAGTACTAAATTAAAAAATTAGATATTTAAACAAAATAAGACAAATTTGGACATCTTCATCTTGTTCAAGTGTTTTCACCCCCCGGGCCTTAATGCATTGTGTTTCCTTCTGGAGCATCAGTGAATGTTTGAACCTTTTTTAATAGTTGAGTTTGAGTCCCTCAGTCGTCCTCAGTGTGAAAAGATGGATCTCAAAATCACACAGTCACTGCTGGAAAGGGTTCAAATATGGAAAAGAAGCTGGAAATCTAAAGAATTTTTAGGACCTGAAGGATTTTTCTGAAGAATGTTGGGCAGTTTAACTGTTCAGGACAAACAAGAGACTCATGAACAACCATCACAAAACATAAAAACAGTTGTGGATCATCAGGTAACCACACACAGTATTAAGAATCAAGGGTATGTTAATTTTTGAACTGGTCATTTTTATAAATTCAGCTATTTTTTGACTATATGTAAAAATCTTTTATGCAAAATATCTCATTCAGCACAGTGATACATAAAAAATAACACATTTTGCATGATCCCTCTTATTTTGTTAAAATAATTAACATTTTCCATATTCTGCAAGGGGTATGTAAACTTTTGAGCACGACTATCCCCAAGTTTCAGATTTATTACGTTTACATTTTTTAAATAAAATATTCATATTTAATGTTATTTCAAATTTATTTCAGTAGAGTGGTGGAACTATGATGCATTTTTGTAGGCCAAAATCAGGAAGCGAGTTAGCATTTTAGCACCTCTGGTTCTATCATCCCAAAGTCAATGGGTTTTTTTAATGGGTTTTTAGTTAAATGGCTAAAATAAGGTCTGTGGGGAACACAAGCTCAAGATACTTTCACGTTTTATTCTATGACATAAAATACATCAGTATTAACCTACCTCGTGATTTTTAAGCTGTTACATGTCTTGAAAATGATGGTTGCTAACAAGTGGCTAAATCGGACTACAGAGGCTGTCGTCGACATTAAACGTCATCACGCCGAACAGGTGAGCTCAGTCCGCTTTTACAGCCTCGTTATGCTTATAGCTGCTCTTAAACTTTTTGCTTTGGCTTTTTCCTTCTGGCTACTGCACTTAGGTCTCAAAATTCACAAATGTTGTGTTCATCTGTGAAAATTATCTTGATGGACAAAATGTGTAAATATCATAAACTTTTGTTGATCACAGAACATATTTTTTGTGATATACTTTGGGAAACTCCTATTGGGTTTTTGTCAAGGGAACCAGCGGGATGCTAATTGCCGATTGGCCTACAAAGTGACGTCATAGTTCCACCAGTCATCATGGATTGCTGAAACTTTGACATCATGCTGATACCTAGTGGTGTGGATGTATTATTATACAAAAAAGCTTTTAGTTACCATTGCCACTGTAGAAACGTGCTAACTGCAGTCTGTCATGATTAATTACACAAGCAAAAATGTCCAATAATATGGGGGTTACCATGATAAAGTGAATGGTGTTCAGCAGGTCATGTGATTACAACATGGTGCCCCCATTAGGTGACTCTCCATATACCATAAAACAAGGGTGCCCAATCCTGTTCCTGGAGATCTACCCACCTGCAGAGTTCAGATCCAACCCTGCTCCAACACACCTGTCTGTAATAATCAAGCGCTCCTGAAGATCTTAATTAGCTGCTTCAGTTGTGTTTGATCAGGGTTGGAGCTGAACTTTGCAGGAAGGTAGATCTCCAAGAACAGGATTAGCACTCTTGCCATAAAACAACTTTTCTTTGGCTCCTGAATATGACTGAAGTCTTCATCTCATGTGAGTATAATTGATTTTAAGGTAACACATTATTTTAGTGTCATTGTTACATATGTTACATGTAGTTACTATAGTAATAACTATAAATTATGAATAATTACATGCAACTAGCCCTAGCCCTAAACCAAACCAAACCCTAATCCTAACCCTATATTAAGTACATATAGTTACTTATTATTACTCAGTACTTAAAAGTATAATTACAGTGTAACAAAGACACCTTAAAATAAAGTGTTTCAAATGTACTAATTTCTTTATCTGTAAAACCTTTTAATGAGAAAAATAAATACTAAGTACACCGTACAGATAGGGCAGAGCAGAAAGACACAAAATGGCTGATATGTGCTCACCTTTACAGTGATATGCGCGGGTCCCTGGCAGGGCTGTCCGCCTTTGCCACGGCACTCTAACTGCATTGAGAGCTGGTCTTCTCGGTTCATGTAGAGCTGCGGCAACACCTCCAACAGTTCATTGTCTAAAGCGACCTGCTGTGTTTCTCGGACCGTTGCCAACCTGAGAAGAGGACACAGTCATGATTTACAACATCATTCAGCATATACGAAGATGCAAATACAGCAATACAGATTATCACTGAATAATTTGAGAGGCTCCAGTTATTAAATCACTGGAGACTTCATTAACATGCACTTACAGACTATATCTTATGTGAATTTTGATATTACTTTATCAGTCAATAAATGCTTCAAAACTACAGATTGAGTGCTCATGAGTCTCACTTGGCTTGATGTTGGAGCTTAGCAAGGTCTTCCTGAATTAAGGCAGTGGAGATTTTCTCATCAGACAGACTCTCAGTGGGAATGTCAGGCACTGGAGCTTTCATAGGCACGAGCAACAGCGCCCCCTGGGGGGCAACATGCTTTCTCAGGTGCGAGAGAATACGTTCCCTTGCTGTAAAATAGTTAAGGAATATATGATTTAGTGCAAAAAGTACAATCTGCTGTTCAATTAATCTGTACAGCAAACTGTGGCCTAAGATCTAAATATCCAAAAGCAAAAAATACATGTTAACATCTTTTTATTATACAAAATTATAACTTGAATATGGTGAAAAAGGACTTGTTGTGACATAAATGCAGCCCCTGTAAATTAAGTATAACTATGCCTGAAGCAAACAACTGAAGCATTCCCTACTGTAGCATTTTGACTGTTATAAATTAGAGAGTCCAGATAGATATCGGAGAATGATTATCAGTGGAAAGTGGGCTCAGTACCAGCCAGAGGATTGATGAAGTCAGTAAAGTAGGAGGAGTTGGTGTTCTGGGAATGTGCAGGTTCATTCTTGATCTTTGACCACAGACTGAGCACTTCCTGCAGCTCATGCTGGACTCGCTCAATGTCCACATGCTCCATCCACACCTCCTAAAGGTGAAGTGACACAAACCTGGCTTCAATTTATTTTTCATTATGTTTTGTCAAAATTTGATCAAATAAATGCACCCTTGGTGAGCACAAGACTTGACATTTTATAATTGGAAGGGATGTTTTAAATAACATATTCATTAAAAACAATCCACTAAATTCTTTTATGGCTCACAGTCCTCTTAAAGACCAAAACATTTCAGAATGCACTCTGCTAGATTCGAACAAACCCTCACCTGCTGGCGCTGCATGATTTTGGCTAGGCGATGGGTGTCATACTGCTTTGGCAAAGAGGGCAAATAAATTTCCTGCTTCTGAAGGTTTTCATCATCCAACCACAAAGCAAACACAGCGAAGAGCCTGAACAATAAGAGTTTGACATTTAAAAAATATATTTTCTATTCTAACATTATGGTTGATTGATGTGGCATCTCTTTACAAATAATGAAATCTAAAATTCTCAGACTTCATTTTGTAACTTCTGAGTAACACAAACAACATAGCAGGACTCACAGCTTGGAAACAATATCAAGTTTCTTTCTGATGTCAAATTTGAATTACTTAACACCCAATAGGACACTCAACTCAACTGTAAACAGAATAATGGATGTTTAGAGAATAAATCACTGGACATTACCGCACAAACTCAGTGTGCAGCTCAGGAGAGGTCATGTGCTGGGAGATGGGCGTCCCGGGGGTGAGCAAACCATCACTGGATTCACCTCTTGAGCAGGGCACTTTCAGAGCCTTGCTTGCAGCGTGGTGGAAGTCAGACACCTCAACCAGCCGCTGTCTGAGGCTCTTCAGCAAGGAGAGATGGGCCGCACTATGGAAATAACGCCTCCCAATACAACCTTTCACCTCCAGTCTGATGATGTCAGATAAAACAACAGAGACACGGGTTCAGAAATACCCACATATGCAGTTCACAACTAACAAATATTATACATTATTTTAATTAATATACAAAGCAAAGTGTAAAGATGATCAGGAACTTGACACAACATTATAAAAATAATAAATGCATAAAATATTGATATGAGCTGAAATTATTTCATTATGTTAAAGGAAAGAGAGTGTGAAGAGTCTGAAGTGTAAGTATTTCAGAGAGCTTTGTAATAAAAATTGATATTTTTCAAGTACAAAATAATCTTATATTTGACATTATGTTCAACACATTCTAGTCAAAAGAGAAGCGGTGTTCCTCAAAGAGCTGGAACAGTCTTATGAGTCATTAGTACTGCTAAAAGCTTGTAGTAAAATCTGGCGAAACATGAAATCATCAATAAGAAAGGAGTGCAAAAAGGGAAGTGAGGGGGAGGGAGGAGAAAAAGAAGGAAAGAGGAACAGTATGAACTGTTTCACTTGAATACAGCATGTACTCTGAATCCAACATGCGTTATGTAACAACTAGACTTTAGTGAACTGAAATAGAATGATGATATGTGTAAAGTTAGGAAGTCTTCACTTTAAAGGATTAGTTCACTTTCAAATAAAATTTTCCTGATAATTTACTCACCCCCATGTCATCCAAGATGTTCATGTCTTTCTTTCTTCAGTCGAAAAGAAATTAAGGTTTTTGATGCAAACATTCCAGGATTATTCTCCTTATAGTGGATTTCAATGGACTCCAAAAGGTTTAAGGTCAAAATTACAGTTTCAGTTCAGCTTCAAAGGGCTTTAAACGATACCAGACGAGGAATAAGGGTCTCATCTAGCGAAACAATCGGTCATTTTCGAAAAAAATTTAAATGTATATGCTTTATATAAAAAAATGTTCGCCTTCTAAGTGCCTCTGCCAAAACCACACTTTCATATTCTTCAAAAAACTTACGCCATATGTCCTACGCCTTCCCTATTCTACTTACGGAATGAACGCCGCGCCAGTTCCATTTTTTCCATAAGTAGAATAGGGAAGGCGTAGGACATACAGCGTAAGCTTTTTGAAGAATACGAAAGTGTGGTTTTGGCGGAAACACTTGGAAGGTGATCATTTGTTTATATAAAGCATATACATTTACATTTTTTTTGAAAATCATTTCGATAAGACCCTTATTCCTCGTCTGGTATCGTTTAAAGCCCTTTGAAGCTGCACTGAAACTGTCATTTTGACCTTCAACCTCCTGGAGGCCATTGAAGCCCACTATAAGGAGAATAATCCTGGAATGTTTTCATCAAAAACCTTCATTTCTTTTTGACTGAAGAAAGAAAGACATGAACATCTTGGATGACATGGGGGTGAGTAAATTAACAGGAAAATTTAATTTGAAAGTGAACTAATCCTTTAATGAGACAGATAATTCAAAACGTATAGGTACTAAAAAACTACAAATAGCAGTTATGTAAAGGATAGAATGTCTCCATGTTTAACGCACCCAAACTCTGGTCCAGGTTGACGGAGGTAAAGTTGGAGGAATTTCTGCCACACTAAAGGCAGGAGTGGATGATCTGCAGGGGTAGCTAAAGCTTGTTGAGCCCAGCGATAGATCATCAACCTCTGCAGGGATGGGACGACTTGAAGCTTGAGGCGCACCTGGGCTTTCTGACAGACCGAAAACAAATGGGCTAGTGAAACTGAATGTTTACTGCATGAATGTTTTTACACATTTAAATGTGTAAACATTTACAGGGACCTCAAACATTAACAGATGAATATCTATTATCTTTCCAGTCATTCATGATTAATGGATACATTGTTTTTTATTTTTATTTTTTTTAACTTATTTAAAAATGTCACCAATAAGACCCTCAAAGAAATACATAGGCAAACACGGGATATGAGTTAGGGGCGGGGGGGGGCTTGGAGTATATAATTATTATATACTTATAAGTATATAAGTACATATATACTATAAGTAGTATATATATATATATATATATATATATATATATATATATACACACACACACATTTTTTCCTCACATCCAATTTTTTTTCATCACTATGTCCCCTTAGGGCAGTGGCCTCAAACTCAGTTCCTGGAGGGTCACAGTTTTGCTCCAACCCTAATCAAACACACCTGATTCAGCTAATCAAGGTCTTCAGGATTACTAGAGACTTCCAAGCCGGTGTGAGTTGGAGCTAAACTGTGCAGAACTGTGGCTCTCCAGGAATTGAGTTTGAGACCACTGCCTTAGGGGCTTTGTAACGAAAGGAGTTTGCGAGTTTTACTCTAAAGACAACCTGCAAAGAGAAAAAACTGGACAATTTTAAACAATTTTAACATTCCCACATCATTACAGCTCAAAACAATCTCTTTGATGTGACTGCACATGCAAATAGTACTGGAGAGGAAAAGGTACGAGCAGAATGAAAGTGTACCTTCAGAGCCTGATCTGGAGTGTAAGCAGGGTTTGAGAGGAGCTCATGCTCCACACAACGTCGCAGCTGAGAGTCTTCCTCGAACATTGTCTCCATGTTTAGGACCAACCAAGCAAACCACACCTTGAGACAATAAAAACATGGAGAGGGACATGATGACATGACTAAAAGTAATTAGATCAAGATGCGCCGTATAAGTAATAACCTGCACATACCTCTCCTGTGAGAGAATTGCCCTCTATGAAGGATGGAGTAACATTTCCTGCCACTATCCAGCCCATTAGAGATGAAAGCAAACCTTTGTCTCCATGATAACCTAGGGCACTCTAAAAGCCAAAAAAAACACCACCATTTGTAAGTAATTTTCTTTATTTCAGCAATTTGTTAGAAGAAGGCTGTTTAAATCATCCAAGAATGAAAAACCTTGTGTTGTTGGTAGAGAAGTTTCTGGAGACATTCCTCTTGTTGGTGAAGGAATGCAGCACGACACAGGTGGTCCAGAAGGTAGAGAACAGCTCTGTCTCGATGCCAGAGGTTCTGTTCAGTTAAAACCTGAAGCCAGAACTCAAGAACAGCTACTGCACCAACACGCCCGGGCCTGGAGCTCTCCAGAATATGAGCCTGCAGGACAACAAGTTCTTCTCATGATCTTAGAAGATTTCAAGGTTTTTTATTTAAAATGAATTTTTTTTATTCATACACTACCGTTCAAAAGTTTGATCAAAAGTGATAGTAAAGACAATAATGTTAAAAAAGGATTTTTATTTTTTAAAAATTCAAAGAATTCTGAAAAAAAAAAAAAAAAAAATCAGCATATTAGACAGATTTCTGAAGGATCATGTGACACTGAAGCCTGGTAATTATGTAATTATGCTGAAAAAAAAATAAAAAATGCAACGGCCACCGCAGGAATAAATTACATTTTAAAATATATTAAAATTGAAAACAGTTACTTTCAGTTGCAATCATATTTCAAATATTTCTGTATTTAACTATATTTTTGATTAAATAAATGCAGCCTTGAGACTTCTTTCAAAAACATTAAAGAATCTTACCGACATCAAACATTTGAACAGCAGTGTATATTTTTTGGCAGAGTTGGATCGGCTAATGGAGGAAAAAGAGCAACAAGTGTCCAGTATAGATGGAAAATTCAACACATTTCAAAATCCTACCTGGATCACACTGTTTAGGAGTTTGATGTTCTCACATGTAGAGGTGCCAATCAGATGCTGGGCCACCTTCTGTGTGACCTGCTGGGTCACACCCTGAGTCCCACTATCCAGCTGCAAGAAGAGCTGAATACAGCTCAGAAACCTGATTCATATTAGGAGAAAAGCATTGGTCTTTCTTGCATAACAACAGCATTATTAAATCATTATTTATGCAGTTAAGTCTATAAAAAACAGAAAAGTCTGACAGCAAGTGAAAAATATTTCCCAATATCAACACAAATGTTCTTAACTGTTCATTCTTGAGCAGGTAGAACTGGCAGTGGTAGACCAGAGGAAGAATGTTTTCCAGTATGTGCACTACGGCTTTGAGATGACGGGACTGAACCAGAGTCTTCAGCAGAGATATTCCATCACTGCAAATCTTCTCCAAACTGTCATGAAAAACATTTAAAATTAATTCATGTTACTAGATTTGGATTTTCATCCAGACTGGAATATTATTGATGATGAATCAGTCCGTCGATGTTCACTACACTTCATCTGTTTGAAACAAGAGCTATAATATTCCTTCCAAACCTGTGCCCGATGGTTGTCATGTCGATAGCCAGAAAACAGCCAATGGGGATGCCCGCTTTGACTGCTTTGAACACTGGGTGCATGGTGGGAGAGTCTGTGATCTCAGGCACACTGGGGGCGCTGGAGGAGGGAAGCGGGCACCAGGCATCCTGAGGACTTCTTTCATTGGCATGGAGCTTTAGCCTCAGAACCAGGTCCCAGGCCCACTGGTTAAAGGAGGATTCTGGAGTCTGGCCAAGCCGCACCACGTTAGCCAGGTATGACACCTGCAGAAAGTTATCATGCAGCAAATGTGAGCTGGTAACAGTACAAACGTTTGGCACAAGGAAGAAATGTTCATTTTTTGAGGGAAATTGTTAACAATCAACTTTAAAGGTGCTACAGAGGATGTTTTCGTCGACTGAGAATCCAAAGACTGTTAGTGAGTTTTTGAAATGAGCGCATGCGTAAGAACAGCCCCCCTCCTTCACAGCTCATTTCGAGGGAACGCCTCCCAAAACTCGTGCACGAGTATTGGAACACGAGTGTTTACCACTGGCATTCGCTGTGTCGTGTTAGTGGATTCATTATGTCGGACTCACCGCAGGTAACTCATAATCTGCAGTTGTTACTCCTGTCTCCTGACAAAAACATTGCATGCGGCGCCTGTGGAGTGTGGAAAGTTACTGGAGCGCGCAGCTGCGCACGTCTCTCACAAGGAACAGTGATTGACAAGCCAGAGGGCCAATCGTTTACGCGAACATCGCGTAAACGATTGGCTGATGTTTTTAAGGCCCTACCTCGTGCACAGATGATGTACATTAATATTATTCCTTTCAGTGCACCTATAAATAGTCTTTTATCAGTTAGTAAAGACAGTTTCAAGTAATATTGCAAAAATATATAAAACAAAACATCCTCTTTAGCACCTTTAAGTGGCTGATTCAACTTTTGGCTTTCATTTGTGCTGATGAATGGAGGTGAACCACTGCAAACTAGACATTTTACATAGACTGATATGGTCTGCATAACTCTCCAAAAACAAAGCCATAAGATATACAACACTGTCCTTTAAAAATGTTGAGGAAGCTTATTAATCTGCAGTAGTCAATGAATGACAATCAGTGTTGAATAATAGGCAGGATATGTAGCCTCATAATTTCATACCTGTTTGATGCCTTCTGAGAGTATGCCACCATATGGCTTGTCTGTGAGATATTTTTGATATGCCTCAATCACCAACAGGGCGACTTCGTTGTGCAAGGACGCTGGTAGAATGAGGCAACCATTCTGTGGACAAGACAGAAAGTTTTTACTGTAAATACATAGAACACTTATTAAAAAACACAAAATAGCATAAATAATGGCAAGATTAATCACATTAGTCCAATTAATTTATATCAGGCCTATAAAAGACTCATCAGGGAATATCAAAATTTGGCACAAAAGTACAATCATTGTTTTTTGTATTATGTTCCTTTCTCGGCTTCAATTGAGAAAGCAGACATATTTTATGATGATGAATTAGCACTTATCTTTCAATAATCATAAGTAAGACTCACAGGCTGAAATCCCCAGTTGAGGCCCTCGAGTATGATGCAGGCTAATCTGTTCTCCACAGCAGTGAGATTGAAGTTCAACAGCCAATCTCGGATCAACCCCACCTCAGCTTGAGCTGGCATCCACAAGTGCAAAGGCAACTCCTTAAACAGGTAGAGTGACACCTGGACAGACAATCATAATTAGGGCAAATTACAGCTTATATCAGTATTTGCAGATGAAAGACAATACAAAAACGTACATTTTGTTCTGTTCTGAATGCATATTTAGAAGAGTGTTACATGCTCAACTGTCAATCAGTCTCTGATCATCCAGTTACTACAAAAATCAGAAATGTATTGAAGGATGCTGTCTATCACTCACCATGCCCACTTTCTCTATGGTCTCTCTTAGTCTTTCCAACAGTACAGAGATGATGTGAGGGTGGGCAGTTGCTACAGCTGCCAACAACTCCCGCCCAACTTTAGAGAAGATCTCACGGGTGGCAATACTAACATAGGATACCTAGAGCAAAAAGTAATCACACATTTATTGCATTTATAACATCTGGATGATGTCAATATCAGAATTTTTTTTTTTTTTTGCCTTCAGTAAAAAATGTTGTGAGGGAAAAAATAAAGTTAAATCACCTCATATATCTCTAGCACTATGTTCCTGACAAACTCAGGGTCTACGTCGGTGCGTCTGGGCTGGGCCATGTGTGCAAACGTTGTCAAAAGGCAGATTCCATCCGAGCTGTTTATCTCCGACAGCCAGTGCTGAAACTTTTCCTGGTGGCTTGGTTCTGGATGCAGATAAACACACAATAAGCGTTTTTGCTCAAACCAGTAGTACTCAACCAGGGGACTGGCACCCACTAGGGGGCCTTAGTACACTTCCAAGGGGGGCCGCAGATGGCTTAAAGGATTAGTTCACCGAAAAATGAAATTTAGCTTAAGATACCGCTCGGATTTCATCAAAAATAAGGTCTTATGGGTTTGGAACGACATGAGGGTGAGTAATTAATGACAGAAATTTCATTTTTGGATGAACTAACCCTTTAAAATCATCAAAATAAGCTAAAAAAAAAATTAAACATGTAAGCTGACATTTTTTATTTTAATTATACACAAATATATGGGGGGGGGGGGGGGGCATTGTCTTTGACAATAGAAGGCCTTAGAGGCAGAAAGGTTGCCAACCACTGCTCTAAACTATTCTCTTGTGATTTTCTAGCATCAGATGTGCTTGGCGTCTCACCTCTGAGTCCCTGGATACAGTCCTCAGCACTCAAACTACAGCTAAGCTTCTCCAAACCATCCATCTCTGCACACTGCATAATGTAGAAGATCTTCCACAGCATGGAGCTGGATAACGTGCCATACGGCATTTCAGACATGAACAGCCATATGCCTAGTCTGTAAACCAATAAACAGTTAGTTAAATAGACACTGCTTCAGGAAGTGATGCACATGGGGTAAAGTTTTGCTTTAGCAAACATAAAGAGGAGACAGGAAATTATTTGTCGAGAGAGGGGACAGTGTGTTCAGGGCAAAATGTAGGCCAGATTCCAACCTACTTCTCCCATATAAGCACCAAAACTTAATGTCCGTAGCATGTGCAATAATAGTTAGACTCCGGTATTATTCTATACCTCTTGGCCTTGAGCACATGAAGCACTGCTCTCAGGAAGAGATGGTCAAACTCCACTTGCAGCTTCTCCATTGAAAATGACTGTTCCTGCATTGTGGTTCTACTCACACCTGTCAGGCTGATGTACTGCGCCCAGTGGTCACTAACATAACTGAGTGTCATCCTGGAAAGAAGGAAAGAACATGGACATAAAAGTCAGTAATGATTAAAAGACTCTATAGATTAACTATATGAAACTACCTGAAAAATACCTGACTGCAAACCTGCTAAATAATTTCTAAAAATAATTAATAATTATAGTAACAATAGTAATTTAAAACAATATTGGTAGTTTGTCAGGATTACTAAGGTATGAAAGCTTTCTATAGTATGAAATGAAAAACTGAATTGAAATAATAAAGCTTACGAACCTAATCATATAACCAATCCTCTTCACAAATTGGCGATAACGTGCTCTGTTGTAGGTCTGCAAGCCAACAGCGAGCAGTTCGACCAATGAAGATGCAAATGCAAATATTTTCATCATCTTTTGACTGGTGGTGGCTTGAGGCTGATAGTCCCCTATTGGCAAGAATAACAGGTAAACTTATCAGTATGAAAAATGTCAACTTTAATATACAAATAACCGTCTAAAGATTTGTAAGTCTTAAGGGAAATACATGCTATACGTTTTTTTCCATTTCGTATCCCCATTCTCTTCCAATATATAGACATAAATGGACATTTTTCAGTATTTCTCCATTTGTGTTCTATGGAAAGTCATACAGGTTTGAGTAAATTATGACAGAATTTGCATTTCTGTGTGAACTATCCTTTTAATAGCAAGTGAATACTATACAATCTAATGACGAGTTAATTAATGAAGAGAACCAGACATAGACTGAATATTGCATGGCTGTCTCAGCTCATTTATGGGATATGATGAGAGTCTTACCTTTAGAGCAGATTCCCAGTAAGTGTTTGAAGAGCTCATCAAAGGGAAACTGAGAGAACAGAGAAACCAGATCATCCTCAGACAGCAGCATCCAGCTTGTTTCTGGGTCTTCATCCTGAGAGAGTTCACAAGAGTGTTACAATAGACATCACATGGTAGTATAGTGTACAGTCATAACAAGCACAACAAAAGGTTTTGTTGGTACTTAGATAAGAGACACAAAAGTCAAAAGTCAAATTAAAAGTTATAATAATAATAATAATTGATTCCTGATGACAATATATGCAGTGAGGTCAAAAGATCTGAAACCATTAGCAAAAAAAAAAAAAAGTTTCTGTTTTTCATTTTAATATTTTAATACAAATCAGCATAACAATACGAGTTCAGACATTCTCTTATAGAGCACTGACAGGATGGACCTCCTCACCTCCTCTCCACCCTCATCCACTAGAGTCCAGTTACCAGATGCAGGTCCTGTAAGACTATTGTTGCCCTTCACATCGCTGGGCTTCATGTGTCCCAGGAAATCTGCACGGTGCCTGCATGTCACACACACATCTCCATATTCAATCAAATGAATAATGCAAAGCCAAATTCTTTGTCTCCAGTTTGTGCTTTTAGTTATAACAGTTTTAAACAAAAGAAGCAGCTTTTCGAGTCAAACTATAACAATGGCAATAACACAGACAATAATACAGATGATATAAAAACAAAATTCAATGGATCGTGAGCTCAATTTCCAGTAAACCTAATCTTTACCTCGCTGGAGACATGAGGATAGCCAGAGCCTGCATGAAATGATACACTCCAGATGGGTTATCCAATACTTTGATCTATCGAAGGAAAGTGGATGCAATGACTATTATAAGACAAGCAGATATTTGAGATTTTTTTAAATATATATTTTTAATTTTCCCCATTAACATTTACTCATTGTCATTGTTACAGATGATCTGAGTCACACATCAAGCTTCAGTACCTGTAAGAATGGCACAGCCCATTTCCCCACACCTGCCGGGCAGCAGAGCAGGTGGTTTAGGATGAAGAGATGATCTCCTCTAGAACCAACCTGATGCAGCACAGACACCTGGATGGAGAAAAGCTTGTGTTTCATCATAGGTCGTGAACTCAGATCCTTTTACCTCTGGAGTAATGTAAGGGTATTAGTATTGCCAGTTAAACTTGAATTTAATAAACTGAAAGACATCAGAATAAAAATAGTTCCTATACATTTCCTATACAAATATATATTTCATATGAATGTAATATGTGACCCTGCCTTGGACCACAAAACCAGTCATAAGTCGCATGGGTATATTTGTAGCAATAGCCATAAATACATTGTATGGGTCAAAATTATTGATTTTCCTTTTATGCCAAAAATCATTAGGATATTAAAGGTGATAGAGAGGATTTTTTCGTCGACTGAGAATCAAAAGACTGAGTTTTTGAAATGAGCGCATGCGTAAGAACAACCCCCCTCCTTTACAGCTCATTTCAAAGGAACGCCTCCCAAAACTCGTACACGAGTATTGGAAAACGAGTGTTTACCACCGGCATTCGCTGTGTTGTGTTAGTGGATTCATTATGTCGGACTCACCGCAGGTAACTCATAATCTGCTGTTGTTATTCCTGTCTCCTGACAAAAACATTGCATGCAGCGCCTGTGGAGTGTGGAAAGTTACTGGAGAGCGCAGCCGTGCTCGTCTCTCACAAGGAGCGTCATGGCAGTGATTGACAAGCCAGAGGGCCAATCGTTTACGCGATGATCGCGTAAACGATTAGCTGATGTTTTTAAGGCCCTACCTCGTGCACAGATGATGTATATTAATATTATTACTTTCAGTGCATCTAATAAATAGTCTTTTATCAGTTAGTAAAGACAGTTTCAAGTAATATTGCAAAAATGTATAAAACAAAACATCCTCTTTAGCACCTTTAAGTAAAGATCATGTTACATGCAGATATTTTGTACCGTAAATATATCAAAAATTTATTTTTGAGAGTGGATATGCATTGTTAAGGACTTATTTTGGACAATTTTAAAGATGATTTACTCAATATTTTGATTTTTTTGCACCCTCAGATTCCAGATTTTCAAATAGTTGTATACTAACAAACCATACATCAATGGAAAGCTTATTTATTCAGCTTTGATGTATAAATCTCAATTTCAAAAAAATCAAAAAATCTACAAAATTGATTCTTATGACTGGTTTTGTGGTCCAGGGTCACATATTACAAATAATTTGTAGCTACTTTTTCAGAATGTTCCTCATAAGAAAACAGAATGATGAATATTATGATCTCATGTTATCTCATGTTATCTTGACTATTTTTTTTTAGTTCATTAGCTGGTGTTTGGGGGTCTTTACCAGCCTCTGAAGCCAAAGATGGATGTCAGCCTGAAACTGAGAGTCATCTAGGACCCGTCGGGTGAAGATGAACAGCACACTGATGCTCTCCTTCAGCGGTTGCAAAGAGGAGGGCTGAGACTTTGGACTCACTAAGAAGTTCAATACAAAAATCAATAGACAGCATGACATTGAAAATCATGGACAGAACTACTTTCTGCAGTAATCCTATGCTTTTTCAATGGTCAGTAGGACCAGACACAATAATAGAGAAGAAAGTTGTCAGTTCTGGTCATCCAATCTTTGAATAAAAGTGTCTGCTAAATACATAAACAGTGAACAAGCAAAATCCAACAAGAATTGCATTTAATATGCCTGATCAAACATTTTTTACAGTTGACAGAGATTGATGTTTTGTCAAACCAAACAACCTGTGTTAACTGTTAAAGTATTTCAGATGATACTCCTTAGCAAACAGTGTAAACTAACCAATTATTTGTGTCTAGTATACAGTCTAGACTTATCAGTATGAACTTGCCTGTGCTTGTATCTTGTACAGCCACACTCTTGGTGGTGGGGTTACTGCTAAGCAAGCGGTAGAGATAAGACTCCACTTGCAGACGGGACAGGATGGAGGTGTATGAGTGCAGGGCCACTGTCTGATGGAGTATTTCTGCTTTTGCAGAAAACAGATGCTTCAGCTCAGCTAATGCTGCTTCGTTCAGAGTCACCTGCTGATAGCAGTGGTAGCCAAATACCTTGTTCTGGTCAGCACACACACCCTGTAAAGCAAACAGGTGTTTGTGATCAATAAAAAAAAGACTAATGCAGTGCATTTTATGGTAAATACATAGTTGAGACTTAAACAAACAGCTGGGTTTACAGTTTTGATAAGGACACATCATAAAACTTAATTAGATTAGAGATCACGCTACCAGTCAGCAAAAAAAATATACAGCTGATCAGGGTTGTTCACCATTTAGAATGGAACTGAATGCATTCCTGAATTTGAAACATGATGCAGAATCACAATTAAAATTTGAATGTAAGGAAGTAGAATTAAAATGAACTGAAATTCATACTGCTTTAATTACTGAATAAAGGCAATTTTGCCCAAACTTTGAATATCAGTTGACAATGTTTTTTTTTTTTTTTTTTTTTTTAAGTTTGTCTTGTAATTTGAAGGTTTATAGGCTTTAAAATATAACTATATTTAGATATGACAGACAGACGGTCTAGACATACAGACAAACAGATATATAGATTAGGGTGACCAAACGTCCTGTTTTCACAGGACATGTCCTGTTTTCACGTCCTGTCCTGGCCGTCCTGGTTGTTTTTTATTAAATGATGAAAATGTCCTGGTTTTCGTTTTTTTTTTCAGTGGGCCATTCAATTGACCGGCACTAGGGCACTATTTAGGATTCTATTTGTGCAATACAACTTCAAAGACATTTCTTGCAAAGACTTTCATGCTTATTTGTTAAGAAACAAAAAACTGCTGGGAAAGATCAGCTCTACAGCAAAATATATGGCAAACAAGGAGGATGAGGAAGAAAAACAGGATGAAGAGGAAAACAAGGATGAAGAAGAAAACTAAAGATAGATATTTTTTGTTAGTTAGTTTTTGTAAGTTTGTGAGAGCTATTTTTGTTAAATTTGGATTGCTAATATAGCAGAGGTATTTTTTATTTATTTATTTTTCTAATACAGAAGAGACATTATTTCTATCATTATTTCATTCGTTATTTTTGAAACTTGTCATAATAAAACATGTTGAGTAACCTCTGAGAAGCCTATCTGAATTTGTGTCTTTGGTTATAGATAGTATTTTGTAATATAACAATTTTCTATCCATACAGAGGAGGCATACTTTAAATGTATTGAAATTATAAGGCATCTTTGAGTAAACTTCAAGTATCATTTGAGTATCTCATTGCCGGGCCGAGTGTCCTGGATTTCGGTAATCAAAATATGGTCACCCTAATATAGATGACTCACCTGTAATGAAAGCCTTTCATCCTTGAAGCTCCACATGCGATTCTGTACATTTTTGCAGTCTGAATTAGCAGCCTGCAGTTCAGTCTGGGCCTGCGTCAGCTGCTTACGGCACCTCCAGTAGCTCAGCAGCAGCTCGTACAGCTCATGTCCCTCTTGGTGGGCCAGACTCTGGAACTCAGCTTCATGGAGCTCCACATTTTCCAGCCAGGATCCGGGTTCCCATGTCCGTAGCTGCTCGCTAGTGAAGGGCTTCACAGACTGGCAGGTCCTGGGCAGCTCTGGATAAAGCCTCTCTCTGGGCTTCTCCACATCAGCAACCTTCACAGGGATCAAGCTGGGCGGGGAAGATTCCTGGTTAGCCAGAGTCAGAACAGCTGGAGCTACCTGTCCCTCAGAAGCCATTGGCATAAAGGAAGTGTCTAACAGTCCATAGGCGATAGAGTATGAGTCCTCCAAAGGCTGAGGCTCAGAGCAGGAAGCTGGGATAGACGGATATATAGAAGGGACAATAAATGGCTCAAGTTTAGCACTAAGAGGTTTGGGATCACATTGGCTGTACTGAGTGGATGCCAAAACTTCGTCCACCCGAGGCGCCGTGTCTTGTGATGGCGATTGCTGCTCGTTGTCTTCATGGCAGGATGGTTTCTTCACTATTTCAGTCGTATCAGACAAGAGGTCTTTTTCATCTCTGTCATTATTGTCTAGTGAGGTCTGTGTGGTGGGTGGGATCAGATCAGGGGCAGGAGGCACATGAGAAAGGCTGAGAGGGACATCAGTGAACTCCGGCGCCGGCTCATTAAGTTCTCTGGAAGGTTCAGAGGGCTGTTTAACTCTCTCTAACTGTCTCTCCTTTTTGACCTGTTAATGAATGATAACTATTTTTTAGAATTATGAGATAAACTTCAACAAAGTTGCAACCCAAAGAATAGTAAGAGAAATATTATAGGTAGGTTTTCACCTGTGGCTTCCCACTGGATTTGGGCTTTGATTTTTTGGGTCTTACAGCCTCCATCTCCACATAGGTATCCACATGATCGTTATAAAATTACTTCATTCCTCTACAGGACCCTGCAACACTCAAGTCCTTGAGATTTAAAAGAGAGATTCCGTTTAAAGGGAAAGCTCGCACAAAAATTAAAACTTTACACCATTATCTGCTCGCCCTCATGTCGTTACAAACCTGCATGATTGAGTTTCTAGCTGTGGAACACAAAACGACAGTCTCCGTTACCTTTCACTTTCGTGGGATGAAGAAAAGATGCAATGAAAGTGAACGGTGACCGAGACTATCAGTCCCAACATTCAGTAACATCCCTTCCTTTTTGTGTTTCACTGGGGAAAGAATGTGTTGGGTTTGGGTTTGTAACAGCATGATCTAAAATTCACAACAATCGTCTATGACAGAAGGATAGATGGAAGGGTTAGGTATGGGGTTAGGGTTTAGATATGTTTCTTGTTTCACTGAAGAAAGTCACATGGGTTGTAACAACAGGATAAATATATGATCACTAACTTACTTCCACGAACGAGGCTACTATTTCTAGTAAAATGTAAACAGAAATAGACAGATACATCACAGGATTGAAGGGAGGAGCGGATCAACCAACAAAACCCTGCTAACATGGCTAATTCGCTCTCTAAAACACAACAAAATCATGTCGTGTGAAAGGAAGATTATTATAACTCACCTAAGCGATATTACTCTTATAAACGGCAGCTGTCAGTCAGCCATAAAGATTTAGCGAAGCTGTCAACTCTTGGTTTGTTTTGTTCCTGGACGATATTGCAATACAGGGACCACGTGTCCTTCCAATGGTGAGCGGGAAGGGACAAAACGCGAAAGACACGTTACGAAAATTGATACTAAATTTCAGCGCTAGCCGTAGTTTTGTTTTTTCGTTTCTACAATTTTGTTACAGTATCAGTAGTTGCTGCAAAACAAATACAATAAAACGACAGATTCGGAAATCTTCTTTAACAGTTTAAAGGCGATAAAATTTATTTTGTTTTCAATAACAACCCCATGCTACATGTTTGCAAAGGACAGATAATGAGATGTTTATATTTGATTTGATTAGTTGAGAGTGATAATAAAGTTGAATGCAATTAACTACAATTCTCCATTGAAATAAAACCAGGTCAAACCTCTATGCGGTATATATTTAAAGCATAAATAAGGCTAACCACAACAGCTTCCAGATGTAGATGTTTTATTAATGAATTTCATACACAAATGACACTGAAAACTGTTATAAGTCCTGAGGTCATATCTTCCATCCTCAGCCCCAGAAGGAAGCCGCATCCAAACTGCCCTTAATGTTGTTCTGATTCTCTCTCCTCTCCTTGGTCACCAGGTTGGCCTCACCCTTCTGCAGACGTCTTCTCTGAGCAGCCTTCTGCTGTTTGGTGAGCTGTCTCTTCACTTTCTGCCTGATGACTTCCTGTATAGGGGCACATCAACTCATTACTTAAAGGATTAGTTCACTTTCAAATAAATTTTCCTGATAATTTTCTCACCCCCATGTCATCCAAGATGTTCATGTCTTTCTTTCTTCAGTCGAAAAGAAATTAACGTTTTTGATGAAAACATTCCAGGATTATTCTCTTTATAATGGATTTCAATGGACTCCAAACGGTTGAAGGTCAAAATTACAGTTTCAGTGCAGCTTCAAAGGGCTTTAAACGATACCAGACGAGGAATAAGGGTCTTATCTAGAGAAACGATTAGTCATTGCATGTGCTTCTGCTTTCTGTATTCTTCAAAAAGCTTACGCTGTATGTCCTACGCTTACGCTGTATGTTCAACTTACGGAACTAACGCAGCACCAGTTCTGTTTTTTGTCTGCAAGTAGAATAGGGAAGGCGTAGGACATACAGCGTAAGCTTTTTGAAGAATACGGGAAGCGGAAGCAAATGAAAGGTGATCATGTGTTTATAAAGCATATACAGTTGTATTTTTTTTCGAAAATGGCCGATGGTTTCGCTAGATAAGACCCTTATTCCCCGTCTGGTATCGTTTAAAGCCCTTTGAAGCTGCACTGAAACTGTAATTTTGACCTTCAACTGTTTGGAGGCAATCAAAGTCCACTATAAGGAGAATAATCCTGGAATGTTTTCATCAAAAACCTTAATTTCTTTTCGACTGACGAAAGAAAGACATGAACATCTTGGATGACGTGGGGGTGAGTAAATTATCAGGAAAGTTTTTTGAAAGTGGACTAATCCTTTAAAACAACAAATCTAACTTGCATCATGAATGCAAAGTTAGATAATTTTTTACACCAAGTGCAAATAGCCTGCCTTTTTGGCAGAGGCTATTTACACTAACTCCGCCCACCACTGTCAACATAAGTCAGACAAAATTAGACTTGCCTTTAACTTTTGCCTTTTTCCAAACTCATTCTTCTCCCTTTTCCTATTGCATATCAGCTTGGAGAGTTGTCATTTTAAATTAAAATTAAGAAAATATTCGAAAGGTGGAAATAAAGTACTTAACAGTGGAAATAAAGTGCTAAACTGGTATTTAAATGGCCTATAATTGAAATTGGAAGTGATGTCCTCACGATGATCAGATGGGCTGCCACTATTTGTGCCAAGTTTAAATAGCATGCAGCAACTATTTACAATTAGTGCAAAGAAAATTCTGCTATTTTTACTTCGTATAAACAGCATCTATCGCTATTTGCACTTAGTGCAAAATAGCCTCTGCCTTTCCCCCACCAGGAACTTTTCATGTATATATGCAAACCTAAACAAGTTTCACTGCAACATGCTTTTGTGAATGAGGAAGCAAACTTTTAACCATAGAATGAAATTCAAAGTGTTATACTTACTGGTGGGATTGTTGAACAACTGCCAACACTTCCAATGCTCATTTCACTGGTTGTTCTAGTTCTGTGCTCGTTCTCAAGGCTCAGCTGGTCTCTGTGGGATCACATGAATCATTTCATTATATGTAAGAGTAAGGGTTTATATGAAGGAATACTTCACACAAAAATTTAAATTCAAGTTCACAACGCAAACAGGCTATCAAGCACCAAAAAGAGCAAAAATGCACAGTAAAAGTAATTTAATACTCATAATTCACAGATCATCTTTGTTTACACTGAAGCTCTCCAATCAAAATATGGCACGTTGTGACTGGTTGTGTCAGCCTGAAGGAGGGAAATTTACCTTCGTGCCATTCCAAACCATTAAACTTTTCACACATTTTTACAATATTAGTAATATTCTCTATTTATTCTCTAATATTCTAATTTATCATCTATGCATTGAAAGTCCACACAACCATTTCTCAAGCTTCAAAAAGTTCATAAAGACATTGTAAACATAATCCATATGAATAGAATGGTTTAATCAAAGCCTTCTGAAGAAACACGTTCACTTTATATAATAACCAAATTTAGGCTTTCCGTCGCATTTAAACAATGATCAACGAACATCCACGGAGCACATCAAATATGGTAAACAAGCTCAACTGTACTAGTACCCTGAAATAACCCTTTTAGGATAAAAGGCACAATAGGAACAGTAGCTTTATAGCAGCATGAAAAAGGTTATGCGTGTGCAATTAAAAATGACTTGTATCATGTCAAATAAATCAAATAAATGACTTGCCTGAAAGGCCTGAATTCTTTGTTGCATGCAGACAGGTCAACCAAATCAGGACATTCATCCTCCACCTCATCCTCCTCATCCCTTCCCAAGTCTTTGGAAATGTCAGAAACAGTTTCTTTCTGAATGTCCTCTGTGGGGATGTCCTCTTGACATCGAGCTCCTTCGTGTTCCTCTGTGTCGTTCTCTTCTGATGGAGTCTCCTTGCTAATTTGTAGCCCTTCCAGCTCAAGCATGGCATGTTTATACTCCTCCATGCTGATAACGTCCTCTGAGGATGCCTGTTGTGTGTCATCGGCTGACTCGGAGATGTCATCATCTTCATCTTCACCGAGTTCCTCACCCTCTGGACCTTCAGGGTGGAGCAAACTGTCATCCTGCTGCAGCTCCTTGGTGTAGCCACTAGCTGAGATCTCCACATCGAGCGAACATGCTCTTCTGCATAGAGGAATGTGTAACTTAGTTTGGTCTCTAAAGTCTAGACTGTGCAATATAGCAAGCTATTAAAAAAAATTACCTGATATCTTTGAATGTTGGATAGAGTTCACTTTCGTAGTTGAATCTCCTGATGAAGAAATCTCGAACACACTTGACGTCTCGATCGAAGTACCTTTATGGAAAAAATTAAAAACTTAATTATAGTGCCAGTGCTTATAATTACATAATTATCCATTTGTTATCAGGTTAGACAGTCACCATTCTGCATTTAAATGTGAGGTGGAGACCATCTGAGGGAAGTCAATCATTGTGACGTGGTCGTTGTCATCGAGCATGAGGTTAAATTCATTGAAGTCTCCGTGGATCAGGCCATGATTGGCAAGTTTGACTATTAGCTCCATGATTTCACTGTATAGTGAAGCAGGGTCTTGAATCTCTCGAATCTGACACCTATGTAAACAAACAGCAACAGTCAATGCAAGTAAATAAATAAACAAAAAAAGGTGTTCCCATGTCCTTTCTAATAAAGTGTGGTACTAGATAGATTAATACAGCACACCACTGCACAGTTGTCAATGACCTGACATACAAGTAAATATTTAATGTAAGAAAATATCGCGTGTGAGGCGTGTTCATCTAAGGCAAAGTGCAGGTAAACTCACAGCGGGTAACCATTAATGAGCTCCATAACCACTGCATGTCTGTTGTAGTCCACTGGCTTTGGAACAGGAAACCCTCGATCATATAATGCCTGTTGGAAAACAAGGAATCTTAAAAAAAATCCAGACAAACATTAGCCTGAACAAGAAATCGTTTTTTTCCCCGGTTAAATTTGGTTACATTTAGGAATAAAATATCATCAAGTAAGCAACAGCTGGCAGCAGCTCAAATAACAAATAAGTAGACATTTAATATTGATTTACATTAAAATTATTTCAGAAGAGACGATATGAATCTAGCACAATGTAGGAGATTGGTTGCAAGGGTCAACAGGAAAGTTGGTTGGCATTGCACAAATATTTGACCTCAGAATGCTGTGATTGACCAGTCAGAATCAAGTATTGCAGAGAGTTGTACGCATACTCAACGAGATATTTTTGGTTGAAAATGACAAAACCTTTTTTTTTTGTTTTTTTGGTTGTTATGGGATACTATGAGAAACTTTAGATAAAAGCATCTGCTTTATCAGTGGTTTTTAACCAATTTTGTTAAATTATATTAATCTTAAATTGCTTAAAAACACATACACACACTAAAATAAAGATGTCCAACACTGAACTGACATCATACATGAATTTATTTGTATTACAAAAGAAGTACGAGAGGTACAGATCAGCTTAGTTGGAGGAGGGCCTTCAAATATTGTCTTGGAAAAAGTGGGGCTTTGTAGTCCAAAAGGTTGAGAACCATTTGTGATTTCGACAAAAATGCATTTTCAGATTAAAATCATGGACGCAAATATAAATACGATTATTTTAATATTGGAAACAGATGAAATAACCCAAATCTGCAGTGACACTGACATCCCCCAAAAAAAAGAAAAAAAAGAAAGAGTACAGAAAATTTGGAATATTTGGATATTACCTTCATATATGCATACTCTTTCATGGCAGAGAGCCGGGACAGGTACAGCCATGAGATCTTGTGTCTGTGCTTGTGGTAATCTCTCTTATTCTTCAAGTTTCTGAAGGATGTCCTACCCAGTCTGTGAAGTTTCAGAGCAAACTGCTCCCCCTCTGCATTTGCAACAATGTAAATGTCTGAAATATAAAACAAGTATTATAAGTCTGGAAAAAGTCTCCTTTATGATAACTGAAACTATTCGAGGGTTGAGGGAGAATGGACAAAACAACGAATCAAATGTGTCAGACTTCTTAATGCCTACAAATAAACTCTAATTTAAAAATAATCCTGACCTGACTCTTTGCCGACTCCCATCTGGTTTCCAACAGACACAATAACATCCCTGGATGAAAGTGTCTTCAATGCCAGGTAATCATAGCCACCGTAGTTTAGCCGATACCCCTGCACAGCTATAGTGAGGAAGCATAGTCAAAGCTGCAACTCATCCACAAAAACATTACTGAATGAAACTGAAGAATGATATCAAGCCTAGCACATTTACTTTTGCTGCGTTCATAGGCCAGCAGTTTGTGTTTGACCAGCTCCCGCAAAACCTTGTTGCATCCTCCATGTTTGAGACTGGCAATGGACGCAATAAGACTCACTGGGACAATTTCGTGATTCTTCATGCCCATTTCCACCTGCATACCCCAAAGAAAAAAAAATAATGGAAACGTGATTGATTACTGAAATATAATGGGATCTTTTAGATTGTAATGTGCTGACATCTAAGCAAACCCGTAATGAATCAAATGACAAGAAGCAAATATCTTTCTCTTCCGCCTAAATGAACTGAAATGTGATTTAATTGTGTTTATAATTACATTCTGTGAAATAGCTGACAACAGTATTTGAACAAGTTTCACGAATTTTCATAAAATGAATGTGAACTACAGGGGTTGGGCAATGAAACTGAAACACCTGGTTTTAGACCACAATCATTTATTGGTATGGTGTAGGGTCTCCCTTTGTGGCCAATACAGCATCAATTGGTCATGGGAATGAAGTCCTTCACAGCGGCCAGAGGGATTTTGAGACATTCCTCTTCCAGAACATTGGCGATGTCACTATGTGATGCAGGCGGAGGAAAACTTTTCTGACTTGCTCCTCCAAAGTACCCCAAAGTGGCTAAAAAGATGACCTGGTGACTGTGGAGGCCATGGGAGATGTTCAACTTCACTCACGTTCATCAAACCATTCTGTCACAAGTCTTGCTGTGTATTGGGGCATACACGGGACCCTCTTTCAGAGTACAATGTTTGAACCGTTAGGTGCACATGGTCCTCCAGAAAGATTCTGCAATCCTTGGCAGTGATGCACCCATTAACCACAGTAGGGAATGACATGATATTGCAGCCCAAACCACAACCGATTCACCCCCATGCCTTACTCTGGGAATGCAACAGACTTTGGGACTTCTCCACAATGTAACTCCCATGGATGTGGGAACTCAGTCCCCCTCAGATGACCTCATCAGAGAACAATACATGTTTCACACTGTCCACAGCCCAAGATCTGCCCTGCTGGCACCAATGAAACCGACTTTTGGTGGTGGCACGAGTGACCAAAGCTTTGGCTATAGCAGCCCGACCATAAACATTGCTTCTGTGGAGCTCCCCCGACAAACAGTTTTGGTGGAAACATTGAAGTCGAGGTGCTCATTTAATTCTGCAGTGATTTGGGCAGCTGTGGTTTTATGTATTTGGATACATTCCGGGTTAGTACCTGGACAACCCTTTCAGACAGCTTCCTCATGCGTCGACAGTTACTCCTGTTGGATGTGGTTCGTCCTGTGCGGTGGTATGCCGACATTACCCTGAATACCATGGCTTTCGATACACCAGCGAGACGTGCACCAACAATCTGTCCTCTTTTGGACTGATGTTATGTTGTGTGGATTGCAGTATTTTATGTATAGCTGTGCTATAAAATCAGTGAAGACTGACCAGCAGGCCGCGCTTATATAGGTGTGAAACCTCCAACGCTATACTGGCCAGTGTTTGTTTCATTGTCCAACCCCGGTACATTATATGCCATAATACAACCGACAGTTTGCAATGAGCATTCAGCTAAAGGCTTAATCTCATTGATTGACACAGACGTATTTAGCTCAAATGGTTGTTAAAAATACAGCTG
This sequence comes from Megalobrama amblycephala, assembly GCF_018812025.1. NCBI lineage: Eukaryota > Metazoa > Chordata > Actinopteri > Cypriniformes > Xenocyprididae > Megalobrama > Megalobrama amblycephala. Next base: position 21,726,756 of record NC_063047.1, read on the forward strand.
GATGAAAACTTGATGTAAACATATTAACGGCTTCTTTAAATTGGATACATACCGCTGTGAGGACTCTAAAGTCATCTCTGGACAGATACCTCAGGATAACGACGTTTAACTTGCCCATGATGGCAAATCCGTTTCCACCTAATTTTATAAAAGTTTCTGTTTTGTAATGCGTGATTAGTTCAACCAGCCATTCCACATGTTTAAACCGGAAGAGAGCAGTATTTTGACGTTCACATCCCCGAAGTTGAGGGGTTCAGTGATTCTCCTGGCGGCCTGGAGTGGAAGTGCATGGGACAACTTACAAGCCTTCTGATGTACTTGTACCATATCCACAAAATGAGCAAATCAGCAATATTTAAAGCTAAAGTAGGAGCTTGAATCTTGTCAAATGAAATAACAAAAGGACACAAAATAAAACACCCAAGACGTGTAAAAGTTTTTAAAACTTTTTTTAATGTTTTTATTTTTTTTTTTAAATTCATTTATATTATCTACAAAGTAAAAGTTATTTTAACTTAACCGTTTTATAACGGTCAAGTCAAATGGGGTTTTGTCATCAGATTAAATTAATAAATAATTTATCTGCTTTTTTTTTTTTTGCCGAACATCTTCATTAATGGAAGTTTCTCGTGTTTAGTTTGGTTACAACCATTTCGTTTTGTTGGTGTTGATTTACCCCAAGGTCTTGAGCACAGCTATAGCAGCAGCATTTAACAGTAATGTTAATACTGTCAATATACGGAAGAATTATCTTTAACTTAGAAGGTGCAGACAAAATGTTCCAGTTATTTATGCACAGTTTTCTCACTCATCTGGGCTTTTTTGTTATTGTTAGGACCCAATGCAAGAGTTCTAGTGTCACTGAAACATGTGAAAAATGATTCCTCGTTAAAACTCTTGTGTTTCTTTTCTTTTTTTTAAAAAGCCAGAGTTCACCCCATCTTTGCCTGTTAACTTTTCTTAATCACTGATGGTGGGTAGCAGCAGAGCAGCATGATTGAGGTTCTCGTGGCCATTTAAGGGGGTGTTTAGAGAAAGGTAAGGATTGGTTGGCCAGTATGTGGTGGGTGGGGCCAGATGGCTCTGCGAGGATCAGGAGCCTCTCAACTCAAATGCTGTTCTCTGGTCTTCATCCTCTACATCTGCTGCTGATGGTGAGCTTGCACTGAAACACACAAAGACTTATTTTACACACTTGATAGAAAAGTGAACAGAGAAATTTAAATACACATTTACAACAATTAACATCACTAGTCTGACAGTATACAACTAACATTGCAGGCAAAACAGAAATTGCAGATCACTATATATTCAAATGCATACATAATACAAGACAACAAAAAGTTGGTTTGAAGATTATATGGAATGTGGAACCTCAATGGCTGATAATTATAATTATCTTTTTTTTTTTGGGCCTGCTTGAAAATAAAACCTTATTGGCAATAGGTGCTGGATAAAACTGAAAAAATAATGGGAGAGGAGTTTGACTATTCATTCATTACACTGCACCTCGGGAAACCAAAAACGGTTTCAGACAAGAATAAATACTAGTGTAGTAGGAAAGCTAAAGTAGTAGCTATAATTTACTGAAATATACTGACTAGAGATTCACATATAATAAATCAATAAAAAAAAAAAAAAAAAAGTAAGTATTGGGAAAACTGAATTATGTATATACATTTAGAAAAGTGTTAAATTGTATATCAAGATGTATGTTGAAAACGTACTGTGACCTGACATTGTAACACCCATGATGAACCTTAGATCTTTGTTTTCAATAAAAAAGGGGAAAAAAAAGTATTTTATTATTTTGTTCATTTAAAAAAAATCTTAATATTATTATTTAGATAAAACAAACACGGTTATACAATATTTATTATTATTTTTTAGATAAGACAAATTATACAAAATAATAATAATAATAATAATAATTTCTCTATATATATATATATATATATATATATATATATATATATATATATATATATATATATATATATATATATATATATATATATATATATATATAATTTTTTTTTTCTCTCCCAATTCAATTCTCTATGTGTTCAGTTGAGATAGGTCCTTACCAGGGGTGAGAGTGTAGGAGTAGTGTGTGGCTGATGACACAGGGATGGGGTTCAGAGTGCCCTGGGGCAGTGCAGGTTGGGGGCCAGTAGGAGCCTGTGTGGCCATCAACATCATAGTGGGGGGGTGGGAAGGAGTGCCATGATGCTGAGGCACCATCCCTGACTGCATGTGGGCCTTTAGAGACATAGTGAATGAATATTTTCTGAGTATTTATTAGTAATTTTATAATCCCGGTGTCTGACTCACTAGCACTCACCTGTTGCACATGAGCCATATGGTTAGGGTTGTACCCATGCTGCACCTGTTGGGGGTGGATGTAGACGGTCTGCTGAGCGGAAGGGAAGCTGGCTTGAGGGGACTGGGGGTTGGGGCCAGGGGTCATGGAGGGTGGGGTGGGAGCCAGGGCAGAGTACATCTGCTGCTGTGGTGGGTTGCCCAGGTGCATGGCCTGGGCTGCAGCCTGGTGTTGGGGATGCTGAACGGGGCTGGGGGCCGGATGGCTGCCTCCGTGCTGGTTACCCTGCTGCGGTTGTCCTGTCGGGGTGGCAGAGGGCTGAGGATGCTGCGGATGAGGGTGCAGGGTGGAGCTTGGGTGGGGAAACTGCTGAGGAATGGGGGTAGGTGACACTGAAACACAGAAAAACACAAGTACAAGCAGTTACAATGTTAAAGTAAATCCAGTGAATGTTAACAAATAAAAACAAAAAGAAAGGTATAATTATAAATGAATAACAACAACAACAACAACCATGACAGGAGGAAGAGAAGTCTATTATTAAAATATATTTACATTTAATTAAAATCTAATCTAGAGTACATTTTAAGCATCTAATTTTCCTTTATTCCTTGAATCATTAATGTGTGGCTCATTACAAAGATCAACATTAATTTCTGTAGCATGAAGCTATTCAGAGGCAACAAAAAGTGACTGTAAATTAGGGCTGGGCGATATGGCTAAAAATATTATCACGTTATTTTTTTCCATCTCATACAATATCGATATTTATCAAAATATTAATTTACCATTAATGTGGAAGGAAATGCTTTCCACATATTTGTTAGACCTTGAGAATGAATGTAAACAAGTAAACTTGATTGTTCACAATTAAACTCCAAAGAGTAGCTACCTTTTAATTTAGGGCCCCATGAAATCCATTTTATTTTCTCCAAAATTCTGTTTTCCATTTTGTTTGTTCTTTTTTTATTGATTTATTTATTATTTATTTATTTATGGATTGTGTTTTAAATTTTAATATAAATTTATACAAACTTTAACAATTTAATCAAGCTTTTAAAATGTAAATCAAATGAAAATTAATTTACAACAAAACATTGCATTTTTTGTCAAATAAGATGTTGCACAACAGAACTGTAAAAATGTGAAACATGGATGAAAAAATATCTTGGTTTTATGATATTCCTTAGAAATATTATTTTTACTATTATTACTTTGAGAAGTACAGTACATATTGGTTCACAGTAGTGATTTATTTCTGTCCTAATTTCTTGAAGTTAAACCAAACTTTTATTTTGACGATTTGTAGTGAAGATCTATATAGATTCTGTATCAGACGAAACCGTGCTGTTCATTCATACAGAGACACGCAGAAATCCCTTATTGGTGACACGCACTGACTGGCCATTGTTGCATAAATTTCTGTGATAGTCCATTAGATTAATCCATATAGTAAAAATGTAAAGAGCTTATCACTGTTATCAGCGTAAATTTTAATCGCAATCTTGATATATCGGTTATCGCCCAGCCCTACCGTAAATTTAGCACAGTATGACAGTAAATGACTAAAATGGGCTGGCAAGGCTTAGGCTTTGTGCTGGGGGGAGTTCTTACCATACATAGTATGCGTCTGCTCACCATACTGAGTGGTGGAGGAAGAGACCAGGCTGGGCTGACCGTGACCAGGAGGGGTGATCATCCTCGCACTGCCCTGAATCATTGGACTGAACACATGCTGGGCCTGAAACACATGTACCCAACATCATATTAATGACTTTGACTTTTCATGTTTAAGAAATCTTTTATAAATATTATCTGTCAAAAGGACCCAGATACAAGTTTTTTTTTATTATAAAAAATAAAATTGACAATACATTAAACCCAAATGATCAGAATTTATTGAACGGCAAGGTAGTACCTTTAATAATTTTCTTTAAGAAAAAATATTGCATTACCTATCGGTAATTGTGTGTGTTTTTCTTGTATAATGGGGAAAAAAAATCTGCCCAAATGAAATCAAGTCAATTGAATGAAGTCATCCAACCATAAAACAGCTTTTAAAGGCAGAGTATCCAAACAAACAACATAACCATAACATTTTAAGCAAAAGAAAATCAAAGACTCTTAAACATCCCACCATTGTCTGTTGGTATCTTTTCAGCATTTCAACACTGTTCTAAGAAAGGGAATACAATGTTCACAAATACAAAATATTTTGTTTCAGCTGAAGATCAGACAACACATTTATAAAAGGCACAAGTTGTGTCCAAAAATCACATACTGTCCAAGTAGGTACTACATTTGATAAGTACATCATCAAGTACATGCAAAAAATAAATAAATAAAAAATAAATTAAAATAGTTAAGTCTATATAGTATGAAATCCAGGCATACTAATTTGATGTACTGACTACTAGTAGGGAGGTAGGTAGGGAAGAAAGCATATTCGGACACAGGGTCAATATTTATTTTTTTAATGATTGGTGGTGTATAGGGTTGGGAATTGAAAAGAGATTCCATTTGTGGAATCGGATACTTGTTATAATATTAAAAATTTGATTCCTCTTATCGATCCCTTTGTGTCCGTTTTTGTATGACTTTGAACCATTCAAGTGCAAGAAGACCTGCAAGCTGTTTTCTGTGCTGCACACACATCCAAAGCGGGCACACAGAAAAAGTGATTTTAAAGGGATACTCCACCGTTTTTTCATATTAAACTATGTTATTCCCTTAACTAAGACGAGTTGATACATACCTCTCTCGTCTCAGTGTGTGCACTAAATCGCTCTGTCTTGCGACGAAACTTTGTTAGCGCTTAGCTTAGCCCAGTTCATTCAATAGGGGCCAAGCAGAGAAGCTACCAAACACCTCCACGTTTTCCCTATTTAAATACAGTTACTCGAGTAGTGTAACTCGACCTAGGACGGTGACACAAAACAAAACGTTGCGCTTTTCTAAGCGTGTGAAATGGATAACTATATTGTATGGCGGAATACCATAGCAATTGCTCGGGAGCACTTTGACTTGGCGCAGTAATATCTTCACTCGTGAAAAGTCCTCTCACCGGCCCCCGCTCCCTCTCCTCCTCCCTCTCATTTCCGTCAATAGAACCAACGTGACCTGCATCAGTAGTAATAGTTTGAGCAGAGTTGACGAAGTATCAGGTTGTAGGAAGATAGTTTGTGGACAATCATGGTTATAACATGCATCGTAAAGGGTTGTGATAACAAGGAGAAGGTATATAGTGCCGTCATGTTTCACAGAATTCCAACTCACCACATACAGCGGAGAGCTTGGTTAGCTGCTTTGAACAAGAATCCAAAAACACCGTTGCTGTTCGCAACAGTCACACTTGCACCACCAATTGCTGTTTGCCCGTGTTCTTTCGCCAGCTCCGGTCTGTTCTGGTTCGTATCTTTTTTCCCTCTCACGGTTCATAAGAGCTAATTCCTCCTCCGTGTACTCTGGTTCAAACAGATATGGCTCTGGGTCTGCTACAAACAAGTCATAATCATCTACAAAGTCCACCATTGCAAATGATCTCTTGCAGTTTGCTAATAGCACAGGTGGTAAAAGTCACGTTGGTTCTATTGACGGAAATGAGAGGGAGGAGGAGAGGGAGCGGGTGCCGGTGAGAGGACTTTTCACGAGTGAAGATATTACTGTGCCAAGTCAAAGTGCTCCCGAGCAATTGCTATGGTTTTCCGCCATACAATATAGTTATCCATTTTACACGTTTAGAAAAGCGCAACGTTTTGTTTTGTGTCACCATCCTAGGTCGAGTTACACTACTCGAGTAACTGTATTTAAATAGGGAAAACGTGGAGGTGTTTGGTAGCTTCTCTGCTTGGCCCCTATTGAATGAACTGGGCTAAGCTAAGTGCTAACAAAGTTTCGCCGCAAGACAGAGCGATTTAGTGCACGCACTGAGACGAGAGAGGTATGTATCAACTCGTCTTAGTTAAGGGAATAACATAGTTTAATATGAAAAAACGGTGGAGTATCCCTTTAAACCATTTAAGTGCAAGAAGACTCGTGCGCTATTTTCTGTGCTGTGCACACATCCAAAAGGTGTGCACATAAAGCCTCCTTTCATACTGAATAGTGTGCAATACTGAACTGAGTTCTCTTCCGTGTCTTATTGCAATTGTATGGACAAATACAAAAATATGTCAAAATATCCTTGTAAACACAGCTGCTTTGGGTTAGTTCACCCAAAAATGAAAATTCTGTCATTAAGTACTCACCCTCATGTCATTCCAAGCCCGAAAAACCTTTGTCAGAACACAAATTAAGAAATTTTTGATGAAATCTCACTATTAATGTGAGCACTACGATGCATGCGCGTGATGCTGAAGCAAGAGCTGGCCAATAATGAGCCGGCGTTCTGACGTAGAACCCGGAAGCACTGCACTGTCTATACAAGCATGACAGGGAAAAGAAGAAACTGTTGAATAAAGTCGTTATTTTTGTTTTGTGTTTGCGCACAAAAAGTATTCTTGTCGGTTCATAACATTAAGGTAGAACCACTGTAGTCATGTTGACTACTTTAACAAAGTTTTTACTACCTTTCTGGGCCTTGAAAGTGGTAGTTAAATTGCTGTCTATTAAGGGGTTCGAGAGCTCTCGGATTTCATCAAAAATATCCTAATTTGTGTTCCGAAGATGAATGAAGGACTTACGGGTGTAGAACGACATGAGGGTGAGTAATTAATGACAGAATTTTCATTTTTTGGGTGAATTTACCCTTTAAGTGAACGTAATGTTTATTTTATTTATAAAATGCAGTGTTATTTTACATTTGATTACAGTTTCTGTTTCCGAATACCTGTAAATCTTAAAACATATTCATTTGTGCGATTGCTAATTTGTTTATTTGTTCTTTTTTTAATTACTGAGTGTTTACTTGTCTTTAATAAACTTGAAATTTATATTAGTTAGGCAAAAAAACCTTGTGTAAGTGTTCTCTAGCCTGTTGGAATTGATAATCGGAATCATTCAAATTCAAATGATACCCAACCCTAGTTGTGTTCATCTTTTATTTCTCCGCTTTAATAATTCCTCGTTAGTAATGAGACATTTAATGTCACAGTACCTGGGACTGGTAGTGGGGCATCTGTTGTACCAGAGGTTGACTAGCAAACTGCTGGGGGCTACAAGTGAAGTATTGGGTGGAGTAGGCTGGGTTTGGTGCCACGATGGGCGGCCCGGCAGCTGTAGCTGGATGCATCATTGTAGATGTGCCAGGTGGGTGATGCTGGTCTGGCCTTTGCTGTGGCATGTTTGGTACTACAAGCAGATTCAGCAAAAGAAGAGAGCATGAAATGGGTACACAGCCTTAAATCATTACAGACTGTGAGAACATCATGGGGAAAAACAAAACGAAAAAAAAAAACTTTTTACACAGATCGCATTTCCTAAATGCACAGCCCGGCAAACAATATACAAAATCAATACACAAAAATAATACAGGGTAACTCCCTCAAACTGAAAAAGCTTATGACTATAGTAGATGCAAAATAGCCTTAACCATCATTTGAAAGCAGCTTTAAAAACATGCACACTGAGAGAGAAGCATTCTCACCTTTACCTGGTCTGTAGGGCTTGGTCTGGCTCATGGCCATATGAGGAACCTGAACATGGTACATGGCTGGAGGCTAAAAGATGAGGAGCAGAACTTGAGATGCAGAATTACATATACAGTGCTCAGCGTAAATGAGTTCACCACCTTTGAAAAGTAACATTTTAAACAATATCTCAATGAACACAAAAACAATTTCCAAAATGTTGACAAGACTAAGTTTAATATAACATCTGCTTAACTAATAACATGAAAGTAAGGTTAATAATATAACTTAGATTACAAATTTTTCAGTTTTACTCAAATAAGGGTGATGCAAAAATGAGTACACCCCACAACAAAAACTACTCCATCTAGTACTTTGTATGGCCTCCATGATTTTTAATGACAGCACCAAGTCTTCTAGGCATGGAATGAACAAGTTGGTGACACTCTGCAACATTTTCCATTCTTCAAGAATGAGCTCTTTTAGAGAGGATGGAGAGTGATGCTCAACTTGTCTCTTCAGAATTCCCCAAAGGTGTTCGATTGGGTTCAGATCAGGAGACGTACTTGGCCACTGAATCACTTTCACCCTGTTCCTCTTCAGAAATCCAACAGTGGCCTTAGATATGTGTTTAGGATCATTGTCATCAGTTCCAAAAACATTTATCTTGATCTCATCACTCCAGATTATAGAGTCCCAGTACTCTTCATCTTTGTCAGCTTGGGCCCTGGCAAACTCTAGGCGGGCTTTTTTGTGCCTGGGCTTTAGGAAAGGCCCCTTTGTGGACGGCACTCATGCATGCCACTCCTCTGCAGTGTACGCCATATTGTGTCACAGGAAATAGTCACCCCAGTTTGGCTTTCTACTTCTTTAGATAAATGCAGTGAACTTGCGTGCCAATTTTCTTCAACCCTTCTCATCAGAAGACGCTCCTGTCGAGGTGTTAACTTCCGTGGATGACCTGGACGTCTCTGCGAGATGGCTGCAGTTCCATCTTTTTTAAATTTTTGTACCACTTTTGCTACAGTATTCTGACTGATAAGTAAAGCTTCTCTGCTGATCTTCTTGTAGCCTTCACCTTTCTGGTGTAAAGAAATTAATTTCTTTCTCAGGTCTTGTGACATTTCTCTTCCATGTGGTGCCATTGCTGACAGCATGAAATGGGAAGGGGTTTTAACACCCTTTTATAGTCACCTGTCTGCTGGACACCTGTGTAATGAATAATTAGACTCACCTGTGGATGAATTCTTGTTAAATTAGACATTTGTAGTCAAAAATTTAGCTTTCCTACAGAGACTTTCAGTGGTGTACTCATTTTTGCATCACCCTAACTTGAGTAAAACTGAAAAATGTGTAATCTAAGTTATATTATTAACCTTACCCTTCATGTTATAAGTTAAACAGATGTTATATAAAACTTAGTCTTGTCAACATTTTGGAAATTGTTTTTCTGTTCATTCAGATATTGTTTAAAATGTTACTTTTCAAAGGGGGTTTACTCATTTATGCTGAGCACTGTATGTTTGAGTTTTTAGTTCACAGTTTTGAAAAACACTTGCTGAATGCATCTTAAGACTATCATGTATCACATTCTGTTGATCACTATTGTAATTTACTTTTAACACTTTCTCTTCTAGGGCTCAAAGGAAAAAAGCTATTTGTACACATTTTCAATGTTTTAGACCAATGTTCAACCCCACATTTTCTGTTTCTGAAAGATGTGCCAAGATAAAAAAAAAAAAAAACTGTCCTCTACTGCTTAAGGGTTGTTAAATACAATGAGAGATACACACATCAATGCTTTTGAAAAAAGACTGACATAAATCCACAAAACGTTCTGGCTTTTTCCTGTTCTGGTCAAGGGGTACATGCAAACAAAGCTTTAATGCTCTAACAGAACAAAAAAATTAAAGGAAAATGTTAAAACAAAAATTGATTACTAATTTTGGAGCAAAAAGAACAACAAAAAAAACCCCCTGCTTATTCATAGTACTGAAAAATCTTAGTTGATAAGGTAAGCTAATAATCTAATAAAGTTTAAAAAATTGACAACAATATGGAAATATAAGTAAGGGATAATCCACGGCTTTAAATGATTTTAATGCACAACGTGGAGGCAAAAAAACAAAACAAAAAACACCCGTCGTGAAGCCTCCGCGGAGTGCATTCAAATCGTTTAATGCACAGCTAGCCGTGGATTATCCCAATTATACCATGGTCATTTGCCAGCATTGACAACTTTAAGCTGTTATTCATGCTTTGCAGCACAATATTTGAACAGAAGGGTAAAAAGAAGTTATTTTCGTCAGTTATGGCTCCTTAGATCTAGCATTCTGCCCTCTTTGAATCAGACACCGATGTAAAGTAGTGCATAAGAATAGATTAATGTTAATAATTGAATATAGCATTTATTTTTAAATTCACTATAGAGAGAGAGAGATGCATCTGGTCAGTATATCTCTCTATTAACAATGAAGCTGTGAGTTTAATTACTTCAAAACCAGTGATGTTACCCCCTCGTTGCTGAGAAATATGTAGCGATTCAGTAGCAGAGCTATTTTATTAATAAAAGCTGTAGGTCAGCATTGACAAGTTTTTGTGCTCTTGAATGTTTTTGTGTGTGCAGCGCAATCTCCGAGTGACGCATGCGTGTGTGTGCTTCAATGAAAACAGCGCATTAATATACAACGGTGATTAAACTGACTTGGAACTCACTGTACATTAAGAAGTTTTATTGAACACCTTCCAGCCAATCAGAATCAAGTATTCAGACAGACCATGGTATAATAATAATAATAATAAACTGATCAGCAGTAAGAAATAGGCAAACCAAAATCTGCTGGTCAGTTACGCAGGCAAAAGTCTCATACACGTTTTCAGCAGAAAAAAAAAATCTTAGAATTGCACAAACCTTCCAGATAATGCTTTTCTAATGGAGAGAGAGGAAAGAGGGGGGGGGGAAACAAAAAGAACGAGTCTTTAGTGTGATTATCATTTGCTTTTTTCATTATAGTAAGATTTGTTTTCTAGAACATGTGAGTGAGAAATGATGAGTCAAAGTATTTTTAAGAGACGCTACAAAGGAATATAAAGGACTGAACTATTGCATTTGGGTTTTGCATTTACTGAAATGCATCTTTCCACTCTACACCACATAAAAAAAGTAAAGCTTTTATTTTGGTCAGTAGAAAAAAAAATGTCAATTATTAAATATTATGAAACATCAGTGAGGTGCAACTTTTTGAGCTGATGATGAACAATGAGCTCCTTCCAAAGGTTGACAGCATGCTACCAGTCAAACCATCTGTACTTTATTATGTTTTGGACATTAAGGTCTATTCACACCAAGTGCACATTTTTGCAAATATTGTAAAATAAACCAGTGTACACCTATGAACCATTTAACTTTCATGCCATTTATTTAAACCAAACTTAGCATGAACAGGCCTTTACTGGCCCTTTTCACTGAAATTAAATTAAAATAGCATTCACGTCAATCATCAATTGAGCAATCATGTGATGGGTTACACATGCAGATACTATGCAAATGCAACTGACAAATGAAAGTAAAGGAGGGATGGCTGAAGTATGAACACAATGAAGAAAATCAATGATCTTGGCACATAAATGAAAAGAAAAAGTTTTAGTATAAAAACCATGCACAGAACGAATGAGATCACACTGACAGAGAGGTTCATGTAATGATGCTCACCTGAACGCCAGGGCTGACAGGGGTCAGAGGGTACATCTGGAACATGGTCTGGCCATAGACAGCAGGAGGCTGCTGTACTACGATGGAAGGGCTGGGCTGACCCTGAGGTCGGGTCAGAGTGGGGGTTGTTGCTGGTTTAGGCTGAGGAAACAGTTAAAGTGAAATGTATGAACGTACATTTCTATGTTATATTTGCTTGCCCTCTTCCAGAAATACTAACGGGAAAAAAAAAAAATGACCTGACTTTAAAAGGTACAATATATATTTTCTCCGAAAAAAATTACAGTTTTGGGAATATGTTGATTTCAGTTCATTTAATGACACAGAACAAACAACTGATTTACTTACGGGGGAGCAAAAAACCCTTGGGTTGAACTCCTTGGCATTAGGATTGAGAGTAGATTTTCTAACACTCCTAAAAAGTGCATAACCAACAAATCAACATTGTATTATTCACTATAACTTATTTTGACAATGAATTCTGTCACTGATTCTACATTTTCCTCCACTGACTCACTCTGCTACAGGGTCATTCTTCTCCTTCTCATCCTTATCTTTTGCAGCAGTGTTGGCCAGAGGCAAGGTGGTCTGGACGCCCTGAGATGTCACATCAGGCCCTCGTTTCTGCTCTGGTACAGCAGAGGAAGGAGAGAGTGAAGGGGTACCAGATTTACTTCCTGCTAGGGCGACAATCACAGAAGTGGAGGTTTCTTCATTAACGCCGGACTCCATGGAGACTTTGAGTCCTGTTGAATCTACTGCACTCTTCTCAGCTGCTTGATCCTTTGGCTTTTCTCCAAGGTCCCTTGGAGTCTTGGTCACCATGGGCTCAAAACAATCTGGATTTGAGCTAGACGGCAACTATAAATGATGAAGGGATTCAATAACCTGAAGTACAGTTGCTGAAACACATATAATGGAAGAAAAATAAAACTTACCCTAAAATCTTCACTGAATTTCCTTAAATTATCTATTTGTTTCCTGTGATCCGGTGCCATGTTGGGAGGCCCTAGGAAGATTAAAAAGTGAAAGAATAATTTTAAAAAGCACATTTACTTAAAATAATTTACATAATTGCGTTTGATTTTTCACTTTGATGTAGTGATGTCACCGTATACAGGTATTCATTTAAAAAAATGAACTGAAATAGAGTTAATACTACACACATAATATCATAAATAATCCAGTGGCAGTCTGGTTGACACCAGTCATAAAACAGAAAAAAGTAGATTGCAACAATGCAGCATGTAGCTACAGTACTACAGCCACACAAAATCACTAGACACCCGCACCGAAATATTTTTTTTTAGGATTCTGTAAAAAGACTATGTGTTAGAGACTACAGGAGGGGGCTCAAACAGCAAGTTCTTTTTGTATGCATTTGTACAGTTATGGTTTTGAGTGTAATTAATTGGCCCAACAAGAAAAAAAAACACAAAATAAAGTTGAAGAGGAATGTGACTGATATCATTATTAATTTTTCATAATTTCTATAGACATCACAATAATATCATTATCGTTAATTTGTGTAGAGAAAATCTTATACTGTGACAAGCCTACTTTAATCCATATGCCGTACCTACACTTGTATTTAGGGGCCGAGCACCGATGGTGCGAGGACCCTATTGTAATTGCTCGGCCAATTATTCTTCTTCTCCGAAATGAATCACATTTTTGAGGGCCTAAACATACACGAAAACTCATGAAACTTTGCACACACGCCAGAAGTGGTGAAAATTTACATCTGATATGGGTTTTAGAATTAGGTGTGGCAAAATGGCTCGATAGCGCCATCTACAAAATTTCAATTAAGCTCCCTTTGTGCTACGTTTCACATACAGGTATGAAATTTGGTAGACAGATGTAACAGCCCAGTACCTACAAAAAAGCCCCCGGGTGCAAAATCTGTAAACCCAACAGTAAGTGAGATATTTTGAATTTTCTCTACAAAATTTTTAGTCCTTCAACCAATCAGATCAACGATTCGGGTCACGTAATTTGCAAAACGACGCAAAACCTCCAGACAGGTTTAGTTTGTATTGGTTTGTAGCATTGATCAGCGGTTTGCAGAAGCAGCAATGGCATCGAGCGATTTTTGCAGGTTGTGCAAAAAAAAAACATGAAAGTGAGTGATATTGAGTGACACCCACTCGAGCAATTTGTTTGCTAAACTAAAGAAGTCATTCAGCATCGTCGAGAGGTTAAAAGGAATTGGATTGACGGTCGTGCTTGCCGTCGCTTCTCTATCGTCATCGTGTTATACCCGCCAATAGCAAGCAAGGTGGATAAGCCAGTCTGTGATTGGTTCCCGCAAAAATGTAATAGAAGTAGTAGAAATGAATGTACGGGTTTTCAGACTGAGTGGCCGGGCGAAATCAAATCGCCGGCAGATCAGGCTGGGTTTACCCAGTCTACAAAATTTTGGCAGTTTTTGCCATTTCCACACATTCTACTTTAACAAACTCCTCCTAGAGCTTTAATCAGATTAACATCATATATTGTCAGTCTAATCTTAAGGCCTTAGCGATGTTAAATTGCAAAGATCTTGAGTTTTCGTTGGAGGGCGTGTCCGTGGCGGCCTGACAAATCTGATGTTTCGCCATGAATGATGAAACTGTTTTAACTCAGGCATAGAGTCCGATCTGCCCCAAACTTCACATGTGTGATAAGAGTCCTGGCATAAATACATCTATATGACAATATTCAGTTAGTCATAGCGCCACCTACTGGCAACAGGAAATGGCATGCTTTACACTGTAATTTACTCCCAGAAACAGATTTCAATATGCCACAAAATGGCAAACATACTAGAAACATGTTAAATCATGCAACACTTAGCTAAGTGCTAATGTATGTGATTAACGCCACGAAAGAGGAAGTTGTTGTAACTCAGGCATACAATGTCTGTATGCCTGAGATCTGCTCCAAACTTCACAGGTTTGATGGCCTGAAGACATCTACATGGCAATATTCAGTTACAGTCAAAGCGCCACCTGTTGGCAGCAGGAAGTGTGGCACTTTGAAATGACTTTGCCATATTTCCCTTGTATTTACTCGCTTACATGCACATAGCCCACTGTTCCCTGCTTTCCTAAGGCCAAGGAGTGGCAGTGAGCCCGGGTGCGAGGGCCCTTTCATCACTGCAGCTTTAATGCAGATTGTGTTTGATTTAAGATGAACTGAAAAAGTCATTTCTCACTCTCTCTGTTTTTACAGTATCAGCAATTTTAGGAAAAAAATGAATTTTTGGAAGCCAAATCCTTAAATTATACTGACATTGTGTAATTTCTGCTTTCTACATGCTTTGTCAGCACAGCAAAATCGCATGCAGCAAAAAACAGCTTTAGCAAAAGCTTGAAAATTCAGATTAAAAACTGCTGGCCGTAGATGATAAATAGCATGTCATCTCCAAAGGTACACACCCTTGCCGATGGATCGAGTGATGCTTGCAGAAGCTTCAATAGGCTTCACATTCTCTTTGTTGGCATTGGGAGAATTCTGTCTTGTCTCTAGTACTCTTAATTCTTTGGCTATAGAAGAAAGATAAATGGAAAACAGGGTTGTTGTAAGATCTGGTACAGAGGAAATTAATAACACAAATTAACAAACAGGCCTTAAAATGACACATATTATGTAAGGGATGTCCTAACCCTCTTCTATTGGAGATGCGTCCAGGTTGGTGGCTGGGTTAGCTGCTGTGGGTGACGTCGCTGTTGTGGAAGCTGTCACAGAGTCTACTGGCACTGTACCAGCCTGAGGGGAAGACAAGCAGGAGGAGCTGGGAGCACCTCCACCAACGCTATTCTGTCGAGGTGAACGTGGTCTGTGCGCTAAGAGGAAGTGGAAATAAATCAGTCAGCATTAGAGTGTTCCCAACTGAAACTGAAATCTGGGTACAGATTTAGAATCTAGGCTTACCACCACTGACAACAGATGACCATGTTCCCCCAGAAGGGCTGTTGCGAGCAAGTGGGGCAGCAGAAACCTCCACCGATGCACCTGGAGACATATAATCAGGTGGAGGAGGCCCACCGCCCCGACAAGAGGCCACTCTATGAGGTCTCGGAGTCCGCTGTGACTTGGGAGACATTCTTGGAGGACCTGCATTCACAAACATAGAGATGAGCGAGTTCTGAAAGAAGAAACAAACACCCTTTAGGGCATCTCTCATTAATGTGTAGTGTGTAGCTCTCTCCAAAAGCAGATGCTGTGTACTATGTGACATTCAAAATATCAAATATGAAGCAAAGACTGAGGGGAAAATTACTATGCTAATTACTGCTAACTATGTTAGCAGTTTGTGGTCTGCACATGACATGCAGAAGAAAAAAAGAAAAGCTATACTGACCAAATATTAGGAGTTCATTCCCACAACTGAACTAAAAAAATGAAAGAACAGGTTAGAACAAAGTGACCATGAAAGTGAGGGAACGAATTAGTAAAACGTGGCCACATTTTAAATTAAAATTAGGTACAGTATCAAATTAGTACAATGTGGGCTTGTTTTAACTTAAACAATGGAACAAATTAGTAAAAAGTGCTAACAATTTAACGAAAACACATTTGTGAAATGTGGCCATGATTTACAGTAATTAAAACAAGGGAATAAAATATCAAATTGTTGCCATGATTTAACCAAGTAAAAAAAGTGAACTAATTAGTAGTGTAGCCACAATTTACATGTACATGAGCGAATGAATTAGTACAAAATGCCCACAATTTAACAAAATATTACATTGTGGACACAAATTCATAAGTTGTGGGAACAAATTCTTAATTTGTGGCCACGGTATCTATTTTTTCTTCTGCATGTCATGTGCGGTGCTCTGTACTCATGAAATGTTAATGGATAAGAATGTTAATTTGAGTCAATCTACCGAATATACATTTGAACTTAAGAGGCTGTGACAGTTTCTCATTTGATGTAAGAGAATACAATGTCAAGCCAATGTCAGACATGGAAAGAAACACTTGGGCATTGCCAGTGGTGTCACCATGGTCAAAATACGATGCCAGTCCTTAAACACACCGCAGAAAATGAGTGAGTGAAACGTGCCCCAAATTCACTTCAATCATGCATAGAAAGAGGGACAGTATTAGAAAATGGAACAAGAGGAGAAGTGAGTTGTTTTATTAAGCACCAGGAAAGTCCCACAGCTGTTAGTGGCAGCCTTAATTTAGGCATTTGGATTGCAAAACGTGAACCTGAGCAGTGGTGCCACAACAAAATGGCTGCTCAGTCTGGAATTTCTGGTACCTTCAGAGGACAGGCGTTTGGGCATGGTGGACAGAGGCCCTGAAGAGCCATGAGCAGAGGGGTGAGACAGGGGCCGAGAGGGCCTGGATGGGGGTCTGGAGGGAGGCCGGGTGGGCGTGGCCGCCCGGGGTGGGAGAGAGTTGGTGGGGCCTGACTGGTAACGGGATGGAGGGCGAGAGGAGGGAGATGGGCAGCGTGAGGGCCAAGGGTGTGCACCTGACAGAGATGAAATGAGCCGAAATGAGAGGAAAGAAAAACTACATTTGACTGACAGGGAGGGGGAGGGGAAACAAATGACCATGTAAATTGAATAGGAAAACAGAAAAGTCTGAAGGCCTTATAGATTGAGAATTTTAGATAGGAAGACTGAAACTAGCCAGCAGGAAAGGCAGAGAGAGGTATTTGAGAAAGAGTATTGGGAAGAAATGAGTTTGGAAGGAATGACAAGACACCAAAGAACAAGGGTGACTATAACAAATAACATTTTGAGATTTCTTTGGTTAATTCTGAGGCAGTGAAACAGAAAACAATAGGGAAACAGGACTTCAAAGAAAGAACATTTGGAAAGATCAATCAGATTCTCTTGGAACAGCAGCAGTCTTGGCCTGCAGAACTCCCTTGCTCGAATCCTTTTATCATGAAAGGACTGAAAGCCAGAGAGATGATTTGAAAGAT
Source organism: Megalobrama amblycephala (assembly GCF_018812025.1). Lineage (NCBI taxonomy): Eukaryota > Metazoa > Chordata > Actinopteri > Cypriniformes > Xenocyprididae > Megalobrama > Megalobrama amblycephala. The sequence continues at coordinate 21,744,290 of NC_063047.1, forward strand.
CGACTGTTAGTGAAGGAGAGAACAATGGATTAATAGATACCATAGAAAGCCAATGGGAATCTATTTTTTTTTTTCCCCCTCATTATAATTTCTAGTATTTTATGTGGAAATTTTGAATACTGTTTCATGGACTAATAAGGAATGATCCCATTGAAAGTGACACCAGGGAAAACTTTGAGATGTCTATCAAAGATCCAGCCGGAGAATATCAGCACATTGTTTACTCCACTGATTATATTTCATGGATTCACATTACAGTTTGTTTACATAATTTGATCGTTTGAGGCCTCATCATAACACTAATTACTAGCCATTTTGGACAACACTGATGCCGCGACATGAAGTCGAGGCACAAAGAGTTTACAAATCATCTTGTACCTCCATTGACCACTCGCTGATCCATTGCGTTGTAGTCGTGAGATCCAGATCTGGGTGTGGGTGGCCCAGGGCTACACTGAACCGGTCTGGGTGAATTTTGACGACCAGGTCCCCATGACATCCCTGGTTCTCTGTTTCTCTGACTAGGGGGAATGTATTTGTTCTCTCTGTTGAAGTAAACAAAATAAAGAGGAACACTCTGGATTTAAATTCAACTAATTGAGCAATACTTTTCTAACTGAATTCAGCTCTGACAAAAAAAAAAAAAAAAAACAACAACAAAAAAACGTATATGCCAAATAATGACTTAAAGTTGTAAAGGTGTGGTCACATTAGTGTAATTTCAGTGTAATTTCATAGAAAAAAAAGTCCACTGTCCATTTACTTAATGTTAAATTTGCATGTTGGAAAATCTTTTGCCCAAAAGCAAAATCCCTGTTTGAGTGGATTCCTATTGAAATAACTCAATTTCATCCGCAAAAATTTGCTGAACAATGGTAAATGTGACCACACCTTAAGACATTGGCTGCGACTGCTCGAGTTGATCCAGACGAAACAAGCAAAAGATAACTGTTATGCAAAGGTTTATTTGAACAGACTGATTAACAGGCAACAAACTTAAACCAGCGATAGTTTTTGTCATTTTCTGGGATATATAAACATAATTCAATCTAGGCAGAGCCTTTGAAAATAGTCAAAGTCCTTTTTAAGAAAAGCCAGTTCACTCTGCGGCCATATTTGCAATGCCTCTGAACAGCTATTTCGGGCATGAAACTCCTATCTCAGAGGTCTCCAAACTCGGTTCTGGAGGGCCACTGTCCTGAAAGTTTAGCTCCAAACCCAATTAAACACACCAGAACCAGGTAATCAAGGTCTCACTAGGCATACAAGAAACTTTCAAGCAGGGGTGTTTTAGCTGGTTGGAGCTAAACTCTGCAGGACAGTGGCCCTTCAGGACTGAGTTTGGAGACCCCTGTCATATCTATTTGAATGGACAATTACAGAGATCTCAAACACTGCTCACCAATCTCACATTTAAATAACGGTCACAAACAGTCCCATAAATGTTGTTTCTTATACTCTTACTTTCTTATTCTGACTGTTTCTATGGGATACAGAGCTTCTAGTGGCAGTCGCAGTGACGTGATAACAAGTGGCGATAGGTTCATTTAATTAGATGGCAGGACTTGTTCTGACCTACTTTGCGTTGTACTTTTTTTCCATTCACAGTAATTCATAGAAATATGAGAGAACATAGTAATAGGAGTGGAATAAAATATGCCTTTATACACTTATGAAATTGCTTTTTCTTGCTTTTAGTATAATTTGGAGTATGACAAGCATGAAAAAAACACTATTATGAATCTCCTTTTATTTTTTCACTGACAGAAATACACTGGAGCACAAACATCTCCTGATCTAATCATACATGCAGCAGTGGTAGCAAGTTCAAGCTTCACCTGTTGAGGCTGTGAAGCTCCCTCTCTCCACGAACCACAGCAGTGTATTTCTCTTCCTCTGAGCGGTCGTCATTCTCCAAGGCCACACGGGCCTTGTAGGTGGCACTGGCTTCAATCTCCTCCGCCAGCTGTGATGCACGAGCCTCACGCTTGAGGAACTCCTCAGAGTTGTCTCGTTCCAAGGGAACTCTGGAAACGAAAAGAAAAACAGACTAAGAGACAGCACATACACACCATTTAAACAAACCAAGACATTCATCAGAGGTAATTTAAAGCACAGATGAGAGGGCTTACGTGTATGATGACAGGCTGCTGTCATAGGTGGATTTCACACCATATGTCTCTTCATTGTATTTAAACATCTCATCAGGATCCCAACCATTTGACTGAGAGGGAGACAGTTTCAAAAATGTGATTACGGCTTCGCACCATACTGTACCTCTTGTAACCGCAGAAAAAAAAAAAATCACAGTGAAGCATGACCTCAAGCGGCTTATTGCTTTAATCATCTAAACTTCACTGCATATGATACTTCTACAATGATTCAACTTCCTGATTTGTTTGACATCTCACCAGATCAGTGTCAAGAGATTCCATGCTGCCTGAGATGTGCTGTTCCCCTCCATCCCAGGGTTCCAGATCCTTCTCTTTGTGCTCTCCATTCAGACGGGCACTTACCGCACTGTCTGTGAAGTTATCTTCACCAACACACAAAACAAGCAACAGGATTCATATAACACGCATCATGGTGATGCAAAAGCGCACAAATGAATATGGAAAAAGTCATAAAACATATGAAAATGTGCGATATGGGCGACATAATGAAGTGGAAAACAGGTGATGATTTCTAAAGCGGGGTTCAGACTACACAATTAATTTGACAATTTTTTTCAGTCCTCCATGACGAGTTCCATCACATCTGTGACACTGACTGATAGGAGCACAGAGGCTCTTCTGGCACAGCTTTCAAACATCCTGAAATAAAGTTCATAGAGCTATGACAACAATACTCCTGCCTTTATGATGCTAACACGACGTTTCGGTAGCCATTGTTTGTTTACACTCGTTTCCAAATGGGTGAAAGATTTCCCTGTGGGGTCAAGTTGGTTATATGGATCAGCCTCATTGACCAACAGAAAGCAAATGAGACCGCACCATAAAAGTACATAATAAACTTGATTAATTGAACAGGAACACTAATTAGATGTTCCGCCTCCTTGATAGCTTCACGCACATCGTTAAAGACAGCAAGCGATGATTGCTCAGGAAGCAAGGTGTAGTCTGGCATGTCTCTTGTCCAGGACACGACAAGAATTTAGGAGTCAATATAGCATAATCTGACCCAGTGATAATCATAAGACAAAAACATTGTATAGTCTGAACCCGGCATAAATGGACACAAGTGGTGGTGCAGGGGCGAGGATCTCAAATATAAAAATCTCTCAAATATACAACAATACTGAGCTCACTGCATTACAAAAACATTTCAAAGGCCATGTTCTCAGAAAAAAAGTTGGAGCTGTATTTATTCTTCTGACATCATATTCAGTTTATTATTGAAGAATTAGCCTCTTGTACCAATAATCAGAAACAAAGTTCCCTGTTCATTAAATCCTAAAGCTTAAACTAAAGGTGCAGACACATTTTCTGTCGTGTGCAGAGTTTCACAGTCAAAATTCAGTCATTTCAAGGAATCCAAAAATTTTTGCATAAGGGTGAAAGATTTTCATGTGGGTTCAAGGTTATGCGAATTAGCCGCATTGACCAACAGAAAGTGAATGTGACCACACCTTAAAACTACATAAACTTGATTAATTGAACAGGAACACTAATTAGAAAGTGAGCTTCCTGAGAACATGACCTTCACTGGAGTAAGTCAGAGGTCAAGGGTCACAGAGAAATTAGAAAAGAATCAATATGTTTGGGATTATTAAACAAACTGTGGAGTCACGACATGCATTTCGGACCATGTACGTTTGAATAATTTCATTTCCTATTTGGAATGGAATAACGAGAAATAAAAGATGGCTCGTCTATTCGTTTCTCCTTTTAAGAAATGGAAAATGAGATTTTGGCTCTATTTCCTCATAGGCATACATTTTTTCACAATCTTTCATTTAGATTTGTGTTTAGACCATTATAAAATTATTATTGTAACAATAAAAATTACTCTGTTGAAGTTTAGCATTTTTTGTACGAAGTATAATTTTTTGCAATTATGTCAAAATATTACAGTCAAACCTGAACATGGTATTATGCATGTTATATGCGTGTGTTTATATTTGTTCTCCATCGTGGATGTGTTATGGAGTCAGCTCTTCATTTCTGTGTGCATTCTGCATTGTAGCTGATTTATTTTGTTTAGAAAGCATTTTTTTCTAATATCCCATTCATTTCTATGGGTGACTTTTAGGAGTGGGGGTTTATGTGTGTTTTGGATGAGCATGAGCATTCCCCGATGAGGATGTGTTGTGTTGTGTTGTGTTGTGCGTGCGTGCGTGCGTGCGTGCGTGCGTGCGTGCGTGCGTGTGTGTGTGTGTGTGTGTTATGGTTTCTCAAATCAAGTTCCGTTTTGGTTGCATGCATTGTTGTAAAGATAAGATAACATTTGCAAATTAAATTTTCCATTGTATTGACTGACCTACACATCTGCCTGCAGACATCCAGCTGTGCAGATTCATTTATAGACAACATTAACATAAGCCAGATGCATCCAATCCTGCTTCTGAAGGGCCAATGTCATGCAGTTTAGCTCCAGCCTACATTCCAACACAATGCACGCTCAGAAAAAAAGATAAGAAAGCTGTCACTGGGGTGGTACCCTTTCAAAAGCTTAGGGTAATTAAAGAATACCTTAAAAGGTACATATTGGTACCAAAAGTGTACATATTAGTACCTAAATGGTACATATTATGACCTTTTAAAAGGATAGCATCCCAGTGACAGCTTTTGTACCATTTTTTTTTTCTGTGTAGCCTGGATATTTCTAGTAATCCTGAAGACTTTGCTTAGCTGGTTCAGGTGTGTTTATAGGGTTGAAGTTAAACTTTGCAGGACATTGACCCTCCAGCAGCAGGATGAGTGGGAAAGGTTATGGACATGTTATCATGGTCATGTTTATTGATTTTTAGCAATCCTTGTTGCTAATACAGTAGTATTTATCCAAAGAGCCGTAGCTATTTTGCATTTATCAAAGGGACACAGGTAAGACCTACTACAAAAATCATACGTGTCAGCATATGGTATTGCTTGCGATCTCTCAAGTGTCATAAATTAGAGGCAAAGCTTTGCAGCAGCACTGATTATATGCCCAGCAACATATACAGTACTGTGCAAAAGTCTTAGGTCACCACCAGCTTTGTTATTTTAGCAATGTTTTAATGACCATACATATTTATAATTCAGTCTCTTTATTACGATACAAGAAGAAAATACAGGAAATAATATGTACACAAAATATTTAAAAAAATTCTGAGCAAAACTGTTTCTTTAAGCAAAAATCAGTGTTTAGTGTGACCTCCCGTCACATGTCTCCTGGACTTCCATTTTCTCAAAGAAGAAACTTCAACATATTTTGAAAGTTTTTCTTGGCCTTCCAATCCTTTTCCGTTCCATTTAGGTTTAAGAGAGCTGGTTCCTGCTATTGCTCAAGTGTTAAGGGGAGGTCACTAAATACTTGCCACTAAAAGCTGTTTTTTTCTGTTCTTTAATACTGCATACAAATTTACTGTATTTTCTGGTTATGTTCTAATAAAGAGACTGAGAAATATTTATATATGGTCATTATATCATTGCTAAAACAGCATCTAATGATGGCCTAAGACTTTTGCACAGTACTCTCTTCAAATGTGCCTACATGTGTAAATGAAATCTCAAAGCCATAAACTGATTCAAGGCTCGAAATTGCGATAATTTTAGTCGCATATGCTCCCTAAATTTAATGTTTGTGACCTCAAAATATATTTAGGAGCATTTGTGCGAGTGCAAACAATTGTTGAAGCGCGACCGGTTTACATTTCTCTACAAAACGTTCGCTGTATTACTGCACAGTATGTGTCTGCTGTGAGCTGATGCAGTAACTGGTCCACTGTTCTTTCACATTTAAACCAATTAAACTTCACCTTTACGTTCTTAAGTCTAAAGCAGATTTTAGTTTGATTAATATTAGCAGTCATTCACTCCCTTTCACAGCGCTCCGTAGTCACGTGACAGGGAGCTAACTATCACGCAAAATATAAAGAGCTGAACAGAGATGATGAAAAGAACACTGTTACACAGGGCTCGACATTAACACTTTAGTTTTTATATTTAAAACATATGATACAGTTAAGAAACATTACAAGGCCAAGAGTAGGCCTACAGTTTTCCTGAATATCCTAAAACCACCACGATTGAAAATGTAACACAGATTTCATACAACAGTTCAATGAACTGTAAAAAGTAGTTAAAATTAAATCACTCACATTTTAGACGCAATAGTGGCTGTTTTTGATCTGTTTCAGCAGCAAAAATAGTTCCAAAACAAGAACAAAGATCACATCAGAAACATCTCGCATTTCATGACAAAACAATCTTGTTTTCATTACTGAATGATTCAGCATTTTGAATGAATCGGTTGAGTCAAATTCAATGATCCATTCATAAACAACTGCTATCCGTTTGAACAAATCGTTTGAATGAATGACTCACTCAATGACTCACTCCTAAAGACGGACACCTGCTGACTCCTGCGGTTTCATCTTTAAAAGTATATGGTGCTCCTAAATTTTTGCTGGTGCTCCTAACTTTTTGAAGTTGGGAGCACCAGTGCTACCAAGAAAAAAAATGTTCATTTCGAGCCCTGAGATTTGTAAACCACAAACGAAAAATGAGAAATCGAGCCTAAATCTGATTTTCTGTTAGTTAAACTAAACGGAAAAAACGAATAGATGAGCCATCTTTTCATTTCTCGTCATTCCATTCCAAATAGGAATTAAAATGATTAAAATGTACACAGACCCATTTCCATCAGTAGTTTCAAAGAATTTAAAAATGAAAAATTAACTCATTTCATTTGTCTGATTTCAAATGCTGTTGTATGAAAAAGTAGTTTTCATGGCAGCATGATATGCATTCGCTGTTAAACTGGTTTTGCATTGAATTTAACTTTGTTCCTGTTGATTTCAATAAATTAGCTTTTATAAAGGAAGAGAAGAAAAAGCATGCAAATGGATCAAAACTAAATCACAGCCTGAAGAATAATGATCTCACACCAATATTTATTTAGATGAAGCAATAGCGTGGTGCTCATGAAATGAAACAGGCCTCCATTATCAGGTTCATGATGCAATGACAGTCAAAATGTAACAGTAGCTACTTGCAGCCAGCTTTGAGTGGGTTCGGCACTTGTGTGTTGCTTGTTTGGTATGTTTAGCATGGTGGTGGTGAATGCCATTTTATCTTCACACAAACTGGCTGATAATTTTTGTATCAAAATCAAAATCTAGTAGCTGAAGTAATAACAGTGCACAATTATCCATGTGCTTACTGAGGTGAAGTACTGTAGAACAAAAACCTTCTTAAATGTGCCTTTTAAGTACTTAAAATAGGGGTGACTGGTTAGCTAACTGAGATAAACATTTAAGCCATCTTAAAAAGGAGCTTTCTTAGTGAAAGTGTTAATAGACTCAGGTCAAACATTTATATAGCTGGCTTTGAAAATGTAAAAACTACAGTATGTTGTACTGATGATACAATCACTGATACAACAAAAGCACATAAAAAGCTGATGCTGTGCTCTGCTTTTGTCAGGATAACGCAAAAACCACATTCTCTGTCCTGAGGGCTGCATCAGTGTTGTGTTAGTAATTAGTAAACTAATTTCTAGTTTGACCCAGCATCACCCCCAATCAAGCAAGATTATAATAAATAACAAAAGCATCTCTGGGTCAAATTGCCTGCAAGTAATGCACTTAATCACCTACTCAAAGAATGCCACAAGCAACTAAAAAAGAAGCTTTTTTGCATAAAAATACATTGATAAAAGAAAAGGATGAGTTGTATTACCTGCATCTGATGAGACTACGCCCATTTAGGAGAAAAGAGACAGAATAAAGAAGGGGTCAGTTTGTGAAAGTCATTGACCAGATTCAACTAATGCATTTTTAGCAGCTACAGTAAAGAGACAGTCTGACAGGGGTTGGATTGTATAGAAGGAGCAGTGGAGACAATAAATATTCACACTTCAAATGTAATGCAAACTGCAAATGCTGTTGTCACCAAAAGGATAAATACTGTAGAATGTGTTTCATGCCTTATGATGAGGTGTGTTCTGTATCAAATATGTCAAGTATGTTTGGAATGATAATTCCTTGTGTGTGTGTGAAACTGTGTGTGTTTTGTATTGCTAATAGCAGCATGTTGTAGCAGCATTATAAATATTTTATAACGAGTGGTTTGCAATGTTTTTGATCCATCAAAATGTCATGCCATCTCCTAACAACACACTTCGAACTCAGTAAACAAAACATAATTGCAGGTCTACAGCAGCCACTGTCCATAATGATGTTTCAGCATTTACACTGCAAGGCTCACAGATCTGATTGTGTAACACTGACCACATCACAGATTAAGTTGATAGTTCTGGTATATCCCTTACGAATACACTGGGTGTGTTCACACTTCTCATGTTTGGTGCAATTGCTCTGTTAGTGCACCCTAACACACCCTAAAATGGTCTTAATCTTTTCTGCATGGTTATTTCCTGAACTAAAACTCCATGTTTTTTTTACATAATGTAAAATTTTGTGCAAAATTTTTCAAAACCAGTTTAAAGCGTATCACAAAACTTATATGAGTCAGAGTCAGTGAGTGATTTATGGGGAATTCATCTATTTGTGTACTGATTTGTTTACTTTTTAACATTTAAATAAAAGAAAATAGAAGAAAACATCTCGATGTAATGTGTCTGATCGCTAGAATAACTTTGTTTGGACGTTTACAAATATAAGAATATTCCCTTACAGTAGTTATTAATCACATAAAATTGAGAAATAAGGAGAAATGAATATGATGACCAAATATTGAATATGTATCAGGTTTAGAACCATAAATGTCCCAGGTCAAATATGAATATCTGATATCTGAGTCAATATGTTTGTTTACATGTGTGTAACAAAATCAGATCTGCAGCTGATACTGAAAAACAATCTGAATAGACATCCAAATACAGACATGGTTGCTTAGTATTTTTTTAGTGTGAGCCATTTCACTGGATATTAGACTAATTTGGCTCATGCTTAAAAACAAAAAAACAAAACAGCAAAACACCACACCTTCATCAGTTACAGTCTGTAACTCAATTATAACAACTAATCTAACCTGAAGTGTCTCAAAAATAAATAAAGAGAAAAATCAAGCAGCCAATCATGAGACAATGTGTCTGAATATTCATAATGATGGACAGATTATGTGTTAACATAATAGATTGTGATAGATGATAGATTATGTTTTACCCAAATAAATATGTAAAACTGAATGATGCCACAGAACTGGAACTGAACTGAATTTTGAAAAAAATTCCTTTAGCAATCATGGGTTAAAACTAGTGGATTGTAGATTACAGGATTATTATCCAAATTGCTATAATAATAGGCATGAGCTCATAAAGAAAGAATTGCACAAGCACATTTGTTCTGTTCTTTGTACATATCCACTGACTAATAAAATTTATGGTGCAAGTCAAATATTTGATTTCTGAGCACAATATAATCATTATCAGTCCTCTACGTAATGAAGGACAGCAGTCCACAATATATGCATCACCCATTCTGCAGCTCTAGTTTCAGTAAAAAAATTTTTTTTTTAAATCACATCTTAAATCTCGACTTTACATCTTGAAAAATCTTTTCTGATGATTGATGGCAACTCGGAGCATATTATCAAGTCAAAGCACACTTTGCAATGTCTAGAATTATATATAAGCCTTTGAAGAACTTAAGATGTTTATTGTGATGTCAGTAAACTGATCAGTTTTCCTGCATATTGTGTTCATGGATGAGTTGATCCATTTTTTTTTTACCTACACAGTATCTATATTACATCTGTAAAGTAACCACTAAAGAAGCAGAGACAAACATTTATTTGACAATTCTCACCTTTCTTGGCATAGTTGAGGTCCACATCTTTGAAATGAACTACCACTACATCTGAGGACTTGAAGATGATGCTTTCCACAATATCCTCACGGCGAGGGCCCACATTAGGTTCTACACTCTTCCTGTGTGCAGCATCCAAGACAATTTCACACTGCAGATGAAAAGACCAACACAATATAAATAGAGGGACAAATGCCATATGTGCATAAAAGTACAGTACTTTTTCGCTACAAAGTGATTTAAAGGGGTCCTATTATGCCCTTTTACAAGGTCTTGATTTTGTTTTTGGAGTGTACGAGAATATGCTTTCATGCTTGATTGTTAACAAAACATATTTTCACATATTTTATATTATTACAGCACCTCTCTCCCCAGTCTGGCTCGAACGCGCTGTTTGGTTCCTGTTTCGATGAAGCCTCTCCTTTCGAAATATGAAATGTGTTCTGATTGGTTAGCTAGCCCAGTTTGTTGTGATTGGCACGTGTTCGAGAAATGTCACGCCCCTTACCATAACAGCGAGCTCTACTCAGATGTAAATATTAAGGATGGCGTCAATTTCAAACCAATGCAAGTCTGATTCAGTGTTAACAAACAAGAGGACTGTGCAGAATGTGCAGATTTCAGAGGACATTTCAGAGTGGTATGTTTTTTTTGTAATTTTCTTATACATTTTTAGATACAATGTTGTATACCATTTAATTAGGATATTTGTCAGACAACTATGGTAATACAAACAGTAATCGATTACAAAACCAAAACCACCATAGATAATTTTCCTAAGAGGCGGTGAACAGCCTTACAAACACGAGAGCTTACAAAAGCTACAATAAACACTATATCATCACTAATGTTGGCCAGCGAACTGTTAATAGAAAACGCAACAATAAATAATAAGACATACTTACAAGTTTTGATCCACAAACAACAGACTGTCCTGACAAAGTGAGAACTGCTCCATTTCAGGAGAAGCTTTTGTGCGTAGCCTGCATTAGGTTCTAGAAGCTTTTTTTTTTTTTTTTTGCGTATTCTGTGGACGGGGATTATTTAAATTAATAACATTGTTTGTGACTTCACAAAACCCGAGTCGTGTCGTAGTCCAATCGAGTCATTCATTGTAGTTCTTGGAAAGTGGATTGAGTTAAATATTTTTTTATGCTCAAACAGCAACATTACACACTAACTAAAGTTGAAAAAGTTAAAAAGCATAAGACGACCCCCTTAAATGCTTGAGTTTAGAGCCATAGAAAGTTGTCTCCTCACCTCTGGGCCGTAGGTTTTAAAAACTCCTTCATAGATCAGTCCATTTTTAACCTTAAGTTCACATTTGTTTCCCTGTTGAGTGGTGAAGCGCAAAAAAAATTTCAGTATGATTACATTGGTTTAATTTTGGTAAAGAGACTGATAAAACAGAAAATAATAACAGCAGTTTTTATAACTTCACTTATAACTATGCATTTGGACTCACCACAACTGAGGTCAAAACATGAACCATCCTCATGTTTGCATAAACTCCACTGAATGCCACCTTAAAGAGTCGACAAAACCATCATTTTTTGCTGAGGTAAGGAGTCATACAGAAAACGCTTGCATTTCAATTGTATTACAGTGAGTTCTGGTCCTCTAATTTAATTGTCTGAGCAGTGTTTAATGTTCTGACATACAGTTCAACTGAGGACTTTTTAATGCTTGCGGAGCAGGGAGCAAAATTTTAAATATGAGTCGATTTAGAAAATCAATGTTATGAATAAATTAAAGAAAGTGAAAGAAAAGTAACAACTCACTGCAGTGGAAGGTCCTTTGGCATTGTTGCGTCCTCTGTAGGGAAGAAAGACAACAGCATGATAGATAAGCTTGATAATAGATAACTATAATCAAAAATGGATTCAAGAAAATGTTTGACATGCTGTATACACAGTTTGCAAAGCCAAAAAAAACAACAAAAAAAAACAGTTACACAGTCCCAGGGACAAGAATTCATCATGCGATACCAGTAGAGATATTGATTGCACATGCACCAGCATACATCCAGAGCTACAATGACAAGAGAGTGACAGATAATCACATGCTTCACGCATTTCATTGTGCAAAGAAGTGCTTGTGAACTTCCCAAACAACAGGCTTAGGAAAATCAGCATTTCACAGAGAGGACGTGATTAATGGCCAGTGACAGCATTATACCTCAAACATGCAAGTATGAGAGATCCTAAAGTTTAAAGCGCATAGGACGAAATACCAATGATGTGCAACAAGAATGAGTTCAGAGCACATGATCTGAATACAAACTATCAAGTGCTTCCAGTCCATTAAAATAAATAAGAAAATAAAAGCGGTGAATGACAGTCCTCCTCTTTCAGCAGCCAGACTGCAAATCAAATGCTGCATTACAGGCGGTGTAAGCTTCACTGCACCACTCACGATTCCCACAGTATCTACAAGTCATAATACTCTTGTTGTTCCGTGTAAACAAGAATGACATTTTTCACCATGCAGACTATGTGATGCCAATAAAGGCCTCTCTGCTTCTTAGCTGTAAGAAAACACGTTTCCAAGTACATTTAAAGCGAAATAAAAACAGTATCAATATTTTTCGCGTATCACAACACTCTCTAAAGAAACATACTTACACAAATGTCATATAGCAAGGAAGGACGGACTTGTGCATGCAACCTCTTGTAAACGTCAAGGTTGAGAGTGATCTGACTTTCCCCTCTAGCGCTCGTGCGTGTGAGTGCGCGCCACCACCACTCATCAGAAATGCACCCGACTGATAAAATAGTTCCAGCATTAAAACGTTCGTTTCCCAAATTAATAGTAACGGGAAAGACGCAGTTCTGCCCCGGCGTCCTCAAGTTAACCAAACGCAAGCTGGGTTAAAGTCATTCTCAGTAGTGACACGGAGCGCTAACATGTGACTTCTCATATGGGATGAAGAATTCCCATAACGTCGATTCACAAAAAAAAAAAAAAAAAATTAAAAATCGGAAATTTGTCGTTAGTCACAATAAGATAAATAAAAATAAGAAAGATAAGGTATCCGTAGCCACCAATTTTACTGAGATTGACAGCCAAAGGGAAATGATAAAACGGTGTACAAATAATGTAATCATCAGCTAAGGACCTCTTGATTGAATTTTGAGCAATTGCTAAATGACATTTATCAACAAACTAGACTGTCATGCGGATAAAAGCGATATATTACTAGCATTATAACCAAATAAATGGCTAGTTAGCTGGCTAACAACACTACTATGAATTGCACCGCTGCTGATACTTCAATATTATGTCTCTCAAAGCATTTCTTTGAACGTTATTCAAATGTCAAACACGTTCAATCCCACTATAATACATCTCGAAACGATAAAAATGCGCCTGTCTTGTGGGGCAAAGCTGGCACAGGCATATTTCACCGGCAAAAAGGCAATTCATCCTGAACGCATTCACCCCAGCAGACAACACGCCCCTCTCACATATTCACGAACGTATTGTCCGCTATCAGCTGATATTTTATAACCGCAATGTGTTTGTGTCCATTAACGTGTGAATGAATCCCTGTCCCGAGAACTTGGCCTATATCGGCCTACTTGCGCTCAATCCCGACCACTGCAAATGCACAACCTGCGTTTTTAAACTACGACACAAGTGCGAGCATGCCGCATCCCCCTGTAGGCTCACGCTCATCCGTCCTCCAAATTAAAACCCCGTTATATGTTGCGGATTCGGAACCCACCTGCCAATGTTCTGGCGTCCGACGCCTCCTCCTGCTCCCCCGGTACCGGAGGCCGCAGCGGCTCCGCTGTTGCTTCCGCCGGGTTTGCGATTACCACCGGCCTGCGGCTTCATGGACATGGTGATCCCATAAACGACAGCTTGAGCAGTTTTCTGACTGTTTGAAAAAAAAAAACGTTTAACACCGCGGACGAGTGCGGAATACGTTATTTGACGTGTTAGCTGACAGTTGATCTAGTGACAGCCAACGTGTAAAGCTACTCCTCCAGTTATTCAAGTATCCACTAATGCTGCCTGCTACTTCAGCTAGCTCTGCTGATTTTTTCCCTACTCAACAGAGACAATTTAGTCCGTATTAAAACCAAAGCAAGGACGATCCATATGTTTTAGATGTCAACAAAAATACCAACCCGGTAATTTCGCTTTTTGTAATTTTAAGTGCGATATTTTCTATGATATACACAGTTCACGCGGGGCTTCAGTACTGACCGATAGACCTAAACAGTCTGAAAAGCCACAAAAAGTGGCGGAAGGATATATATATATATTTATACACATCCCAGGAATGTGTGTACTCCTTTTATCGGTTTTGTTTGTTCTAAAGAGAAATGATCAGCAGTAATTACTGTAAATATGCTTGAAGCATGATGCGTCATTTAGTTAATACAGGAAATGGATGAATGTTAGTTTTGAGGAACACTGCTCTAATGTATAGCGCACTACTTTCCGCAAATGCAGCGATCACTTTGAGCGTTTGCGCTTTGACAGTAGTAGGCCAGGTGACTGATGTAATATAGAGCCCGCTGGTACATTCCTGTACAACTGTGCAGTTATTCTGATCACCGTTTGCTTTAATCTATGTTTTAAATGTCTTTTAATCCATAATTCGACAGTCAAAGCAATGTTCAAAATCATTGTATAGATGAATGGTGCAATGTCTGGGATGAAAACAACTGTTTTGCTAAAACTGAATAGAGATTATCAAACTATTAAATGATCTGAGAGTGATTTAGAGCACAAAAGAACTTGGTGAGATAAAGGCTTATTAAAGAATGTTTCTGTCAGACAAATTACTTATATTAAAGGGGCAGCTATTAAATAAAAAAAAGCCACTGTTGAGCAGCAAACAGGTAGCCTAGGCCTATATTGAAGCATTTCTGCCACCCATAACCAAAGATCACAAAAGAGAACCATTCACTTTGGGTTTAGAAATACATGAAGACTCATTTTTATATTTTTTAATCTTTTATTCACTGACAAATGCTGAACTACAATGGATGGTCTGGATGGATGGTTGGTCCGGTGATGATTTGGGCTGGAATGTTGGGAAGTGAGATGGAAGGTCCCTTTAGGGTCTCTGAGGGTGTTGAAATGACTTCTGCAAGATATGTGGAGTTTATAGCTGGCCATTTTCTGCTATTGTATAAAAATAATTACACCTTCTGAAAAAAAAAAAGAAAAAAAAAAAGGATTTTCATGCAGGACAAAACACTATCACATGCTGCAAAAAACTCCACAGCAATAAAACTGTTTGAAAATGTATTTCTAAACCTATCGGAACGTATTCTTTACAAGTCTGAGTGTATATTGTACTGAAATCCTACTGGTATGTCACTTGCATAATAATTTGGAACACAGTGTAAAAGGGCTACATCTCAGTAAATATTCTGAATTAAAAAGTCCAATTGCAGTGAAACTCTAGCAATGGTTGTGTATGTTGTTTTTAGACATGTGATGTGACTCTAAACTGGCATAATACATATACAGTATTTTTTAATAGCTGTTTGGTAATCAAGAAATGAAAAATGAAATGAAACACTGGCATATATACAGTACAGTCCAAAAGTTTGGAACCACTAAGATTTTTAATGTTTTTAAAAGAAGTTTCGTCTGCTCACCAAGGCTACATTTATTTAATTAAAAATACAGTAAAAACAGTAATATTGTGAAATATTATTACAATTTAAAATAACTGTTTTCTATTTGAATATATTTCACAAAGTAATTTATTCCTGTGATGCAAAGCTGAATTTTCAGCATCATTACTCCAGTCTTCAGTGTCACACGATCCTTCAGAAATCATTCTAATATGCTGATTTGCTGCTCAATAAACATTTATGATTATTTTCAATGTTGAAAACATTTTTTCAGGATTCCTTGATGAATAGAAAGTTCAAAAGAACAGCAGTTATCTGAAATACAAAGCTTCTGTAGCATTATACACTACCGTTCAAAAGTTTGGGGTCAGTAAGAATTTTTATTTTTATTTTTTTGAAAAGAAATTAAAGAAATGAATACTTTTATTCAGCAAGGATGCATTAAATCAATCAAAAGTGGCAGTAAAGACATTTATAATGTTACAAAAGATTAGATTTCAGATAAACACTGTTCTTTTGAACTTTCTATTCATCAAATAATCCTGAAAAAAAAAAATGTACACAAATATTTTGTACAATTGTACACATTAAATGTTTCTTGAGCAGCAGATCAGCATATTAGAATGATTTCTGAAGGATCATGTGACACTGAAGACTGGAGTAATGATGCTGAAAATTCAGCTTTGCCATCACAGGAATAAATTACTTTGTGAAATATATTCAAATAGAAAACAGTTATTTTAAATTGTAATAATATTTCACAATATTACTGTTTTTACTGTATTTTTAATTAAATAAATGTAGCCTTGGTGAGCAGACGAAACTTTTTTTAAAAACATTAAAAATCTTAGTGGTTCCAAACTTTTGGACTGTACTATATAGCCTATATATATATATTTGTGTGTGTGTGTATGCCAGTGTTTCATTTCATTTTTCATTTCTTGATTACCAAACAGCTATTAAAAAATACTATATATATATATATATATATATATATATATATATATATATATATATATATATATATATATATACACACACACACACAAAAAACGTTCAAAAGTTTGGTGCTAGTAAGATTTTTTTAAATAAATACTTTTATTCAGCTAGGATTAAAATTAAAATAAATTATGTTTTTATCAAAGAATTTATCAAAGAATCCTTAAGAAAAGGTTCACGATTTTCTTCTAAATATTAAGCCGCTCATCTGGTTTCAACATTTTAATGTAGATACATTTCCTATTATTACACTCTTTCTCCAGTAGCCTACTTTACTTCCTTTTATGAGGGCAAAGCTTGCCCTCCCACGTGACCGTATCTTAGCAACGTGATGCGTGGGTAATTAGACTGAATAGGTAAAGAACAACTTCATCGTATATATGTTCGAGACATTCGTATTTGTAATATTACAAACAAGTCTTATTAAAAATCAAGAGCATAGTAGCATAGGTAATTTTTTTTTCTGCGGCACTAGAAAGACTAAATTAGCCTGGCTAACCGACACGCGCAGAAAGTCTAACGGTTTAATCTGTAACATCGTGATTCTGGTTGAGATCAAATTCTCCAGCTTTCCTCCTACAAGTCACAACGAGCAATGTCAACAGCAAACGAGACGTCTGATAAGACAGATGCAGAAACTGAAGGCGCGAGGGAGCAGAAAAGCGCAGTAGATAATCATATGAAGAAAGAATTAGATGATGAAGATGAAGGAGTGCGAGGAGCTGAACTGTCCAGTCTTAGAGAGGATGTTGAGGAGTCACAAGTTTACACAGCCACATCATTGACTGTCATTCCCAAGGAGCCCAGAACCAAAACTCACCCACTGGTAATGGTTTGATAAAAGTACCCTTTTATTTACTTGAATTACTTAGTCCAGATATTAGTATCTAAAACTAAAAATATTTTATATTTCACAATGACAAGAAGTCATATATTGTATTATGCATGGGAGTTTTATATATATAATTACATTAAGTTTCTTTAGGAGCTAACAATACTAAACACAAGAAACAGTAATGATCTTGCAAAGTAAAACTCACATTATTGTCAAAGTCTTGACACTATACCTTAGTTTCTTTATTCACACCTGTATCTAAAACTTTGATCTTTGCAATTGCAGGTCCTTGACTGGGCTTATGGGATCAACCAAACCCTACCTGTTTTCAGCCTGCAGGATGAAGATAAGCTTGTCATCTTGTATATTTGTGCTCATGTTGCTGTTATATATGATCACACTTCTAATGCTCAGCATCTGTTACAAGTAGGAGGCTCATATGTCTACAAACTAAGAAAGTAAAATGTTATCTAAAGCCTAAAATTTGATTTTAAACATGTTGTTTTTGTGCTGTTTGGTGTCTACAGGGCCACTGCAGTCCAATCACCTGTTTGTGTGCTAGTGAAGACAGGCGTTGGCTTGTGACAGCTGACATGGGCCGGGAGAGTCTTGTTATCATATGGGATGCTTATACAGGGTAACTCTGACCCAAATATTTTTATATGTATGAATATATGTATGTGTTTATGATTATATTTATATTATTTTTGTAAATCTGCCTTATCTCAAATATGATTTTCAAAAAACCTGTTAAAGTCATGATGAAACAAAAGCAGCAACAGATCTTTTCTTCCATATTGTGACGTATATCGAAGTGAAACAGATTGTTGAAAAGGAAATAAAGTTAAAGCAGGACTTGTTTCTATCCGTCGGTTGTTGTTTAAGTGGACTAAATGATTGGTGATGTATGCTGAATTTCTCCAGAGTGTGTTTTTTCAACAGACATTTTGACTAAGAATTGATTAAGAAAAAACATATACATGGATGAATCATTCAGAATAAGATCTATAACATGCATTTACAAAATAATTTTCATTTCATGCCGACCCATAACATGTGTTGTAGGATTCCTGTGCGGACATTGTTTGACTGTCATCCAGAGGGTGGAGTTTCTGCCTTGGCACTATCAAAGGATTCAAAATATCTGGCGACTGTTGGAGCTGGAACAGTACAGGTGTAAAACATAATGTTTTATATTATCTATCCTACATTTATGTAACCTCACTGTAGATATATTATGTCATCTTAGATGCACCCTCCAGGAGCCATGTATTTCCAGCATACATAACTCATACTAAACTTGCCAAAAGAGGTGTTGATCCTATAGGGAGAGATGAAAATGAAACCTTTATTAACTGAAATGTTCTTAATAAAGATGATGACTATAAAAAGGTCATGAAATCACAGAATTTTTTCACTGGTTACAAATACACTCACCTATGTACTTTTTCTTTCTTTGCATCAGCGAGTGTGTATTTGGGACTGGACAGATGAAAGCGACAGTCCAAAATGTCAAGTGGACCTCAGCCCAAAATATGGTTGCCAGGTATGTTGCAAAACTGTGTTTTGATGTGGTTATTATGCTGAGGCAACACAAAAGCAGCAATGTCTTAATTTAAAAAAATGTTATTCTTTCTTTATGAATACTAGTTATCAGTCAGCTTTAAATGCATCTAACATCATTTAAACATTCTCCATGTTTTCCCAGAATCATATACTTTTCAATCCCTCTGACAGCACACAGTTGGTTAGCAACAGTAGCACTCAGGTTCTCTTCTACAACTGGGTAGGAATTATTTATTTGTGTTCCTGATTTACTATTTCAGTTGTCTTTGTATATAACAATGAATTCTGTTGCTCAGGAAAGACATCTGGAATACTCGGCTCCTGAAATTACTGACAAGGTTGGCAGAACAAGGTTAAATTTGTGTATGCTGTTGTGAAGTTTTTTTTCTCTGCTTTTGGCATTGACCTTTTGCAAATCTGTCCCTATTCAGACATTCAACATGGTGCTAGGTTCCCTGAGCCAGTCCATCTTCCACTACGACAGTGTGCAGGCTCTTACAGCCACCTCAGCTGGAAATATAGTTCTCTGGGACAAGCAGACCGAGTCTGTCTCTTGTCAGCCCATAGTGAGGAAAGCCATAAAACTTGTGCCTCTCCAGAAGGAAGCGATCACTGTACTGACTCTGATTGACAGGTATATATGACACACAGATATAGTATATGGCAAATTTGTGCATTAAGATTTTTCAAATAAATTCTAATAAGGTGATCATGATTTAAAAAAAACATCAGCCTCCCTGCCACTGCAAGGTTGTGCCTATTACATTTACACTTGTTGAATGTTACACTTTGCTATGTATTTGTTTTTTCTGTCTGACAATATTTTACGCAATTATCATATCTATATGTATATATATACGTATAGATATACACATATATATACACACGTGTCTACATTTGTTCTCTGTCAAGTTTCATAGTAACAGGCGACGTGAATGGCCACATCAAATTCTATGATGGAAATCTCAAGCTCATCAACTTGTACAATGAACTTAGCTTGGATCCCATCAAATCCATCTCCTTTTCCAAAGAAAAGCCCTCCACTAGCAGCCTGGGATATCCAAAAGACTGCACACTTGATGCCAAACCATTTGTCATGAGGTGAGAAATTCAGAAAGATCTAATATTTATTATGATCAATGCAAGTCAGGATTAATTAGGATTTATTTAATTCAAAGATGTTTTGAAGAAAGTTTCCATAATTAATTGTTGTGACACATACCTCAGCAATAAGTGTGAGATATATTTCAAGTCATCAGTTAAAAGCTAAAACTGCTAACAAGAGTGCAGTGTGTAGATTGGATGCACGCATCCGTATAACGGAGTACATAAAGACAGTAAAGTTAGTCAGTGTGAGTATGCTTAAAGGGATAGTTGACCCAAAAGTGAAAATTCTGTCATCATTTTCTCACCCTCATGTCGTTCTAAACCTGTATGACTTTATTTCTTCTCCTGAACATTAAAGAAGATATTTTGAAAAATGCTGGCGATGGTTGACTTCCATTTATATGGACAAAAAATTCTGAGACATTTCTCAAAATATCTTCTTTTGTGTTCTACAGAAGAGAGAAGTCATAGAGGTTTGGAAGTAAATGATGGCAGGATTTTTATTTTTGGGTCAGCTATCCCTTTAAAGTATGGTACTAACTCTATCCCTGCTATCCCTTTGCATCTTTTTATACCATCATCAGATGGAGTCAGAACTATAGAGGCAACATTATTATATTCTATCTCTGCAATGCAATAAAATGTTTCTCTCCTTCTTTCCAATTACAGAAATGTTGTTCTCTCTACTACTTGTGCAACTGTAGTACATGTAAATGCACAGAGAAATGTTCTACAGACCCTTCTGAAGGAACATGCAGAACCTCTGGAAGCAGTTGCCTGCCATCCCAAACAACCACTAGTAGCTATGGGCAGCCACAGCGGCACAATCAAGGTTTGGGATTATGAGAGTAAAGAGGTGGTCTGCAGCAGGGTCTTCCGGCCCCACAAACAGATCCAGTGTATTACCTACGATCCACAAGGTGAACTACAAAACAAGATCTCACTCAGTTCATAGATAATATGTTTTAGCTCAGCTTTATTGATCCATTGTCTGATTCAAGAGTTTAAGACTGTTCAGACATGAAGTGACTTAAATTGCATTCATACCACCTATTAAAAACTACTTTTTTTGTATGAAGGATGTCACAAAGTGCGATTATAGATCATCTATCTGTGTGAATTTTCCCTGTTCTAGGTTTTTACTTGGCAGTGGGCTTTGCCAGTGGGGCTTTGCAGATTGTTGATGCCTGTACACTTCAGAGTGATGGTAAAGATTGTTTGCAGTACAGTCAGGACAGCATTACCCATCTCACCTTCTCTCAGGACTCATGCTACCTGGCTGCTGCGGTTAGTAGCATTTTTGTTTTAGTTCTGTTTGTAAAGCACATTTCAGCAAAGATTGTTTTGTGAACCTGTCACAATGTGAAATAATGTGAAATGAAAAACTAAAATATAACTGTTTCTGGCACAGACATGTTACTAAGTGGGCCTCAGGGAAAATAAATATTTAAAAAAATCACTGACAAATAACCTCTTTAAATTGTGTACTTCATACTGTGTAAAATTTGAATGTAACAGTAAATTTTATGAGGGCATTTTTTTTGAAGATCCATATTTGCATTTGTATTTCTCTTATGTCAGGACACTGGGAAAGGCGTGACATTGCTCCGTCAGTGTAAAGAGGGGGCCCAGGAGATTTGGAAGTACCAGGGCAGGCACCACTCACATTATAAACCCATTCAGGACCTGCTGTTTGGAGTGGATTTAGACAGCAATCAGCCCCGCCTGCTCTCTCTTGGCATGGATCGCAGGCTGGTGAGTCCCTGTTTTCCTGTATGATCTGCTCCCTATGTGTTTAACTTGTTGAACTCTGTTAAATATATCACATCTATGCTGTCTCTTCTGAACAGGTGGAGTATGATCTGCAGAACAGTGGTGAAAATGAGTTGTTGATTTTGAGTTCAGATCGGATCGAACAGAGTGCTGTGCCCACCTCCATGGTGTGGTATCCTCCTTTGACGCCCGAAAACTTCCTCCTTACAGCCTCCAACCTGTATAAGATGAAGCTCTTCAATGCTACCTCCAAAATGTGCAGGTTTGCAGTTTTCTTATTGGCAGAACAAATAGAACTGTCACTGAAATAACAAACAACAATCTGGTTGATTAGTTTTTTGCAGAATTTCAAATAAAGCAAAAGCCAAACCATTCTGACTAAATGTGATTTGTAGATAAACTAAAATGGAAAAAATAATTGGAAACCTAACTTAAATTGGATAATAAAATGGGATTTCAAGGATTTTTTAGTAATATTGCATTCTTATGATCCAAAAAGGAAATAAGTTAATAATTGTGTTAAGATAAACATCTCTGTTATGACTATGGACAAAGAAAAATAAGTTTTATCTGAAGTACATTTGTCATCATCCGTAAGTGACGGGAAATGACTTAGTGATGACTACATGTTAAGTGAGGTAATACAAATAAAGGTAATTGGATTTACAGTTCTCCTGAATTCCAAATAATTAAATAGGCTGTCAACCAAATGGACCAAAAGGAAGAAAAATAATCTGGTTTTATTGCTTCTATTTTTGAAGTAATACACACTGAAATAATATATTATAATTTTACGCATAGCTAGGGTAAACACAATATAAGAGGTAATAATAAAAAAAAAAAAAAAAGGTCCTCTTTGACAGTCTAACTCTTAACTATTAGATACAAACCTGATACCAAAAAAGTTGGGACACTGTACAAATTGTGAATAAAGACAGAATGCAATGATGTGGATATCAATATTTTATTCAGAATACAACATAGATGACATATCAAATGTTTAAACTGAGAAAATGTATCATTTTAAGGGAAAAATCATCAACACAAAAGGCATCAACACATCTCAAAAAAATTGGGACAAGGCCATGTTTACCACTGTGTGGCATCACCTCTTCTTTTTATAACAGTCTGCAAACGTCTGGGGACTGAGGAGACAAGTTGCTCAAGTTTACGAATAGGAATGTTGTCCCATTCTTGTCTAATACAGGCTTCTAGTTGCTCAACTGTCTTAGGTCTCCTTTGTCGCATCTTCCTCC
This sequence comes from Megalobrama amblycephala, assembly GCF_018812025.1. Classification (NCBI taxonomy): domain Eukaryota; kingdom Metazoa; phylum Chordata; class Actinopteri; order Cypriniformes; family Xenocyprididae; genus Megalobrama; species Megalobrama amblycephala. Next base: position 21,767,402 of record NC_063047.1, read on the forward strand.
CGGATCCTTCTCCTACGCAGCCATGATGTTGTAATTGATGTGGTCTGGCATTGTCATATTGGAAAATGCAAGGTCTTCCCTGAAAGAGATGACGTCTGGATGGGAGCATATGTTGTTCTAGAACTTGGATATACCTTTCAGCATTGATGGTGCCTTTCCAGATGTGTAAGCTGCCCGTGCCACACGCACTCATGCAACCCCATACCATCAGAGATGCAGGCTTCTGAACTGAGCGCTGATAACAACTTGGGTTGTCCTTGTCCTCTTTAGTCTGGATGACATGGCATCCCAGTTTTCCAAAAAGAACTTCAAATTTTGATTCGTCTGACCACAGAACAGTTTTCCACTTTGCCACATTACATTTTAAATGAGCCTTGGCCCAGAGAAAACACCTGCGCTTTTGGATCATGTTTAGATATGGCTTCTTTTTTGACCTATAGAGTTTAGCCGGCAACGGCAAATGGCACGGTGGATTGTGTTCACCGACAATGTTTTCTGGAAGTATTCCTGAGCCCATGTTGTGATTTCCATTACAGTAGCATTCCTGTATGTGATGCAGTGCCGTCTAAGGGCCCGAAGATCACGGGCATCCAGTATGGTTTTCCGGCCTTGACCCTTATGCACAGAGATTGTTCCAGATTCTCTGAATCTTTGGATGATATTATGCACTGTAGATGATGATAACTTCAAACTCTTTGCAATTTTTCTCTGAGAAACTCCTTTCTGATATTGCTCCACTATTTTTTGCCACAACATTGGGGGAATTGGTGATCCTCTGCCCATCTTGACTTCTGAGAGACACTGCCACTCTGAGAGGCTCTTTTTATACCCAATCATGTTGCCAATTGACCTAATAAATTGCAAATTGGTCCTCCAGCTGTTCCTTATATGTACATTTAACTTTTCCGGCCTCTTATTGCTACCTGTCCCAACTTTTTTGGAATGTGTAGCTCTCATGAAATCCAAAATGAGCCAATATTTGGCATGACATTTCAAAATGTCTCACTTTCAACATTTGATATGTTATCTATATTCTATTGTGAATAAAATATAAGTTTATGAGATTTGTAAATGATTGCATTCCTTTTTTATTCACAATTTGTACAGTGTCCCAACTTTTTTGGAATCGGGTTTGTATTATTATGTAAGTAGTGTGTAACGGTCCGGGGGTAAGCCAACATGAAGAATACCAGAATTCATTCTAACTGGTCTTTAATCCAACAGTACAAATACATAGGAGAATCTCAGGAGAAATAAACTCTTTCCACACATAATGTTAACAAATCACCAACAAAAAACTAATCAAAACAGGGAACACTTATACACCAGGGAACTAATTAGATGACAGGTGAATGTAATTATTAACTCATGAGAAACCAAGGAAACTAACAAGGGTAAGGAGAACAAACCAAAACACAATGAAACTAAATATAACTCTGACAGAGTGCTAGCTAATTTATCTGTATTTGCTTTGCCTACGCAAATATTTCCAAACAAAGCCATAGCAGTTTTTCGTTCCTAAATGAATCTGCATTTTGAACAAATTAGTTGTCTGGAAAAATAATTTGTGTGTGTGAATAAATCACTGAGAGTGAATTATTGAATGACTCGCTCATTAGCGACTCGCTACCTACTGCCGAATTTTAAACCAACAGTAAAAACTCTCAGTGCTGTACTGAACTGTTGCCGCGCTCTTGTAACGCTGCTCGACCAATCAAATTCGAGGTCTGGAACTAACTGTTACACGGTACAATTATTTTATGCCGATATGAACAGCGCTGAATTTAAAATTTAATATTTTTTCACTCTACTATATTGTTACTATATTGTTGCTCTGCAGATCTGAGTTCCTTTTTCTAATCTTTAAAAAAAACTGATCTGATCCAAAATCAGACAAGATAAACAAATTCCTGGTATTTTTTTTGTATATCTGTTGGTGATGGTGTGCTTTGTCTGCACAGAAAAACACTCTTTGGGCCCTCTTATGGTTCTCCAGTGAAAAAGATGGCCATCCTACCTGCATCTAAGGATGGCGACCCTGATTCTCGTTACATGGCATATATAACACAAGATAAGGTATAAAGTGTTTCAGGCCTCATAAACAAACCATGCTTTTGATAATAACTACACAAATACAGTAACATGATCTCTACTCTTTAATGTCTTACTAAGATCTCTTAGCTGGTATCAGCATGAACCTTTATGCCAGTTTTATTTCCTTTACTATGATTTAATGATTTAAGTCTCCTTTTAATTCCTGTTTTCTTTCCTTGATGTAGGTTGGCATTCAGATTCTGCCTCTGGATGGAAACCCTCACAAGTCCTTTGCAATGATCTGTCACTCAACAGGCGTCTCAACTCTGGCTTGCTCTTATGATGGTAGATATGTGTTCACTGCTGGAGGACAAGACTGCACTGTCTTTTCCTGGGAGCTCAATTTGTCGTAAGTTTGAAGAACATTCATCCCATGTAAAAGTAAACTGTTTTTTGCAGTTGACCTATCTACTAGGTCATAATATATCACATAGTTGTTCAATTAAAGGAATAGTTCTCCCAAAAATGAACATTATCCCATAATTTACTCACCCTCAAGCCATCCTAGGAGTATATGACTTTCTTCTGAGTTATATTTAATAATATCCTGGCTTCCCAGCTTTGTAATGGCATTGAATAGTGCCCGAGTTTTTGTCCGTTGCCGGAAGCCAGTGATTATAGTTTATAAAGTTTTAAATAGGGATATTTTTCTTACAAAAACACATTGCATTGCTTCAGAAGGCATTTATTAACCCCCTGGAGAAGTATGGATTACTTTTATGATGTGCTTTTTGGAGCTTCAAAACCACGGGCACTATTCAATGCCATTACAAAGTTGGGAAGAGCAAGGATATTATTTAATATAACTCTGATTGTATTCAGCTGAAAGAAGAAAATCATATATACCTAGGATGACTAGAGGGTGAGTACATTTTGGGAAAATTTTCATTTTTAGGTAAACTATTACTTTAATATGATGTCATAAAATATATGTGTATAATAATAATTGTACATGAATTTTAAAAGCTGTTTTGGAAGGTAGACACCTACTAGAAATTTCAACTATATACAGCTTATTGTGTCTGTCACCTCACAAAATGTGGTCACATAATTAGCTTTTGCTTTTCACTCATTTGCAAAAATGCAGATCATTGGAGGCATCAGCTGGTCTTGGAGGGAAAGACATGCTGCCCTTCTACGATCTTCTGGAGGGAGGGAGAGATGGACAGTTCTTCAGGGTTTGAGATATTTATTTTAATGCTTTCTTTTTTTCATTGTCCTGTATTTAGGTCAAGAATTTCTATCAGTGGCATTTATCTTTTCATCCTAAAATTAAAAAAATCCTGTCATTTTTACAGAATAAAATCCAATAAAATGTAAACATATTTACAGAACAACATGTAAAACCCTAATATACTGGCAATAAAGACTAAGAAATACAATTACTAAGTGCAATTACAATTAAGGATTAGTTCACCCAAAAATGAAAAATCTGTCATTTATTACTCACCCTCATGTCGTTCCACACCTGTAAGAACTTTGTTCATCTTTGGAACACAAATTAAGATATTTTTGATAAAATCCAATGGCTCAGTGAGGCCTCCATTGCCAGCTTTGGCAGTTTGATACATGCTCTGAACCACTGATTCAAAACAAAAGATTTGTAAAGCTTCGAAGCTTCATGAAGCAGTGTTTTGAAATCGCCCATCACTAGATATTGTTGAATAAAATCCAGAGTTAGCATCAGTTCTGGCAGGTCACGTCAGTCGAGCTCGCATCAGCTGACTCCCAGGTGACTCACGTCTACCTATAGGAATACGACCCCTATCACAGCATCCATATATAAGCTCTTCAATATTATCAGCAGCTATTGCATTCTCAGGAGCTAATTACCCTCCTCCATCCCCAGCTCCTCCTCTCTTTAGTCAGGATTGGCCTTATGATTCTCCTGAATCAAAGTAATTCTTGTGTTACGGCCAGCTCGTTTCAAGCCACAACATAAAAAAGGGATGACACACCACCGTGCAATCAATATAAATTAATTTATTGATTTAACAAACATAGCAATAATCACAAATAACAAACGTAAGTCTAGGGAAAAATAAAATATCAAAGGAAATAACAAAATAACACTAACTAAGTCTTAAAGCTACAAGATATAAGAAATGTATAACTAAAGAAAGAGAGAGATGTCAAGAGCAACTCCTGGGAGAACCACCCCACCAAGAGAGCTAACCTCAATAAACAACCCTGAGTCCTTATATATATTCTACACCCCTGATCACTATTAATTAATCAATCAATCAATCAATCAGAAGCGACACAGAACTCCCGCAGTCTGCCACCAACAGGTAGGGAGGATACTCCGGGTCGTCACACCTCCCACTCCAAAAAGAGGTTCCCTAAAGAACCGACAAAAATTTAAACAACACAAAAAGAAAATATTAATACATAATCACAAAAAAAAAATGAAGGCCCCTGATACTCATCTCTGCAATCCTGTTCCATTTCACTCTTGGATCTCCTGGGCCCTAGGACATCAAAGAGAGACAGAGAAAAGGAGGAAAAGAGAAGGGCACAGCCAACACCACGCAAAAACCCCTTTAAACACGGGAGAGAGCATCGGCAATTAGATTATCCTTGCCTCGTATGTGCTTAATTTGTAGATGAAAAGGCTGTAAGGTAAGACTCCACCTCATGATTCTTTGATTTTTACCCCGCATTCTGTCCAAGAAAGTTAAAGGGTTGTGGTCGGTATACACTATGATGGGGCCACAAATGGAGCTCAAGTAGACCTCAAAATGTTGAACAGCCAACACCAGGGCCAAGGCCTCTTTTTCGATAGTAGAATAAGCCTGCTGATGGCGGTTAAATTTTTTTGAGAAATAGCTTACCGGATGTTCAATTCCATCAGCATCTTCCTGTAAAAGAACAGCACCAGCACCACAAGCACTGGCATCTACTGCAAGGAGAAAAGACCTCTTAAAATCAGGTGTAGCAAGTACAGGTGCATTGGCTAAAAGGGCTTTAGCATTATCAAAAGCACACTGGCACTGTTCTGACCACTTAAATGGTTTCTTTGGACTCAATAAGTCAGTCAAAGGGGTAACAACACTAGCAAAATTCTGACAAAACCCTCGGTAGTAGCCTACCATTCCCAGGAATCGACGGAGTTCACGACGGGTAGCAGGCATAGGGAACTTAACAATAGCATCAACCTTAGCATCAATTGGTTTCACAAAACCCCGACCAACCACCTTACCCAGATAGGTCACAGTGGCTTTTCCGAACTCGCATTTAGCAAGATTAATGGTTAAATTGGCTTCGGCCAGACGTACAAAAAGCTCTCTAATTTGGTCAAGGTGTTCGGACCAAGAAGAACTAAACAAAACAACATCATCCAAGTATGCCTCGCACCCTGACAACCCAGATAGTACTCTATTCACCAACCGCTGGAATGTAGCGGGAGCATTTCGGACCCCAAAAGGCATAACCGTGTATTGAAGGAAGCTGTCAGGTGTAACAAAAGCAGACAATTCCTTAGCACGGGATGTTAACGGCACTTGCCAATAACCTTTCAGAAGGTCGAACTTACTGACGAATTCTGCGGAGCCAACACGATCAACGCAATCATCAATTCTAGGTAAAGGATAGCAATCAGGTTTTGTCAGAGAATTGAGCTTCCTGTAGTCAGTGCAAAAACGATATGTATTATCAGGTTTATTCACTAAAATACAGGGTGAACTCCAAGAACTAAAACTGGGTTCTGCCAGGTTATGAGCGAGTAAATAATCGACCTCCTTCTGAAGTAATTCCCTTTTAATAGGATTTACTCGATACGCATGTTGTTTTACCGGTTGAGCGGTACCGACATCAATATCATGCTCGATGATATGAGTTCGGGTGGGGACATCTGAAAAAAGAGAGGGGAAAGAACTTACCAATTTCATTATGTCAATCTTTTCCGACTCAGACAAATGAGACAAATGGCAAGACAAATTACAAAAAATTTCAGAATTGTTAAGTCGTCCCTCCACTACCCCTCGAGAAGGACCGTTCATCTCTTCCATAGCTACTGGACCTGACTGTCCCACCATCTCTTCAGACATTTCTGAAGTGCTCTGACCAGCAACTGCAGTAGTGGACACAACATCAACAAATAGCAAAGTCACAGGAGTCACATAAGATTTCAATAAGTTAATATGACAAACCTGCACTTTCTTTCGGCGATCAGGCGTGTTTAATAGGTAGTTGTTATTGGGAAAACATTTCACGATCGTATAGGGTCCCGTAAACCTAGCCTGGAAAGGACTAGTCAAAATGGGTAATAAAGCCAACACTTGGTCACCTACCTGAAATTCTCTAGGCTTAACCTTACGGTCAAACAATCTCTGCATCTTCCCCTGAGACTTACCTAGTTTTCTTTGGGCAATAGCTCTAGCTTCATAGAGTCGATAACGAAAGCTACTTACATAGTCTAAAACATTCTCTGGCGGGTCAGAGGTCTTCCATTCGTCAGCAAGAACAGCAATAGGGCCCCTGACAGTGTGTCCAAACACCAATTCATTAGGACTGAAACCTATGCTCTCTTGTACGACTTCACGGATTGCTAATAACATCCAAGGAAGTCCCTCTTCCCAGTCACAGTCGAGTTCAACACAATAAGATCTCAAAAGTGACTTCAGGGTCTGATGGAATCTCTCTAGCGCCCCCTGACTCTGAGGATGATAGGCACTTGAGATGTTATGTGTTACTTTAAGTTGTCTCATGACTTTAGAGAAATGTCGAGACATAAAGTTCGAGCCCTGATCAGACTGGATATTTTTCGGAATGCCAAAGATAGACATGAAACTTGTTAGAGCTTTTAAAACCGATTTGGTAGTAATTGATCTCAAGGGATAGGCTGCAGGATAGCGTGTGGACTGACACATTACCGTCAATAGATAAGCATGTCCAGCTTTAGATCGCGGTAAAGGACCAACACAATCAATGATCAAATGTTCGAAGGGAGTTGTAACAGCAGCAATAGGCTGTAACGGAGCCAGCGGAACTTTTCTGGTTTGGCTTCCCAGTCATTTGACACGTATGACAAGACCGTATATAACTGATTACATCTCGCTTGATTCTTGGCCAATAGAATTTTCTCAAAATTCTGTCATAGGTCTTTCGTACACCCATATGACCAGCTACACCTTCATGAGATAACTGCAGGACAGCTTGACGAAAAGTAGCAGGAACCACAATTTGAATTCTAGGGTTGATTAAAATATCAGAACTCATAGGTTGTTGTCTACAGAGCAATCCATCTCGAAGAAAGTAGACAGGAAGTGAATTCTGGTCACCACTTCCTTCCTTCACTGAAGAAAAAAGATCTTGGAGGGTGCAATCCGACTGCTGTTCTTTGATTAATTCATCTCGAGTTACACTATACAGTGGAGATAAAGAACAAGCATCAGCATTATCAAAGCAAAATATACTTTCAGGCTTAGAACGAGATTTTTCCCCATTGTCAACAACAGATGGTAACTCAAACACAGGAATCACATCTTCATTATCAGTGTACACAGTATTACGGTCTGGTTGGGAAGAATTCACAGAGGAAATAAAAGTATCACTAAGAATACTTCCCTTTTCATCAGATATCATTTTCTTAGCCTTGGCTCGAGTTATGGCACATGCAGGAAATAAATTAGGACGGTCAGGGGAGACATCCATTTTGTCTACATCAGGAACCACTATAGGTGGAACTCCACCGTCAGACTTTTCCCACACATTTCCTCCTGCTAGATCATTACCTAGTATAAAGGTGACACCAGGAACAGGAAGCACAGCACGAACTCCAACAACAACATTACCCGACACCAGTTTTGAGGAGAGATGTATGCGGTGTAAAGGAACTTCCATAAACCCCATCTCAAACCCTCTAACTAGTACATGAGTTCCAGTAGCAGTACGATCAGACAAAGGCAGAAGTCCTTCCAATAAAAAGGACTGCGCGGCCCCAGTATCTCGAAGGATACAAACAGGAACAGTCTTCTCAAAGCCAGGAAAAGACACAGTCCCCTCTGTAAGAAATGGTGCATAATCATTATGACACTTAACATCCTCAATCTCCAACTCAGAGATATCCCTCTGCTTAGGCTGTATTTTCACAGATTGGGCAAGACTGTGGTTCTCGCATGATGTAGAAATTAAGCCGACAGTTTTAGCAGATCTCTCCTTTTTCTTAAGAACAGCACAATCAGAAATTTTATGCCCCGCCTTTTTACAATAAAAGCAAACAATCTCACCTTTTATGCGTGTATTAGCAACAGCATGATCAGTGGAAGAACTAGAAACAACATTCTGACGTGTTACAGTCGCTTTGCTCTTACCAAAGACACTCATCTTAGGTTTATGCAAGTCATTTAAATGGCTAGTCGTACTTCGGTGAGTAAGAACAAATTCGTCGGCCATGAGAGCAGCATCGGACAATTTACTCACCTTATGCTCATTTAAATACATAGCGACAGCATTCGGCACGCAATGTTTAAACTCTTCCAAAAGAATCAGTTCTCTAAGCTGTTCTTTAGTGGTGACTTTCATCGAGGTACACCAACGATCAAACATATTTTCTTTTTCTCTGGCAAATTCAAGATAAGTGCACTTCTCAGGTTTAAAGAAACTTCTAAATCTCTGACGATATGCCTCAGGTGCTAATTCATATGCTTGCAATAGTGCAGATTTAACAATTTCGTAGTCACCGCTTTGCTCAACAGTCAGCGCTGAATAAACTTCCTGTGCTCTCCCTGTTAACACACATTGCAGCAATAATGTCCAAAATTCTCTGGGCCATTTCAGCGACTCTGCGACACGTTCAAAATGAGAAAAATATTTCTCTACCTCCCTCTCAGAAAACGGCGGTACCATTCTCATGTGTTTAAAAACATCAAAAACAGGTGCAGCAGAGACGGATTCATTAGAGGACACAGAAAGTGGAGTTTCAACAGTTTTTACAGTCATTTCTAATTCGAGCTTTCTCAACTGAAACTGTCTTTCTTCCCTTTCTTTTTCAAACTGCAACTCCAATTTTCGCATCTCTAACTGTTGTTGTAACCTCTTCACCTCAACATCTCTCTCCAACTCTTTCTCTTTCAAAGCACAAACGTCACGCTCTGCACGAAGCTTCTCCACATCAACACATAGCTGCTTTTCTTGCAAAGACATCTCACTAAACTTTACATTTCTGTCAGCATCAAAAAGAGGAGACGTTAAAGACTCTTCAGGGTTAATAACTTCAGCTCTTACCTCTAAAACGCCCCGTTCGAAAAGCGCGCTTCTCACAGTGTTCATCAGCGTTTCTCTAAGCTTCTTGTCGTTGCTTGTCACCTCCACGCCAAAACGCTCTGCAATCTGCAACAATTCTTCCTTGGTGCATCTCTCCAGTAATATTTCTGAAGGAAACGCGAAGAAATCTTCGACTACCGAAGGCATTTTTAGTACGCTAGAAGTTAGGCTAACAAACAAAACACATGTGAGAACGCCACTATAAACTACAACATTGAAACTACAAATCCCATAAGCCTCTTCGCCAGGGATCGTCGCAGCATAACACGCTCAAATTGCAAAATCCGCCCAGTTACAAGATAGATGCAATACAAACTTACCACAAGTCGTTCCCCACAACATCTTCATACTGGCAGGCACTACAAACAACACGGACGCAAAAAACAGCAAACAATGTCACCTTAAATGAAAATGAGAGACTTCAGTTCCTAACTACACACTAAATGAAACTAACTAAACCTACCTAGTCTTCAAAGGTGTACCGGGCTCGAGGCGGCATTTAAACGCTAAACTCTGGGACAATTGGTACATTTAAACCAAAAGCCCGAAGCGTACCCCCGACAGAGATTTAAAACCTCCGCCCAGAATAACCTTTAAAAATAAGAAAGGCAAAATAACAAACAAAAATAACAAATAGTGTCCCGATGGAAGGATTACTTACAACCCAGCTGAGAACACACTAAATAACTGAAGTCTGCTCATTTGCACAGGTGAACACTGAAAACATCATACACTTACTTATACATGTAGCGATCCGTGACGAGCCCCCAATTTTATGTTACGGCCAGCTCGTTTCAAGCCACAACATAAAAAAGGGATGACACACCACCGTGCAATCAATATAAATTAATTTATTGATTTAACAAACATAGCAATAATCACAAATAACAAACGTAAGTCTAGGGAAAAATAAAATATCAAAGGAAATAACAAAATAACACTAACTAAGTCTTAAAGCTACAAGATATAAGAAATGTATAACTAAAGAAAGAGAGAGATGTCAAGAGCAACTCCTGGGAGAACCACCCCACCAAGAGAGCTAACCTCAATAAACAACCCTGAGTCCTTATATATATTCTACACCCCTGATCACTATTAATTAATCAATCAATCAATCAATCAGAAGCGACACAGAACTCCCGCAGTCTGCCACCAACAGGTAGGGAGGATACTCCGGGTCGTCACACTTGAAATATGTGTACATGTCAAATTATTGACATTAATTATATCTGCATATATTGGTTCTGTTCTGCTTACCCTAGGGGGGTTAAGGTAGAACCACTGTAGTCACATGAACTGTTTTAAATATGTCTTTTAGTAGCTTTCTGGGCATCTGAAAGTGTTAATTATCTTGCTGGCAATGCAGGCCTCACTGAGCCATCGGATTTTATGAAAAATATCTTAATTTATGTTCAAAGGTCTTACGGGTGTGGAACAACACGAGGGTGAGTAATTAATAACAGAATTTTCATTTTTGGATTAACTAACCCTTTAAACAAAATGCCATCCAATGTGAAGTGTCACACAGTGAATTCTGGGAACATACGTTTACGATGTTTTACTGTAAATTATGATATAACTTGTTCTTTTTAACTTCCAAAAATGGTGCATTTAACAATATTTTACATGAAATGTAAGGTTAAATCATTTTTTTCTCACATTTAGTAGGGGAAATTACTGTTAGCCAATTAACATAGTAACATTTCTTACTATAGCATTTTTACAGTAACTTAATCAAAAACATTTTATGAGGTTTCATAATGCTTGTTACCAGGCCTACCAATAGACAGCAACTCTTATGGTTTGTCTTTTAGGAAATGGAGGAATATTTTTACTATTGTCAACTACAGAATCAGGACCTCAACACCATGGAAACACGGCTTGTGTCCACGCGCATCCCTCTAGCTGATGTGCCCTTCTTAATGAGAGCGCTTGGCTTCTATCCAACAGAGCAAGAGGTGCAAACATCGTTGCAATCACCAATTCACTCTACCATACAAAACTGTCATCGTTTGGTGGACTAGCACTCAATCTTTTGTCAATACATGGTTGTGTTTTGTTTTGTCGAAGCTGGAAGACATGCAAAATGAGGTGAAGTTCAGCCGCTATGCTGAGACCAGAAATTATGTGATGGACATCGATTTGGAGGAGTTCATTAAGCTGTATATCAACCACAGACCTGCCTCTGGCATTTCCGGACAGGAGCTGTGCAATGCCTTCCAGGTGCTTGGAAAGGCAGACGAGGAGGGCAGGTATACTATTGACAGAGACGAACTGCTGGAGTTACTGCAGGCTAGAGGTAAATGTGTTTTCATGAGTTTTAACAGTACTTTATTTTTGGTAACTTGATGAGATACCAGAGAAAGGATTATTAAAATTAACCAAGAAAGATTTTGGCTAACACATGGTTAGCGAGAACGAGAAGCTGTGGTTTCGGTGAAAAAATATTTTCTATAGGTTAAAGTTAACCTCACAAATGTCTCACAGGACCAGCATGACAATATTTTCTGTTTGTTTATCTCATGGCACTCAACACAAGCTGTCAATATGTATATTTAATTGTTAATGCTGTAATATACTCAGTAAAAACAAACACCTGATAAACAAACATTCCCAAAATTATTCTGTGCTGTTTCTGCTGAAGCATTTACAAACACAAAGCTAATTCAGGAGCTTTTGATGAAGACATATTGACAGTTTTGTTACGCTGCATAATTTTGAACAAGTGATTAAAAATTAGTAATTACTTTAATGTAACTTTAATGTTCATTTCAGGTGAACATATGACGGAGGATGACTTGGCTGAATGCTTTACAACTCTGTTAGGTATTAGTGCAGAGGGAAGCAGTTGTACAGGTATGTAGAAGTCCTGTGAGTCACCATACTGATGGCCAAATTTCAGTGGACACATTTACGGGTCCAAACACTCTATCAGATCCCAAAAGCAAACAATGAACAGTGCCAATGTACATTCACAATGTGCTGTAACGCTACTGAAAAATCAAGATCCTAACCTTTATCTCTGTGCTCAAATATAATTTGGCTAGACAGTGATTTATCTTTTCTGAATTGTTAAAATATCAGTGTCCAGAGCACCGGGAGCCCAGAGTACACCTTGGCTTCTTAAAGGGATAGTTCACCCAAAAATGAAAATTATCCAATGATTTACTCACCATCAAGCCACCCTAGGTGTATTTGACTATCTTGTTTCAGACTAACACAATCGGAGATATATTTAAAAATATCCTTAGTTTATAATGGTTCTGAATGGGGGGCCGCTGCTGAAGTCCAAAATAATGCATCCATCCATAAAAAAAAAAAAGTAATCCAAACGACTTCAGTGGGTTAATAATGGCCTCCTTCTGAAGGGAAGCGATACGTTTTTGTAAGAAAAATATCCATATTTAAAACTTTATATACTCAAATAACTAGCTTCCGGCAGACAACCGTGCGCAGAATGCACAAGTCGATTTGCAGCAGAAGAGTATCCTTTGACCTGACACACAATGTAATGATGAATGCGGAGGCGCAGAGGATTGTAATTCTAAAACGATCATTTTTAAAGAGAAAAAAAAAAAGAGGAGCTTAAATTTGTTGTACAGCCCTACTTGTTTGAACCACGAGAGGTGTCTAAGCTTACAATACTCCTACATAACTTTCTTACAAAAATGAATCACTTTGTTTCAGAAGGCCTTTATTAACCCACTGGCGTCGTATGGATTTCTATTTTTTTATGGATGGATAAAAAAAAGAAATCCCCCCCCCCATTCACAACCATTATAAACCTTGGATGACTAAATATATTTGTATATATATCTCTGACTGTGTTCGTCTGAAAGAAGATAGTCATATACACATAGGATGGCTTGAGGGTGAGTAAATCATGGGATAATTTTCATTTTTGGGTGAACTATTCCTGTAAATAAATAGTGCTCAAATAGCTGTTGAGGTATTCTCATTTGAAACGGAGTTGAGGCTTGGACCCAGAAACAGTTTGATAACTTCTCAAGGTGAAGGACTGTATGACTAAAATAGTAACGAAAGTGTACCAATGTTTTAATCTCAACTATTGTGTGTGTCCCTTTCAGAGTCTCTGCTGGAAAGTGTGCTACCCCCTAAAATTACCATGGGGACATTTGCCACAGATGTCTTGGGGTTTTCTGCAGCCACCCAGGAATTTGATCAAGAACACAGCCATGATCTATAATACATTACGTGTCCAGAACCATTCTGAAACGTATAATGTATCCAATTAAAGCATTGTTTGATTTGTAGCTCGTCAAGTCGAACAGTCCTTTTGTGATTACTAAGCTATTGTCTCGGTGTATTTTCATTTGAGTTTAATACTTTTCTGAAACGCAGAGAGAGAGATATACAATCATACGGAAATAAAGGTTGTTTGACAATATACTGTCGATTCAGCCTCCATTTTTTTCCAGAAACATGTGCAAAACGTGCGTGGATGTCGTAGCCATTGTTTCGATGTGTTCGACTTGTTTGACAATCTGTTAAAATATCGTTTTCTTGTCTCTGTTCGCTAACAAAGGATCGAAACGCGTACCCGCATTGACCGTGTCTCTCATGCTTCGAGGGCATTTGGCTTTAGCGCAGGCGCACAAACCCCGCCTCTCTCCTGTGCTGTGTGCATTCGCATTGTGTCTAAACAGGCAGCGAGCAAAAAGATATTTTACCAACAGCAGTAATGTCGGGCAGGTCGGTTCGAGCGGAGACGCGGAGCAGGGCGAAAGATGACATCAAGCGGGTTATGGCTGCAATTGAAAAAGTGCGGAAATGGTAAGAGAGAGCGTCTACCCGTTAACGAACAGTACAGACAGCCTGTGGGGGAGGAGAGACAACGAGAAACAATGAAATGAAAGGAAAGAGAGCGTTTATTCCACTCCAATTTAAGTCAGATGTCCCGTTTCTGCGTTTCTTCGCGCGGCTGGTGTTTTTGTCGGCTTTTGGAAAATTAGTTAGGAAAAATGTACATCGCATTTTTCTTCCATTAAATTTTTATGTGGGTTGAACCTAGAAGCCATTTCGTTGCAGTCACATGAAGGCTTTGCTGTTTGAGCCTGTAATGCCGGCTGAATAGTAACCGAACGGGCTGACATGATGAACTAGAGTCAAACGCCCGTACCAAACAAAAAGTGCCGCTGAACGGGCGTTTGAGTCGTTCATCTCATCTGTGAGTGAGTGACTCGCGCTTCTGAGCGACGGAGCGTGAGAAGAGTTTTATCCACGCGCTGGGGTTTAAACTCAGCGCGGAGCTTCAGCTTCGACTGCACTTTCACACTTATCAAGAACTGCTGAAGACTGTGCTTAAACTTCAGTTCAACTTAAAATACATTTTTCTAGATAAATGGTTATGAGATTAACAATGACCACAACAACAGTATCTTTCTAAACTTAAAAAAAAAAGTTATCCAGAGTTAAATAAGAAAAAAACAGTTTTGTCATAACATAAGTGTGATTGAAATTTTCCTAATCCGTGAGCTAGTTAAAAGTGATTTTTAAATAGTATGATTGAAATTTAATTAGTTTAATTATTGTTCTACACAATCAAAAATTGTACACTTGTACAAAAAGAGTAAAAATAGTTTATTATTATAGATGCATTGCTAATATGTTATCAGTTGCATTGCAAATACTTTTCACACAAACAATATCTTTGCAGAGATTTCTTATGCCTATACTAAATGTAAATGTTTAAATAATTAATCCTCTGTTAAACTCATTTGCTTGCGGCCTCATTTGTCTTTGATATCTAACAAAAACATGCATCTCCAGGGAGAAGAAATGGGTGACTGTTGGTGACACGTCACTGCGAATCTACAAGTGGGTACCAGTGACGGAGCCCAAGTCAGATGATGTAAGTGACATTTAATCACCATAATGCTCTATTGCAGTTCTAGTCAATACCAATAACCTACTTAATTATTGTGATGTTTTGGCCGAGCTAACTGATAAATCTTTTTCAGTCTCACTTCCCAAAAGATATTATTGTTTTCCCAATTCTTTTATATGAATAATTAATTTTATTTTAAAATTAGAAAAGGTAAATTCAAAGTGGGATTTAGGTCACTAGTACCAAAAATTTGTGGGGGGGTGGGCTAGACACATTTTAGTTGTAGCATCACTCACAAAGCCAACATTTATTTTGCAATAAATCTTTTAGGTATGTTTCACAATTCTTCACGTGGCTTAAAAAAATTCATATTTATGTCACACAGAAGAACAAAAACAAGAAGAAAGGCAAAGATGACAAGTATGGCTCTGAGGTCACGACCCCTGAGAACAGCTCCTCTCCTGGAATGATGGATATGCATGGTAATGCTGCAGACCTGACAGTTATCACTCTTCTAATCGCATCTCAAAACAATGCTCATACAGCCTTTTCAGGCTCTGTTACTTGGCAGTTATTATACATTTTAGTGCTTTTTTTTTTACACCAAATTGTGATCTTTGTGATTTCTAAACAGTTGGTCTTCCAAGTATGCTTGAAAAGTTAATTATGCGAGAAATGACCTGTAATTTCACAACAATTATCCATTTTAAAATATTTTTTATCATTAATGGCTGTTTGCCTTCCTTCAAACTGAAATGATTTCATATGCTATTCTGTCATTTAACCACCAATTAACATATCATATACTGTTTGAAAGTTTTTCCTAACATTTATCAAATCCTTTTATAACAGTTTTTTAATTGTGTTTCTGTTCTTTTACCTACAGATGATAACAGTAACCAGAGCTCCATTGCAGACTCCTCCCCATTGAAGCAGGAGACGAGCAACAACACTAGTCCTGCACCTGAACCCATGGCAGCTTCTCAGAGTGACAGCAATGACTTGAAAAGTGACCAATATCCTTCCAAACAGCCTTCTGGTCAGGATCATAAGAGTGGTTAGTCACTGCAATGAATCCTCTACAAACTCTTTTCTATCCTTTTGATGTTTATTTTAATAGCACTTTTTTTTATTTTCAGAACAAAACCACTGCTCGTCAGAGTCTAGGACAGCCAAAAGAGATAGCAAGTCACATGGGGATTCAGAGCACTTTTTAGACTCTTCCAAATCAGCCCAGGTACATGCTAACAGTGTCACTTGCATTAAGGTCAAAAAAAGTAATAATTTCTTAATAATTTAAGAGAATTTAAGTAGAAATGGCAACATTTTTTTCCGTCGGAGATCAGCTGTGTTTTTCTTATAACTGATTCAGTGGTTTTCTTTTGAAGGAATCGGAAGATGGTGCTCCCCCAAGCAAAAAAGGGAAAATCGATTCATCCTCTGAAGAAAGTTAACTATCTTCTGCCATGCGTTTGCTATCTCAATCTCTTATCCCGAAACACATCACAACATAAAGGAGGTTTTTTTCTTCAGTTCTACACTCTTCCCTACTACCATCTATTCACTTTAAGCCAGAAACCTGTCTTTTGCGGTCATTTTTAGTGTAGAGGGCATGTCTGGATCATCTTTGTATGAGTTAAGGTAATGAATCAAGCTGTGAGATATTATACTGATCATAAAACAGTTCATGCTGCCCTACAATCACTACGTGCTGTTTCTTTTGCCAAGATTACTATTGTCAATTGAAACGGCACTGGAACTGCCATAGTTTTTCCAAATTGGCATTGATATCAACTGCCATTTGTGATTTTAAAAATTTGTATCATCACCTTTTCTTGTTCACTCAGGAAGGTCAACACACTGTTTTTTTTTTTTTTTTTTTTTTTTTAAATCACGGTGAAAGTAACTGATTTCTGCTGCTGTAGTTTAGAGAGATTTCACCATAAGTAGCTAAATATAAAATAAAATACTGCAAATGGTACTAGTCACAAGTTATACAAGTTCTCCTGTGAAGACCATAGCTTGTAGCATAGGCCCTGCTTGGTTGAGTGCATTTGTGTTACTGAGAAGAGGAATGTGGTTTTTTTTTGTGTTTTTTTTCCTCTCGTCTTGTTTTTGACTGTCTACACACTTCTCCAAAAGTGCCCACATTTTAGTTCTCATCTGATTTTTTTTTTTTTTTTTTTTTTTTTTTTTAATAAATATCCAGGTAAGCCGAAAATGTTCATTTTCACTAATGCTCAAGTTAAACTGTGGAGTTCAAACCGAGCTTTGAAATGCTGGTTGCCATTTCAACAGCACTACAACCTTCCAACGTACACAAGGGATACAATAATTGCATCATTTTGGTATGTCAAATTACTGTTTCTTTTAGCAGCAACTGTACTGACTGCATGTGTCGTCGTCCAAGGAAAAACGTGACATTGATTAGATTGTAACACAGGCAGGTTATGGGTAGACAGCTGTGCGAATACCTCATACTCAGTCCAGCAGTGCTGGAATGTAAACACTAAGTATGACTTTCTCGAAATTACTCTGTTACGTATGCTTGAAAAATAAAATGTATATATTTATACGATTACGTTTTTGCTACCCTTATGTTTTTGCCACAGTATTTCGCCAAACTAATGCCTTCTGTAGTTCAATCTTTGAAACTTTTAGCAAAATGTATTCATTGGGACCATATTGTTTTTTTCTTTCCCAGTCTATAATAGAAATGTCTTGTACAGAAGTATGGTTGTGTCTATCCTATTTATTCCACATGTAGTTTATTGGTTTTCTAAAAAAAAAAAAAAAAAAAAAAAAAAAACAAATAAAAGAAAATATTTCCTTTGAATGTTCTTGAAAGTTGATTTTGTTGCCAAATATCAAACCTGAATATGCTCTGAACAGTAAAGATGAGCTTGATGCTTGATTTCCTTAGATCATAGTCCATTTTTACTGCACATGATCTAGAGTAAACACTAATAAATCATAACATGAAGATTAACACAAAGTTATGAATAGTTAATATAAACTGATAACGTTGTGTGCAATATATGTCTGAATGTGCTAAAACACAACAAAGATTCACCGCAGATTTGCCCAGAACCATGTGATAAAGTGAAAAGTGCTCACTAGCTTTCCGACATGTTAGAACAGCTAACATTGCCCACAGCAATACCTGATAAGATGCTAAGAGAACAATCACTCCATTTTAATGCCAGTTTTCTATCTGTTTTTCACTATGCGTCTGAAAGTGAGGTTGATGCGTGGTGTTTTGACCTTTTTTCTGACTGGAAGACTGTGATACCAGTATGTGTTTGTGGGATAGTTCATGAGCAGAAGACTCCCGTGAGCCAGCTCCAGCTTCACAGGCTCAATGTGACGTTTGCTAGAACCAGTTCGTGCATCCTTATGTCGGAAAATAAAGTCACGGACAGCTCCTAGAGATACAGAGGCAATAGGACAGGCAGGATCGAGTTCCCGTTCATCATCCCGATGCTCTCCAATGTGATCGTGACCGTCTTTATACCTAATGTAAACCATAAACATACTTTGCTCACTTTGAAAGAACATGAATTCTATGTTAAGCAACGCAACACTTCAGGCTCATTGGTAGGACAGTGTCAGCAGCTGAAAGTTGAATTACCTGTTTATCAAAACAAAGTTGAATGTATGTCCGGTTGCCTTGGTAACAGCATCTCGAATGTGTTCCAAAGTGGGAGTCCATGGTTTAGCTTGGAGATGGACTCCCGAGAAAGAGTACATCAGTCCCTCGTCCCCGTATGTCGCTTGCTTCCTTGGAACACTGTATGACTTTCCATACACTTGTATTTTAGCTTTGTCACCTTTGTCACATGAGAAAATGGAAACACAAAACATTTCAAACACTGACTGGACACTAACACAATCACCATCCGAACAACAACAGGATAAAGTGCTTTATTAATATGGCACACAGCATTTGGTACAAATATAATAATGAAGTTAAATAACACATCCTGTATGTTTCCTGTATCTAATGCCAAAATACACCACCGTACTAAAGTTTGGGGTCAGCAAGATTTTGTTTTTTTTAAAACAATTACTTTTATTCAGCAAGGATGCATTCAAGTGATTAAAAGTGACAATAGATAGTTTTACACTGTTACAAAAGATTACAAATGATGATTTTTTTTTTTTTAACTTTCTATTCATCAAAGAATCCTGAAAAGCAACACATGAAGCAACACTGTCAACATTGATAATAATAATAAATGTTTCTTGAGCATCAAATCATCATATTAGAATGATTCCTGAAGGATCATGTGACACTAGAACTGGACTAATGATGCTGAAAATTCAGCTTTGCCATTACAGGAATAAATTACATTTTAAAATAGAAAAGAAAATAGTTATATTAAATTGTAATAATATGTAAGAATATTACTGTATTTTTGATCAAATAAATGCAGCCTTGGTGAGCATAAGAGACCTTTCAAAAACATTAAAAAACCTTTACTTAGCTTTTGAACGGTAGTGTACATGATACTAAAGCACATTCAATACCTGTAAAATACACCAGCTCCTCTTCTAGCTGGTTAAACAGGCGATCAGCCTCCTCTTTGTCAAATAACAAACTGTAGTCACAGTCCAATCCCTCTGCCTCAAACTTCTGCCAGGGAATGGGCTGAGAAAACTCCTCTTCCACCTCACACTCATCTTCTTGGCATTTCTTGATCGGTTCCTCTGATTTCCATTCATCTGCCTCAACAGCTGATCTTTTTCTGAGCCGAGTTACAAACCTATCCATTCAAACACCTGCAGAACAAAACTTCTAGTTTATAATAATGAGTTATTTTAATATAGGAACGGTGTGCGCACATCAAAGAAAACTTCTATCTATATGTCATGCATATTTTGACAGCAAAATGTGGTTGACAGTAAACTATGAAGAGAGCTCTAAGGTTTGTCAACAATGTTTTGGTGGTTAACAACACGTGAGAAGAGGCAGCACAGCCCGGCTCTTTCCACTGCATTATCCGTGCATTATCTAACTGTAACTTTGGGGAAGGATTCATGGGGTGTCTTACCTTTATTGTTTAAATAAACCGTCCACATTACATAGCTTAACGCTTAAATTCTGTCCCAATTTTGTTTTAAGTTCCAGTAATCGCGGGCGGCACACCTCCGGAAGTGTGCGTCACTACCGATAAGACGTCATATACAGTACTTTTCTCTTCCGATGGTTACAGTGTACAAATGCATCTGGTTTAGCCAAGACCTCATTGTTCCGAGTACAGTGAGTAACTAGGAAAACCATGAAAATAAACTATGGGTGAATCTATAATTGCAGGTACATTTGGTGTCCAAAACAAAAATTCAAATGTTTATATTTTTAATTATTTTAATAATTTGTCACTCATTGTGGATCACAAGATGTTACAGGCCATAAAAATAAAATATTTTTCAGTAAAAAGTGTCTTATATAGCTGAAAATCATGATTTCTTGCTGTCCAAATTAGTCAGTGTATTTTTTTCCATCATGTATCATTGTGTAATATATATACAGTACAGTCCAAAAGTTTGGAACCACTAAGATTTTTAATGTTTTTAAAAGAAGTTTCGTCTGCTCACCAAGGCTACATTTATTTAATTAAAAATACAGTAAAAAAACAGTAATATTGTGAAATATTATTACAATTTAAAATAACTGTGTACTATTTAAATATATTTTTTTATTCCTGTGATGCAAAGCTGAATTTTCAGCATCGTTACTCCAGTCTTCAGTGTCACATGATCCTTCAGAAATCATTCTAATATGCTGATTTGCTGCTCAATAAACATTTATGATTATTTTCAATGTTTTTCAGGATTCCTTGATGAATAGAAAGTTCAAAAGAACAGCATTTATCTGAAATACAAAGCTTCTGTAGCATTATACACTACCGTTCAAAAGTTTGGGGTCAGTAAGAATTTTTATTTTTATTTTTTTGAAAAGAAATTAAAGAAATTAATACTTTTATTCAGCAAGGATGCATTAAATCAATCAAAAGTGGCAGTAAAGACATTTATAATGTTACAAAATATTAGATTTCAGATAAACACTGTTCTTTTGAACTTTCTATTCATCAAATAATCCTGAAAAAAAATATTGTACACAAATATTTTGTACAGTTGTACACATTAAATGTTTCTTGAGCAGCAGATCAGCATATTAGAATGATTTCTGAAGGATCATGTGACCCTGAAGACTGGAGTAACGATGCTGAAAATTCAGCTTTGCATCACAGGAATAAATTACTTTGTCAAATATATTTAAATAGTACACAGTTATTTTAAATTGTAATAATATTTCACAATATTACTGTTTTTTACTGTATTTTTAAGTAAATAAATGTAGCCTTGGTGAGCAGATGAAACTTCTTTTAAAAACATTAAAAATCTTAGTGGTTCCAAACTTTTGGACTGTACTGTATATATATATATATATATATATATATATATATATATATATATATATATATTTTTTTTTTTTTTTTTTTTAACTTTTCTTTTGGTAATATTGAATTTATTTTATTTATAAAAGCCCTAAATAGTATTTTTCCTAATTCTACAAAATTAGATTGTTTAAAAATAACTTTTATCTTATAAAAATGTGTGTCCATAAATCTTGCGTCAATTCTTACTGTTCTGTTATTACTTTGCCTTTAAATTGGTGGAATTATCTCTCTAAACTATGATAGATACATAAAATGATGTCACTTTCCCTCAGTTATAAGATATGAAGACCTGAAAGGTATGGGTGCTCTCTCTGAGAAAATATTTTAATCAAAAAAGTTCTTACACCAAGAGTTATTTTGTAAAACATCAAAACTATTACCACAATATCAAATGCAAATTAAAAGTAATTAAAAGTCTTTGCAGCATTTATGCTTTACCAAGGTAGATTAACAATGTTGACAGTATGTAACACAATTGACAGTAACAAAGTAGACAAACAATACTATAAATACTTAAGTGCTTTTTCCATTTAAAGCACTTAATTATTAAAATGGAATATGTTCTCAATAAGATACTAGAAAGAATTTCTGTAACAGATTTTTTCCTTAACTTTTTGAAATGCAAAATGAAGGCTATCTCCCAATTATAGAATCACTCATATATAAACAAGTATAGTATATTTACAGGAACCTCATATTTCTTTGGAAAAAAAAAAATGGAATATTTATGAAATAAAATTAGGCCAAAACATGTATGCAAATGTCTGTAAAATAAGTGTTAGAATCACAATTTCATTCATTGGTAGGTTTGTGATGTAGGCTATGACCTGCGTTTAGCTCTAAATCATATGAAATCCTGAAAAATCAGGAATATATTATTTGTTAGTTATTAAACGTAACATGCAGTTAACACATTGTCATGCCTATTCAGCACTGTGGACAAAGTTTGCAAAGAGGTCAATTTAAAAAAAAAAAAACATGGTATTAACTGTTTTGAAGAAGACATTGCCATTTTGACAAATACAAGATTTGGTCAAATATACTTAAGTATAAATTACATTATCCCACAATGGTTTTGTCACCCTAAATGGGATCAGATCATTCCATTATGATTTTCCATATGTCTTATATGTATGTTTATATGTCTTACCCGAATACGCGTGAAATGTTGAAATGTCTTTATATGTATCATCAATCCACTTAAGTTAGTAGTGTGCACAAAAGAAAAGAAAAAAACACAGAATGAAGTACTGCAGTCATGTCCTCTTAGACTACTCCACATTTTCATAATCATGGTCAGTGCAGTTTGCATACGTCTCCTCTTCTTGTGCTGCACTGTTCACATATATGGCAACCTTATTTTCAGGTCTGTTGATATAAACTGACGAAAATTTTCCTGCAAAGAAAAACAAAACAAAAACAATTTAATTTATTGTCAATATTTCCATAATAGAAGTAATTTATGTTATTTATTTATTACTCACTTTTCCTTTTGGAGTTTTTTTTCCTTAACTCTTGATCATTCTCTGCAGCAAAAATGAAATAACTATAATGTCTCTGATAAAAAATCTGGTCATGTTTTTTACAAACATCATTATTAAATATTAGTATTATAACCTACTATATGTGTAAAACAAGAAATACTCATTAAACCCACCATAGATGATTTGATCGTTTCTGGCATCTCGAACTATCACCACAATGAGAGAAAGACAATGATTAAAACAGGACGTCACTATCTTTTAAAACTTGAAACTTGATTAGATTCATGAGACCCTGTGACTGAAAATGGTCACATGTAGCATAGCTGCGCGTGGACGAATACTGTGAAAATACGTGAATGGCTTACCCTGCTGGCTGTTTGCATAATATTGTTGATCTGATGTTTCTGAAAGTAAGAAATAATGTTACTTTATTGAGCATGCAAACATTGCATATTTATAATTTATTCAGAACTGAGGTGATATACTTACTATTTTGTTTATACACAATGCAACACACCATGACCACAAGAAGAAATATAATAATTGTTGCTCCTCCTGCTATGAAGGGCCAATAGGACATGACTGTGTCCTTTGAGCTTTCCGATTCATCTTGTTCAAATTCTTCTGCCTTTAAGCCAGAACATTTGTAACATGTAAAAAGAAAAACAAAAAAGAGACAATATATCACTATAGACCATATAACTGTAGTATTAAATAGTAAAATTAAAAAGTAAGGTTTTAGTGTCAGGACACAATAAAATATACCCTATTTTAAAACCGTTCTCTTGGATGCATAGTTATAATACGGTAGCCAGTAATGTTTTTTTTACTCACATGTGTGAATTCCAGTGTCCTGATGATTAATGCTATAGTTAAAGTCTTAAAACAGTTCACAGTGGAACAGACCCACATTATAGAGGAGGATGGAGGACTTTCCAGTTTCGTAGAATTCGGAGAAGGTCTTCTTCTGTTGTCCTAACCCTTTACCTGACCTTTCAGATTGTTCTCTAGAATTAGGTACAGTTGCATTGGTGCAACATCTCTGCTGTGCAGCCTGGTCTGAAGATGGCTGTTTCAAAGAAATGAGAGAGCATCTCTGCTCAAACTTGAGAAACCACAGCAACAAGCACATGAATGTTTCCGTCTGCACATCACAGGTGATCAAACTTTGCACAATGATGATGTTTGCTGAGCTTCCTGCTGTTTTACAATGTTTACAGGCAATCTTATATGCTGATGAGAATGTGTTTTTATAATTATTATGTTTATAATATGTTTAAATAGTTACTCCCCAAAATGACTGTTAATGGAAACAGTAACATACTATTACATTCTGCTTGCTTGATTCTATAATAACATCTCTCAAAAGGACTGATTAAAACCATAAATATAGCCAAAAATAAACCTTACCATTTAGAGGTGAAACATACAGAATAAAAAGCCCCACAGTCCAACACGGAAAGAAAGGGTGTCTGTGGCGTGCGCTGAAACCTTGAAACAATAAACTCTGAAGAGGTGAAGAGGCTGTTGGACAAGTGTCTTCTGCCGTCATTTCCTGATCTCTCTACCTACTTGGCCAGTGTCTTCAAGACGATTTCTATGCTCGTAGTGTGTGCTTGTATGTACTTAATCTTCACTGTTACACAAAACCACTTGATTTGTATTAAGATGGATTTTTTAAATTGAACTCAAGCTTTAAAATGATGCACAAGTATGCTTTTTACAAGGCTGAAAGAAATTCATTAAGAAATGATTAAACGTGAATTCATTCATTTTAATTTTTCCTCAGTCAGCTATTTTGCTTTATTCACTTTCTTTAAGAGTAAATCCTTTTAAATGAGAAAAATACTGAGGGAGAATCTCCTCTGTGAATATCTTTTTTTCATGTATTTATTTTGATTTTTAATATGATTAATATAATTAATATGAATTCTATTAAAAACAGTGTTAAATTATATTCAATATAAGTTAAAAGGACTTTTCTGATGGTGATGATTAGGGTAACTTGGCAGTGGAGGTACATAAGAAACAATTTGTGTCTGTCAGCTCTGCTGGAATGTGGAGATATTTTAAGAAAAGCATTACTGCCCTCTAGTGGCCTCGCAGAGACGTTTCTGCCCCAGCACCCCTCCACCAGAGATCTCCTAAATAGCATTCACAATTATTCAACATCTTATTTTCTGTTTACACATAAAAACGTATTTAAAATCGTGATTAGTCAAAACTGATTTAGTATTAAACTTCATGCCTGAACTCTGATGTCTGGATTTGATTTTTTATTTTGTTTTGTTTTGTTTTGTTTTAGTTTAGTTAGTTTATTTGGATATTGGCACATTGATTAAAACTAGAGATGGGAATTCGAATCATTTGTTCGAATCGAACCAGTGATTCGGAGCGCGTTTGAATCTGCCAAAGTCACATGATTTCAATATGAGGATTCTTTTTACGTCATTCATAACTGTTCGGAAACGGGCTATATTTTTGTGAGTCCCAGAATCAGTGTCTATAGACCAATTTTATACATTTGTAGACATTTAATGACACCTTTGTATAATAAAAAGGAAGGGTTGTAATTAAAAGTTCCATACTAGTCTGATTTATTTGTTAATTGCATTTAATAGATTACAGTTTCAATAAAACATTTACAATTGGTTTGTAAAGGTGTTTGCATTTTCGCTGCACTTACACCGTTCTGACCAGCAGAGGTCACCAGCGTGTGGCGTTTCGAGCTCTTTGAAACAGTGAATCATTGCCAAGCAATTGGTTCAGTTGATTCAAAGTTTCGATACGCGTCGTTAATTAAAACCCAGCTCAAGAGTCTGATCCATAACAACCTTTCTTAATGCTGCTGATACAATGCACACTACATATTTATTGCTGTTACAAATTATTACAGTTATGAAATTTAACTAGGCATATAGATTGGATTGCTGTGTGATATTCCTGTAGAAAAACAAAAAACAAAAAAAACTTTAATAAAACTTCTGTAACTTTTATTTTAATTTTTCATTTCTTCTGTCTGTTAAATGCTAAATAATAAAAATCACAAAATAATAGCACTCAATCTGATAGATGATTAATGACCCACCTGATGTTGTACAAACTAGTAGGCTATATTTTTAATACATTTAGATTCTAATAAGTAATTAAGATACATCTACATATTTATATTTTTTGATAGTTAAATTATTAAAGAAAGACATACAACTGAAGGTTTGAATATTGCTGATATTATTTCATCAATGGACACAAATGTAAGGTCATACTTACTCCCTTCATTGGTGAACTTTGATCTGTGATTGGAGGTGTTCTCTATACAGAAATTGAACAGAATCATATTTGACTCATGTCTCAGACAAAGTTTAAAGCAGAAGTAAGACATATTGTAGAGCTTTCAAACAAAAACATGATTATAGGAGCTGGAAACCTACCATAGGCAGGTTCACGGCTTTTCTTTTCTTGACCTGTAATACCATTCAGAAACACAGAACAATATGTGTTTTGTTTGCTGAAACCAAGTTCTATCCTGCTACACAGCTTGACTGTGTCAGTAAATGTCAGTATATATATACATATACATATATATATATATATATATATATATATATATATATATATATATAAATGCATGCATGAATTATAGTGAAAGCTACAGTCAGGGACAGCCACGACACCAAATACCAGGACTGTCAGAAAACTGAGATGTCTGGTCCCCCTAATCTAAGAAAATATTTTGGAAAAATCCATCTTTAGCTTCACAGCACATTTCTGAAATCTGCTTTATGTTTAGTAGCACAAACAATTTGCTCATGAACCATATTGACAAACTTGGTTTGCAGGCAGAGCCTATAAATATTTTTTACCAGCCATGAATCTGTTTTTGCCAAAGGCAGTTATGACACCAACATTTTAGATACCAGTGAAAATTCATAATTCTCTATTCCACAGCCAAAACTACTAGCCTGACTGATATACATTTAAACATTATTAAAGGCAATTAAACAGTCAGTAATAAAATAATAACAAATAATCAAATTACAAGCTTGCAGTTTTTTAACATATTAATCCTTATTAAAGTTACAAAAGTTATTCAGTCAAGAGCAGTGTACAAATACATATTTTTTGATAGTGAAATTATTAAAGAAAGATATACGACTGTAGGTTTGAATATCGCTGATATTATTTCATCAATGGACACATATACTTACTCCCTTCATTGGTGAACTTTGCTCTGTGATTGGAGGTGTTCTCTACAGAAATTGAACAGAATCATATTTGACTCATGTCTCAGACAAAGTTTAAAGCAGAAGTAAGACACATTGTAGAGCTTTCAAACAAAAACATGATTATAGGAGCCGGAAACCTACCATAGACAGGTTCACGACTGTTCTTTTCTTTACCTGTATAGTTAAAAGATTCAGAAACACAGAATATGTTGAATATATTTGTTGAAACCAGCATAGAATATTATATGTCATAAATCGTTCTCTCACTTAAGTTCTATCCTGCTACACAGCTTGACTGTGTCAGTAATATATATAGAGGCTATATATGAATGCATGCATGCAAGAATATTTCATGTGGTACTTTTAAAGGGTTAGTTCACCCAAAAACGCCCTGTCATTTATTACTCACCCTCATGTTGTTCCACACCCGTAAGACCTTCTTTAATCTTCAGAACACAAATTAATAAGATATTTTAGTTAAAATCCGATGGCTCCGTGAGGCCTGCATAGCCAGCAATGACACTTCCTCTCTCAAGATCCATAAAGGTACTAAAAACATATTTAAATCAGTTCATGTGAGTACGGTAGTTCAATATTAATATTATAAAGTGACGATAATATTTTTGGAGCGCCAAAAAAAACCAAAATAACGACTTATATAGTGATGGCCGCTTTCAAAACACTGCTTCGGGAAGATTCGGAGCACAAATGAATCAGTGTATCGAATCTGCTGTTCGGAGCGCCAAAGTCATGTGATTTCAGCCGTTGGCAATTTGACACGCGATCTGAATCATGATTTGATACACTGATTCATTTGTGCTCCGAATCTTCCTGAAGCAGTGTTTTAAAATCGGCCTTCACTAAATAAGTTTTTTATTTTTTGGCGCACCGAAAATATTCTTGTCGCTTTATAATATTAATATTGAACCACTGTACTCACATGAACTGATTTAAATGTGTTTTTAGTACCTTTATGGATCTTGAGAGAGGAAGTGTCATTGCTGACTGTGAAGGCCTCACAGAGCCATCGGATTTCAACTAAAATATCTTAATTTGTTTTCCGAAGATTAACGAAGGTCTTACGGGTGTGGAACGGCATGAGGGTGAGTAATAAATGACAGAATTTTCATTTTTGGTTGAACTAACACTTTAAAGGTAACTAACTTTAAAGGCAATTAAATATAAGATTAACTGATTACATTATAAGACATTGTAGGGAATTCTAATTCTATCATACTTACATTTGAAAAATTTACATGCGATGATGAGAAGCACAAGTAGCACTACTGCTCCTCCTGCTGATCCAGCTGGGATCAGCCAAGTCAGCGAATCCACTGAAACAACAGCTGAATCTGAACCTGAAGAATGCTCATTCTTATTACATAATAGATAATGAACTTTTAATGAACTTTTTAAAGTATTTCAAGCAGTAGCTGCACGTTAAGACTTTAACCAGCAATATTGTCATTTACCTTTGTGTAGATCAATTATCTTATAGGCGAGGAAACAGTTGGTCTCTCTGAACAGTTTGCAGTGGTAGACACCTAAATCAGACTGCTGCACATTACGGATACGGATGGAGAAGTCTAACAGTTCAGATTCTGGTAATTTTGGGAATGTCTCAATCCGTCCACGTCGGTTATTCCAGAACTTTGCCTCACCATCCAGACTGATCTCCACAAAGTCTTGAGTATTGAGGTGAGTCCACACCACACAAGATTCATTCGTTCGGTTTGGTTTCAAGAGGTCTGATTCAAAGGAACAGGGAAGCAGGACTTCAGATTGAAGCTCAGTGGATAAACTGACATTGGTGATTAGATCTCCCCGACATACATTCAAACCTGTGAAAACCACAACAACTTAGCATCAACATCTTGTCTAGTTTCATTTGCTCTGTGGGCTGTTCTGGTTTCTCATAAATGAATTCGCAATCTATTTATCTTAAATCTGTTTTAGTATCTTTTAAATCTTTTTTTGTAATAATGCTTTTTACTATAATACTATTTATAGTGCTGTTGAATCATTGCTTAGAATCATATAAACCAGATGACAGCATCCAAAACACTAGGCTTAAACTAAATGAAAAACTTGAACTAACAAAAATAAAGTCATATGTAAATTTGCCATGTTTTAAATAGGATAAATTTTAATGCTTATAGATCAAACTTTATACTGATATTTTGGTAACACTTTACAATGAAGTCTCATTTGTTAAAGTGCCCCTATTATGGATTTTTGAAAATTACCTTTCATGTAGTGTGTAACATAGCTCTAAGTGAATGAAAACATCCTGCAAAGTTTTAAATCTGAAAGTGCACTGTATATAGAGTTATTGTCTCTCAAAAGTAAGAGTCGACTCAGAGTCAATTAAACGAGTCGTTTGTAAAACGAATCCCAAGCTGTTTCGTTGTGACGTCAAAACGAATCATTAGCATATTGCACGCCCACTTATTGCGCACACAGACAAAATTAATTTTTAGAACAATACCACAGCAGTACAATCTTTTGTTGTGTTCCCGTCATTTTACTGACGACTGCTTCTCAAACCTCGGGGAGTTTAACGCAGGATTCACAAAATGCTTGGTCTTAAAATATGGATCAATGCCCAGTTTATTCTGCCCAGCCTGCTCCTCTGAATCTCAACCTGTAAGTATCATTAATAATTGATGTTTATATTTTCTAGCGATCATTCAAAATTCGTAGTTTTGTATGTTATGTTGTGTAACGTACACTCTAGTATGTATGTCTCCTGCTAACCGGCTAAAGCTGGGTGCACACTGTGCGATTTATGTTAGTCCTTTACGACTGTTGCTTGTCAGACTGTATGAACATGATCCTCATGTCACACTGTGGGATCTCAGCTGTCATTTATATGTCAGACTGTACGACTGTCAAGATGCATTAACCCTCAGGGGTCTGAGGCTGATTTGGGGCCTGGAGAAGTTTTGACATGCCCTGACATTTGTGCTTTTTTCAGTTGTTCATAAACATATTAATGACAAAAGTGTCATTACACTGTATTCAGCACAAACTAGGCTACAATAATATGTAAGGAACATGTATGTACATGTTTGTATTTTTGAAGGAATAACGTTTATGCGTGGTTATTGAAAAAACAAAAAACTTAAGTCACTGAAATAAAGCCAAAAAATATATATTAAATCTGTGTTCACAAGACTTCTGGGTATTGGAGGTTGTAGACTAGAGTTTTTGCTTCAAAATTATGTAAAAATTATCATTCCTACTCCTTCATATAAAACAATAGAGAGATTTAAATTTTCTAAAACATCTTTGGTCAAGAAACACAGTATGCGTGTGTGGCGACCAGGGCGGGCGAGAGCCGTGAGGGAACGGCGCGAGGCCGGTGGCGCGAGTGTTAATGAGCTTCACCTGGGAGGCGCACCGGCCTTGAGTCCCTCACGGAGGAGCTCCGGGAGCATAAAAGGAGGAGCGACTACAGTGAAGGACGAGAGAGGACCAGGCCTGGACTTTATTTTACGTTTTATTATGTTTGTGTGGCCGGCAGACGTCCGCGAGGGTCTGCCGGCATTACTTTCGTTTTGTTCTTTGTTTATTTTGAATTAAAGTTACGTTGAATGTTCGCCGGTTCCCGCCTCCTTCTTCCCATATTTACGAACTGTGTTACATTGGTGCCGAAACCCGGGAGGAAGGAGGGACATGCTGTCGGAGAGCCCTCGCTGCTGAGGGGGATCGCGGTGCTGAGGAGTTCGGGCAGCGCGGGAGTGTGAAGACCGCGAGAAGCTGCCCGAGGCGGTGGTGCTGGAGCCTAGTGACAGGTGGGACGGAGAGCTCGAGGCCGTGCCCCTGGGACGAGGTGGGGTGGCTGCCGTCCAAGAGGGAGCGGAGGAGTCGCCGCCGTTCGCCGTGGGCCGGAGCCTGCTGCCGTCCGCCATAAAGGGGAGGAGCAGGGAACGGGGGACTCGCTGCCGGCTGCCCTCAGTCCGGAGGAGCCATCGCCGGCCGCCAGGAGGTGGTCGAGGATCGGGCTGTCCACCGTGCGTCCAGTGCCACCGCATGGCACCGCGAGGAAGAGCCTCCCGGCTGGCTGAGGACCGAGCGGCAGTGTGTCTGGGAACCGGACCAAGAATTTTTTTTCTCTCTTTTTCCTCTCTCCCCTCTCTCGTTATGTCGCTCCCCTTGCTTCCGTCTCCTTTCTCTCGTCTCGTCTGTCCTTACCCCCAGGTGCTGCGGCCGCCGAGACAGGCCCCGGGGGGGGAGTAGAGCGCAGTCTCGGGAGTACCCCCCGGCCTGCGAGGGGCGATGGGGGTATGTGGCGACCAGGGCGGGCGAGAGCCGTGAGGGAACGGCGCGAGGCCGGTGGCGCGAGTGTTAATGAGCTTCACCTGGGAGGCGCACCGGCCTTGAGTCCCTCACGGAGGAGCTCCGGGAGCATAAAAGGAGGAGCGACTACAGTGAAGGACGAGAGAGGACCAGGCCTGGACTTTATTTTACGTTTTATTATGTTTGTGTGGCCGGCAGACGTCCGCGAGGGTCTGCCGGCATTACTTTCGTTTTGTTCTTTGTTTATTTTGAATTAAAGTTACGTTGAATGTTCGCCGGTTCCCGCCTCCTTCTTCCCATATTTACGAACTGTGTTACAGCGTGGAGGCGTGAATAATCATGAATAATGGATGATTCTCACCTGAGAAGACAAAAGAATCAGATAAAGAGCTCTAATGACCTGCATAAATAATGAGCTCTTTCAGTCAGGTAAGCTGTGAAAAAACCCTGTTGATCATGTCTCAAGCTCATCATAATGTAAATCAAACATACAGAAAAAACAGCAATACTGTGAAATATTATTACAATTTAAAATAATGGTATTCT
This sequence comes from Megalobrama amblycephala, assembly GCF_018812025.1. Taxonomy (NCBI): domain Eukaryota; kingdom Metazoa; phylum Chordata; class Actinopteri; order Cypriniformes; family Xenocyprididae; genus Megalobrama; species Megalobrama amblycephala. Next base: position 21,799,632 of record NC_063047.1, read on the forward strand.
ATTATTAAAATATAATGTATTTCTGTGATGCAAACTGTCTGAACAGTTATGTTACCTCTATGGCATTTCATATAGGCTTTTAGCTTAAAAGCATGAACATTTGGAGAAATATTGATGGATTCTCATGTTTATGTCAATTTTCTATACAGAGGAGTAATATTTATTCAATATTTATTGTTATCACTATGAACGCTGGATACTGTGTTTACAATTCATACTTGCAGCCGGAGGGCGCTCTGTTTTAGTCCACAAATGCCAATGCTAAAGAAGAATAGGCAATCCAGGAAATAACAACTAACAGAGGCCAGAGATCACTAACTATGGCTATTCAAAACACTTTTCAAGACAATAAATACACGATTGAGACGATGTATGCATGTATTGACTGAATTTGCGTCTGAATAGCGCTGGCTCCGTGGGCGTGGCCGCATTAGCGGATAATGAGCTGAATCGAGCTTCTGACATAGCTCTCTATTCGTACAGATTACATAAACACAGAAGGTTTGTTTTCGTTTTGATTTACACGATTTAAAACCTGACATTTCAACGTCTCTTAAGACACAAGTATAATTTTTTTGTGATTAGTATTCACTAAGTTACAGTTCATTTTCTGAGAACTATCAGATTGGAGTTCGTTCAGAGGGAGACGAGAGATCACACATCATGTTTGTTTTCTTTATTTTACAAAAAGCACAACATTTTGTTTTTACTCTGAGTGTACACAAATAAAAGAAAATATTCCACAGATTAAAATGGTGTATAACTCTTAATTGTATGTGCAACACTGACAGAGTATTTTGAGTCTCTTTCACGCTGGTTAGAAAAAAAAACGCGGTGATCACGCCGGCATGACCGCCGACCCCAATGGACGCGCGCTTGAAAACTTGTCCGGAGTATTACATTATCAACCCACACACGTTCAGTGACTGTGAGCTGCATTACATGCTGGACTGAAATGGTGGCTAACAAAGACATCTCTAGCGTTAATTTTGATCACGGCTTGTCCTGAAAAATGAAGACAATTTGACGTTTGTTGTAGGAGAAGTCACACTGCAGGACTGTGCGCCAAATCTTCTGACACTGCCAGAATTTCGTCTGAGGTAAATTTTGATCGCAACGTCATTAATCGGCTGTCTGTGAAGGTCACCGTGATTTTGATGTTCCTGGATCATCATATTTTGTTGATCCTAGAACAACATTCCAGTCTTAAAATTTAGTCTTAACCCTATTCCTACCCCTAAACCTAATCCTACCCATAATTTATCCCTAAAATCAGAGGGGAAAGATAGGTGAATAATATTGATGTAGAAGCACCTAACCCTGGTTGCAAGCCTAAACTTGACATAAATGGTAAACTTGTCCCTCAAATCTGATTGGTTGATTGGAATGTTGTTCAAGGATCAACAAAGATGTTGATCCAGGAACATATCTTACTTGGCAAAATCACGGTGACTGTCTGGGAACATGTCAAACTAGTGATCAAACACTACAGATTTTAACCTAGAATTGTAGGAATCTTTTAGGAATCTCAAAATTTGTCTCAGACAACCAAATTATGGCCAAAATGGCATAGGGTGCACCCGCCTTAAGTGTACTCAACTGTGCTATTTTGAGACACCGTAAAATATTAGCCAACTTCTAAAGCCGCACACACACTTAACGATTGTAAGGCCGATTATGAATGTAAATTGATACTTATGACTGATCGCGCTCAAACGCGTCCAGTCAGAGCCAGTTGCGTTCAGTCCGCGATTACAGTCAGTGTTCAAATTCCATGTGTGAGTATATAAATCGGCTCCAGTCGAAGGAAACAATTGGTATGTGTGTTCAGTTCAGTCTTAGAATGTTTCAGCTAATCGTTAGGTGTGTCCCCAGCTTAAGTGGTAACTAAATAGATTTTTTTTAAATACAGAGATAGTATATTAAAAGCACATTTTAGTTCATATTTCATGGTGGCTCAAAATAGCACAATTGAATACACTTAGATGTTCTTAAAAAGATCTTAAGAAGTACTAAAGAAGAATTTTTAGTAGGCTATATTAAGTACAAAATTAGTGTGCGTAAATAGAGCACTTAAAGTATATAGAAGTGTACTTTTTTTTCCACCTGGATGTAAACATTGTAATGTCAAACAATGATATAGCCATTTTTTACTTTGTTAATAGTTATGGTGAAAAAGTCTGTGTACACATCTGGCCTAAATGTTTATCTTAGGTTTTCAGCTTCGCTTGGCATTCTGTGCACCTACATAAAGTATAAAGGCCGGAACACACCAAGCCGACGCCGATGAACTAGTGGCGACGAAAGCAGACTGTGGGGTTGGCTCACGTCGGCAGAGTCTGTGCCCAAAGTTGGCCTGACACACCAAACCAACGCTAGACAGCTGAGCTGACGGTCAAGTAGCACGTCCGTTCTACGCCTGTGTGAGATGAAATGCCTTTCCAAACCAGCAGGTGGCAGTAGCTGAACAGTCAATCAGAATGATCAGATGGCCCAACGGACCGACGAGCTCCGATTGAAAAAAAGCAGATGAGGACCAACTTCAGCCGACGGTGCGGAACACACTGAAGGCCAGAACACACCAAGCCGACGCCGACGAACTAGCAGAGAAGAAAGCAGACTGCGGGGTTTGCTCACGTCGGCAGCGTCTGTGTCCAAAGTTGCCCTGCCACACCAAACCGACGCTAAACAGCTGACGGCCAAGCAGCATGTCAGTTCTGCGCTTGCTTGAGATGAAATGCCTTTCCGAAACAGCAGGCGGCAGTAGCTGAGCAGCCAATCAGAATCATCAGATGGCCCGACGGCCCGACGAGCTCCAACGCCGATTCAACATTTCAAATCGGCCGAAAAAAGGCCGACGAGGACCAACTTCAGCCGTCGGCTTGGTGTTTTCCTGCCTTAACAGTGATGCTGCAATCTGACCAATCAGAGCAGTGTAGGCTCACAGAAAGAAGGGATTTAGAGAGACTCATTCTTCAAACTGCTTCAAATGAATCGTTTACGAATCATTGAGAACTGAGGTGAAATTAAATGTATATTATGAGAAAACAAAAGTTTTTTTTGGCCTTGCATGCATGTAAACCTGTTGTAGGAGCAGGGCTTGACATTAACTTTTTTGCTCACCAGCCACTGTGGCTAGTGGTTTTCCAAAGTTACTAGCCACTCAGCATTTTCACTGGCCACAATTTTGATGTTGGTAAATTACATTTTATATGATTAAAGTTGACTTTGTTATGCTTAAATTACTTTATTTCGAGTCATTTTACTTGATTTAGAAGATTTAAAACCCTTTAAAAGTTTTTAAATGCAGATTGACCACCCAAATCAAGACTACATTGTATATCAGCTGGTATGTACAGGTGGGCAAGAGGTGGACAATATGAGCATGGGCTAATATGAGAAATTGTTAAAAGTTATTTGTGTTAGGCTATATAAAAGAACAAAGAAGCTAATTACAAAAACAATAGTAAATTAAAAATAATCTTTTTTCAGATACACTATAGCCTACATATATTTAACATATATCCTACATTTATTTAACATCTTTTGTTGTTTGATTAACATTAATGACAGACAGGTAGGCCTATTTAATTGGGCTGCTGAATGCATGGACGTAACTGACGCATATTCAGTTTACCCACCTGTTTACGTCCACTTAAGCCATAACCGACTGTATTCACGTGAGATACTCCACACGATAGACATTTAGACATCTGTGTGCACGTGTATTTGACTATTCAGGCGCGAGGAGAACTGATCGCGCGCTCGCGAGAGAGAGCTTCTGTTGTGTGTCATTCAGCGCAATTCCGCCTATCCCTCCTTCGCTAACTGCACGTAAATAATGCATTGTGTGATTGGATTGTAATTTTGTGCTACGACGATCTTCGACGATCATTTGGCTGTAAACTGAAATTATATTCAACCCGCCAAAGTGGCTAGTGGGAGTGGCTGTCTTACCCGCTACAGCTGAAATCTACCCGCATTTGGCGGGTGTTAATGTCAAGCCCTGTGTAGGAGACTCCCAAAACAATATTATTTAGGAACCAAAGGGATAGTTCACCCAAAAATGAAAATAATACCATGATTTACTCACCCTCAAGCCAACCTAGGTGTATGACTATCTTCTTTCAGACGAACACAATCTGAGATATATTTATAAATATCCTTAGTCCCCCAAGGTTTATAACGGTTGTGAATGTTAGGCCAAATTCTGAAGACAGAAAAAATGCATCCATCTATATATATATTTTTTTTTTCCATACGACTCAGGAGGCCTTCTGAGGCAAAGGGATGCGTTTTTCTAAGATAAACATCCATATTTAAAACTTTATTTAAAACTTTATAAATTCAAATAACGAGCTTCCAGCGGACTACCGTACGCATATTGCACACGTCAATTTGGGCAGAGGAGCAACCTTTGACCTGACGCGATGGCACAGAGGAGAGAGCAAAACAAAACACTGGTCACGAATTAGAAGTTTAAAATGAGATATTTTAAAAATAAATGTCGGAAGATTTCGATATAAGGGAAGAGGAGCTTGAGTTTGTTGCCTAGCCGTATTTGTTTGAACCGTAAGAGGCATCTAAGCTTACGATACTCCTACATCCTGCATCATACATCGCGTCAGAGGATTACTCATTTGGTGCAAGCAAAGAGTGTGGAACCCAAGAGGTGACACTCTGATACTTTTTGGGTAACAGCCACTAGATGGTGCTCCGGTAGCACGGCTGCCATTATGGGGTGAAAATACTAACCATTGAATCCTTCACATCTTATGCACCCAAAATTGGCGCATTTCACTGCCAAATCAGAAGCGCAATAGAACAGTTTTCAAATGAAATCACCAGTAAATTGTATGGCTCCTACAGTAAATGTTGTATTGTCTTATACAGTGGCAAGAAAAAGTTTGTGAACCCCTTGCAGAATCTGTGAAAATGAGAATTATTTTAATAAAATAAGAGAGATCATACAAAATGCATGTTATTTTTTATTTAGTACTGTCCTGAGTAAGATATTTTACATTAAAAAGTTTGCATTTAGTTCACAAGACAAAACAATAGCTGAATTTATTAAAATAACCCCATTCATAAGTATGTGAACCATTGATTCTTAATATTGTGTGTGGTTCCCTGATGATCCACGACTGTTTTTATGTTTTGTGATGGTTGTTCATGAGTCCCTTGTTTGTCCTGAGCAGTTAACCTGAGCACTGTTTTTCAGAAAAATCCTCCAGGTCCCGCAAATTCTTCAGTTTTCAAGCATTTTTTGCATATTTGAACCCTTTCCAGCAGTGACTGAATGATTTTGAGATCCATCTTTTCACACTGAAGAAAACGTACTCGGTTACTAACGTAACCTCAGTTCCCTGAGATACGGAACGAGTACTGCGTATGGGGGAAAAGTCTCCCTTTTTCCCCGTCACTGAAGCCTTTTTCAATAACGCAGTGTAACTGCATCGTCATTGGTTCACTCATAGACAAGTCGTTGAACCAATGACGGCGCGGCATAGCTGCGCGACCTATGGCGAGAGAGCGCGCGAACTTTCCCGCCGAAATGGGCGGGGTAAAGGGCTATATAAGCAGGCGTTTCGCCATAGGATTTCAGGCCAATCGACTGAAGCGACGACACTGAAGCCGCAGCCTCGTGGCACGGCAAGTAACGCAGTACTCGTTCCGTATCTCAGGGAACTGAGGTTACGTTAGTAACCGAGTACGTTCCCTTTCGATACTTCACTCGTACTGCGTATGGGGAACGAATTCAACCGCGCCGTGCCACGGCAGGGAACGACATAACTTGTTCTGGACACCGAGAGGGGACCAAGAGAGCAAGTAAGAAGGCAAAGCCGTCGTAAACCCTTGTTACACTACAAGAGGAGATAACTCCTGATTGGCGAGAGGCGGAACTCGAAGAGGCCGCTTGGTTACACCGAGAGGACCCGGGCTTGTAAGGCCGGAACGTCCAGATGATAAAATCTGACAAAAGAGGACGGCGAGGACCAGCCGGCCGCCTCACAGATGTCTTTAATGGAAACTCCATTAGACCAGGCCCAGGAGGAAGCCATTCCTCTAGTGGAATGGGCCCTAACTCCTAAGGGGCATTGAATGTCCAGGGAGGAGTAACAGAGATTAATCGCGTCGACTATCCAACGCGAGAGACGTTGCTTTGAGACCGAAGACCCTTTGGTGCGGCCACCAAAACAGACAAAGAGCTGATCTGATTGCCTGAAAGGCTGTGATCGCTCTACATAGGTCCTCAATGCCCTGACAGGGCAGAGTAACTCCAGCTCCTGTTCATCCGCGGAGGGAGGAAGAGCAGAGAGCGAAATGACCTGAGCTCTAAACGGAGTAGAGAGCACCTTGGGGACGTAGCCATGCCTAGGTTTCAGCACGACCTTAGAGTCATTAGGCCCAAATTCGAGGCACGCAGGGCTCACAGAGAGGGCCTGCAAATCGCCAACACGCTTGACCGATGCTAGTGCAAGTAGCAGAGCAGTTTTCAGGGTTAAAGGCCTGAGATCAGCTGAACTCAGCGGCTCGAAGGGGTTTCCTTTGAGAGCCCTAAGGACCAAAGAAAGGTCCCAAGCAGGAACAGTAAGGGGACGAGGAGGATTTAATCGCCTCGAACCCCTTAAGAAACGAACCACAAGGTTGTTCCGACCCACTGACTGGCCAGCGATAGGAGCATGAAACGCTGAGATGGCTGCTACGTATACTTTGAGCGTTGAAGGGGCGCGCCCCAGATCCAAACGCTCTTGGAGGAAGGACAGTATCGGTGATACGTCACACTCCACGGGGTCTATGTTGCGTGTGGAACACCAATCAACAAAGACCGACCATTTCTGGGCGTAGAGGCGTCTCGTGGACGGGGCTCTCGCCTGAGATATGGTCTCTAGTATGTCCCTGGGAAGGTCAGTCGGCTCCCATCGAGGGACCAGAGGTGTAGAGCCCAGAGCTCTGGCTGGGGGTGCCAGATTGTTCTGTTCGCCTGAGAGAGGAGGTCCCGTCTCAGGGGAATGGGCCACGGGGCTTCCGTGGAGAGCCTGAACAGCTCTGAGGACCAAGTCTGGCTCCTCCAGAGCGGGGCCACTAAAAGGACTCTGTGTCTGTCTTCCCTGACTCGCCTGATGACCTGCGGGATCAGTGCGATCGGGGGAAATGCGTAAAGGAGTGTGCTGGGCCAGGTGTGGGCCAGCGCATCGACTTCTTTTGAGAAATATGTTGGGCAATGAGAGTTGTCTTCTGAGGCGAAGAGGTCTATCTCTGCGTGACACCGCCTGTAGAGGTACCCCAAGACTGAACCAAGCAGGGTTCATCCAAGGTTTCAGGGCTAAAAGACAGGCCCGATTGACCTTGAGGCATAAGCGGCCGTGCCGCCAGGCATGTGGGAGGACCCGGGATTTCAGCCAGAACTGTAGCGGCCGCATCCGAAGAAGGCCAAGCTGCAGAACTGGGGAGGCAGAAGCCATCAGCCCTAAGAGCCTCTGGAAGAGCTTCAGAGGAAGATAGGCTTTGTTCTTGACGGAAGCCGCGAGCTGCTGAATCGCCAGGGCGCGCTCTGGCGAGACTACTGCCGTCATGCGGACTGAGTCGAAAACTGCCCCCAGAAACGAAATGTGTTGGCTGGGGAGCAGTGAGCTCTTGGCTAGGTTGACCCTGAGACCCAGGCATTGGAGATGGCTGAGGAGCACGGATCTGTGGTGTTCCAGCTCGACTCACGAATGGGCCAAAATGAGCCAATCGTCGAGGTAATTCAGAACCCGGATTCCCATCTGTCTCAGAGGGGAAAGCGCTGCATTCATGCACTTGGTAAAAGTGCGAGGAGCCAGGGACAGCCCGAAGGGCAGGACTGTATATTGGTATGCCACCCCCTCGAATGCGAATCTCAAGAATCGTCTGTGAAGGGGGGCTATCTGGATGTGAAAATATGCATCTTTCAGATCCAGCGAGCAGAACCAGTCCTCGTGACAAATTTGTGCGAGGATCTGCTTCAGCGTCAGCATTTTGAATTTCCGTCTCATGAGGGAGCGATTCAAAAGTCTGAGATCTAGGATGGGCCTGAGGCCGCCATCCTTTTTGGGGACCAGAAAGTAACGGCTGTAAAAGCCTGACTCGCTCTCTGAAGGGGGAACTATTTCTATAGTCCCTTTCTTCAGTAAGGTCATGACCTCGGCCCGGAGGACGGGAGCGTCGTCCGGGTTCACCAAGGTTTGAAGCACCCCTCCGAAGCGAGGGGGCCGTCGTGCAAACTGGAGCGAGTAGCCCTGCTTTATGATCCCGAGGATCCAGCTTGACACGTCGGGGATGGCCTGCCAGGCCTCGGCCCCAGTGACAAGGGGTTGAATGATGTCGGATGACAGGCCGCCGGGTAGGGGGCCGTACACCGAAGGAGGTGGAAGAGGAAATTTGCTCTCTTTTAGAGGAAGTAAAATAGTGTTCGCCGTGAAAACGGCGTTTTGTTTGGGCGCAACATGTGTGGGCCCAGCTACAACACAGAGCATTTCTCCCACGCCCGGAATTAAACGAGGCGGAGGGGAGACTGCACGAGGGAGCTTTTGGGGTGGTCCGGTCGCAACGGGACATTCCCCAACCCTCTTCCTTCCTGCTGGATCAGGACGTCTTCGGAGTCACCGGGTCCAGCACAATCTTGGGCCGGGGTCCTTGGCGTCTCGGGAAGGAGGATTGGCGCTTAGCAGGGCGAGGGCGCTGACGATGCTCCTTAGGCGGCGCTGCTTGAGAGGTGGATGGGGCAGGCTTGGTCTGCTGAGCCGGCGCAGTCCTGGGGCGGCTAGGAGCAGACGCAGAGCTGGAGCGCTTGGGCAGAAAGTGTCTCATGGCCTGAGACGACTTCTGCGCCGCTGTGAAGCGCTCGGTGAAACCATCCACCGCTGGCCCAAAAAGACCGGAAGGGGAGACCGGGGCGTCCAGAAAGGCCGTCTTATCCAGGTCCTTGATTTCCGTGAGGTTGAGCCAAAGATGGCGCTCAAGCACAACCAGGCTGGCCATGGAACGACCGATGGCCTGGGCAGTGGCCTTCGTGGCCCGCAGGGCTAGATCGGTGGCGCTGCGGAGATCCTTGAAGGCAGGTGCATCAATGCCGGACTCGTCCAAAGAGCGGAGGAGTTTGGCCTGGAACACCTGGAAGATCGCCATGGTGTGAAGCACCGAAGCAGCTTGGCCTGCAGAGGTGTAGGCTCTTCCAGCCAGAGTAGAGGTGGTTCTGTAGGGCTTGGAAGGCAGGGCTCTTTTGGTCTTCCATCCCACAGCCGCGGGAGGACAGAGGTGAGCTGCCACCGCTTCATCCAGGGGCGGCAAATGCTCATAGCCCTTCTCTTCTGCGCCGTCGACAGCAGTGAGGGCAGAACGGTGTGTTGTGTGGAGGCGGGCGGAGTACGGGTCGTCCGGCTCGCCAGCCCATCCTTCCGCTTCAGAAGCCGCAAGAGACATGGAGTCATCCGGCTCTTCGTCAGATCCTCCAAACGAGACGAGGTCGCTCGCATCTGCAGAGGGACGCTGCTCTGGTCGGGAGAACATGACGGGAGAACGTTCTCTCGGGGGAGAAGGCGAGGCACGCGGGGGCTGGGCCGACGTGAGCTCGCACAACTCCGGGCGCTGAGTCGCTCTACCCCGCTGTCTCTTCCTGGCCGGCTCGCGGGAGGAAGGAGACGGGAGGGCGCGAGCGGCGAGATCGCCTTCAGTGAAAAAGGCGACCCGCAAGCGCAGAGAACCGAGGCTCATGCTCTCGCAGTGCGGGCATGAGGCTCCAGCGGGCGCGCCGTCGGCGTGGGACTTGCCCAGGCACGCGACACACTCGCTGTGTCCGTCATCATCGTGCAGAGGGGCTCTGCACGTGCCACAAGAGTGGCGCGGCATTTGCAGCAACGCCGCCGCCGTTATAACGGCGATTGGGGGGCTCTTTTTAGAGCGGCGAGGGCCACGGAAGCTCTTAGAGAGCGGTAGAACCGCTGAGGAAACGCTCTTTTAGAGCGGCAATAAGCCGCGGGAAGCTCTCAAGGGGCGCACCGGATGGCGGCAGGAGACACGCTGAGAAGGCGGCCGGAAGCGGGAGCGGGAGGCGGGCGTCTCGAGGACGGCGCTCGGGGCGGCAGTCAGCCTTTTTCTGAAGAACAGAGCTCAGTTTAACTGCTCAGGACAAACAAGGGACTCATAACAACCATCACAAAACATAAAAACAGTCGTGGATCATCAGGTAACCACACACAGTATTGAGAATCAATGGTTCACATACTTATGAATGGGGTTATTTTAATAAATTTAGCTATTGTTTTGTCTTGTGAACTAAATGTAAACATCTTTTATGTAAAATATCTTACTCAGGACAGTACTAAACAAAAAATAACATGCATTTTGTATGATCTCTCTCTTTATTAAAATAATTCTCATTTTCACAGATTCTGCAAGGGGTTCACAAACTTTTTCTTGCCACTGTATATGTTTTATTTTACCAGTTGTGGAATCCAACCATTCATCCATCTGAGGTAACATAGTTAGCATACTTTATTGAGTATTTACATTTTATGCAACTTTACACATTTATTAATAGTAAATGAATAATTAATACATTTGAGATCATCATGTTTGCAGAGAACAATATATTTCAGACCTAGTGTAGTAATAGTAATAATAGTATCTAGGTCTGAATTGAAATAGACTATTGTACGTTTTAATGGATCACGCTACAAACATAATGATCTTATAATACATGATGCATTGCTGTGTCTGTTATCACATAATTCACACTTTTGGACACTTTTGCTTTAACGGACATTAGACAACACTTCAAAATCAAGTGTCATATTTATATATTTATTGTCCAACATTCCCAATTTTTCTGATGCATGTCCTTAATTTAATTTCATATGTTGGTATTAATTCAGTGTTTATAAGACTTTTAAAGAATTTTAACCCAAACTAACTGGGTTTCTAGAGAGCAAAGGTTTTGTGAAAAAAAAAAAAGACAAACACGAAGTGTGTAAAATAAACTGTTAAAATGATTTGATGATCACTAGTGATAGTATTTTATTCTGTGTTGTTATCATTCAGATTGGATTTCAGCTTAATGTATGTTTCTTTTAAACAAAGCAGCTGATATTGCCATAGTAACTAGTGGACTGACGACTCGCTTTCACCACAAAATGGCGGAAACGCAGGGCTGCAGTGGGGTGCCGGTGTTGCAATGGAACGTTCTATTGAGTGTCGCTTCTTGTTAGTGTATATTCTTTGGTGCAAGTTGACTTACGCATTCTGCGTGTGGTCTTTCACTGGAAGCTAGTTGTTTGAATATATAAAGTTTTAAATGTGGATATTTTTCATACAAAAAGGCATCCAATTGCTTCAAAAGGCCTTTATTAACCCTTGGGAGTCGTATGGATTCATTTTTTTTATGGATGGATGCATTTTTTTCTGTCTTCAGAATTTGACCTAGCATTCACAACCATTATAAACCTTGGAGGACTAAGGATATTTTTAAATATACAGTGCTCAGCATAAATGTTGACAAGACTAAGTTTTATATAGCATCTGTTTAACTTATAACATGAAAGTAAGGTTAATAATTTAACTTAGAGAACAAAATTGTCAGTTTTACTCAAATTAGGGTGATGCAAAAATGAGTTGACCCTACAGAAAGTCTTTGGAGGAAAGCTAAATTTTAGACTACAAATGTCTAATTTAACAAGAATTCAACCACAGGTGAGTCTAATTATTCATTACACAGGTGTCCAGCAGACTGACTATAAAAGGGTGTTAAAACCCCTTCCCATTTCATGCTGTCAGCAATGGCACCACATGGAAGAGAAATGTCACAAGTATAATAATTTCTTTACACCAGAAAGGTGAAGATCAGTAAAGCTTTACTTATCAGTCAGAATACTGTAGCAAAAGTGGTACAAAAATTTTAAAAAAGATGGAACTGCAACCATCTCACAGAGACGTCCAGGTCATCCACGGAAGTTAACACCTCGACAGGAACGTCTTCTGATGAGAAGGGTTGAAGAAAATCGGCATGAAATTTCACTGTAGTTATCTAAAGAAGTAGAAAGCCAAACTGGGGTGACTAGTTTGGCTATCTTTGACTATCCACTGCAGAGGAATGGCATGCATGGGTGCCGTCCACAAAGGGGCCTTTCTTAAAGCCCAGGCACAAAAAAGCCCGCCTAGAGTTTGCCAGGGCCCAAGCTGACAAAGATGAAGACTACTGGGACTCTATACTCTGGAGTGATGAGATCAAGATAAATGTTTTTGGAACTGATGGCTTCAAAACTGCATGGCGTCACAAAGGTGAGGAATACAAAGAAAAATGCATGGTGCCTACAGTGAAACATGGTGGTGGCAGTGTCCTTATGTAGGGCTGCATGAGTGCTGCTGGTGTCGGGAGCTGCATTTCATTGATGGCATCATGAATTCACAGATGTACTACTCTATACTGAAAGAGAAGATGCTATTATCGCTCCGTGCCCTTGGTCGTTGTGCACTTTTCCAACATGACGATGATCCTAAACACACATCTAAGGCCACTGTTGGATTTCTGAAGAAGAAAAGGTGAAAGTGATTCAGTGGCCAAGTATGTCTCCTGATCTGAACCCAATCAAACACCTATGTGGAATTCTGAAGAGAGAAGTTGAGCATCACTCTCCATCCAGCATCCAGTCTCTAAAAGAGGTCATTCTTGAAGAATGGAAAAAGATAGATGTTGCAAAACGTCGCCAACTTGTTAATTCCAAGAAGACTTGGTGCTGACATTAAAAATCATGGAGGCCATACAAAGTACTAGATGGAGTATTTTTGTTGTGGGGTGTACTCATTTTTGCATCACCCTAATTTGAGCAAAACTGAAAAATGTGTAATCTAATTTATATTATTAACTTTACTTTCATGTTATAAGTTAAACAGATGTTATATTAAACTTGTCAACATTTTGGAAATTGTTTTTGTGTTCATTGAGATATTGTTTAAAATGTTACTTTTCAAAGGGGGTGTAATCATTTACGCTGAGCACTGTATCTTGGATTGTGTTTGTCTGAAAGAAGATAGTCTTATACACCTAAGATGGCTCGAGGGTGAGTAAACCATGGGATAATTTTCATTTTTGGGTGAACTATCCCTTTAAAAAAGGCATAATAGGCGCACTTTAACATTAGATAATGTATTAGCTAATATGAACTAGCAATACATTTGTTACAGTATTTATTAATCTTGGTTAATGTTAGTTAATAAAAATACAGTCGTTCATTGTCTGTTCATGTTACTTTACAGTGCATTAACCAACGTTAACAAATACAACTTTTGAATAATGTTTGATTTTTATTTAAATAATTTATGAGTAAATGTTGACATTAACATGATCTAAGATTGATAAATGCTGTAGAAGTATTGTTTATTCTTGGTTCATGTTCAGCTAAAATAGTTAATTAATGTTAACTAATGAAACCTTATTGTAAAGTTTTACCAATATTTCTAATAGAATAACTCAATTTACAGTTTAGAAATGATATATTCCTGCTTAATTAACAAAAATAAATGTTTGTATCTTACCATAAATAAATTTAACATCAAAAAGAAGCAGTTTTAAAATCCAAGAGATAAAGTAACTCATCTCACACGGCATGTTCCAGAAGAGCAGCTGCAGTATGTGTTGTGGTCTTTACATACACCACCACTGAACACTATAGGCTCTCTTTCTCAACGTTTTTTTTTTTTTTTTTTTTTTTTTAATACCATTCTTGTGCCTGTTGCAGCTTACAATGGTACTACAGCAAACCGTTTTCAACAGTAACAAAAATATACACTTTTATGGTGACCTTCATGTCCTTCAGTTATTTGTTTACAATATTTTAAGAATGTTACAATAAAATAATGAATATTATGAACATTATACTGCATAAAATAATGAATATTGAATATGGGTCATAACAAAATTGTTGTTCAGTTTCACATCATAGATCAATTAATAACTAGTATGACATTTATACCTTTGGGCAGAGTTACTATGCAATCTGCAATCTACATTAAGGGCAAAAACAAATAGACAAAGCCTTCACCTCAGTGTGATACTGATACTGCAGTTCACAGCCTCAATTATAGCAGTAAATGCTTCTATCAGACTATTACACGGTCTATACAAGGACAACTAAAACTTTCCGGAGTCTGAAATTGTATAGAAAGTCTTATCTGTGCCTCTTGGTTTCGCTGTTATTTAAAGCAGACTGAATGTAGATGATATTGTCGGCTCATTTTTGATAAATTGCTTTTTTGTCATTTGTAAGTTGCTTTGGAAGAGTGTCTGCTACATGAATAAATGTGGATGTAAAATATAAATGTATTCGCATAGGCGGATGCACACTGAGACTGATTTATTTTATACAATTTTCAGGCACAAAATTAAAAGAATGTTAGGCATTTCTCACCAACCGACATTTAGTTAAACGCCTGAAGGGATGTGGTTTTGAGGTAAGGCTTTTATAAATAGTCTAAAAGGTTCATACAATATTAATTCTCTTAAATGTGACGTTTTTGCATGCTAGCTAACTACTAAAATGAGTCACAGATTCAACTGTGCTGTTTTCATTTTTAGTTGATGAAGGCTTGTTAAAAGTACATTGCAACAAATGAAACTGAATCGAGTGCAGGGTACTGCTGGTTACAGCTCATGCACCTTTCCACCAACAACTTCCTGTAACAGAAAAGCTATTAGAGGTGAATATCATTACATGCTATCCATGATGTCACTGTGTTTGATGTAAAATTCAGCAAACCCTATAGCCCCCTCTGTGGCTGTGTTTTAAAATTGTCACTATATGATTGCTCTGTATGGAGCCCCGCACATGACATGCAAGAAAAAAAATTAAATCATGCGCACTATTTACTAATTCGTTCCCTTGATTTACTAAATCGTGCCCACGATTTATTATTTCGTTCCCATGATTTATAAATCATGCGCATGACAAAATAGTAAATCGTAGTAAATAGTAAACAGTAAAAACTAGCGATCAGGTATTTTTAATCTCATCTGAAATAAGCAGTGTTGGAGGTAACACATTACAAGTAACATGCATTACGTAATCAGATTTCTTTTTTGATGTAATGAGGAAAGTAAAGCATT
Source organism: Megalobrama amblycephala (assembly GCF_018812025.1). Lineage (NCBI taxonomy): Eukaryota > Metazoa > Chordata > Actinopteri > Cypriniformes > Xenocyprididae > Megalobrama > Megalobrama amblycephala. The sequence continues at coordinate 21,814,750 of NC_063047.1, forward strand.
AAGTAACATGCACTTTAAAGGTGCCCAAGAATGCTTTTTCACAAGATGTAATATAAGTCTAAGGTGTCTCCTGAATGTGTCTGTGAAGTTTCAGCTCAAAATACCCCATAGATTTTTTCTTTATTAATTTTTTTAACTGCCTATTTTGGGGCATCATTAACTATGTGTTACGGATCCCTTGTTTCCCTGGACTCCATATCCCATGATCCTCCTGTTTCGTCACCTGCACTCACTTCCCTCGTCAGTTCCTCATCAACACTCATCACCTGCACCTGGACTCTATTGTTAGCACTCCCTTTATATGACACTCACTCCCTTCACTCCTTGTCCGTTCTGAATGTTGTATAACGTGTATGTTTGGTTCTCCTTGCCTTCTGTGTATTAAATACTACGTGTAATTGTGGAAATCCGTATCTGCCTCTTCTCTACACCAGCATACCGTAACAGAAGAACGGACCGAAAAACGACCGGATTTTCCACGGGAAAAAAAAAAATGGAGCCTTTCACCGGGTCCCTGGATTCAGCTCCTCCAACGCCTCTCACTCTGACCGCCAGCGATCGCCTTATCGGGCTCCTGCAGGTAGGTCGTTCGCTGGAGAGGTATGTGGAGGAGTTCGTTGAGCTCGCTTATTTGTCTGACTGGCCTGAAGCAGTTTTGATCTCCCTGTTTTTGGATGGATTGGATGATGACACTATCCGTTTTGATGAACCTGTTTTTCGTTTCTCCTTAAGCGAAACTATCAATTTAATTTTGTGTTTAAATGGTTCCAAATTCTTCGTGGACATGGTTCAGGATAAGTGTTGTCGTCCAGTCCATCCAGAAACATGGTTGGCCGGGCCAGTCAGTCAACCTCCGGCTTCCTCCGCATACCCCTCCAGCAAACTCCCTGCCTGCCCCATGCTGGACCCACATTCCTCTACTGGGCCCAGTAAGCGGAGGAGGAGGAAGAAAGCCGCTCCAGTCTCTCCAAAGCCCGCTCCAGTATCTCCAGAGCCCGCTCCAGTATCTCCAGAGCCCGCTCCAGTGTCTCCAGAGCCCGCTCCAGTGTCTCCAGAGCCCGCTCCAGTATCTCCAGAGCCCGCTCCAGTCCCCACAGTGCCAGCTCCAGTGCCTGTGGGGATTTTAATTGTATTTGAGGGGATGAACGAGCCCTCTCCAGTCTTTCCAGAGCCCTCTCCAGTCTCTCCAGAGCCCTCTCCAGTCTCTCCAGAGCCCTCTCCAGTCTCTCCAGAGCCCGCTCCAGTCCCCACAGAGCCAGCTCCAGTGCCTGTGGGGATTTTAATTGTATTTGAGGGGATGAACGAGCCCTCTGCTCCAGCCGCCGCCTACGAGCCCTCTGCTCCAGCCGCCGCCTACGAGCCAGCCGCTCCAGCCGCCGCCGAGCCAGCCGCTCCAGCCGCCGCCTACGAGCCCTCTGCTCCAGCCGCCGCCTACGAGCCCTCTGCTCCAGCCGCCGCCTACGAGCCCTCTGCTCCAGCCGCCGCCTACGAGCCCTCTGCTCCAGCCGCCGCCTACGAGCCCTCAGCTCCAGCCGCCGCCTACGAGCCCTCAGCTCCAGCCGCCGCCTACGAGCCCTCAGCTCCAGCCGCCGCCTACGAGCCCTCAGCTCCAGCCGCCGCCTACGAGCCCTCAGCTCCAGCCGCCGCCTACGAGCCCTCAGCTCCAGCCGCCGCCTACGAGCCCTCAGCTCCAGCCGCCGCCTACGAGCCCTCAGCTCCAGCCGCCGCCGAGCCAGCCGCTCCAGCCGCCGCCGAGCCAGCCGCTCCAGCCGCCGCCGAGCCTGCCGCTCCAGCCGCCGCCGAGCCAGCCGCTCCAGCCGCCGCCGAGCCAGCCGCTCCAGCTATGAACTTTGATAAGACTGTTTTCCCTCCCTGCCTCCCTCTCCCGCCTCCCATGTATGTACTCACTGCACCTCCACCTCAAGCCCCTCGCCCAGATCTCCACCTCGGACCTCTGGGCGATTACCTACACCCTGGCTCCAACCTCCCTCGTCTCCACCGTTGCCCATCAGTCCACCAGCTTCACAAGTCTCCATCCTGCCTCCGCTCACACCTTGGTCCCTCGTCAGCCTGCCTTCCCCTCTGGACTGCACTCCTCCGGCTCCGCTCCGTCCCTCCGTCCCTCGTTTCCAGTTGGCTTCCTCACTCCCCCTGGTGTTCACTCTGTTGTCTGTCGTCTGTGTTCAACTGCGGCCTTCTGGAGCCCCGGCTGCGCTTCGGTCGGCGGAGCCGCTGGTTCCGCCATCTCCCGCCGGTCCTTCACCGCCGCCTGGGCTCGGCGACAATTCGGCTTCGGCTCCTGACCCGCAATGGCCGCCTTCGGCTCCTGACCCGCCATGGCTGCCCACGGCTCCTGACCCGCCATGGCTGCCCACGGCTCCTGACCCGCCATGGCTGCCCACGGCTCCTGACCCGCCATGGCTGCCCACGGCTCCTGACCCGCCATGGCTGCCCACGGCTCCTGACCCGCCATGGCTGCCCACGGCTCCTGACCCGCCATGGCTGCCCACGGCTCCTGACCCGCCATGGCTGCCCACGGCTCCTGACCCGCCATGGCTGCCCACGGCTCCTGACCCGCCATGGCTGCCCACGGCTCCTGACCCGCCATGGCTGCCCACGGCTCCTGACCCGCCATGGCTGCCCACGGCTCCTGACCCGCCATGGCTGCCCACGGCTCCTGACCCGCCATGGCTGCCCACGGCTCCTGACCCGCCATGGCTGCCCACGGCTCCTGACCCGCCATGGCTTTTGAGCCTGCCCTGGAGACCTCCACTCCAGTCTACTCCTCCCCCTGCTTCGGTTTGAGGTCTCCAGGGCGCCCGCCCCCCTCCCGGTTGTTACATCTACGGCGCGAGGACGCGCCTACCGGGAGGGGAGGTACTGTTACGGATCCCTTGTTTCCCTGGACTCCATATCCCATGATCCTCCTGTTTCGTCACCTGCACTCACTTCCCTCGTCAGTTCCTCATCAACACTCATCACCTGCACCTGGACTCTATTGTTAGCACTCCCTTTATATGACACTCACTCCCTTCACTCCTTGTCCGTTCTGAATGTTGTATAACGTGTATGTTTGGTTCTCCTTGCCTTCTGTGTATTAAATACTACGTGTAATTGTGGAAATCCGTATCTGCCTCTTCTCTACACCAGCATACCATAACACTATGCACTGATTTTTTTCAGCGCGCCGTCCCTTTAATTCGCGTGCTCCCTGCCACACGAGCTCTCGATTATATTACAGCACATTTACAAAGTTCACACAGCTGATATAACCCTCAAATGGATCTTTACAAGATGTTCGTCATGCATGCTGTATGCATGCTTCGAATTATGTGAGTATTTATTTTGATGTTTATATTTGATTCTCTATGAGTTTGAGGCTGTGCTCCGTGGCTAACGGCTAATGCTACACTGTTGGAGAGATTTACAAAGAATGAAGTTGTGTTTATGAATTATACAGACTGCAAGTGTTTAAAAATGAAAATAGCGACGGCTCTTGTCTCCGTGAATACAGTAAGAAACAATGGTAACTTTAACCACATTTAACAGTACATTAGCAACATGCTAATGAAACATTTAGAAAGACAATTTACAAATATCACTAAAAATATCATGCTATCATGGATCATGTCAGTTATTATTGCTCCATCTGCCATTTTTCACTATTGTCATTGCTTGCTTACCTTGTCTGTGCACAGATCCAGACGTTAATACTGCCTTTCCTTGTGTAATGCCTTGAACATGGGCTGGCATATATGCAAATATTGGGGTCATACATATTAATGATCCCGACTGTTATGTAACAGTCGGTGTTATGTTGAGATCCGTGTGTTTTCCGGAAGTCTTTTAAACAAACGAGATTTACATAAGAAGGAGGAAGCAATGGGGTTTGAAACTCAATGTATGTCTTTTCCATGTACTGAACTCTTGTTATTTAACTATGCCAAGATAAATTCAAATTTTGATTCTAGGGCACCTTTAAAAAAGTTGACCTAACTTAAAGTCTTAAGTCTTTTGAACTTAAAAATTCTTGCCAAAGCAACTAAAGATTTAGCATTTAGCAATGCAGGGGGCTACAATACTTGTTCTTTCCTCTTCTTTCATGATATTAACTTTACATTACTTTACTTTATTTATTTGTAAAGGGACCATGTACAATTTTTAACATAAATGTTTCCATTCCATGCATTGTACCGGATTTAGCTAAAAGCTCATTTTCACCCGCAGTCCCCTGGCAGGTCAACATAAATGATAAAATAACACACACGATACATACAATAAAACATAAATACACATACTATCAGGACAAAAAAAAAAAAAAAAAAAAAAAAAAAATCAATTTAACTGCAACCATGTCAATGTTTACAGTTGATTTTAATTTAAAAAAGATTTTAACTTTTAAATTTAAAAACACCAATAGATTTACACCCTTTTATATCCTCTGGTAAGGCATTCCAGTGAGTAGTAGCTTTCACAGCAAAAGATAAAAGCCCAAAGGCAGAATGATGAAAAGGAACAACACAATTACTTATAGATGATGATCTGGTAGATCTCACAGAATTATTAAGACGAAAACTAAGAAAATCACAGAGTACAGAAGGAGCCAGGCCATTTAAACTTTTATAAACCATACACAAATTTAAAAAAAAGAGTAAAATGGTCAAAACTCAAACAATTTTTGAGTTTCTCCAAGATCCTACAGTGGTGAAAATGGATTGTTTTTTTTTAATCTAAAGTTGTTAAAGTCTGTTTATATAGGGATTTTAAAGGTTTAACCACAGTTTCACCAGCTTGACCCCAACAAGTAAGACAGTATGAAATATGAGAAAGAATTGTAGCATGCATAAAGGTCTTGGCTACATCGACAGAAAGACATTATCTAATTTGTCTAAAATTTGCTAAGCTGTATTTAATATTCCTCACCATTTTCTTTACGTGTTTTTTTAAAACTAAGATTTGAGTCCAATATTAGACAAGCGAACTGAACTCATTAACTATTTCTATCTTTTCACCATTTATAAAAATATCAACATTAGGAGATTGAACCTTTGTTTTTGAGATAAACATTCTTTTTGTTTTACTAATATTCAAGCTAAGACATGATTGCTCCAGCCACTGCGTAATCCTTTCCATAGCAGCATGTAGCTTCTCAGCTGCTAACTCTGCTGTTCTCGCATGTGTAAAAATATCAGTATTATCAACATACATAGCACTTGTATCCCTTCACACTGTTGTGGGAGATCGTTAACATAAAGACTGAATAATAAGGGACCTAACACTGATCCTTGGGGTACACGCATTGTATTAAGATAAGTTACAAGACTTAACCCCTTTAATTTTTACACATTGTTCTCTATTTGATAAATATGAGGATATCCACGCTAGAGCGTCAGATGAAAACTGGAAGTTAGACAGTTTAGATAGGAGAACTTCGTGGTTAACTGTGTCAAAGGCTTTACGCAGATCTAAAAATAGAGCACCAACTAATTCTCCTTTGTCAACTTTAGATTTTATTTGCTCTATTAAATGTAAAGTAGCTGTTTCAGTAGAATAATTTACTCTGAAACCAAACTGCATACAATGTAAACCAGACTTAAGATAGGATGTCAGTTGTTCAAAAACAATCTTCTCTGCAATTTTTGAGAATACTGGCAATATGCTTATGGGTCTATATAATTACAAACTTTATAATGATCTCCAATCATCATGGAGAATGACTCTCTCTCACGAGCACAAGTTAACGTTCCTGCCGCAGCGCTTTTAGGTCAGTTGTTTCCCACCAAGGTACGCCTAGTTATTTATCTATTGTGGTCATTTGCAGGTCATGTCAAAAAGTTGCTGGTCTAAATAAATTGCTGTATTCTGCACGTTTGACTCGTCAAGTCACCTTTATTCCAACAATGCAGATTGTGTCAAATAGCTTTACAGAGAAAGAGGGAACATAATTTTGGCTGTATAGCAGCTAAAATAGTCTGATTGTCCAGCTTAAGTAAGTTCAGTATTGATTCATTCCATTGTAAAAATCGTTAGCTAGTTATTAATGTAGTTCATTTATCTATACTAAAAACTCGTGTATTATCATTTTCTTCCAAATACGGTAATTTTGAGCTGTTATTATACTTGGACATTTCCAATCTGGCAACATTGATCATTTGCCTCCCATGAACGAGAGGCAAACATTATACCCTGACAGGAAAGTAAATTACATACAATAGTTGCAGTGAGATGCACATATACCTCAACACAACACAAATCTCAAACATGGTGATGATCAACAAATGTTAATTCAGGAAAAATAATAACTCTGAACCATATGACAGCAAAATAACAGTGACAACATCAGCTGCAGCATACATTTAGCCAGTAAATGCAAAGAAATGATATTTTTTTAATAGTTACCATAGTTAACTTTTTCAAGCTAAAATGCATGCTAGGAACTGGCACAACATTGTTCAACATAAAATTGTTTGTTCAAAACATCAGATAACTCAATTTGGAAAGTCGGGACAATATTTGGACATGTTTTGGACAAATACAGTGGCAAGAAAAAGTTTGTGAACCACTTGCAGAATCTGTGAAAATGTGAAGAATTTTAATAAAATAAGAGAGATCATACAAAATGCATGTTATTTTTTATTAGTACTGTCCTGAGTAAGATATTTTACATAAAAGATTATTTCACTTAGTTCACAAGACAAAACAATAGCTGAATTTATTAAAATAACCCCATTCATAAGTATGTGAACCATTAATTCTCATTACTGTCTGTGGATACCTGAATGATCCACGACTGTTTGTTTGTTTTGTGATGGTTGTTCATGAGTCTCTTGTTTGTTCTGAACAGTTAAACTGAGCTCTGTTCTTCAGAAAAATCCTCCAGGTCTTGCAGAAATTTCAGTTTTCAAGCATTTTTTGCATATTTGAACCCTTTCCAGCAGTGACTGAATGATTTTGAGGTCCGTCTTTTCATAATGAGGACGGTTGAGGGACTCAAACTCAGCTATTAAAAAAGGTTCAAACATTCACTGATGCTCCAGAAGGAAAAACGGTGCATTAAGAGTCGGGGGGTGAAAATTATTCACATTTTCACAGATTCTGCAAGTGGTTCACATACTTTTTCTTGCCACCGTATTTGAGAATCTAAATAAGGTCAATAAAACAACATGTTGCTTGGTCACGAGAACTAAGACTAGTAAACTTTCACACATAGTTTGGCTTACAGTAGGAAGATCAAAGACTGACAAAACCCCATCGCTGGCATGATGTTTCAAGTAATGTAATTTAGGGATGTAAGATCAGCACATCTTAAACTTATTCTTAAATTTGTAATCAAATTACATGCATTACGTAATCAGATTACTTTTTTGAACTGCAAATTACATTCTAATAACACAAATACATTTATTTACAAAAAATAAAAAAAAGTTACTGCAGATGAAGTATTTTCAAGAACGACAGTCACAGAATTGTAGCTAAAGATGATGTCCAATCAATACTTGGAAAATGTAACAATGATACGACTTCTAGATGTTACAACCTTTTTTTTCCTTTTTTTTTTTTACCTGCAAGAGTCTTCTAGGATAGAAGGAATGGATGGATATTCCATGGCAACTTGGCATTTTTGACTGTCCGTCTGCCATCTTGATTTGGAGGAAAAAAAAATCCACATGCGGCTTGACACTTGGTGGCAATATAAAGGATGATGCGCTACTGTCCACTGTAGAGGTTGACGTGCAACTGTGCAATCAAAACCCATTCATAATTAAAAAATGGCTTTTCGAATAGTGACCTCTATGTGTGAAAGGGTTAAATGTCGGTGCTTTTAGTTGAACAGCTGAAGCATCTGATGGCATTGAGCAGCTATATATTTTGTGCAATCGCACTTATCTGAATTGTTTTTAAAAACATTTCCTTTCCATCTTTGGCCATCATGGTTCCAAATGCCATTACATCATCCCAGGGTCCAGAGATGTTCACATCTAAAATCTAACATGGATGATACTGTGCCTCTATCAATAGGCCTAGTAAAGAGATGTGCAAAAACAAAAACTTTCCAAAAATGCAATGATATCTGCTGCCTACTGCCCCCTTTATTAACAGCACTAACACTTAAGTCCATCAATCTATTGTGTGTTCATGGGTATTGTGACATCCACAAAATGAATTAAATGTCACACTGATGTTTTCATGGAAACCACCACAAGAGGTCATAATCACCACAATTCTGAGCAACTAATTCTGGTCTACAGCACAATGAACATAAATGCTGCAATGAAAGATGTCTTGTTAAATTTATTTAAAGCATTCTACAGAAAAAATAATTTATACATTTATTTTTAATATATTTTTTTGAGCAAAAAAATTATATAATACATATTTTAAATATAATAAGTATTTAAAGTAATTCAAAATTGACAATCTCAAATCTGACAAAGGGAGATTTATGTAGACTATTAAGATGCATTTTAAATATTAATTTGAAAAATATAAACATTTTATCTTTAAAAGTGATAATTCACTAGTCTCACATTGCTAATATGCTAATAAGCCAAATGTTTCAATCTACATATACAAGAAAATACCTAATACTGTGTTGGTCCCCCTTTTGCTGCCAGTCAGCCCTGGCCCGTCGAGGCATGGACTCCACTAGATCCCTGAAGGTGTGCTGTGGTATCTGGCACCAAGATGTTAGCAGCAGATCCTTTAAGTCCTGTTAGGGCCTCCATGGATTGGACTTGTTCGTTCAGCACATCCCACAGATACTTGATTGGATTGAGATCTGGGGAATTTGAAAGAGGCCACAGGCACCAGGGAATACTGTTTCTGTGAAAGGGTGTAAATGGTCTGCAACAATGCTTAGGTAGGTGGTACGTGTCAAATTAACATCCACATGGATGGCAAGACCCAAAGGTTTCCCAGCACAACATTGCCCAAAGCATCACACTGCCTCCACCGGCTTGCCTTTTTCCCATAGTGCATCCTGGTGCCATGTATTCCCCAGGGTAAGTGACGCACATGCACCAGGCCATCTACGTGATGTAAAAGAAAACGTGATTCATCAGACCAGGCCACCTTCTTCCATTGCTCCGTGTTTCAGTTCTGATGCTCATGTGCCCACTTGTTGCTGCTTTTGTTGGTGGACAGGGGTCAGCATAGGCATTCTGACTGATCTGCAGCTATGCAGCCCCATACACAACAAACTATGATGCACTGTGTTTTCTGATACCTTTCTATCAGAACCAGCATCAACTTCTTGAGCAATTTGAGCTACAGTAGCTCGTCTGTTGGATCGGACCACACGGGCCAGCCTTCACTCCCTACAACAACAACAACAACATTTATTTATAAAGCACATTTAAACACAATGTAGATTAACACAAGCCTTGGCCGCCCATGACCCTGTCACTGGTTCATCATTGTTCCTTCATTGGACCACTTTTGATAGATACTGACCACTGCAGACCGGGAACACCCCACAAGAGCTGCAGTTTTGGAGATGCTCCGTCCCAGTCATCTAGCTATCACAATTTGGCCCTTGTCAAATCCTTACGCTTACCCATTTTTCCTGCTTCTAACACATCAACTTTAAAGGACAAAATCTATCCCACCCACTAACAGGTGCTGTGATGAAGAGATAATTGTTATTCACTTCACCTGTCAGTGGTCATAATGTTATGCCTGATCGGTGTATGCTGTAATGTATAAGGTTAGAAATGAGGGGAGACAGGATCCAAATGCAGATTCTTTTTTTTTTTTTAAAAAGATATCCAAAACAAACATAAAAGACAACACCAACAAAACTTCATAGAAAACCAAGAACTGTCAAAGTACAAGGGCTACTGTATATATAAAAGGTAGGACACCATATTGAATTTCATGGTTTTCATCTGGTCCTTGGCAGGTCTTAAAATTTGTAAAATAAAACCTCAGATGAACAACAACACATGACATATCACACCATGTCATTATTTGTTTAAGAAAAATAAAGCCAAAATGGAAAAGCCATGGGTGACAAAGTTAGGACACCCTTACTGTTAACATAGGAACTTAAGAGGGTAAGTAACAGTCAGGCACTGCTAATAAAATGTCTTTGATTAACTGATCACCAGCAAGTGTGATCACCTTGAAGGGGTGGATTCTGGAATCCACTGCCGCTTCAATAGATACCTTTAAGTTATTAATAAACATTTATCCTTCTAAATATTAAATTATTTGAATGACTTCTTCACCGTATGTTAAAGCATTTATTTTCCTTTTCAAACACTAGAAAATAATTTTGAATATTGTCTGTACCTCTCACTGAGAGAAAACAACATGTTATCATTATGTTTTGGGAAAGTTTCCTGCTCAGAGCAGAGCTCAGATCAACTTCAACCTTGACGAAGCTGTGAATCATGTGTATCTGTGTACAGGTGCTGGTCATATAATTAGAATATCATCAAAAAGTTGATTTATTTCACTAAATTCATTCAAAAAGTGAAACTTGTATATTATATTCATTCATTACACACAGATTGATATATTTCAAATGTTTATTTCTTTTAATTTTGATGATTATAACTGACAACTAAGGAAAATCCCAAATTCAGTCTCTCAGAAAATTAGAATATTGTGAAAAGGTTCAATATTGAAGACACCTGGTGCCACACTCTAATCAGGTAATTAACTCAAAACACCTGCAAAGGCCTTTAAATGGTCTCTCAGTCTAGTTCTGTAGGCTACACAATCATGGGGAAGACTGCTGACTTGACAGTTGTCCAAAAGACGACCATTGAAACCTTGCACAAGGAGGGCAAGACACAAAAGGTCATTGCAAATGAGGCTGGCTGTTCACAGAGCTCTGTGTCCAAGCACATTAATGGAGAGGCGAAGGGAAGGAAAAGATGTGGTAGAAAAAAGTGTACAAGCAATAGGGATAACCGCACCCTGGAGAGGATAGTGAAACAAAACCCATTCAAAAATATGGAGGAGATTCACAAAGAGTGGACTGCAGCTGGAGTCAGTGCTTCAAGAACCACTACGCACAGACGTATGCAAGACATGGGTTTCAGCTGTCGCATTCCTTGTGTCAAGCCACTCTTGAACAACAGACAGCATCAGAAGCGTCTCGCCTGGCCTAAAGACAAAAAGGACTGGACTGCTGCTGAGTGGTCCAAAGTTATGTTCTCTGATGAAAGTAAATTTTGCATTTCCTTTGGAAATCAGGGTCCCAGAGTCTGGAGGAAGAGAGGAGAGGCACACAATCCATGTTGCTTGAGGTCCAGTGTAAAGTTTCCACAGTCAGTGATGGTTTGGGGTGCCATGTCATCTGCTGGTGTTGGTCCACTGTGTTTTCTGAGGTCCAAGGTCAATGCAGCCGTATACCAGGAAGTTTTAGAGCACTTCATGCTTCCTGCTGCTGACCAACTTTATGGAGATGCAGATTTCATTTTCCAACAGGACTTGGCACCTGCATACAGTGCCAAAGCTACCAGTACCTGGTTTAAGGACCATGGTATCCCTGTTCTTAATTGGCCAGCAAACTCGCCTGACCTTAACCCCATAGAAAATCTATGGGGTATTGTGAAGAGGATGTAAAGTCTGTACAAGAATCAGTCTTAGCCAACCAACTTTGGAATTTTCAGAATGCCTTTAGCCTCCTGAAATGTGCATGTAAATCACGAATCAGCTCCGGCCGGTCCAAGAAAGACGGGCACTTTGGTACTTTTGTGGACCCGCTGAGGTTAAACAGAGAACCCCATTTCCCAGCTCTGGAGACGTCAAAGGAGTCCCTCATGTGGCTACATTCCAGAACAGCCAAAACCCAATACGCACACACAGAGACACACACACAAATGTGCTTAGAGATTGTATGTACAGTTATTCTCAAAATATGACTGTGCCAAAATGTACCCATCGTGTATGTCAAGTGCATGTATGTATCCCTAGTGTTTAAACTTAGTTTAAATGACTGTAGTTGGGTTCATTTTCATGTTAAACGATAGTATTAGAGTATAAAATGTATCTTTCTTAAATGCTTTTGGCCACCTGGAAAGTTTGGTTTCGTTGTAAAGCTCTCTTTATGCCTAATTCATCAATGTATGTCACATTACTGTAAAATGCATTGTTCTATTTTTAATGGTACTGTGAAGAAAGTACAATCCGATCTGATACCTCATAAATTATGCAAATCAAGCCACAAGACAAGACAAAGAAAAGTTTTGCCCGCCAGGATTGCCCACGCAGCTATTGGCTGTTTCACCCAAGGAGGCGTGTTGGCTTGTTTTTCCTTAAAAGACAACAACACGCAATTTTTCCATTGTCTCTCGATTGTCCCTGATTTGTCCATCGCCCTCTCGTTCACAGACGTCTCAGGCGACCGCGCTTCCATCACACGCTCATCTTCTTTCAGGACCACCATCTCCGGCAAAACAAACTTTCAAGTCCTCAGTTCAAATCTTCACGCTGAAATGGAAGAATCCAACGAACTGCAGCAGCACTGAACCGAAACTCAGCACGCAACTAATGCAAGTACCGTTTCTCTATCTTAGATGTGATACATACGACTTAACGAAACTGATTTCTGTGCTGGCTCTCAAGGACTGTTAGTAAGTTTTGGTACTTGTCTTCTCTCTTTCCGTTCTTTACTTTCGCTTCTGTATATATGTATATTCCCTGTGTACATTTAGCCGTATAACCATTGTATTATCAATTTCATATATTACATACATTACATTCATGCTCGATTGTTCTGCTGCTCATTCAGAAAACCCAAGTCACTTTTACGTTCGGTCCGGCACTATTGCTTTACGCTTTGATGCTATAATAGGAGTTTTATTCTCGTGGCCAGAGAATAACATTCCTTTTATAATAGTCTGTGAGAAAACAGTTTGCTGGACAAACTTGGACAGTTTCTCTAAACAACTATTAAACTAGAACTGATCATATATGTAACTGATTTTAATTCATTGTAATTGATTCACAATATATGTGCATAATTCCTTCTTGAGTCGATATATGTATTAGAATTAATCATAAGGTTTTATGATTCATTATATTCATATATTTCACCCATAAATTGATTAAATACTTGTAATATCGCTAGAGATTTATTACAAGGAAACTATTCTTCAGTAAAATTTTATTCAATTTATTAATTTTTTAAAACTCTGACTCCGGGTCTTTATTCATCATATCTGTTTTTTTGGGGTCTTTAACTGTAAAATTCCCCTACAACCTCTGAAGAACTAAAAAGCTGAAGTTCTGGCAGTTTGCATGTCTGGAGACTTGTTAACAAAATGCCAAGGAGGAAAGACATCAGTAATGATTTTAGAGAAGCAATTGTTGCTGCCATCATCTGGGAACAGTTACAAGGCCAAGTCCATCATTTACAGTGAGGAAGATTATTCACAAGTGGAGAACATTCAAAGCAGACACCAATCTCAAGACACCAAAAAATTCACCCCAAGATCAGACAGTAAAATTGCAGACAACCCAAGAGACAACCTTAGACTCTACAGGCCTCAGTTAACATGTTAAATGTTAAAGTTCATGACAGTACAATTCAGAAAAAGATGGCCCATCTCAATAAACTGGAGCAACTTTGTAAAAAAGAATGGGCCAGAATTCCTCCAGAATGATATGAGAGACTGATAAAGTCATACAGAAAATGATTACTTCAAGTTATTGCTGCTAAAAGTGGATCTACAGGCAATTGAATCATAGGGTGTCCTAACTATGTCACCCATGTCTTTTCCATCTTGGCTTTATTTTTGCTAAATAAATAATGACATGGTGTGATATGTCATGTGTTGTTGTTCATCTGAGGTTTTATTTTGCAAGCACTATTTTTTTTTTTTTATTATGTCCTGATACAGAAAACCATGGAATTCAATAGGTTGTCCTAACTATTTCACATGACTGTACTGTAAAAAGTAGGTAACAAACTAACAAGACACAGGTGCAAACAATTCTGGGAATAATGATGGGAAACAGAAAATGAGCAGAATACAAACTAAAAGTTAATACAGGTACAGAATGACACTTGCTTCTACTGCATCTGTGGTTGTGTCTATTTGTGGTTTAGGTGATAGTTCAAGTAGCTCAGTTGCATCTCAGACACTACAGCCACAGCATAGAGCCTCGGCTCAATGCAGCTGAGCCAACAATACAACGTTCAAAAAGAGATTTCTGACAATAGAGATAAACGAGAGAGATAAACATGATTCAAACTGTATCTTCATCTACTACCTGTTAGCACTGATGAAAATGAACTCTCAGCCTTTCTGAGCACTTGCACAGTCAAGTTTTTCCATATGCTTCTACAATCTGTATAAAAATGTAATTTGAGGCAATAGGTTTGCATGAACTAACTTTAATTGTGCTTTCCCAGTGCAGCCTGACTACATTTGTTTCACCCCTTTAGATCAATATTAAACAGAAATGCAGTGAAAAATTGCTTTGACTTTCTCCTAAAGCTTTCATTTTGATAATTCTGAATTCTTTTAATGTCCTCTCTTGACCGTGGAGTATAAGACAGTATCTGAAATTACATGAACCGAGTCTTCAGTGGAGCCGTCAATGTGGTTATCATCCACAAGAACTAAAGAGACAGAAAGTATGTAAGATGGTGTCGAATTAAGTAAAGAGTCACACATGTATTGCCATCATTTTACAAAATTACCATTGCTCTCATGGGAGTTGTGTGACTTATGAATAACTGATGTATAGGTTACTTCTTCAACTGCTTGACCTGAAAGAAAAGAAGAATACTTTTGAATAACAACAGCAATATTTAAAGTCATTCACTTAATCACTTAGTTTAAAAATGTATACAATTATTTTAAATTATTGCTTATTTAATCATGCACACTGAACTGCATAAAAGAAAAAGTAAAGCATGTTTTTCTGAGGCCACAGTTCGTGCCTCAACGCCAGTTCAAGGCTCTTATGTTAATGTGGTAATATTAATAAACAATAAATAAAATAATAATAATATATAATATATTATATAATAATATAATAATATAATATATAATAATAATAAATAAATAATAATAAAAAAAAAAAATCATAAAGCATAAATAAATAAGTGAGCTTGAAATTGACCCATTGATCCTGTGCACTCAAAGCAAAAGTATTTAATAAGACTGCTGAATGCTAATACCTACGTTTAAAAAGGTTAATTGCGATTAAGATGAGCACAAGCACTGCTCCTCCGCCTGCTGCTCCAGCTGTGATCATCCAAGGCCATCGAGAACTCACTGAAACAACTGTTAATTGCATTACATGTATTACATATCCCCTGGTTTCACAGACAAGGCTAAAGCGTAGTCCCAGGCTAAAATGTATTTTTGAGTTATTTTTACTGAAAGTAACTTGCACTGACTTATCTTAAAATATGTCACTGTCATTGTTTTGTCTCAAGATACACACCAGTTTTTTTTTTTTCTAAGACACATTTATAATAGCTATACTTAAATGCCCTTATTGAACTAAGGCTAATCCCTGGCTTAATCTAAACCCTGTCTATGAGTCCAGGCCAAGATATACCCTTACGAAAAAGAAGTTTATTCAAGTGTGCTATTAGTATACTTCTTTTAAACTAAAAATTAGAAAGTATACTTTCAGTCTGCTTTTTATGTACTTCTCAAAAATACACAAAGAAATTGCATTTAAGTACACTTGACTTATACTGACAGAAAAGTCTATGTGTATTTGGTCTATATACTTGTTCTCAATCTTTTGATCAACATCAATTAATTATTCTAAGTATACTTGGCTTGTAGTTGTGTTTACTCTTTTGGTTGAGTAGCCCATTAAATACTGTTTTTCGCATAGTTTTACATACTGTTTTATATGGAAGCTTGTTTCTGCCACGGAATGAAACAATTTAAAAGATAATTGACTTTTTTCTCACAATTTCGAGTTTACAATTCTAACTTTTATCTCCGAATTGCATGATATAAATATACTTCATGTTTTGATCACTGTTCTTAATCTGATCCAGATGTAGTCTTTGACAAAAATGCAATTCTCTCTCTCTTTTTTTTTTTTTTTTTTTAAATGTTGATTTTTTTAATGAAACTTACTCACATTTAGGTGTTAATAAAAAAGGATGCATGAAGCTAGAGTAAAATGTTTTTTTAAAAAGGATAGAGTTAAAGTACAGTTAAAGGTATATTTCAAGTAATAAAAAAAATTATGAAAAAAAAAGAATCCTATTCCCCTGAATAGGAACATAGTAGTATACTTAAAGTGCAAAAAATAATATATACATATTAAAATATAATTATGTTATGTTTACTTAAAGAAAACTTACAAGTATATTTGCAGTATAAAACTACTAAACTAGTAGTTTACTGAGAGTATACTTCAAATTGTACTTTCATAAACTAAAAAATGTGCTACAAGTATTTGACTAGTAAACTATCAGTAAACCTATAAGTTCACTTGTAGTATAGTTGCATTACAAATTAGTTGTAAACTAGTTGAGTACTCAAAGTTACTACTGTTAAAGTAGCCTATACTTTTATACACTAAAAAGTGGGCCAATTTAGTCCCAAGTCTATATAGTACCATATTGCCACAAAATGGTTTTGCATCAAGAAATAAACCTCGAGAAAGAAAGAATACATGCACTGTCTCTTTTACATGAGGGCCTGTTTATACTGACATTAGCTGTAATGGTGATTGGTCATATTTGACAATACGATAAACTTTTTAATGGCAGTGTTTCAAGTATTAGCTGCATGTTAAGATCAGCAATATTGCCATTTACCTTTGTGTAGATCAATTATCTTATAGGCGAGGAAACAGTTGGTCTCTCTGAACAGTTTGCAGTGGTAGACACCTAAATCAGACTGCTGCACATTACGGATACGGATGGAGAAGTCTAACAATTCAGATTCTGGTAATTTTGGGAATGTCTCAATCCGTCCACGTCGGTTATTCCAGAACTTTGCCTCACCATCCAGACTGAGCTCCACAAAGTCTTGAGTATTGAGGTGAGTCCACACCACACAAGATTCATTCGTTCGGTTTGGTTTCAAGAGGTCTGATTCAAAGGAACAGGGAAGCAGGACTTCAGATTGAAGCTCAGTGGATAAACTGACATTGGTGGTTAGATCTCCCCGACATACATTCAAACCTGTGAAAACCACAACACATCTCAGTACCATCACCGTAAAAAAAGTTCAAAATGTTAATCTTTTTGAAAAATCAAGGAGTTACAATACAGTGCTCAAAATGTGTACATTTAATTATTTTATTATCAAAATGTATTGAGAAATCTAATGATGGACATGAACTCACCATATGTACACATAACATCAAGAATAAACATCCTTAATATCCAGGACATAAGGTCGCATTTCACGCATGCCATTTTTCAGAAGCGCAGCAGCAGTTTGAGCTGTGGTTGCTGTAACCCCACTCTAAGAAATAAATATTTTTATGAGGTACACTGTACTTCCGTTACAAGCTCAGACTGCAATTGCTACAACTCGCAAGGTGTGAAAAGGTAGTGTACTAAAGAAATATTTTGATCTGTCACATTGATCATGATTCTTATAATGTAATGTGGTAATGTGTCCCAAGGGTCAAATGTATAGATTTCTGAAATTTCAGAAACAGACTTATTGAAAAGGGCAGTATTACACTGACAGTGGATAGTTAAGGTTAAGCCACGTGTTTGAAAGTGCTAGACCTTTGTTACACACAATTATTTACAATCCGAATTATGTAAAAATCAAAGCAAAGTGTTATAGATTGATATAGAGGGGCAAAGCAAATAAGATCATGTTGATTGTTCTTTCAAATAATGTTAATGCTGAAAACAAACTCCAGCTAGTCGGGTGCTTTAGGGGATGTGGTTTTGTGGTAAGATGTTTCAACCTCTAGAAAGTCCAAGAGATTCATACAGCTAAATAATAGTTTCTCACTTGTATAGTTTTAGTATGGTTATTTAAGTATTTCACCTCACAGTGAAACTGGATTTCTAGCCGACCCTACTGTGCTATTCAACCTGCATTTCTGTATGACAAATGATGAGGCTGGTTGAATATAACATCGGAAGTCACAACTGCCGAGTGATCATTGAGATGTTGGTTAGAGCCCTTGAATCTTTCCATCAACAGAAAACAATGATGGTATGCAGACAGCATTCGTGCAGATCTTGCTAAGATTACATTCTCACACAAAGGCAAGCATAATTTTTTACAAAGATTTTTGGTTACTGAAAACACTGTTGAAATGTATATATTTAAAATGAATAATTTGGGATCTGTTGATTTCTATAATGATTCTGTAGAAAGTCCTGAACCTTGTGATATGTTTGTTTTGCAGCATTATTTAGAATAGTATTAACACCCAACAGAACCTGTCTAGCCTCATTTACATTTCTGCTTTTCTTTCACTAAACAGTCAAGTTTAAACTTTGTGGTGATAAGCAGTACATCTCTTCTGTTGCAGCACGTATTATGGCTTTGCTTAATGTCCTCACTGGAAAAGTAATCAACACAAATAGTCTCCCGATGAAACTGCTGTTTCAGTGTCCATGATACATAGTTGTTTTTAAAGTCTCTGTAGCTAGACTGAATGAGTTTAAAGACAAGCGTTTGTTCTATGCTGTCCTAGTTTTCTGCAGAAAGTCAAAGTTTGCTCATATTGTTTGCTTAGTTTATAATAAATAAATATTGATTGAGCAGACTGCGTATAATACAAAAAGTACAGAACACACACCACTGACACGCAAAAATAACAAAAAACTTTTGTTTTGAAGCAAGAAAGTTTGCTGTGACATTTGAGGATCATTATAATTCTTTGTTCATTATGACATAGTAAGACAGTAGGATTACTTGCTTAAAAATTTTGTGTTGTAGCACTTCCAGCACTTGTCTTTTGATGCAAAGAGATAAGGCTCAGTGGATGAGCGGCACGAGTTAACAACCCATTAGCCTCAGGCACAAAATGGAGCAGTGAATGTGGTTCAGTTAAACATCACATTTGACAAAAATAAACAGACATTTTACAACCTTGTGTGAGTTCCGTTGTTGTCAGACTTGACATTTTTAGTGAATAGCAAATAGCTTATTCATATAATATCCATGCTTCAGCAAATAACATCTTAAATGTAGGTCACTTCTGCACACAAAGCTATATAGTACATGAATGGCAATCATCTAATTTTATGATACCACTTTGGACTTTCACATTTTTATTGTATGTAAAGCTTCTACAAAAACCTCTTTAAAGGAACAAGATATGAGGGTAATTTATTGGGAGTATTAAGAGGATAAATGCAGTAAAATATTAAAAATGAACAGAGATAGTCTGTTAGTGTTAATTGTTGCACATTTAGGACTTGATTTTTGGAGTTTTGATTATTAATTTTGCTAATGATAATATTCATTACATTTTTACACAAGCATTATATTTTTTACTTTTTCTTAAAATTTTGTTTCTGACCATAGTTTATTTGAAGGATCAGTTATGTCAGTATCAGTAGGTTTTGTACAAAGTTCTGTTGCATATCAGTGAACATTTACTTCATTCTGTTGCATGTCAGTGAACATTTACTTCAATCACATGCAAAATATTCTGCACATACTCAAACACAAATTCCTCTCACATGCCTAGAATTATTGACATTGCTGGACTCCACCTTTTAATACATTTCTGTCTTTGTATTCGTAAGTTATTTTCTGAGGAACCCTTAATCTTTACACAAACATGCTATGTCTCATTTTTAGATGAATTGACGTAAAAGTTAATGTAAATACAGATACATACAGAGAGATATCGTGCAATGAATCAATTTACAAATGACCTTTATTTCACTGTACACACATTAGTCATATCAAGGTTTTAAACTCAATGTATATCCAAATGATGCATTAGTATTCATCTATAAATGTATTTTCAACCAGACTGTGATCACTTTTAATAAAAAGATAAAAAAAAAAAACTTCATGCAATGCCTGCTTGATAAAAATGTTTCCTGAAAATGCTGAGATTAATGACATCTTGACCACTGTAAAGTGTTACTTAACTAGTTAAAAGTTTAAGTCAAACTTTTTTTATTGTCCTGTGGCTATATTGCTGCTATATCATAAAAACACCTATGAGGCTAAATAGCATCAGTGGGCAAACATGCATTTTGTCATCATAATGTGTAGCACAGGAGAAAAAAAAAAGTAAAAATAAATAACTTTTAAAAACACTAGATGTGTTTAATTAATTAAGCACTTGCCACTTAGTTATTATGGACTATGTAAATTTCTACAAAACAATCAGTTATGTTTGATTTCACTGGAAACTTGTGGTTATGCTAGCAAAACACTGCTTGTATTAACTGTACAAATAGACTGTATGACACCCAATGTTACGTGTGGGTTGCAGTAGAGATGAGGTGTTCACGGAAATCCACAATAGAAGGGTATTTATTAAATGAAAGAGATAAACACAACCAAACACATATAGAATAACATTAAGAACGGACAGGGAGTGAGTCCAACTTAAAGGGAGTGCTAACGACGAGGGCCAGGTGCAGGGAATCCAGGAAGAGTGGGAAAACTGATGAGGAAGTGCAAACAGGTGATGAACAAGGAGGATCATGGGAACTGGAGTCCAGGGTAGAGGGGAACTGTGACACCCAAACTTTATAATTGTTAAATAAAGAATAAATAGTCATAAACTAAACACAGAGGCCATTGAAAATCAGTTGCATGAACTGCTTAGACTATTCATAAAAGTTAGTCATCTAAGGTTTTTCTTCAAGACTGGTCCTAACTTTTGTAAGAATGGTCTTATTGAATCTGTAAAGTAAGACCTCTTGTCTAACTGCTAGTTATTCAAACTAGATCTTAAGTGTTATTTCACCCAAAAATTAAAATTCTGTCATTAATTACTCTCATGTTGTTTCAAACATGTAAGACTTTCATTCATTTTCGGAACACAAATGAAGATATTTTTAATGAAATCTTCTGTCCCTCCGTTGACAGCCTATGCACATTTTTGTCATAACTTAAATTCACTAAGTAGGCTACAATCAATTTAAAGTTGTAGCAAATAGTAAAATAGCAATTTACTTAATCTGTTTGCACTGGGATTACAATATATATTATTTTAGTTCATTGGATAAAAATGTTGATATTAGGTATTATTTCATATTTTTGCAAGTTGAGACTTTTCTCTCAGATTCTGGGGGTATTCCAAAAAGCAGTGTATGTGACTAAGTGTACTCAGGAACTAATTCATTCTTATATTATTCTGTGCCCTGTGTGAATGTAGTTTTCATGTTGTTTGAATGTTTGAATTTGTGAATGTATTTTTTTAACAAAAACTCAGCCTTGAAGGGAAAAGATATTGCCTATGTTTTATCCAATTGTGTTTGCAGGAGTTATTTATTATTTTTAGAGACATGTGACCATGTCAAAGGAATAGTCTTCATGAATTCAACAGTGCCCCACATGAGAAGAGTCCTTCCGGTATTTATGAAGTCACACTTGGCTCCTTCATGGTCAAAAATGACCAACATAGGAAATGAATAGGAAATACAATACGAAAACTCAGAAAATCTTTTGGTGGTACAAACTGCAAATCAGCCACTGTGCAGAAGAAAGTGCCCAGCAATGAAGGGGTGACACTCTAAACTGTCAAGAGTGCAAAATAGACACTGGACAAAGGAGATTTCTGAGGACCTCAGAAAAATAGTTGTTGTTGCTCATCAGACTGGAAAAGGTTATTTTACCATCACTGATGTTTTAGACTCAACAAATCCAGACAGACAGATTGTGTACAAGTGGAGGAAATTCAAGACAATTGCTAACTTGCCCAGGAATGGTCGACCAACAAAGCTCACTCCAATAGCAATACATGAAATAGTCTGTGAGGTCACAAAGGATCCCAAGGGTCACTCTCACTTCTCTCAAAGGCCTCTCTCACATTGGCTGATGTTAATGTTCATCATAATAGTCCACCATCAGGAGAGCACCAAACAACCATGGTGTGCTTGACAGAGTTGCAAGGAGAAAGCCACTGCTTTCCTAAAAGAACAGCCTATCTGCATTTTGCTAAATTATATGGACATTCATCCCCTCTGTAAAACATGGTTGTGGTAGTATCATGGTTTGGTCCTGTTTTGCTGCATTTGGGCCAGGATAAATTGCCATCATTGATGGAACAATGAATTGTGAATTAAATCTGCAAATTCTAAAGGAAAATGTCAGGACAAAATGTCCGTGAACTGAAGCTCAAGAGAAAGTTGGTCATGCACCAAGACAACAAGCCCAACAGCACTCATTCTAACAAAAAAATGGTTTAAGAAGAACAAAGTTAATGTTTTAGAATGGCCAATTCAAAGTCCAGACCTTAATCCAACTGAAATGTTGTGGAAGGACTTGAAGCAAGCAGTTCATATGTGAGGAAACCCACTAACATGAACATGAAGCAGAGTTGAAGTTCTGTACTGAGGAATGGACTAAAATTCCTTCAAGTCTTTGCGCATTACTGATCAGCAGTTACTGGAAATGTTTAGTTGCCATTATTGCTGCAAAAGGGGGTGACACCAGATACTGAAAGCAAGAGTTTCCACTCACAGATATGTAATACTGGATAATGTTTCTCAATAAATAATTGACAAAGTATATATTTTTTGTCTCATTTGTTTGATTGGGTTCTCTTTGTCTACTTTTAGGACTTTTGTGAACATCTGATGATGTTTTGGGTCATATTTTTGCAGAAATATAGAAAATTCTAAAGGGTTCACAAACATTCAAGCAGCACTGTATATGGCTTTCTTTTTAGGCTGCAGAATATTGTGGCATAGATTGCACAATGGTGTAAGGTTGAGGTTGTAATGAAAATTCACTGGTTAATGTGAGAGTTGAGCAGCATCTGAAATATTGACTGTTGCAAAATGGTGGATACTTTGACGTGTCTGGAGCAGTTGAATGGGGTATCTGCATATAGATGTCTATATAAAATATTGATATGCCATTATTAGAAGCTGACATGGTTGGCATAACCTATATTTCTGTTAATGATTTTTGACACATAATAACAGATAAAGGAAATGACACAGCTAAATGAAATCAACATAATGCACATAGATGCAAGAATTTAATAAGAATGTTAATTATTAAGGCATTTGAAGGAATACATCAATTTTAAAACAGAGCAATTTAACCCAAGATTAATTACAGACTGATTTGTGGACAGGACAAGTTGACATCTATGAATATGTAGTCATTTAAGAAAAGAAACTCACTTAAACATCCATTTTAAACACCAAGTCTCATAATACGTAATGTGATATTAAGTAATGACAAAAACTGTTATATGTCAATATATTAACTGTGACATCCACAACAGAATTGTATTTATTTAGTCATTTTCATTTTCACTGGGATGCAATCAACTTGAGACAAAAATCTTCATCCTGTTGGGAATAAAAGACAGGAAAGGTTTTAGCATTATTGTAACATCCATTAAACAAAGATTTTGAGTATTGCCATTACTTACAGCAGTTAGCGAGCCGCTTCCAATCTGGAGACACGTCAGCCTTTACCAGTGCACAGGAGGACACATAATTATTGAAGGCTCTGCACAAAGCAACTTGACTTCCATCATTGAGACACATTTGGAATAGGCAGTCAGCAGCGAATCGCCTCTTTGATATTATGTCATGGCACTGGGCAAATGGACCCGCCACATTCTCTAACAAGCCACAGTAGCTTTGTCCGCTATACAGTAACTTCTTATCATCTGAGCAAGGAGGAAAGTGCCAGCAGTTGCTATTGCTTTCAGGGACACTCCAAGACTTTGCCCATTCTGTGATGTCTGTCATGCTGTTACCGCTCGGTGTGACATAATCATCCTGCAGGTCATTACTGTAGGTTCCACACATTCCCACTATGTTATTATAGTAGCTACTGGACAGTGTCACCATGAGGGTATCTGCCCAATTAAACATGACCTCCAAGCCAAAATCTGTCTGCAGAACCCCTGTAGTGCCTGACTGCGTTATGTTGATCCCCTCAGAGTTCAAATTCACAGGAAGGTTTGAAACTTTGCCATCAATCTGGATAGGATAAAATGAGAGCAAGCAACAGACACATCAAGCAGAGAATTTCCAAAGTGTACAGCAAAGGGTAGTCAACCCTGCTCCTGAAGATTTCAACTCCAACCATAATTAAACACATCTGAACCAGCTAATTAAGGTATTCAGGATTGCTTGAAAATAGCAGGAGCAAGGTTGGAACTGAAGTCTAGGAAGGTAGCCCTCTGGGTTCAAGGATGGCTTCCCTTGATATACAATATTACCTTTGAGGGACACTGAGATGATTTAACATTGACTTGATGGTACTGACTTACTGTCACATGATTGCGGTTGCCTTGGATGAAAGTGATGTCATGTCCTCTGACTGTAATGGTGGCTGACTTGACGTAAGAACCACGCCTGCCTTTCTGCATCTCGTTCTTGTTGACGATGCTGAAAGGTGTTAGTGTTTGGTCTTTGCCTGAAGTTTTAACTAAAGTATAAGAGCAAATACCCTGGAACGAGAAGTGGTTTCCATCAAAGGTTCTGTAATGAGGATCTCCTTTGGCAATGCAAGAGGCCTTTGACTTTGCGACGCACAGTGCCTTATTGTCCTTCACAGTGCAGTACTCTTGTTCACGGCACTTATAGTTACTGCAAAGATCTGGAACAGAGGTGCACACCTGTATTATGGTTTCCTTAAAACCAACTTGGGAAATGTTTTACAATGTTCATTATAGATATACTTACCTTTCTTGTAGCACCCAGTGACACCTTCTTTTTTGTCACAGATCTGATCTGCATCACAGTTCAAGGGTTCACAGGAGAACACTCCTGTTTTGCAGAGGCATTTCTCTTTACACTGTCCTTGGATGACCGTCTCACCTGACTGCAAGAAAAATAAGACGCAACAAGTTGCAGTTTTTTTGCTGTGACTAGTGTGATGTTTGACAACTGCAACAAAGATACTGGAATGGTTTCTCACCTTATAAAACTTTCCATCTACATTACAACCACAGTCCTGCAAAGTCTTACATTCTCCTCCATCAAACAAGAAGCCATCATCACACTGACATCCTTCCTGACATGGTGGACAATTCTGCGAGTTAGTCAGGCTGGCGCAGGTTGAAGAACAGGTGTCAGCACAAAGCTCATAGTGACTATTTGCTGAACACTCGAGTGCTGGAAGAATACAAGATTGTTTTTAGAGACTGGCTCAGGAATCAGTTTTTAGAGAGAATATTTCATTTACACAGTATCTTCCTCGACCTAAGCCCACGTAAAAAGAAGGCCAGCAAGAGGATAAGCAAGACGAAGGATATTTTGGAACATGCAGCCACTTACGACAGAAGGTGTTATTCCTCCAGATGTTGACTGATGTCCCAATCTCTTGACAGCTGGCAACATACCTCTGTATGTGGCGACAGTGAACTGTCTTGTCGTTTGGTTGTGCTGCCACATCTTTGACACATTCATCAAAGAATTTCTGAGGTGGAATTTTTTCGTAACAACTAGAAAATGGTCCCTTCTCTGCGATTAGCATTTTGCAAAATGTTTCTGCCTCTGTCTGTTTGTCTTTGTCTGGATTTAAGCATTTGGAACCACAAATTGTTTGGCACATCATTTTGTCTGATGGTGAAACCCAGGCCTCAGCAAAATATTCCACGGAAGATGTCTGAATACCATCTGGCAGGAGAAAATCATCTGCACTGTTTCCATTGTAGTTACCACAGAGACCTTTGACTGCATTTTTAAAAGTGGATGGGATCTCGATTTTGGCCATTGAGACTGTATCATATGTCAGTTTCAGTCCAAAGTCTGTTTCCACAACAATATTAACACCGCTCTGATAGACTTGTGCCAGTCCTTCATCCACAGTCACAGGGAGATTGGTTTTAACGTTGTCCACCTGTATAGAAAACACCAACATAAAATGTAAACATTTTAGGCAACAGTATTTGATCTCTTAAAAATATTGTCAGTGTTTCAGTAACCAGTACATTACCTGAACCTCCCAGATGTGGCCAGGCAGCAAAGTAATTGTGGATTGTTTTATTTGTATCTCCACTCTTCGGGTAAGGACTATCTCAGAGGAGGACTGCTGTTTCACTAACACACTGAAGGAGCTCATGTCCTTGTCCTTGTCCAGAGCTGTCTCTGCCAATCTATACTCACAGTCTCCTTTAACAGTGAAGGACTTCCCATCAAATGACTGATAAAGCCCAAAGCCTGACACTGAACAAACTGCTTTGCTCTCCGGGAAACAGCCCTGAACTCCATTCAGGACCTGGCACTTTTCGTTTGGTTTGCAGGTGAATCCATCATTACACTGAACTCTTCCATTCTCTTTGCACTCACATCTCTGCTGGCACTTGTCTTGAGGGAAGAACTCCTGACCCAGTTGATAGTACTGGCCCTTGTAAGTACAGCCACACTGCTGTGCAGCCACACACTCACCATTGCTCAGGACAAAGCCTTTGTCACATGTGCAGCCTTCAACACAGGGAGTGCCCTCACAGGCTTTGGGCTCAGTTAGGCCACTGCAGGTCTGCGGGCATCCTGTCGCACAAACCTCATAGTGGCTGTGTGCCTTACAGGTTGTAGCTGTGGACAGATCATATTAAGAACTAATGTCAAACTAGAGTAATGTATAATTAATTATATTTGAAATAATGCAATACTAACGGCAGAAACTGTTGGTTCTCCAGGATTCCACTTTGCCAAGTGCATCTTGGCAGGCAGCTGTGTATGCAGTAAGAGCACTGCAGAGGGCTGACGAATGGCCACCGTACATACACATATCATACACACAATCCTCATAAAACTGATTTGGATTCACTGTAGCATGGCAGCCTTTAAATGGTCCCTGTTTGTCAGTGATCATGCTGCAAGGCTTTGTAAAAGTGACTTGGTTTCTCTCTGCGGCGTCACATTTAGGACACACTTTGCCTTGACATCCATCTGAGCATCCAGGGTCATCCTTGACTTTCCAGCTGGTTCCAAAAATTGTTGAGGTTGAAGCAAGGGTGTTGTTAGGAGTAAGAAAATCATCGTTGACATTGCCGTTCCAGTTGCCACAAAGCCCCCCACATCACTGTAGTAAGTGCTGGGAGAGAGTCAGTGAAACGTGGCTTTCCCAGTTGAATTTCAAAGTCAGATCAAAGTCAGTTTTTATCACGCCAAAGTACCCACTGTAGAATATTGAAAGTCGACCATCTTCTAGTTCAAATGGCAAATTCACATACAGATTGTTGACCTTTAAGACAAATTCATCCAGGTCAATTAATATACAAAACCATGTGTTATTTTGTAGGTGAGTGTACAGTAGCATTCAACTTGTTTATGCATGGAATTATTCATATTAATGGTATAAGAGTCTTTTTGATGAACTGACCTTCACTTTGCGTGGGCTTTCCTTACTCAAGACAATCGTGTATCCATAGACTGTTAATGATACACTCTTGGTATAAGCAACTGCCATGTTTCTTCCTCTGTTCTCATTCTTGACCAGTACCTCAAAAGGTATCAATGATGGGTCAGCTGTATTGAGTAGCTTGGATAAATAATAGGTACAGGTTCCTTGGAAATCAAAGGTTTTACCATCAAATGTGCGGTAGTGTGGATCCCCTGCACCCTGGCAGGTACTATAGGACAATGGGTAACAATCTTTCACTCCATTCCGTGTGTCACACACTTGGGACTTCTTACATTTTGTTGGTGTGCATTCCACATTTCCAGTTTGAGAGTTGCACACGCATTTCTCGGTGCATTGTTTCTCACCCCAAAATGTCTGCTCTGCTAGATAATATCTGCCTTTGTAAGTGCAGCCACACTTTTTCACAGGTATGCATTCATCTCCACTGCGGACAAAACCATCATTGCACA
The DNA here is from genome assembly GCF_018812025.1 of Megalobrama amblycephala. Taxonomy (NCBI): domain Eukaryota; kingdom Metazoa; phylum Chordata; class Actinopteri; order Cypriniformes; family Xenocyprididae; genus Megalobrama; species Megalobrama amblycephala. The sequence continues at coordinate 21,842,654 of NC_063047.1, forward strand.
GGCAGCCTTCCACACATGGCAGTGTGCACTTGTTTGGACCATTTCGATCTGCACAAGAGGGAGCACAGGCTGTGCCGCAGGCCTCATAATGCATGTTGACTGGACAGTAAGTTTCTTGAAGAATTAAACAGAGAAAAGAGAGAAAACTGAAAAACCTGGCAGATAAACAAATATGTTGCTTTTATGGTACACTCATTATAAATATAAATACCTTTGTTGTAGCACCCAAGGGCACCATCTTTTTTGCCACAGATCTGAACTTCATTACATTTCAAGGGTTCACAGGAGAACACTCCAGCTTTGCAGAGGCACTTTTCTTCACACTTTCCCTGAATGACCGTATCACCAGACTGCAGAATATATTAATGAAATTAATAATATTTTGGTGGGAAAGATAAAATCTCACTTTTTTTCTGTGTTTGGTATCATTGCTGTCATGTTTGAGTACTATTAGCAATAAATAAATAAACAAATAAATACAAATAAAATCAAAAGGAACAGGCCGGATAGATTCTCACCTTGTAAAACTTTCCATCTACGTAACAACCACAACTATCCAAAGTCTTACATTCACCTCCATCAAACAAGAAGCCATCATCACACTGACATCCTTCCTGACACATTGGGCATTTCTGTGATTTTGTCAGGCTTGCACAGGTTGAAGAACAGGTGTCAGCACAGAGTTCATAGTGGCTGTTTTTGAAACATGTGAGTGCTGGAAGAAAACAGAGCCATTTTAAAGAAATACTTAGGGTTCAGTGCATTAAGAAACATTTAAGTAGATAGGCAAGAAGAGAGTTATTTTTCAACCTAAAGTATGCAGCCACTTACGACAGAAGGTGTTATTCCTCCAGATGTTGACTGATGTCCCAATCTCTTGACAGCTGGCAACATACCTCTGTATGTGGCGACAGTGAACTGTCTTGTCGTTTGGTTGTGCTGCCACATCTTTGACACATTCATCAAAGAATTTCTGAGGTGGAATTTTTTCGTAACAACTAGAAAATGGTCCCTTCTCTACGATTAGCATTTTGCAAGATGTTTCTGCCTCTGTCTGTTTGTCTTTGTCCGGATTTAAGCATTTGGAGCCACAAATTGTTTGGCACATCATTTTGTCTGATGGTGAAACCCAGGCCTCAGCAAAATCTACCACGGAAGATGTCGGAATACCATCTGGCAGGAGAAAATCATCTGCACTGTTTCCATTGTAGTTACCACAGACACCTTTGACTGCATTTTTAAAAGTGGATGGGATCTCGATTTTGGCCATTGAGACTGTATCATATGTGAGTTTCAGTCCAAAGTCTGTTTCCACAACAATGTTAACACCGCTCTGATAGACTTGTGCCAGTCCTTCTTCCACAGACACAGGGAGATTAGTTTTAACGTTGTTCACCTGTAAAGAAAACACCAACATAAACCTTAAACATTTTAGGCAACAGTATTTGATCTCTCAAAAATATTGTCAGTGTTTCAGTAATCAGTAAATTACCTGAACCTCCCAGATGTGGCCGGGCAGCAAAGTAATCGTGAATTGTTTTATTTGTATTTCCACTCTTCGGGTAAGGACTATCTCAGAGGAGGACTGCTGTTTCACTAACACACTGAAGGAGCTCATGTCCTTATCCTTGTCCAGAGCTGTCTCTGCCAATCTATACTCACAGTCTCCTTCAACAGTGAAGGACTTCCCATCAAATGACTGATAAAGCCCAAAGCCTGACACTGAACAAACTGCTTTGCTCTCCGGGAAACAGCCCTGAACTCCATTCAGGACCTGGCACTTTTCGTTTGGTTTGCAGGTGAATCCATCATTACACTGAACTCTTCCATTCTCTTTGCACTCACATCTCTGCTGGCACTTGTCTTGAGGGAAGAACTCCTGACCCAGTTGATAGTACTGGCCCTTGTAAGTACAGCCACACTGCTGTGCAGCCACACACTCACCATTGCTCAGGACAAAGCCTTTGTCACATGTGCAGCCTTCAACACAGGGAGTGCCCTCACAGGCTTTGGGCTCAGTTAGGCCACTGCAGGTCTGCGGGCATCCTGTCGCACAAACCTCATAGTGGCTGTGTGCCTTACAGGTTGTAGCTGTGGACAGATCATATTAAGAACTAATGTCAAACTAGAGTAATGTATAATTAATTATATTTGAAATAATGCAATACTAACGGCAGAAACTGTTGGTTCTCCAGGATTCCACTTTGCCAAGTGCATCTTGGCAGGCAGCTGTGTATGCAGTAAGAGCACTGCAGAGGGCTGACGAATGGCCACCGTACATACACATATCATACACACAATCCTCATAAAACTGATTTGGATTCACTGTAGCATGGCAGCCTTTAAATGGTCCCTGTTTGTCAGTGATCATGCTGCAAGGCTTTGTAAAAGTGACTTGGTTTCTCTCTGCGGCGTCACATTTAGGACACACTTTGCCTTGACATCCATCTGAGCATCCAGGGTCATTCTTGACTTTCCAGCTGGTTCCAAAAATTGTTGAGGTTGAAGCAAGGGTGTTGTTAGGAGTAAGAAAATCATCGTTGACATTGCCGTTCCAGTTGCCACAAAGCCCCCCCACATCACTGTAGTAAGTGCTGGGGAGAGTCAGTGAAACGTGGCTTTCCCAGTTGAATTTCAAAGTCAGATCAAAGTCAGTTTTTATCACGCCAAAGTACCCACTGTAGAATATTGAAAGTCGACCATCTTCTAGTTCAAATGGCAAATTCACATACAGATTGTTGACCTTTAAGACAAATTCATCCAGGTCAATTAATATACAAAACCATGTGTTATTTTGTAGGTGAGTGTACAGTAACATTCAACTTGTTTATGCATGGAATTATTCATATTAATGGTATAAGAGTCTTTTTGATGAACTGACCTTCACTTTGCGTGGGCTTTCCTTATTCAAGACAATCGTGTATCCATAGACTGTTAATGATACACTCTTGGTATAAGCAACTGCCATGTTTCTTCCTCTGTTCTCATTCTTGACCAGTACCTCAAAAGGTATCAATGATGGGTCAGCTGTATTGAGTAGCTTGGATAAATAATAGGTACAGGTTCCTTGGAAATCAAAGGTTTTACCATCAAATGTGCGGTAGTGTGGATCCCCTGCACCCTGGCAGGTACTATAGGACAATGGGTAACAATCTTTCACTCCATTCCGTGTGTCACACACTTGGGACTTCTTACATTTTGTTGGTGTGCATTCCACATTTCCAGTTTGAGAGTTGCACACGCATTTCTCGGTGCATTGTTTCTCACCCCAAAATGTCTGCTCTGGTAGATAATATCTGCCTTTGTAAGTGCAGCCACACTTTTTCACAGGTATGCATTCATCTCCACTGCGGACAAAACCATCATTGCACAGGCAGCCTTCCACACATGGCAGTGTGCACTTGTTTGGACCATTTCGATCTGCACAAGAGGGAGCACAGGCTGTGCCGCAGGCCTCATAATGCATGTTGACTGGACAGTAAGTTTCTTGAAGAATTAAACAGAGAAAAGAGAGAAAACTGAAAAACCTGGCAGATAAACAAATATGTTGCTTTTATGGTACACTCATTATAAATATAAATACCTTTGTTGTAGCACCCAAGGGCACCATCTTTTTTGCCACAGATCTGAACTTCATTACATTTCAAGGGTTCACAGGAGAACACTCCAGCTTTGCAGAGGCACTTTTCTTCACACTTTCCCTGAATGACCGTATCACCAGACTGCAGAATATATTAATGAAATTAATAATATTTTGGTGGGAAAGATGAAATCTCACTTTTTTTCTGTGTTTGGTGTCATTGGTGTCATGTTTGAGTACTATTAGCAATAAATAAATAAACAAATAAATACAAATAAAATCAAAAGGAACAGGCCGGATAGATTCTCACCTTGTAAAACTTTCCATCTACGTAACAACCACAACTATCCAAAGTCTTACATTCACCTCCATCAAACAAGAAGCCATCATCACACTGACATCCTTCCTGACACATTGGGCATTTCTGTGATTTTGTCAGGCTTGCACAGGTTGAAGAACAGGTGTCAGCACAGAGTTCATAGTGGCTGTTTTTGAAACATGTGAGTGCTGGAAGAAAACAGAGCCATTTTAAAGAAATACTTAGGGTTCAGTGCATTAAGAAACATTTAAGTAGATAGGCAAGAAGAGAGTTATTTTTCAACCTAAAGTATGCAGCCACTTACGACAGAAGGTGTTATTCCTCCAGATGTTGACTGATGTCCCAATCTCTTGACAGCTGGCAACATACCTCTGTATGTGGCGACAGTGAACTGTCTTGTCGTTTGGTTGTGCTGCCACATCTTTGACACATTCATCAAAGAATTTCTGAGGTGGAATTTTTTCGTAACAACTAGAAAATGGTCCCTTCTCTACGATTAGCATTTTGCAAGATGTTTCTGCCTCTGTCTGTTTGTCTTTGTCCGGATTTAAGCATTTGGAGCCACAAATTGTTTGGCACATCATTTTGTCTGATGGTGAAACCCAGGCCTCAGCAAAATCTACCACGGAAGATGTCTGAATACCATCTGGCAGGAGAAAATCATCTGCACTGTTTCCATTGTAGTTACCACAGAGACCTTTGACTGCATTTTTAAAAGTGGATGGGATCTCGATTTTGGCCATTGAGACTGTATCATATGTGAGTTTCAGTCCAAAGTCTGTTTCCACAACAATGTTAACACCGCTCTGATAGACTTGTGCCAGTCCTTCTTCCACAGACACAGGGAGATTGGTTTTAACGTTGTTCACCTGTAAAGAAAACACCAACATAAACCTTAAACATTTTAGGCAACAGTATTTGATCTCTCAAAAATATTGTCAGTGTTTCAGTAATCAGTAAATTACCTGAACCTCCCAGATGTGGCCGGGCAGCAAAGTAATTGTGGATTGTTTTATTTGTATTTCCACTCTTCGGGTAAGGACTATCTCAGAGGAGGACTGCTGTTTCACTAACACACTGAAGGAGCTCATGTCCTTATCCTTGTCCAGAGCTGTCTCTGCCAATCTATACTCACACTCTCCTTCAACAGTGAAGGACTTCCCATCAAATGACTGATAAAGCCCAAAGCCTGACACTGAACAAACTGCTTTGCTGTCCGGGAAACAGCCCTGAACTCCATTCAGGACCTGGCACTTTTCGTTTGGTTTGCAGGTGAATCCATCATTACACTGAACTCTTCCATTCTCTTTGCACTCACATCTCTGCTGGCACTTGTCTTGAGGGAAGAACTCCTGACCCAGTTGATAGTACTGGCCCTTGTAAGTACAGCCACACTGCTGTGCAGCCACACACTCACCATTGCTAAGGACAAAGCCTTTGTCACATGTGCAGCCTTCAACACAGGGAGTGCCCTCACAGGCTTTGGGCTCAGTTAGGCCACTGCAGGTCTGCGGGCATCCTGTCGCACAAACCTCATAGTGGCTGTGTGCCTTACAGGTTGTAGCTGTGGACAGATCATATTAAGAACTAATGTCAAACTAGAGTAATGTATAATTAATTATATTTGAAATAATGCAATACTAACGGCAGAAACTGTTGGTTCTCCAGGATTCCACTTTGCCAAGTGCATCTTGGCAGGCAGCTGTGTATGCAGTAAGAGCACTGCAGAGGGCTGACGAATGGCCACCGTACATACACATATCATACACACAATCCTCATAAAACTGATTTGGATTCACTGTAGCATGGCAGCCTTTAAATGGTCCCTGTTTGTCAGTGATCATGCTGCAAGGCTTTGTAAAAGTGACTTGGTTTCTCTCTGCGGCGTCACATTTAGGACACACTTTGCCTTGACATCCATCTGAGCATCCAGGGTCATCCTTGACTTTCCAGCTGGTTCCAAAAATTGTTGAGGTTGAAGCAAGGGTGTTGTTAGGAGTAAGAAAATCATCGTTGACATTGTTGTTCAAGTTGCCACAAAGCCCCCCCACATCACTGTAGTAAGTGCTGGGGAGAGTCAGTGAAACGTGGCTTTCCCAGTTGAATTTCAAAGTCAGATCAAAGTCAGTTTTTATCACGCCAAAGTACCCACTGTAGAATATTGAAAGTCGACCATCTTCTAGTTCAAATGGCAAATTCACATACAGATTGTTGACCTTTAAGACAAATTCATCCAGGTTAATTAATATCCAAAACCATGTGTTATTTTGTAGGTGAGTGTACAGTAGCATTCAACTTGTTTATGCATGCAATTATTCATTTTAATGGTATAAGAGTCTTTTTGATGAACTGACCTTCACTTTGCGTGGGCTTTCCTTATTCAAGACAATCGTGTATCCATAGACTGTTAATGATACACTCTTGGTATAAGCAACTGCCATGTTTCTTCCTCTGTTCTCATTCTTGACCAGTACCTCAAAAGGTATCAATGATGGGTCAGCTGTATTGAGTAGCTTGGATAAATAATAGGTACAGGTTCCTTGGAAATCAAAGGTTTTACCATCAAATGTGCGGTAGTGTGGATCCCCTGCACCCTGGCAGGTACTATAGGACAATGGGTAACAATCTTTCACTCCATTCCGTGTGTCACACACTTGGGAATTCTTACATTTTGTTGGTGTGCATTCCACATTTCCAGTTTGAGAGTTGCACACGCATTTCTCGGTGCATTGTTTCTCACCCCAAAATGTCTGCTCTGGTAGATAATATCTGCCTTTGTAAGTGCAGCCACACTTTTTCACAGGTATGCATTCATCTCCACTGCGGACAAAACCATCATTGCACAGGCAGCCTTCCACACATGGTAGTGTGCACTCATCTGGACCATTTCGATCTGCACAAGAGGGAGCACAGGCTGTGCCGCAGGCCTCATAATGCATGTTGACAGGACAGTAAGTTTCTTGAAGAATTAAACAGAGAAAAGAGAGAAAACTGAAAAACCTGGCAGATAAACAAATATGTTGCTTTTATGGTACACTGATTATAAATATAAATACCTTTGTTGTAGCACCCAAGGGCACCATCTTTTTTGCCACAGATCTGATCTTCATTACATTCCAAAGGTTCACAGGAGAACACTCCAGCTTTGCAGAGGCACTTTTCTTCACACTCTTCCAGAATGACTGTCTCACCAGACTGCAGAATATATTAATGAAATTAATAATATTTTGATGGGAAAGATAAAAAACTCTGGGGGGGTTTGTTTTTGTTTTTCTGGTTGGTGTCACTGGTGTCATGTTTAAGTACTAATAACAATCAATCAATTAATCAATCAATCAATCAATCAATCAAAGGAACATACTGGATAGATTCTCACCTTGTAAAACTTTCCATCTACGTGACAACCACAACTATCCAAAGTCTTACATTCACCTCCATCAAACAAGAAGCCATCATCACACTGACATCCTTCCTGACACATTGGGCATTTCTGTGATTTTGTCAGGCTTGCACAGGTTGAAGAACAGGTGTCAGCACAGAGTTCATAGTGGCTGTTTTTGAAACATGTGAGTGCTGGAAGAAAACAGAGCCATTTTAAAGAAATACTTAGGGTTCAGTGCATTAAGAAACATTTAAGTAGATAGGCTAGAAGAGAGTTATTTTTCAACCTAAAGTATGCAGCCACTTACGACAGAAGGTGTTATTCCTCCAGATGTTGACTGATGTCCCAATCTCTTGACAGCTGGCAACATACCTCTGTATGTGGCGACAGTGAACTGTCTTGTCGTTTGTTTGTGCTGCCACATCTTTGACACATTCATCAAAGAATTTCTGAGGTGGAATTTTTTCGTAACAACCAGAAAATGGTCCCTTCTCTACGATTAGCATTTTGCAAAATGTTTCTGCCTCTGTCTGTTTGTCTTTGTCTGGATTTAAACATTTGGAGCCACAAATTGTTTGGCACATCATTTTGTCTGATGGTGAAACCCAGGCCTCAGCAAAATCTACCACGGAAGATGTCTGAATACCGCCTGGCAGGAGAAAATCATCTGCACTGTTTCCATTGTAGTTACCACAGAGACCTTTGACTACATTTTTAAAAGTGGATGGGATCTCGATTTTGGCCATTGAGACTGTATCATATGTGAGTTTCAGTCCAAAGTCTGTTTCCACAACAATGTTAACACCGCTCTGATAGACTTGTGCCAGTCCTTCATCCACAGTCACAGGAAGATTGGTTTTAACGTTGTCCACCTGTAAAGAAAACACCAACATAAAACTTAAACATTTTAGGCAACAGTATTTGATCTCTTAAAACTATTGTTAGTGTTTCAGTAATCAGTAAATTACCTGAACCTCCCAGATACGGCCGGGCAGCAAAGTAATCGTGGACTGTTCTATTTGTATTTCCACTCTTCGGGTAAGGACTATCTCAGAGGAGGACTGCTGTTTCACTAACACACTGAAGGAGCTCATGTCCTTATCCTTGTCCAGAGCTGTCTCTGCCAATCTATACTCACAGTCTCCTTCAACAGTGAAGGACTTCCCATCAAATGACTGATAAAGCCCAAAGCCTGACACTGAACAAACTGCTTTGCTCTCCGGGAAACAGCCCTGAACTCCATTCAGGACCTGGCACTTTTCATTTGGTTTGCAGGTGAATCCATCATTACACTGAACTCTTCCATTCTCTTTGCACTCACATCTCTGCTGGCACTTGTCTTGAAGGAAGAACTCCTGACCCAGTTGATAGTAACGGCCCTCGTAAGAACAGCCACATTGTTCCATAGCCACACACTCACCGTTGCTGAGGACAAAGCCCTCATCACATATACAGCTTTCAACACAGGGAGTGCCCTCACAGGCTTTCGGCTCAGTTAGGCCATGGCATGTCTGGGAACATCCTGTTGCACACACCTCATAGTGGCTGTTGTCCATACAGGATGCAGCTGTGGACAAAAGATATTGAGGACTAGTTACACAATATTTTTGCATCATCCTTGAGTTACATGTATTTAAACATCTTAAAGAGAATAAATAATGTTGGAATGAATACTAACGGCAGAAAGTGTTGGTTCTCCAGGATTCCACTTTGCCAAGTGCATCTTGGCAGGCAGCTGTGTATGCAGTAAGAGCACTGCAGAGGGCTGACGAATGGCCACCGTACATACACATATCATACACACAATCCTCATAAAACTGATTTGGATTCACTGTAGCATGGCAGCCTTTAAATGGTCCCTGTTTGTCAGTGATCATGCTGCAAGGCTTTGTAAAAGTGACTTTGTTTCTCTCCATGACATCACATTTTGGACACACTTTGCCTTGACATCCATCTGAGCATCCAGGGTCATTCTTGATTTTCCAGCTGGTTCCAAAAATTGTTGGGGTTGAAGCAAGGGTTTTGTCAGGAGTAAGAAAATCATCGTTGACATTGCCGTTCCAGTTGCCACAAAGCCCCCCCACTTCACTGTAGTAAGTGCTGGGGAGAGTCAGTGAAACGTGGCTTTCCCAGTTGAATTTCAAAGTCAGATCAAAGTCAGTTTTTATCACGCCAAAGTACCCACTGCGGAATATGGAGAATCGACCATCTTGTTCAAATGGCAAATTCACATACAGATTGTTGACCTATAGGAGACAAGTTACCAACTAATTAACAAAAGTTTTTGTTAAAAGTATTGTGGGTTTTTGTAGGTTAGCATATAATGACATTTGTTCATGCCTTAATGCAGTTATTCATATTAATGTGTATAAGAGTTTTAAATGTACTGACCTTCACTTTGCCTGGGTCATCCTTACTCAAGACAATCGTGTATCCATAAACTAATAATGACACAGTCTTGGTATAAGCAACGGCCATGTTTCTTCCTCTGTTCTCATTCTTGACCAGTACCTCAAAGGGTATCAATGATGGGTCAGCTGTATTGAGTAGCTTGGATAAATAATAGGTACAGGTTCCTTGGAAGTCAAAGGCTTTACCATCAAATGTGCGGTAGTGTGGATCCCCTGCACCCTGGCAGGTACTATAGGACAATGGGTAACAATCTTTCACTCCATTCCGTGTGTCACACACTTGGGACTTCTTACATTTTGTTGGTGTGCATTCCACATTTCCAGTTTGAGAGTTGCACACGCATTTCTCGGTGCATTGTTTCTCACCCCAAAATGTCTGCTCTGCTAGATAATATCTGCCTTTGTAAGTGCAGCCACACTTTTTCACCGGTATGCATTCATCTCCACTGCGGAAAAAACCTGCATTGCACTGGCAGCCTTCCACACATGGCAGTGTGCACTTGTTTGGGGCATCTCGATCAGCACAAGAGGCAGCACAGGCTGTGCCGCAGGCATCATAATGCATGTTGACTGGACAATCCAGAGCTTGGAGGAGAAGAGGAAAACAAAAATATAAATATTCTGATATATGTCACATTAATTGTCTGTCAGAATCCTAACATAACTGTACAAACAGCACCAATGTTCCATTCAAATTCATAAATCTAAATATTGAATGAATTTAAACCTCTTAGGCTTAAATATACACTTACGGCAGTTGGAAAGTGTCCTCCACTTTCCAGTGATTTTGATTCCAGCTGACATGCAAGCATCAACGTAGCTTTGAATGTTGTTGCAGAGGAAGTTTCTGATACCATTGTTAATACAGACATCATAGACACAGTTATCTACATACATGCGGGGATCCACAGTGTTGTGGCAATTAGCAAATGGCCCATCAGTTTTAGCCATGACACCACAGTTTGTGTCTTTTTTGTACTCCTCTTGAAGACTTAAAGAGCAACTTGGGCATTGTCCATTACAGTCATCATTGCAAAACAAATCATTATCTGGAACTTTCCAGGTCTTAGCAAACTCAATGACACTGGAGAGCACCTTGCCTTTGGGATCGGTATATTCATCTCTTCGGTCACCATTATAGTTTCCACAAAGACCACCAACAGTCTGGAAATAGCTGCTTGGAGCTGTGATATACAACATCATATTCCAGTCATATTTCACCTCTAAGCCAAAATCTGTTGATATAATAACATTCCATCCCCTCTGATCCACTTTTATTTTGCCACCATCTATAGTCAAAGGCAGGTAAGTGTTTTCACCATCAAACTAGAATGAAAAACAAGAACACAAAGACCAAAGAAAGAGATTTACTTATTGTTCAAAGTGGTTTAAATACACCAAAAAGCATTATAAAGTGCTTTTCACTTTTACCTCTACAATTCCTCTTTGACTGCCAGCAACCACTGTGTGATTGTACACAAGGACAGAAACCGTCCTTACATATGCCACCCTTTTGCTTCCCCTGTGATTATTCTTTGCCAAGATGGTAAAGGGTACAAGGCCTTTTTGAGGCTTTGTATTGTTTGCCATGACGTAGGTACAAGTTCCCTGAAAGTCAAATAATTTCCCATCAAATGTTTTGTAATGGGGATCGCCAACTGCCTGACACGTGGCAATGGAAGTGGGGACGCAGACACCCTTTCTGCACTCCTCCTGCTGACGGCATATAACAGTCTCACAGGGGTCTGGTGGAGGCGGTGTTGACGTAAAAACTTAGGGAACACAAAAAAAGATGTTTTTTGTAATTTCGATCACTTACAATTTATCTGGAATTTCTGACTGATTGCACAAAACAAGGAAAACATTCTTCAATCATGATTTCTTACCTGTGTTACACACTCCTGTTGTGGCATATCCATGCCTTAGTTTCCCACCAAAAACATAAGCAGCCATCAGCGAATCTCCTGATATGGTGATGGGACCTTTCTGCGTTCCAATTGACTTGGTAGCCCAAACATATTTCTCATTAGCAGGGAATGTTTTCCACTTCAGTGAACCGCTTATAGTAGAGGCTGATGCTGCTTCAGCAACAACAACAACAGTGTTATCAAAGCCATCTTGAGAGTGAATGGTCCATGATTTTGACATCTCAGTGGTTGGTATGACATTGGTTAGAAACTCATCATTGGGAAAATTGCTACTGAAATACATTACCATGATGTTTTTGCTACTTTGGATGAGCTTAGCATTTATGCTCAAATCAACAGCTAAAACTTCTCCAGAATTAAGCTTTCTTTTTTTGGGATACCTATTGCTACTGAAAACAGACACAACAGTGTTGTCCTCTGGGGCAACCACATAGGCTGTGTCCTTGCTGAAGGACTGATGCATCGCAGGGACCAGGTATTCATTGGAAAGAGACTCAATTGGCACCATCTGCTCAAAGACATGCTCACAGGTGCCTATGATCATGGAGCACTCGTGTCCGGCCAGGACAGCTACTGGAGACGTGGATGAGATTTTTGTTCCAGACAAATTTTCTTGACTGCGAAGTTGATAAACTTCGAAAGGAGATAAAGTGATGGTTTTGGTCTTTGTGGTTTTCCAAATAAGAAATCCTGAAATGGTGACAATATCAACTGTGTTCACATAATTGCCATTGATTATGGCTACCAGCTTTTTATATGGACTTGGACCCGTGTTTGGAGTAAAAACTACATAACTCCTGCCAAGTTGATTTATCGGGAAGATCACACTGCTGTCTCCGGTGAATTCCTTTAAGTTGGATGACACGACTGAGATATCAGCAGTAGAAGAGATGTAAACGGTTTTGCGGAAGACTCCGTCACCTTCAATCTCAGTGTTTGCTGGGAGGACAATCCGTTTAGTCTCACCTCGTTCTATGTTCACTTTTTCATTGTAACTCAGTGCCTTTATCTCAATTTTCACAATGGCTGGGGAATTCTGTGCTGTTATGGAGAGAGTCGGACTAGCTTTTCCATATTGGTAATTTGTCATAAAAGCGGTTATGAATTCACGCCCTATTGGACATCCACTGACTGCTGTAGTAAAACAGAAACACAATAGATTTTTACATATTTATAGTTAGTGATATATAGTTTATATAAAGCAAACATCATTAGCAGTAATAATACTTATACATATATAGCAGTATAGAATTGCCAAATTACTTTGCCAAAGGAGAAAATGTTAGTTGCCATCAAATCTTGATTAAGGGTTAGAAACCACATTACATTACAATACAATATAATTTGTCTTACCAGTGACTGTTAAAACTGCCACACATAAAAGAAAAGACTGTGTCTCCATGGCTGTAAAACAGGAAAAATGCATTTAACACTCCTAATGATTTTAGTTTTAAATCTAGTTTTACAAGGATGAACATAAGTCATTTCAAAGAGTGAGCGATACTTACTGGAGGCCAGGTCTCTTGTGAACAAAATATTTTTGAAAAAGGGAGGCCTAATATAGTGTTGCTGAACAAAAAAAAAAAAAAAAAAAATTCAATTCCGGAAACAGGAACTCGTTTTTAAGGTACATAAAAATGTGTGTAAATTGAAGCTAATAAACATAATACTGTAAACAATGTTCTGCATCACAGCTATATCAAACATGAAACTGACGACAGAAAGACAGAAATCATGTTATTAAAAGCAATATTTGTGGGTTTATAAACCAAATATACTTAAAGGAGGGAAGGATTCAGGCGGTTTGAAGTGTGTGCGTTTGGATTTAAATGAACACACCACTGTGTACATTTCCTCCCTGTACAAACCAAGCAAAATAAACTATATGTCACTAAATACATTGAACACTCATGAAGCATATGCACATAATTTAGCAGAGGTGGCTTCAGCCAAACATTTCCCGCAAGTTGCGCTTATCTGAGTGTTCACAGTTTAGCAATCAATTTTGGGTGATTATGCTGTAAATATATGTAATGTTTATTCGTGTATAAATGCATCTGGTATGCAATGTGGGTTTAGCATTTAATTTCTACAATCTTTTTCAGTGACTGTTTGCTATGACACATTGTTCACACAGAAATAAGGCAGATGATTTAGGGTGAAAGATGTTTGCCTAGCTTTCCTGTTGAAATGGACAGAACCAACAGAAACTAATGTGTTTTAATTCCTTTGTTTGCCTGACATGTTTGCATAGATAGTGTGTAATGAAACCAGCTAATCCTCCACTTGAAGACATCAGACTTCTCAGAACTGCCTCTGTTATTTCCCTAATCTAATTCAAACCTGAGCCATCAGAAAAGTTAATGAGTTCATGTCACTTATCACATGAAGATTAATATAAGAATCTCTAAACTTTAATGTAATGTTTTCACATTTATCTGAAAATATTAATTTAATAATTTATTAGATTACTACTTAACCAAATGGTTTAAATCAATGTCAAGTACAAAGAGTGCTGTTACAACACCAGTGTAGGCTAAACTTAGAAAGCACATAAACTAGAAAGCATATACATTTTGTACATCCATTTATTTATTATTGTACATTTTTTTTATGTTAATTCATTTGTTTACTTATTATCCAATATATGCATTCATCAGAAACCCCCTTTTATTTGAAATATTTAAAAATCATTTATATAACAATAGGCTAAATGAAATGGGAAAGAAATTAGAGACTAGAAATACATCAAGCACATATTAATAACTATATAAAATCAAATCAAATTAAAAATCAGACCCACATTTACATTTTATTTGACCAGATTATTATTATTTTGTGTTCTGTAAATTCTTTATGTTTATTCAGAGAGACTTCTACTCTTGTTTCTGGAGGGTGGTGACCATGTATTGTGATTTCACCACTGTAGCTCATTTCTAATTGGTGAAACTGGTGGTGTTACAACACTCCCTAGTTTCTCCTACATGAAAAGCACTGAAAAGCATTTAAATGTACTGTACTACCACAGAACATGTCAAACTAGTCATCTGTCTCTAACATCAAATTTTGTGTGGTAGAATTGAACTAGCTATGCTGTGGGTGATACCAGCTGCCTTGAGAAAATGAAATTACAGGTAGAACATATCCTTTCCAATCTTGCCAACTAATTTTCATGGGAAGTTGCTATAAAGGCAGGGCAATTTGTTGCTAAATAACAATGCCGATACGTGATGTCATTGCGTAACCATGATGCAAAATTCAATTTATTGCATAGAATACACAATGAGATTACTCATTATTTGAAACATGTTAATTTAGCTAATCCTCTACTTGAAGAGATCAGACTTCTCAGAACTGCTTCTGTTATTTCCCTAATCTAATTCAAACCTGAGCCATCAGAAAAGTTAATGAGTTCATGTCACTTGTCACATGAAGATTAATATCAGAAGATATTCTTTTGCACTTTTATTTACGTCTGGGCCAAAAATGTAAGTTTTTTTCATTTTTTTTTTTTTTTGCAGTGTTGTTGTCTCTAGCCTTTAAAGGTGCTAAAGAGGATCTTTTCGTCGACTGAGAAACCAAAGACTGTTAGTGAGTTTTTGAAATGAGTGCATGCGTAAGAACAACCCCCCTCCTTCACAGCTCATTTTGAGGGAATGCCTCCCAAAACTTGTGCACGAGTATTGAAACACGAGTGTTTGTTTACCACCAGCATTCGTTGTGTCGTGTTAGTAGATTCATTATGTCGGACTCACCGCAGGTAACTCATAATCTGCAGTTGTTACTCCTGTCTCCTGACAAAAACATTGCATGCGGCGCCTTAACGATTGGCTGATGTTTTTAAGGCCCTACCTCGTGCACAGATGATGTGTATTAATATTATTCCTTTCAGTGCACCTAATAAATAGTCTTTCATCAGTTAGTAAAGACAGTTTCATGTAATATTGCAAAAATGTATAAAACAAAACATCCTCTTTAGCACCTTTAATCTGTCCATGGCACATATAAAGGCAGGGCAATTTGTTGCGATATAACGTTATGATGCCGTTACATGATGATGTCATTGCTTAACCATGATGCAAAATTCAATTTATTGAGAATTATTTGAAATAATATATTTATAATGTGTTAATTTAGATTTATTGTTTAAAAATAATATACACGTATTTTATATTTGTAAAAGTGATATAAACATCTTTATGATCAGATATTTTTATTTTTTAAAACAACATTGCATTATTGAATAGTTACACATTTTTGAACTATTACATTTGATATATTTTCTTATTAACTTGTAAAACTACACATTCTGAACAATTCTAGTTAAGCAGTGTATTGGCATTTAGATAGTGTGCTACAAGTCTGTAAAATATAGGGCACAATGTACTGTCAATATGAAGATATTATCCGTATTTATTTTTCACAAGTGTTTTACCTGTGTTTTAAATTATGCATTGCATTTTGTATTTTAACCCTGTGGGGTTACAGGGTTACAGCTAAAGGATAATTTCCTGGCACACAATGACTTTTTATTAAACAGTACCTAACTGATCAACAATTATAGACGAGCTAATAACATGCTGTATATTAAACGAACCATTATTACTGAGCAATTGCAACTAGCAACTTAAATTCACATTTGATGTGTGTACAGTTAGGCATCTTTATCTGATAATATGGACAGTATGTTACGTAATGCTGGTAGATCAAACACACGACGAGGAAGAGGAAGAGTAAAGTATAATAAGTCTTTACTTGATAATCCACAGGGAGAAACACAGAATCCAGAGCAGAACATAAACCAACACATCACTTTGTACAAACAAGACCCAACAAACAACTGAAGACAAACAGGAACTTAAATACACTGACTGATTAACTCAAATAACGAACAGTTGTGATGAATGTGATTAATGTCCATGGTAACTGATTGTGGCGGGAAACTAGAACAAAGGAACACCTGACAAATGAAAACAAACAAACTGAAAGTCCATGTGGCGTGTGACTGTGACACAGTAAAACATGTGATGAATAATTTTGGTAATTGGTTGTACTACAGAGATTTTTGTGATAAATTTAACTTTCAGTGCCCATTTAGAGAATATAAACAACTCATGTGGTTTTTGTGAAAAAGAAATTGAAACGGTAGAACATTTTTTTCTTTCAATGTGAATTTGAACATTAATTTTGGCTTTCGTTTCAAAGTTGGAAACAATCTAAAGATATATTATACCCTTTGAATGTGATCTCAGTTAAAGTTGGAGTGTTTTTGAATAATAAAAACTCCATTTAAACGAATGGAAGAATGATTTAAAGCTATTTGTAAAATTTCAAATTCAATGCATGACGGATATAAATACCCTGAAACTTCTTTCTGTTTTGGACTTCTTTCATTACAAGAATTAGACCCTCACCTTTCCCTCTTTGAATTGAATGATTTAATCATCTTTTTTTTTTTTTTAAATGGCTGTCTAGCTGTTCAATGGTTTCAGAAGGTCGTGACCAGTGTTGGGCACGTTACTTTAAAAAAGTAATTAGTTATAGTTACTAATTACTTCTCACAAATAGTAACGGAGTTAGTAACTGAGTTACATCATTATAAAAGTAACTAATTACCAGGGAAAGTAACTATTGCGTTACTTTAAAAAATAAAAAAATAAATAAATAAAAAAAATATGCCAAATAAATTGAATGCCCCCAATATTACATATAAATCTAAGAATAAATTATTCTTGATGCGACTCCTGACTCATGATCCGCTCTTGCTCACGACATGAAATTTCTCTGTACTGTGTTGGTAGCCATTAAAGAAAACGTAGTTTCATATTTATGTTTAAATAGTCCTATGTTATGTTTTAAATCCATTTATTCGATTATGAAAAGTGAACAGCGTGAGTAAGATGCATCATAAGATGCGCAAATATATAGGGAGACATGGAGTGGGTCAGACATGATTTTAAACACTTCATTAAGTTTTGTTTTATAGAAAGCCTCTCTTTAAAGTGAATTTCGTTTTGTAAAAATTGTATCTTAATTTTAATCAATGTTTCATCAACCAATTGCTTGGATTTAATATATAACAAGCAAATATAGCAGACAATAAAATCATGACATGGAGGCGCGGGCGCGATCACTGGCGCGTGAACTGGAGCGCGTCTTATAGGCTAAATGAACCGAAACTCAGAGACTGCTTGCCTCGCAGACATGAGAAATATATCTATAGCATGCTTGAAATATCTACTTTAACGAAAATGAAGTAATTAAACACGAAAAGAAAGAGGCTACTCTGATTATATAGCCTAATCCGAATGAAATGTGCGTTATCTCTCTAGGCGCGTCCATATGAGCAGATGATCAGCAATGAGAATCAGCAATGTCAACTTCATCTTTGCAGCCGACACTGATTCAGAAAACATTACTTTATTAATAAACAATTAAAATGTCTCCTTGCTGTTTTTGTCACACTCATAATCATTACCTTTGCCGGTTCTTTATGGCAATTATGCGTGCCCTTGAGTGCTATATAGCATTATGTAAACGCTCCTTATTATGGTTTATTCTCTCCAGTATTTAAGAAATTAAATTAATATAAATGTGATTAGTCAACTAATAGCTTAAATGGACAACTACTAGTCGACTAGAAAAAAACTCATTTCACATATTTTCGATCAAGCATCAAAAAGGGTATTCTGGTTTGAGCTCGCGCTTTGCGCGCATGCTCTGACAGACACACACACAGCGCATCATACATTATTATCAGTTTAAAATTATATTTGTGTATGACTAACCGCAGCACACACCAGAGAAAAAAACTTTGCAGGTCCTATGGCTGAGAGAGAGCTTACTTGGATGAAAACCGCTTCAGTGAGCTCAATTATATTAACGCGGCATTTTTTTTGTCAGTAACGCTAACGGCGTTGTAACGGGAGAAAAAGTAATTCGTTTGATTACTCGTTACTGAAAAAAGTAACGGCGTTAGTAACGCGCGTTATTTATAACGCCGTTATTCCCATCGCTGGTCGTGACATGACTATACAGGTGCTGGTCATGTAATTAGAATATCGTGAAAAAGTTCATTTTTTTATTGTAAATTATTTTTAAAAAATGAAACTTTCATTTATACTAGATTCCCTACATGTAAAGTAAAACATTTCAAAAGTTTTTTTTTTTTTTTTTTAATTTGTTGATTAGAGCGTACAGCTAATCAAAGTTCAAAATCCAGTATCTCAAAATATTAGAATATTTACATTTGAGAATATTTACATTTTTATTGGCCAGCCAACATGACTGACCCCTGAATCTATGGGATATTTTCAAGAGAAAGATGAGAAACAGTCGATCCAACAATATACAGATGATCTGAAGGCTCAATAGTGCCTCAGAAGTGCCACACTTAATTGACGCTGTAATTTGTGCTAGAGCAAGTCATTTGCTGTAATATGTGCTGCCGACCAAGTATTGAGTGCACAAATGAACATACTTTAAAGAACTTGAACTTTTCTGTTTTGCAAATCCATTTTTTTATTGCTCTTAGGAAATATTCTAATATTTTGAAATACTGGATTTTGGACTTTCATGAGCTGTATGCTCTAATTATCAAAATTAAAAAAAAAAAAAAAACTTTTGAAATGTTTTACTTTACATGTAGGGAATCATCTAGAATATATGAAAGTTTCATTTTTAAAAATAATTTATAATAAAAAAATGAACTTTTTGATGATATTCTAATTATATGACCAGCACCTGTAGATATACCATGATGTTATGCGTGATCTGAAAGACACTATTGCCCTCTGGGGGAAGGAAAAATTCATGGGAAACCAAGTTTAGTGGGATGTACAAGCAAGGTTGGGAAGGTTACTTTTAAAATGTAGGCTTTTTCAGTACATATTACAAAATACATGCTTTAAAAAGTCATTTGTAACGTATTTCTTTATATTACACAAGTTTTGTAACTTAATCTAAATACTTTAGAATACTTTGGAATACTAATAAGATAACACAAAGGGTCCACCAAACATAGGACTTGGTTTTCCTCTGTATATTAATTTTAACATCAGTTTTCCACAATATTTCTTGAGGGAAAAAACGCAGAAAACCTTTACAAAAAATACTGATGCATGCAACACAATGCATTAAAGGTGCCATCGAACATTTTTAGACTTACATGTAATATAAGTCTAAGGTGTCCCCTGAATGTGTCTGTGAAGTTGCAGCTCAAAATACCCCATAGATTTTTTTAATTAAATTTTTTAACTGCCTATTTTGAGGCATAATTAGAAATGTGCAGCATGTCTAATCGCATAAGTATAGTTTTTATTTGGATGTTTACATTTGATTCTGAATGAGTTTGATAGTGCTCCGTGGCTAACGGCTAATGCTACACTGTTGGAGAGATTTATAAAGAATGAAGTTGTGTTTATGAATTATACAGACTGCAAGTGTTTAAAAATGAAAATAACAACGGCTCTTGTCTCCGTGAATACAGTAAGAAACAATGGCAATTTTAACCACATTTAACAGTACATTAGCAACATGCTAACCAAACATTTAGAAAGACAATTTACAAATATCACCAAAAATATCATGTTATCATGGATCATGTCAGTTATTATCGCTCCATCTGCCATTTTTCACTATTGTCCTTGCTTGCTTACTTAGTCTGATGATTCAGCTGTGCACAGATCCAAACGTTAATACTGGCTGCCCTTGTGTAATGCCTTGAACATGAGCTGGCATATGCAAATATTGGGGGCGTACATATTAATGATCCTGACTGTTACGTAACAGTCGGTGTTAAGTTGAGATTCGCCTGTTCTTCGGAAGTCTTTTAAACAAATGAGATTTATATAAGGAGGAGGAAACAATGGAGTTTGAGACTCACTGTATATCATTTCCATGTACTGAACTCTTGTTATTCAACTATGCCAAGGTAAATTCATTTTTCAATTCGATGGCACCTTTAAAGGTGCAATATGTAATATTTTTGCAGGAAAATATCCAAAAACCACTAGCCAGTGTTATATATTTTGTTCACTTGAGTACTTACAATATCCCAAATGTTTCCAACTATTTGTAAATCGTGAGAAAATTGCAGTTTTAACCAAGGCTCGGGGACGTGTGAGGAGTCGCCTGTCAATTGCATCATACCTGTGTTACCCTCGGTATCTAATATGATAAACAGAGCTGCGTTACCTCATATTCATGACAGGAATAGCGGAAGCGTCGCCGCCGACTGTGGCAAAATTAAAAGTCCCGCTGCTCGTGGCGTGTGTTGCGCAATCGCTCCAGTGGCCTCGTTCTGCTCCCACAACACTCGGTCCTGCTCTGCTTCATACAGTAATGTCAATAATAGGGCTGGGAATCGATTCCAAAAAGAATCGATTCCTCGATTCCGAGGCGTTGGGAATCGAGAGTCGATTCCAAAGGTTGGAATCGATTCCATTAAGGGGAATCGACTCCTCTTTTTTAACACAAACCGCGGCCACGTAGCCGATTTCATTTGTCAACACAATCACATCACCTGTAAAGAAATAAAGTTTAGAATAAATAAATGGATCCAGTCGTGACACAGAGTATGGTTTAGGTAGGATGATTATTTAAGCATTGTGTAGGCAATCACGCGCAATGACTGACCCAACCGAATCTTTAGAATCGGTTTCTGGGCCGGGTTTGATCTTACTCGTTGTAGTTTAGGACAAAAAAGAATAAATCAATCGACAACAACAATCAATCGCGCGAAGAATGTGTAAAGGCCTAGGATTTTCCCCCTTCTGGTCTATGTATCCCTGCCTCTGCTGAATTATTTTTATCCCCTTTTCGCAAACGAAACTACGAGCAATGACCGTCGTTGTTCTGTTGTAAGTTAAGTCATGAAATTACCAAACATGCGATTAAAGCTGCCTCAAAACTGTGCATGCATGTATTTGTTGACATGGTTTTATTGTTATCCAATTTGTTGGCCTTAAAACATCTTAAACATTCATATATACACCGGGAAATTCTCGGGGGAGCATACCCCCGTAACCCCCTGGCAAACTACATTTTCTGTCCTCGGTAATTATGAAACCCTGGCCAGCTTATATCTAATGAAATATGAGGTAAATGTGCATTTCTCCAAATGTGCGCACTTTTGGACTAAAAGTTTATGTGTATGCACTGCATAAGTGTGATCAAAAATAAATGGTACCAAACGCGATTGAATGTAAAGGTTTGTATATCGTTATTCTATTAATAATACCAATTGATATTGCATTTCTATCAGAAAGTCATTAAGAATTATATTTATTAGATAGCTTAGATATTTGCAACACTACGACACTAGTATTGCAAATATCTAAGCTATCTAATACTTCAAATTTCAAGGTTAAATCTTTTTATTTTTTTATTTTTCTGTAACAGCTACCAAAAATAGTGTATAGCTCCACTGTGGTTTTTAATAAATTAAAAAAAAAAAATAGTAAACTTTTCAAAACATCCCCCCCTCTGTTTTTTTTTCACAAATCGCACCCTTTATATGTAAATAGAATCTACCTATATGTATATGGTGAACATATTCCTAGTCTTTACACTGTGTGTCTACTGTCTACACCTGACGCAGGAAGCACGACATGACAAATTCCCGAAGTAAATGCCTCGTTCTAATTATGACCAAGCAGCAGTCGCAATATGTCTAATAGGAAGGACAAATGGATTTGCAACGGTCGCTTTGCATGCCCGGTGTAGAGAGTTACTTGCTGTGTGGCACGGTAAGACGCGACAATGTTAGACACGGTGGTGGCATAAAAAAAAATTGAGTGAGGAATCGATTCGAGGAATCGATTCTTTCGATTCCAGGAATCGATTCTTTCGATTCCAGAAACAGGAATCGGAATCGGAATCGATTCCAAAAAATCCGGAATCGAACAGCCCTAGTCAATAATCACATCAATGAACGTGATTTCTTTCAGAGTCCTATCTCTATTCTTTTGCACCGTCCGTCCGTTGAGGTGGAGACCACATGTCCCAAGATTCCGCACTCAAACTTGGCGTCATCAAGCTACGCCTTTGTTTTGAATAGACCTCTAGCGACCTCTAGTGGACAGAATTATTACATACCTCATCTTAAAGAGCTGGGGAACTTTTTGAATTGCATGAACAGGGTAAATTGACATTATTTTTTCTTCTGGGAAACATGGAAGTATTAACTTCTGAAGGGCAGTACTAAATGAAAAAAAAGATCTTTAAACAAAATGTACACATCATCATCCTGTTCAAAGTTTACACCCCCTGAATGCATTGTTTCCTTCTTGAGCATCAGTAAATATTTTCACCTTTTGTAATAGTCACTCACTTGCCCTCAGTGTGAAAAGATGGATCTCAAAATTATGCATTCACTGCTGTAAAGCATTCCAATATGCAGAAGATGCTGGAAAACCTGAGAATGTGCAAGACCTGGAAATTTTTTTCTGAAGAACAGAGCTCAGTTTAACAGCTCAGGACAAACAAGGAACTCACAAAATATCACAAAACATGAAAACAGCCGTGGATCATTCAGGTATAATGACAGACAGTTAATATTCAATGTAAATTTCTGAATTGAGCAATTTTTATATTAAATAATATATATAATAATTTTGTCTTATGGAGTGTATGTAAACATCTGTTATGTGAAATAGCTCATTCAGGACAGTGCTAAATAAAATATGCAATTTTTATGAACCCTCTTATTTTGTTAAGATGTTTTAAATTTTGCATATTCTGCAAGGGGTATGAATATGAGAAGAACTGTAGCTTAGGATGCTTCTGCAGTGTCGGAGTCAGAATCAACAATTGTTTCTTACATTAATTGCCAGTTACAGTTTACATTAATGTTTAAATGAAATAAATATCTAAGTTACATGTATTCTGTTACTCCTCAACCCTGTGTACAGATACCATATAACATATCTAGTTTTATAGATAGACCCTAGACCCATATATATGTCTCTGTAATTTAAATGCTGGATCTGTACATATCAAAACATGATTTAGCTTCAGAAATTAA
This sequence comes from Megalobrama amblycephala, assembly GCF_018812025.1. NCBI lineage: Eukaryota > Metazoa > Chordata > Actinopteri > Cypriniformes > Xenocyprididae > Megalobrama > Megalobrama amblycephala. Next base: position 21,866,299 of record NC_063047.1, read on the forward strand.
CAAGTACCATAGATAGAGTATCAAAATCTCAAAAACTAATGTGTAAAACAAACATATAATATTGCAGGAGACTACAAAACAAAACAAATCCAAATCTTGGATTAGTTGAAAAGCTGTGTAAAAATCAAGAGAACCAATATGAGTGACTCAGTGGCAGCTCCAGGATTTTTTTCTTGGGGGTGCTAAGGGGAGGCTTAACAGTTCAAAGGGGGTGCTAAGAAAAAAAATTATGTACATCAATAACTGAAAAAGCAGACGAGATGCGGTCAAAGGTGATGTCTAGCGCTCATTGAATTATAAGCGCGAGACATCACTGCCGTTGTCAGAGCGTGATCAGACCTCACTAACCGAGTGCTGTTGGACATAGTGGTGTATTAGAGGTAAAAAATGATATAAATACTGTTCGGTTTCTTGCACAAACCGATTGTTTCGTGTCTTAGGACATCAATGTGTCGTCACGAGCCGCAGGGTTTAATTTGGATTTGTCTGTGCATGTTTTATTTACTCTTATAAAATAAGTTCCCATTGACCCACATTATACGGCTGACAGACGGCAACGGTTGGAGTTAAAAATCATCATTTGTGTTCTACTGAAGAAACAAAGTCACCTACATCTTGGATGCGCTGGGGGTAAGCAGATGAACATCAAATTTTCAATTTTGGGTGAACTATCCCTTTAAAGTGCTTGATCCCCGATGATTCTGGTGGGGCTATAGCCCCTGCAAGCCCCGGCCTACCACCGCCACTGGAGTGACTATTTACTATTCCATAGCATTTATGTTGGAGCAGTAGCTGGGACTTTATCCACCAACAACAGTTAGATTATTAAGTTAAGTTTTAAGTAAGTAAGTAAGTAAGTAAGTAAGTAAGTAAATAAATAAATAAATAAATAAAAGCCTGATATGAGCTAAAGTATTAATATTTATAGTCAAATTTTTATGAACAATTTGATAATTCCAATGTTGGCTTTCAAGTTAAATAACTTGCTTTTAAAAGATTTTGTAGGTGGAGTAGCAGGTCTTCCAGGGTTTATTAGTGATATCAAGATGGATATAAAATAGAGAATCTTGTGTGGCTTATTAAAGTTAAGCTAAATATTGTTTTTTTTTAAAAAAAAAAAAAAGACCTGCTAATTTTTCTGGGGCACCTGTTTGAGCTGGATGTTTGAGGTTTTGAACAAGCAAGTGAGACTAAATGGCTATGTCTTACAGATTTGTAAAGTGTAAGCCACAGCAGTCACAACAAACTTACATAACCACATTTCTGTCAGCACTGCACAACTCAACCTCAGAACCAACCCACAGAGGATCCTTGATTCTATCTCCAGTGTTGACTTAATAGACTTGTGTCTTGGCAGTCTTATTAACCCTAAAAATGGCAAGACCATAAAAAAAGAAAATTAATTTATGGCTATGTTCATCTTATTGGGACACAAATAACACAACTTGATCTTTTTTTTTTTTTTTTTTTTTTCCTTCAAAATATAACTTTTAATTTTGTTTTTAATGTTTGTATCCCACAGGATACGTTGCCAGTTTAGGGGTATAAATTGACTGAAAACAGAATTCTTGTTTGGCAATGCCTTTTACAACATTTTAAACAATTTCAAAACATTTTATTCTCTAATAACTTATAATAAACATTCTTTATAACATATTCTGATAAACAGTATTTATGAATAAGTGATAAACAATATTTCCGACAGATACAACACAGATTTGCAACACAGATACATTTCATACTAGCCCTAAAAAGGGCAAAGAGTAATCAGAAAATTAATTTATTGATATTTTCCATCATCTAATTAGGACATAAATTATACTTTTTTTTACGATTTCTTTTAAAAAAATGACTTTTATTTGTTTATTTTAATGGCAAGCCAGATTTTTAAAACATTTATTCTCTCATAACTTAAAGTAAACATTCTTTGTAAAATTATGTTGAACAATAAGTATAATGCCTATTTATTATATACACAAAATTATATGGCAAATAAATGATCAATATGAACATGCCTTCATGCCTTCTGTACTCGGATTGATAGTTTATACTTATGAAGTAAAGACAACAATTTACTGTACTGAAGCAATTTGATTATGTTAAAAATTATTATTTTTACATGTTAATGTAAATGTCAAATATGACAACAGGCTTTTGGGGAACATTTGTCCATCTCCCAATTATCAATGATTTGCAAAAAAATGCATATATGAGCTATAAAACCTGATGTATAAATATGATGCTCAACAACAACACAACAAAAACATGCACATATATTTATATATAAGTTTGTATTTTTTTTAGTACCACACACACACACACACACACACACACACACACACACACACACACCAAACACACACACACACACACACACCTGGATCGCTATCTCTGTGGGGACTCTCCATAGGTGTAGACATAATGATTTTTATACTGTACAAACTGTATATTCTATCCTCTCACACCGGGAGAGATAGATATATACAAATCAATGATAATTGAGAAATGGATACATAAATGTTCCTTAAAAGCCTGTTGTGTCATATTTGATATCATGAAAACAATGTAAAAATATGTTTTTTTTTTTAACATTAAAAAATGAGGCATAAATAATCAAGTAAAGCCAAGTTTCTTCATTCCAGAAAATGTTTATCTTATATTTACTTTATTAAAAATATAAAATATTTATGAATAAAAAAAGATTATGAACTACCAATCAGAGGACAGAAGGCATTAAGTAGATTGTGTACGGCAGGTTTTTCAGCAAAGTTTTGGTGATATTGATAAATTATAGACCTTAGAAATTTGCATATTAAATATGATTATGTAGGCTAACATATTCATAAATAGGCCTTATTTTTATTGTTCAACAGAATTTTACAAAGAATGTTTGCTTTAAGTTATGAGAGAATAAATGTTTTAAAAATCTGGCTATAATGTTATAATATGCATTGCCAAACAATCATTCTGTTTTCAGCTGATTTATAGCTGGCGAATATGTAAAATATATCAAGTTTTATCAGAAGGTGAGTAGATTTCCCACTACAGGTGGTCATGCTGTTTTTAAATTATGAACAAAGTCAATATATCTATTCACAACAAACACCCTTTCAACATGAAACCAAGAAATGAGACCTAAACTTTCCCTGACTCTCCCCACAGCCTCTCAAATGTTTGTATCCCACAGGATACGTCACCAGTTTTAGGGTTAGGCAAACATTATACTTATCTCTACATTTATCATTCCTCCAGACAATGTTTCCTGCTAGACTTGTTTCTCACCTTCTAATTACAAGAGTTTAGCTGTTGGACAAAATTTCCTTATGAAAAGTGTTCCATGTTCCATGTGCCTACTGACATTAATGTTTTACCAACCATGTAATTTTCATTCCTTCTCTTTTATAATGTTTGTGAGTGTTGTGACATTCATATAACAATTAGGTAACACAATGTTTAGCAGTTCACAAGATAGCCAACAGATGTCGTAATCACCACAATTCTGCACAATGTCTTTATGCCCTAAGGGTTTCCCAAACAGGAGTTCATGAGTTGATGAAAAGACAGAAAAAAGAGACAGTATGTTTAGAGTTTGTGAATAGACAACTGTCAAAACAGTGATGGAACAATTGTGGACAGTTTTAATAGACAGTTTTGCTGTAGATAAAAGTTGCACATTGCCAGTAAACACATTGCAGAATTCTAGTTCATTTTCATGTTTTTCTGACTTAACTTTTTTCTTGACAGGAGTAAATGAAAGCAGCAAAACCTTTTCATACTAGACCAGTGCCGGTGTTGAGCCGAATTCTGTGACCCTAGTAGGCACTGTATTGAGCTAATCCGGCCTACTCCTAATCCCACTCATTTCATATGCCAGTACCATCACTACAGAGTCTATAATGTCACAGAAATCGGCACTACACTGGTCCTCCCTACGCTCTAACAATGGAAGGTATGTGGGCCCCCCAAACCAAAAGGGCCTCCTTTGCTATCAATGATTATTTAAAGGGTTAGTTCACCCAAAAATGAAAATTCTGTCATTTATTACTCACCCTCATGCTGTTCCACACCTGTAAGACCTTCGTTAATCTTCGGAACACAAATTAAGATATTTTAGTTGAAATCTGATGGCTCCGTGAGGCCTTCATAGCCAGCAATGACATTTCCTCTCTCAAAATCCATTAATGTACTAAAAATATATTTAAATCAGTTCATGTGAGTACAGTGGTTCAATATTAATATTATAAAGCGACGAGAATATTTTTGGAGCGCCAAAATAACCAAAATAATTACTTATTTAGTGATGGACGATTTCAAAACACTGCTTCAGGAAGATTTGGAGCATAATGAATCAGCGTATCTGTAACACAGTTCGTAGATGTGGGAAGGAGGCGGCGGGAATCGGCGAACATTCAACAAAACTTTAATTCCAAAATAAACAAAGAACAAAACGAAAGTAACAAACACAAACATAATAAAAAGTAAAATAAAGTCCAGGCCTGGTCCTCTCTCGTCCTTCACAGTCGTCGCTCCTCCTTTTGTGCTCCCAGAGCTCCTCCGTGAGAGACTCAAGGTCTCGTTATCACTTGCATCACCGGCCTCGCGCCGTTCCCTCGCGGCTCTCGCCCGCCCTGGTCACCAAAGTATCGAATCATGATTCAGATCGAATTCATTGATTCATTGTGCTCCGAAGCTTCCTGAAGCACTGTTTTTAAATAAGTCGTTATTTTGGTTATTTTGGCGCTCCAAAAATATTCTCGTCGCTTTATAACATTAATATTGAACCACTGTACTCACATGAACTGATTTAAATATGTTTTTAGTACCTTTATGGATCTTGAGAGAGGAAGTGTCCATTGCTCCCTATGAAGGCCTCACGGAGCCATCGGATTTCAACCTAAAAAATCTTTAATTTGTGTTCCGAAGATTAACAAAGGTCTTACGGATGTGGAACGGCATGAGGGTGAGTAATAAATGACAGAATTTTCATTTTTGGGTGAACTAACCCTTTAATATTATAAAGTAACGAGAATATTTTTGGTGCGCCAAAAAAACCCAAAATAACGACTTATATAGTGATGGCTGATTTCAAAACACTGCTTCAGGAAGCTTTGGAGCACAAATGAATCAGTGTGTTGAATCAGCTGTTCAGAGCGCCAAAGTCACATGATTTCAGCAGTTTGGCGGTTTGACATGCGATCTGAATCATGATTCGATACGTTGATTCATTATGCTCCGAATCTTCCTGAAGCAGTGTTTTGAAATCGGCCATCACTAAATAAGTCGTTATTTTGTTTTTTGGGCGCACCTAAAATATTCTCGTCGCTTTATAATATTAACATTGAACCACTGTACTCACATGAACTGATTTAAATATGTTTTTAGTACATTAATGGATCTTGAGCATGAGGGTGAGTAATAAATGACAGAATTTTCATTTTTGGGTGAACTAACCCTTTAAGTAGCAAATCATTACATAATGTAAACGATTTTTATAATAATGCGAATATAAATGCGGATTTTAGAGGCGTCATGTGGAAATTTCATTTTTCTAATACTTAAAGATTTATATTTATGTAATAACATTTAATTTAATGTTTTGGACTCAGACATGCAGTGTGGAAGATACTGACATGTGTCTTGACATATGGCAATGGAATCCAAACAAAGCTATCTGTTCGGAGCAGAAAAAGAGAAAATGCGCCAAGAACGAAGTAGGTAGGCCTAGGCTATGTAATTTTGTAATATTTTAAAATCTTATTTAGTCTTGACAAACAAACAAAAAACAAAAAACAAAAAAACAAACAAAACAATTAAATTCTGAACATATTTTAATACACTAGGCATCATACACTTGCTAATTTATAAATGGTTACAGAGAAAAACTGGGCATCGTACACTAAGCGACTGAGGATCATAGGGGAGAGCGGGGTAAGTTATCACACTCTTCATAACTCCAAAACTAGAGGCTCTATCTCAAAAATCAAATAGCCACTTTGTGTGACTTCTTCTTCTATAGTCAACTTCCTGTTCACATGTGGTCAAGATCTCTCTAATCTGAGGTTAGCACAATTTTCTGATATTTTGGCTTAAAAAGTAAAAAATTTGCACTTTAAATTTTATGCAATACAACTTTGTTAGATATGAATGTTAAAAATTATTATTTTGCACAACATAGAGGAGACAATAACGTGTCTTTTGATACTTTAGCTGACGTGCTATGTTGAGCTCACCTTGAGATTTAGCCAACATTAGCACACATGTCAGTTTGGGGCAAGTTGTCTCAATGACTTTGGGGCAAGTCGTCACATGTGACAACTTGCCCCAGTACAAATAAACACAGAGAACATGCTCAAAAAAGAGGTTCAACATGTTAAGTCAGTTATGTTCAGACATTAAACATGTTAAGTTTTCCACAGTATTCCATTCAGTTATCATGGATCTATGTACAAGCCAGAGAAAGCTTGAGTTTAAAGTTCAAAGTAAAGTGGTTTGGCCACTTAATGTGTTTTGAATGAAATGTGTATTGTTTGGATTGAAATAATTGTTTTTCCAAATTCTCTAGGCATGATTGTTTATATTTCCAGTTCTGGTTTGAATTTAAAAATTGAAATCAATAATAACAATTAAGTAGTTGCGTTCTTATTTTTAGATAATCTAGTGTGACGATTTACCCGCCGATGGTGCAAGTGCACATTCTCTGTTCAACAGTCTACAACTCCATAGGCTAATGAGATAAGATATGAAAATGTAATGAATACAACATATGTGCCCATAGACTTCCTTCTTTCATTTGGTATGACATTTATACCATTGTGATGTATGGTGCCCAGTAAATGTTAGACAGTGTGAAAAGTGTGACAACTTACCCCCAACAAACTCACACAGAAACATGCGCTTTGGTGCTAAGAGACACACTACAGATTTGCAGAGGATGACCGTGAGGCTAGTAGGCCTAGTTGAAAAACGACGAGCCAAGTGCATTTGGATTCGGCCTTGGGAGGGTAAACGCGGTCAGTATGGACTCCACAGATTACAACAGATGTTAGAGGTGAGTGGCAGTCAGTTGTTTTATCTACCTTGTTACCGTCAATATATTATTCCATTATCAGTCGCCCTTTACATTTAATGTAATCAATCATTCGCAGCTATTGGCGTTTAGGCATGTATCTACTTATCCCGGACAAGCGTTGTCGAGTCCTGGATGATGATGAATATTAGCATTACAATGAATGAATCAAGATTTACCTCAGAAAGTGGTTTGCTAACTATCTCAAGACGAAGCTAACAGTACAGTGACGTTACTTACATGGTTGGTTTTAGCTCTGATGCGATTGCCACCATTCTCCATTGATTTTCATTGGCTTGTCAGCGTATGTGAATACTGTATTGTACTGTATTTAGTAGCAACACTTCATACACGATATGTGCTCTACTTCTAAACGGCTTAAAATTCATAATAGGCTTAAAATATCAAACATGTTTTGATATCCTCCGACTGGATATAATCATTGTCTGAAGCTCGCTGAATCTGCAGACTTTTGGCAACTATTGTCGATTCGTCCAGACTGCAAATTGGGGCAAATATCTGAGCAAAAGTCGTGTAGTGTATCCCAGCCTACTTAACAGAACACAAAACAATACTTCTAATTTTTTTTTTAGAAATTAGAAGTAGTTCTTCATGGAAATTGAAATTTCCACTTTGGTTTCTTGTAAGCATCGTGACCTTCAGTATTTTTGTACATCCCACATTGTGTAATCTGTAACACGATTCATTATCAGGATGACAGTTATGGCTCCTGCACAGTCTTGTTTATCCTGCTCTGCTGTTGCATCTGTGGTCCTGTCTGTTTGTGCAAAGAATTTCAGTGGTTTAGGTGATAAAGTAGCTCAATTCAGTTTCACACCTTCACACCTTCCTCCTCAGACTTCAGTCACAATTCACAGCCTCACGCAGCCAAGAGATTGACTTTCAAATTAAGAGAAAATATAAAAACAAAGCAGATTTACACAACTGACAAACATTAGACTATTTCCACAAATATAGATAGTTATTGACATACTTATTTTGCCCATAAATTAATATTTGTTTGATTACTTTTTAACTTTTGTTCCCCTGGTGCTGCAGAAAAGGTGCAAATGATGTTACTTCTAGGGTCTTCTACATATTACATTTTGGTTATTTAAATTAAATATAGTTAAAAATATGATTTGTGTCTCTAATACTTTTAAAACCATCACAAGACATAAAAGTATTTGTGTTAACATTGACATACAATACATAAATTCCCACTTAAGAACAGATCAGAAGTTAGACTGTACAAGCTCTGGTGGATTGGTGCCATGACTGGTCAGCTTCTCAGAGCACTCGGGATGCAAAGAAAAACCTACAGATCTGAATACAGAGTAGGGGTTATCAAAAAAAATCTCTTTCATTTGGATGTTTTGCTGCTCACTTGCTCATGTTTTGTCTCTCTTCTTGACAGAAGCGTAAAGGACGGTCTCTGAGTTGACGTGTTCTGAAGCAGAGCCTTTTATGGGCTTGCTATTCACATGAACTGATGAGGAAGTGGATAAACAAAAGACCATGAGAAAATGTCTTATGAAACAGAGATATCTCACATTTTGATGCATAGCAAAACATTTCAACTTCAGTAATACGACATTATTGACATAATTACCTTCACTGTCATGGCAGTTATGTGGCTTATGAGAAACTGATGCATAGGTTATTTCATCACCTGTTTCTCCTAAAAGAACAGGGAAAACAGTTATTAGTATTGTAAGTTACAATTATATATTTAATATAGAAATTATATTCAAGTATCAGTCGTGGTCTCGAGATTACTTCATAAAATATCCAGTCATTCTAGATCACAGCAGGCATTAGATTATATACAGTATACTGAGAAGCAAAATGTACCTTTACTGTCATGGCAGTTGTGTGGCTTATGAGTAACTGATGCATAGGTTATTTCATCAACTGTTTCTCCTAAATAAAAGAGCAGGGGAAAAAACTGTTATTAATAATGTAAGTTATAATTATATTATGTTATGTAGTAATAATATTCAAGTATCAGCCATGGTCTTGACATTACTCCATCAATTCATATTCAGAGTCATTCTATATATAATTATCTTTATCTATATCATTCTATATATACTGTAATATACTGAGAAGCATGATTTACCATAGCTATCATGGCAATTGCGTGATCCGTGCTCGATTGTTGCATTGACTGTTTGTCCTGATCACAGAGAAAATATTTTTATATGATGTAAACTTGAATATACAGTGATCACCAAAACGATAACAATTAAACCACACTAAAATGTCACCACATCAAATACAAAACTTCAAACCATGTGGCATCTGCAAACAAATGATGCAAATAATTTTTATCTGTAAAAAACAATATAATCACGACAACTCATCAAAATAATGAGCAATATAATTTTTTTATAAAAGTTATATGAGATTCAACTCAAGTTTTGAAGTTAGTTTAATGTAATTTAAGTTGAAATGACTTGAAATGCCAAATTGATTATACTTAAAAAAAAAAAAAAAAAAAATAGAGGCAACAGCTGAAGCAAAGTTAAGTTAAAATGGGTGGATTCAGGTGTCCAGAATAACCAAAGATATTTCATCACATTAACTAAGGATATGTACTCAATCCCTGACTCAGTACGGTTCAACAGTTAGCTGAGTGAATAAAAACGGTGTCTGAAAGAGCAGCTGAAAGAATTTCTGTTTTTTCCTTCTTTTTTAATGTGCTGTATTTTTTATGGCCCTTGTTTTAACTGGCTTCTCAAATAACATTTCAGAAAGACTTGATATTGATCATAGCCTACTTAGAATTACTTTAACCAGCAACTAATTTAGCTTATTTATTTACATTTATACAGTTTACTTTTACTTATTTTCTCTTTGCATGTGTATACAAAGCATTGCATGAAAAATTTCACCAGGTCTCATAGCACAGCGATCAGACTCACGTTTCGTCCATGTGTAGTAAACACACACAGTGATCAGACAGAGAAGCAGAAATCCTCCTCCTCCTGCAACTATGAGCTGCCAGTTAAGCTGTGAAAACTCAGCAAGACTGAGACCTGATCAAGATCAAAAAGATGACTGATGTAAACCATCAGAAATTCACCCACTTCATGACACTTTTTGTTAGTTACTTAGTATACATACTAATAGTCTATTTTTTTAGGTCCTTGTAAAGAGTTATAATTGTGATACTCACTGATCTGTCTATAGCCCAGAGAACAGTTAGTCTCTCTGAACAGTTCACAGTGGTAGAGACCAAGATCAGAGCACTGCACATTACTGATCAGGATGGAGAAGTTTCCAGAGCCAGAGCGATCACGAAATGCTTGAATTCTACCATTTCTGTTATTCCAGAAGCTTTCCAGACCATTTACGTTGATCTCTACAATGTATTCAACTGTTGTATTAATCTGAGCCCAGACAGCAACTAAACTCATGGTCAGGTTTGATCCAAAGAGAGCTGCTTCAAACAGGCAAGGCAGCGTGATTTCAGACTGCAGTTCTGTGGATAAATTGACTCTTGAAATGAGCTTCTGTTGACACACATTATGACCTGTGTGAAAAAATGGACATGGAGAAGAGTTGGATAGAGAGAGAGAAAGAGAAAAAACTAACAAGGAGTGCAATAAAGGCAATGTACAGATAATTGTACAAATAATAAACATGAAACAAGTTTATAAATGACATCATTCTTACTGCATCATTCAGAGAACTTACTGACCTTTAACATACACTAGAAAGCAGCAGCAGCACAACATCCACACAGCAGAGAAACACAGTTCAAACAGCTTCATCTCTCATCTGATCACTGAAGATGCAGCTGAACAATGCTGAGTCCAAGTGCAGCGAGCTGAGAATTTGAGCATGTCACTTCCTGAAAATGCTGCATGCACAAAACGTAAGTAGCTACTGTGTAATGATGATTCTAAATGAAAAACTGATTTATGGAAATACATTTAAGGCATTTTTTAATCTGCTTTTAATTAATTGGAAAACAAAACAAATAAAAAAAAACTGAGGTACAATGCTGTACAAGAAGTTTATGCACATTTTTTTTTAACATGGTATGTAGTCAGATTTTACAATGCCTTGTTGTAGCGTATAGAAGTATTGTTCAGCAGTAAAAAAGAACATTCAGATTAGACGCTTATTTCTTTCCCTTTCAGTTTTAACTTTCATTTTATAAAAACACTTAATACCAGCAGTTAAACGCGGATGCTTTTCTGCTTCAGGAACTGGATGCCTGGCTATCATTAAAGGAACTATAAATCTGATCTGTATCAGAGTTCTCCAGGAGAATGTAAAGCTATCTGTCTTTGGACTGAAGTTGAAGCACAGATGGCTTGTGCAGCGAGACAAGGATCTGAAACAAACAGATCTGCCTTAGAATAGATTGAGACAGTTTAAGTTTTGGAAACCCCATTGAAATATTGTGGCTAGCCTGAAACATGCAATTCATGCTCAAAAGCCTACATCTGCCACTGAGCTGGAGTGAGCCATAGCAGAGTGAAACACACATAAATAGCTACAGGAAGTGTTTGTTTGAAGCTATGTGCCTAATCTGAAGGAAGAAACCACACTGGAACACTGGCTGTTATTTAATTTTACTTTGTTTTATAAATACATGAAAGATGCATCCAGTTTTATTTATTCACAAGTCGATTTTATGCATCCATTGGTTTTGGTTGGGAAATATAAATTTTTCTTTTTCTTTTTTTTTTTTTTTTTAGATCAAAAGTTTTACACAATGTGAATCTATTTTCTAATATCTGGGTTAGGCTGTTGGGTAACATAAGTGTGGACCAAGTCTGTTTAATAATAATAATAATAATAATAATAATAATAATATACAGTGCACAGCATAAATGAGTACACACGCTCTGAAACTTCTGAAAGTCAGCAATTACTCTATTACTTAGAAGACATGTTAGGGTTCTTTAGAGATATATTGTCCAAATACCCACACTTGTGGTCTTGGCCACTTGAGAGCTTGTGCATGCAACAGGAAGTAAGTGCACAAGACTGTCTCATGTCTTAAAAAGGCCCAAGTGCAGTCCCCTTAATGCACACAAAACCCACACTATCTTGAATACCGCTTCTGAGCGGTATTTGAGGCTAAGCATATCCCATCATGCATTATGTTCGGGAACTCACATGCCCTGAAATTGTGAGATGTCAATGAAAACATTCCACTGTAAGTTAAATTAATTATATAATAGCCTACATTATAATTTGGTATTTTATTGATGCAAAGATAAGTAGGCTATGTGTATTTTGTACATCATTTGCAACTGCTTTTTATCACTTAAAAAAGCACCACAGTTTTAAAATTGTCTTCTGTTAGTTACATAGCGACCACTGAACAGACATTTAGAAGTGTATTTTAAAATGCAGAGTATTGAAAATAATAATTAAAACAAAAAAGCTCTGTAAACGCTTGCATTTTTTTTTGCAACACTATAAGTGTGTCCCATCAGGTAATAAAGTTCTACACACACTTGCAGTCTTCATGGCTACTTGAACATATGGGCCAAATACAGGAAATACGTCATGCAAGTAGACAAGTGGTCAAGTGAAAAGACCGCAAGTGTGGGTATTGGGGAAAGGCTATAATGTTCCAGCAAGTCTGCTTAATCAGTTACCAAAGAAGCGTGTCAAAATATTTTCTTATCAAGGTGATAAGAAGTTGTGTAGCAAAAATGAGTACACCTTCCTAAAAGTTACAAAATAAAATGAAATAAAAATTTTCTAGTGTAAGTTAAAGGCAATGTTTGATCAACAGGTAAGTATGTTGAACCAAAACATTTAAAGAGAAGTAATTTCTGGACAATTAAAAGTGTTATATAGCCCACTGAATCATTCTCAAACTTAATGCTGACAACAATGGAAGCACTTAGGAGAGAACTGTCAGGAGACTTATTTCTTAACACAAAAGAGGACAGTGGTACAAGAGGATTACCAAATCATTGTTTTAAGTGTGAAAATATAGCAAAAGTAACACAGAAATTCAAAAACAATGGACTTGTGACAAGGCCCCTGAAATAATCAGGCCTTCATTTTAAGCTTTCGTTTAGTGATGAGGGATTTTTTATTTATTTTTTGCTATACAAAGAGCAGGAGAAATACCAAGCGAGTGTCTCAGAGCCAGCAAAAGCTATGAAAAGAGTGACTGTTCACCTCACAGAGTAAGATGCAGCCTGCAGAAATGACATGCATGGTTGTTGTTCTCACTGGAACTACCTACTGTAGCCAAAGCACAATAAAGTCAGTTAGCCATTTCCAAAGCCCATATTTACAAAATATAGATTCTCATGAGACCAAAACAGCATCCAAAATGTTATGGTGTTGCTAGAGGAGGAGTACAGTGAGAAGTGCCTGGTTCCCACAGTAAAGTTCAGTGGTAGTAAAGCTCTTATATAGGGATGTATAAGTGCTGAAGGTGTGAGGGAGTTGTGCTTTATCAGTGCTGTCATGAATTCCCACACCACGGTTTAATTTATTACACAAACTTGAAACAGAAGATGTTACCCTTTCCTCATTCCCTGCATTGTTAGGCATTTTTTCATCATGACAATGAGGATATGCATTCTCCCAAGGTGAAAAACCTCCTGTGGACATGTATTGCACTCAATCTTAACACTCGAGCGCCTGTGGAGGATTCTGTAGAGACGAGTTGAGCAACACTCCCCATTAAAGATCAGGGCATTTAAGGAGCTCATCATCCAGGAGTTAAACAGGACAGATGTGACAATTTGTCATGAACTTGTACACTCCGTGCCAAGAAGGGTCAGAGCAGTATATTCAAAATTATGGAGGGCATACTAAGTACTAGAATATTATACATTTGTTGAATTAAATCTAGGGTGGACTCATTTCTGCAATCCTTAATTTAAACATGACTATTAATGAGATATACTTCTCAGTTTTTATTATGTTTATGTTTAATACATTTTAGTTTTGCCATCTTTCCATGAATTGTATTAGTGATCATAAAAAAAAAAACTTTTGTATTTGTTCAGAGGGGGTGTACTCATTTATGCTGTGCATTGTATATAAAAAAAAAGTATAAAATTAATTTGGTTCAAATTTTATTTGGTTCATAAATGTAATATAAAAATAAATGAAAATGTTTTTTAAAAATGTTTAGGCTACTATTAGTTAGGGGTGTAACGATTTATCGTGGTACGATATTTCGCGATGCAAACATGTTACGATATGCATCGTAGAGTGATGGCGATACTTTTACGATATGACGGCAGTTTAATCTTATTAGTTGAGCTGCCGACGTGACCTACTCTGCAAGGTGGCAGTGAGAGAAGCCGGTTGTCACCGCATATAAATGGTGTGTCTCAATCAGCTCTCTAGTTCAGTAAGTGAATTCGGGCACACAATGAATCTTGCAAGCAGGTTTAAACGTTTCTCATGTCAGTCTCTTGTATTGTCGCGTGAGAAAAGTCGTGGCTTTCTTTCACCGCAGTGCACAGGAACAGCTCTGCTCACAGAAAAGCAAAAGACGCTTGCGATGCTTTGCTTTAAGAAGTTCCGCGGGGCCGTTCACATATTGCGTCTTTTCCGCGTGCAAGTCAGTTATTTTTTTCAAATGTAGCCACGCGGCAGGCGCGCTCATAATGGGATCAACGCGGTCGCGACGCGCATGCAATTCTCAACTTTTCAGAATGCCGCAAGCGCACCGCAGGTCGTGTGACAAGAATCAACCGATCAGCTATGGCCTTTCCGTAACAAAACATCAAAAGCTCAGCCGAACAGCTGATCATAGCTGTACATGGTGGTTTTTATATCTTATCTCCATCAATATATCTCGTAGCTAGTAAAACTAAGGGCTAGAAATCATTTATCCTTTGCAGAAACATCCTGATTCTCTTGGAGAGCTCAGTTCATGGTTGCATAGCAACGACCGACGCCACGGGAGCGCAAGCGCTTTGGAAAGAAGGAGAAGCGGTGCGGCCGCGCCTTCCACGCGTTTTTAGGCGCGATATGTGAACGGCCCCTATTCATAATTCTAAGTTCATGTTAAATTTAACATTTTTTTTTTTTCAGTGACAGACAGCCCTATTGAACTGTTAATTTGAATACAGAAGGTTTTTATTAAACCTTGAAATGTGATCTTGTATGTACAACAAGGAAAATTATTGAATTTTCTTGGGAGAAGTTTTTTGAATAAATCTTGTTTGAATTTCAGTTTCATTTTGTTCAAAATATCGTGATACGTATCGTATCGTGAACTCCGTATCGAGATACGTACCGTATCGTGACCTGAGCGTATCGTTACACCCCTACTATTAGTACAAACACAAGAAGGTAGAGAAAGGGTTGAACGGACTAAAAAATATATATTGTGGATCCAGATCAGAGGCATTTGGAAGCTTTGATCATTTTAAAGGGTTAGTTCACCCAAAAATGAGAATTGTGTAATTAATTATTCACCCTCATGTCGTTCTACACCCGTAGACCTTCATTCATCTTCAGAACACAAATTAAGATATTTTTGATGAAATCCGATGGCTCGGTGAGGCCTGCATTGCCAGCAAGATAATTAACACTTTCAGATGCTAAGAAAGTTACTAAAGACATACTTAAAACAGTTCATATGACTACAGTGGTTCAAGCTTAATGTTATTAAGTGATGAGAATACTTTTTGTGCGCCAAAAAAACGAGAAAAAAAAAAAAAAAACGACTTCAACAATATCTAGTGATGGGCAATTTCAAAACACTGCTTCATGAAGCTTCGAAGCTTTACGAATCTTTTGTTTCGAATCAGTGGTTCGGATCATGCATCAAACTGCCAAAGTCATGTGAAATATTGAAATATCTAAACACTTATGACATAATGAAGCCTCGTTTCCTGAAATCACGTGACTTTGGTGCTCCGAACCACTGATACGAAACAAAAGATTTGTAAAGCTTCGAAGCAGTGTTTTGAAATTGGCCATCAGTAGATTTTTTTGAAAAGTCATTATTTTGTTTTTTTTGGTGCACAAAAAGTATTCTTGTCGCTTTATAACTTTAAGGTTTAACCACTGTAGTCACATGAACTGTTTTAAACATGTCTTTAGTAGCTTTCTGGGCATCTGAAAGTGTAAATTTTCTTGCTGGCAATAGAGGCCTCACTGAGCCATTGGATTTCATCAAAAATATCTTAATTTGTGTTCCGAAGATGAACGAAGGTCTTACGGGTGTGGAACGACATGAGGGTGAGTTATAAGTGACAGTTTTAATATTTGGGTGAACTAACCCTTTAAGCACTATTGTTGCATTTGAATAGCTGGTGAAAACTGAGCACATCACACTAAGATACACAGCCTTCTGTCTGTCTCTTCTGCCACAAATCCTTTTTACTGACAACCATCAAAAGCATAAAAATAACACTTAAGACATAGTTCACATTGCTGTACAGTGGGAACACAGATGAAGTTAGAAAACTTTCTTTGTCTGATACATTTCTGTATTTCATAGTTCATTATGAGCCAAACCACAGAACAATTGACTTATTAAAAAATAAAACAAAAATCTATGGACAAAATCTGTATTCACTGCTTTTCACTCAAATTATGAAATAAAGAAAAATATAATCTGAGGACAGTAAAATTAAAAATCCTAAAAAAATCCTAAGTATTTAAAAAAAAAAAAGATTTCAAAAGATAATTAGAGATGATATATGAAGAAATGATCAGTGCATGGACACTCGAGTCATTTGCATCACCTCAGGTTGCATATTGCAGCTTGATGGTTAAGGTGATGCTACTGACTCACACTTATACACTTTGCAGGACATACAATATCTGTGAGCCGTGTACTAACACTGTGAACTCAATAGTATTAAAAATGATTTCTATTTTTTTGAGCTCATACAAACTGGGTTACAAAGATGGCATTGACTCTAAAGTTGGTGCTGTCGAGACCCTGATATTCTGGGGCCGTATTCACAAAACATTGAGTTCTCCTAAATAGCAGTAAAAGTTATTATCATAGAGGTTTCTCTTAAAACCTATTCACAAAGCTGCCGAGACAAACTTTTACTAAGGAATCGACTGAAGTCTTAAGCTAAGAGTAAGGGTGGGGTTGACCTCGTTGCTATGGAGTATACACACAGTGATTGGCTGATGGGGAGGAGTCAGCGATTTAATCATAGAAATATTGTAGAATGAGGTTTCCATATTAAAATAAAGGTTTTAAAATACAAATGTTGCCCTATTCAAATAAATATTTTTTAATAAAAATGTTGCCATAGTCAAAATAAAACGTTGCCATATTGTTGCCATTAAGTTTTTAAAATGTAGGCTAAGTGTCACTAATTAAACTATACAATTAATTGTCTGCCTCTTGGATGTCTGCATCACAAGAGAATGCAGAATTCAAGCAACAAATTATGTTTTATAAACAAAGTTTGGGAGGAACACATTCAAACGGTCTTTCTAATCAGCACAAGAGGAGGAATAAGAGCCGACTCGCTTATAGTTACTTTGACAGTTTTATGCATCCCTCCGCCAACCCGCTCCTCACTCTCGGCTGGGGATACGGGGAGAACTTTGGGTTTGGGCTAAATTCCAAGCTCGGAGCCCTCGATCCCCTTGGACAGCACACCAAATACGCTTATTATACATTTTATTACTCTATTTAATCATTTGTAAGTGTGAACTCATGAAAACCATTGCCACAGGTAATCAGACAATATTTATTTATTTGTTAAAGATTTATTTTTGGCGTCTCATCATAGATTCGAACCTATAAATCAAAATGTATTGCATTTATGAAGAAAAGGTTCAGCACCCAAGGCTCTATTGCTATTGCCTCAATGGTATTCAGTGTCTTTGGGTGGATTAGGATTGTTTGCGATTTGGTCTTAGTGACTTAGGAGTCCTCTTGACTACTCCTAACGTTTCACAGACTTAGGAGCTAGTTTTAGCGCTAAAATGCTTTGTGAAATACTCTTAGAGCAAAATTAGGACTCCTAAAATTAGGACTGACACGGCCATTATTTTTAAGAGTTTCTCCTAAATCGGCAAGTTAGGAGCTATTTTTAGCCTTAAGATGTTTTGTGAATACGTCCCCTGATCTTTAAAGAATCATTAAAAAGAAAATTGCTTTTGCCGTATTGAGAAAATCATACATGTGATAGAATGTTTAACTTTTTTAGTTTGAAAAATTTGCTTTACCAGTAAATATATCTAAATTACTTGACTATTCATATATATGATCTTGCATACATTTTCTGTTTTTGCTTCCCCCCCCATCTAGAGCAAAAAGAAATAAGAAAGACAGAACTGCTGAAAAAATATTTTGAAGCTATGTATTTAACTACTGCATTTAAAATATGACAAAACTGTGACTTTCTGAAGTGGCTGTTATTTTAATTTCCACCCTGGATTTGCAGTTAATATCTCAGCTTTAATTAATTATTTAGGCAAATAAGGGTGTAAATTAAAAAAAATGTATTGTCAAATGTAACCCACCCACCTGTTCCTATTATAAAAGTTTAAAAAGTGGTCACTGAGGGTATATGCAATCCTAAACAGTATATAGATGACAGGCTACTTTATACACATCTTTGAATATGAAATAACTGTTCCATTGCTTTCATGGCAGTGCTTTATAGACAATTGTTGTATATGTCATCTCATCAACTGTTGGACCTGAAAGAACATTTAAAGAGAAAATGTTCATGATATGAAGCTTTGTCCCATATGTTCTCCAGATTCAAAAACATCTCTGAGACCCATTCTAGAGCAGCTGAGTTAGAATTGTATTGCAAACTATTTCAAAGGGTCTTGAATGACATCAATCTTGCTCAGAATTAGTTTTAGTCATCACACATTGCTGGTCTTTTACTTGTCTTGTTCAAGTTAGTCTGCAATTTTACATTGTGCTGTAGTAGCGTAAGTGTTGTATTAATTGTCTTTCAGGTTTGTCATATAATATTAATACAATTAGCTCACCAGGTCTCATTGCACAGCAATCAGACTCACGTTTCGTCCATGTGTAGTAAACACACACAGTGATCAGACAGAGAAGCAGAAATCCTCCTCCTCCTGCAACTATGAGCTGCCAGTTAAGCTGTGAAAACTCAACAAGACTGAGACCTGATCAAGATCAAAAAGATGTAAACTATCAGAAAATCATCCACTTTTCATGACACTTTTAAATCGTGTTTATACACACTAATAGTTTTTGTAAAGAGTTATAATTCAGATACTCACTGATCTGTCTATAGCCCAGAGAACAGTTAGTCTCTCTGAACAGTTCACAGTGGTAGAGACCAAGATCAGAGCGCTGCACATTACTGATCAGGATGGAGAAGTTTCCAGAGCCAGAGCGATCACGAAATGCTTGAATTCTACCATTTCTGTTATTCCAGAAGCTTTCCAGACCATTTACGTTGATCTCTACAATGTATTCAACTGTTGTATTAATCTGAGCCCAGACAGCAACTAAACTCATGGTCAGGTTTGATCCAAAGAGAGCTGCTTCAAACAGGCAAGGCAGCGTGATTTCAGACTGCAGTTCTGTGGATAAATTGACTCTTGAAATGAGCTTCTGTTGACACACATTATGACCTGTGTGAAAAGATTGGACATAGAGAAGAGTTGATAAAGTTAAAAACATAAAACTAACAAGGAGTGCAATAAAGGTCAAGTATATATATAATACAGAAAATAAACATGAAACAAGCGTATAAATGATATCATACTTAACGCATTCAGAGAACTTACTGACCTTTAACATACACTAGAAAGCAGCAGCAGCACAACAAACACAGTTCAAACAGCTTCATGTCTCATCTGATCACTGAAGATGCAGCTGAACAACACTGAGTCCAAGTGCAGCGAGCTGAGAATTTGTCAAGTGTGTCACTTCCCGTAAACGCACTTCCTGAATTGCATTAATCTGATTCCAGACTCCAGACAACACTTGAACTTGGTCAGGTTTGATCCTAAGACAGCTGGGGCCTATTCCATGAAGCCAGTTTAAGGTGATAGCAGGTACGTTTCAGTTTAGTTTGTACCAACCCTGGGTTTTAGGCACCATAAAAGTGGCTCAGCTTTTAGCAGTGTTTATCACCATAGTAACTTAGAAGCAACTGAGTTTTTTGTGTTCAACCAATCAGATTTTACTATTGGCATGTACACCTATATAAAGCAACAGCTCTATATCTACAACATTATTATTCATTTACCTCAGAAGAGTCAATAATTACCCTTACAACAGCTAATAATCATACACATTAGATTTTATCTGACATTTTTCTAAACAGGATTAAAAATCAAATCCTGAATAAATACATCTTGTATAAAAGTGTTTTGTTAGCAACATGGCAGTAATGTCAAATTCAATTGTAATTATTCTAAAACTTCATTCTTTTGTCATTTCCTTTTTATTTTTTGGATGTAAAGCACTTTGTGATGTTTGCTCTAGAAAGGGGCTATAGAAATAAAATGTACTAAAATAAAATTACTTTACATGCAAGCCACTAAAAAGTGACTTATAGTACATTTCACTCAAAGTATGTTTTCATTCAGTTTTTGCATTCCCTGAGAATCAACCCTGGCATTGCCAGCACTGTTATCTACTGTTTGAACTACAAGAACGCTTACCTGAATGACTCAATCTCAATGTATAGAGCGTCAAATTACATATAAATGAAGATGTTTCCACTCAGTCAGTGAAGACAGAAGCATGTGCAAGTGCTCACATAGGAGAAAAAACCCAGGCCACTAAACAGGACCATCAGCTAGTCTCTATATATCATGCATTTATACAAATTAGGGAAGCCAACTGTCTTGATTTAGTGGTCACAACTTTTTCACTTCTGCTGTAAGATGAATGTAGCTGATGCAAGAGAACTAATAGTTCAACCAAAATTGAAAAAATGTCGTAATTTATTAACCCTCATGTCATTCCAATCCAGTATGACTTTCCTTCTGCTGTGGAATCCTCTGTCAATAATATATGTTGGACTTCCAATATTTTTTTGGTAGTTAATTGGAAAAGAAAAGCAGCAGAGACGGGAGATACAGCGCTGTATGTTTCAGAGAAGTGGAGCTCTGTTCTACTTTATTGATTGGTCTGCACATTTCTCATCCACTACTGAGGAGACAGAGTGATACAAACATTGGATTTCAAAATCAGGGGACAAGTTATTTTTTTTCAAGTCTTGATTCTGAACTGACCAGAAAAAAAAGAAAGTCACCCTTGCAAAGCTAAACTGGAAAATAGACTGACATGATGAGCAATTTTAATTGTCTTTAAGATTCAAGTTTCACCATTTTTGTCAACGCCATTGTAAACACTTGACATCCCGTTCAAACAGGATGAATATAACATTGATGCTGAAAATCATAGAAAAAGAAAGAATGTGGAAAAAAATCCTAACATGAGCTCAACATTGTTTTTAAAACTTCTGAAGAAAATGAAACCATTATATGAAAATAACGATCAGACTGGTGGTGTTATTTGAACAAAGCAGAAGCACATAAAGAGGAAAAAAGCAGGATCAAGAGATGCCTTCAGATATCAGGGACCTCCATTAGCTTTCATCCCATTCAACTATTTCTGCACTAAAATTGAGCTTATTCACTTTCAGACAGAGATTCTTAGATCTCTGAACGAGTGCAGCAGCTGAGATAAATGGTACCGACTGTATATGCTTAATCCAAGTTAAAAAAAAAAAAAAAAGTCAAATTTCCAAGAGTTGAAGATGCAGATGGAGTAAGTGAACAAAACATGAACATATCTGAAAGCATTGCAGACGTCTGCATGACACTGAATAACTTAGATTAAAGGTAGTATGATTTTAAGCTTCTCAAAATTACTAAAGAAAAAAAGTGCAACAATGGTGCAGAGATGTACCAAGTTTGGTACTTCATCTTTTTGTCTTTGTATTTGTTTTGTGGTCTAGGGGAAGAAGAAAAAAATTCACACATTTTGACAGAATACACATGTTATATGTGCTCCTTTATGACTAGTAATAGAGGATTTCCCTCCAGAAACATATTTTTCTTCAAAAAGAAAAGGGGTTACTGGGGAAAGGTGGCGGACCTTGATGAAAAGCCCCGCAAGAACGGTTAGCAAATTAAAGATGACGAGTCATGCCAAACTGTCAGACATTCAACTGTAGGGCCAAACACTCTGAACAGTTCTGCAACAGGCCACTGCTGAAGATTAGAACCAAGCCGAAAAGAAAAGCGAGAGAAAAACAGAAGAAACATTCATCTCATGTCTGAAGTTTCACGGTGAACAAAACTCCTACAACAGAAAAGGCGGATGGCGTCTTTCATTTAGTCCTGTCCTCCTTTAACAGTTGATGAACGATTGTGACTTCCTCCCTGAAGTGACAGGGCAGAACACATCTCAACATTGCTGCATAGACAGGGTCCACATCTGATGGAGCAAACAAAGTCCTATTTGCGTTTCGTTGGGAGTCGTTTAGATTAGACCATTAACTTTCAGATGTGGGAAGCTCAATGCTCTTCGCTCGACTGACCACAAAAATCCACGGTGTCTTGTTCCACCCATTCATCCAACTGGGATAAATTTAAAAAGCAATGTTAAAATGCAGAAAAAAATTAGTTAAATGAAAAACACTGCAAAAGGTTACTATTTACATACATTGAATTTTTTTCTTTTTTTTTAAAGACAAAAAAAAAAATCTTTACAGAAACAAATTTTCAGCAAACAAGTCTCTTTACAAGTTCTTCATCCATTTGACTTTCCACATCTCTTCGAGTTTTTTCCACGACTTTTTTTTCAAGTTCTTATCCCCAAACAAGCCAAAAATCAAAGCATCAGTTCAATCCTGAAAATGAGTGGCTCTCTGCAATGCTCTCTCTGACCACCAGTGGGCACAAAAGTAGCACCAAACGTACGACCTCCTCCCCAGCAGAATCTCACTCTCGAGTGGCAGTGAGTGGGATTCATAAAGACAGCGAAAGAAGGGCGAAGGTGAACAGGAGTGGGGCATGGACGCTTGAGTAGGAGAGGGAGGCGGGTCACCTGCCTCAGTCGTCGCTGTCCGAGAGGGTCTCGTACTGCTCTGACAGTAGCGGCGGCTCTCTCTCCCACGCGCGCGTCGGTGCCACAGGGCCGGAGGCACCACCCTGTGGCTGCTGCTGGGACTGCATGGAGGGAGATGGGCAGGCCATGGAGGTGGGAGGGGTACTACTGAGCATGCGCATGGTCAGGGGGTTATAGGGGAACTGCATGGAACCTGAGGAGGAGGAAAGAGAGAAACAAACAATCATTTAATTCAACTACTGTAGCTCTACCAAAACCATTTCATCTAACAATCAAGAATCAAGCAGCTCACCTGTGGATGACGGTCTGTCCTCCCAAGCCCAGGTGGGAGCCTGTCTGTGGTAATCACCCTCTGAATGAACGGAGGACACAGAAGAGGGCCGCTCTCCGGCAGAGTATGCCTGGCCTGGGTTTGGAGACTTTGATTTCCTGCTGCTAGCTTTGCTCTGAAGCTTCTGCTTTCCTGCTGTGGAGGCAGAAGGACATCACCAGTTTGGTCTTAAATTACATGTTCAAGATTCAGACTAGGTGTTTGCAATATACTGGTATTGATGATAACTGATACTTAAAAAAAAGAAAAAAAAAAAAGAAATACCATATCATGTTTGATACTACAAATACGATAATATAAATAATCCAGAGCCAGTAAGTTATTTGGTTGACAGGTTAAGTAGGTGTTAGTACTACAACTTCAATATTGGTTGCCACCCATCATAAAGAAAAGACGACGATGCAGTGTGTACCTAGCCACACAAGATCACGACGGAGGAAATAACAGACAAAAGCGAGACACTCCACCTGCACTCGAAAAACATCTGGCTCGCCAGTGTGGGAGTTTTTTGAAATGTAAAAAAAAAAAAAAAAAAAAAGAGGTGTTAGACAGTCTGAAGGATGTGCCAAAATGATGGTTTTGCAGTTTGTACTGCCTCCCTTTATGGGTATTTTGAGAAAACACAAAATACATTTAAAGGTGCTAAAGAGGATGTTTTGTTTTATACATTTTTGCAATATTACTTGAAACTGTCTTTACTAACTGATAAAAGACTATTTATTAGGTGCACTGAAAGGAATAATATTAATATACATCATCTGTGCACGAGGTAGGGCCTTAAAATCATCAGCCAATCGTTCATCACGTAAACGATTGGCCCTCTGGCTTGTCAATCACTGCCATGACGTTCCTTGTGCGAGACGTGCGCGGCTGCGCGCTCCAGTAACTTTCCACACTCTACAGGTGCTGCATGCAATGTTTTTGTCAGGAGACAGGAGTAACAACTGCAGATTATGAGTTGCGGTGAGTCCGACATAATGAATCCACTAACACGACACAGCGAATGCCGGTGGTAAACACTCGTGTTCCAATACTCGTGCACGAGTTTTGGGAGGCGTTCCCTTGAAAGGAGGGGGGGGGGGTTGTTCTTACGCATGCGCTCATTTCAAAAACTCAGTAACAGTCTTTGGTTTCTCAGTCGACGAAAAGATCCTCTTTAGCACCTTTAAATATGAATGACTGATAGCATTATTATTTTTTATTGTTAATTTCTATTGATATTGTGACAATTCTTTTGCCCATGATAATTGTGTGGTGAAAATCTGATCATGATGGCCCTAATTCAGAGTGATTCTCCAATGACAACCAGTATTAGCCTTGTAATTTTATCATACAAAGATCACATACAAAAAGACCAATACACTGTTTTTTCGTGGGTAATAAGCTGGGCCACAAAGCACTGCACAATGTTCTGTTTAAGATAAAGCTATGTTCATTGAAGTGTATTTACAGTATGAACCTGTGTTAGGGGACGGGCTGGCCTCCTGACGGCTCTCTGAAATACTGCTCATGCTTCCTGAGGTGTTTCCTGTCCCCAGCTGCTGCTGCTGCTGGTCCTCCTGCTTCTCCTCCATGTTCCCCATCAGAGCCTTCCTGATGATGTCCTCCAGACCCAGATTACTGGCTGGATCACTAAACGAGTGGTTTCTAGGGTTTACACTGCCTGTTCAGGATAACAAACACACATATTGGACAAATTGAGAATAATTTAAGCAGCATTTAAAATTTGGAAAACTATGAAAAACATTAAATGCAAGTGGCATGTCAGTTACGTTCTTTATGGTGAAATTAATCATACTGATAGTTGTGAAACTCACTTGATGATGTTACTGCTGGGAGATTGAAGATCTCTGTGCCTGGCTGAGCATTTCCTGTTCAGATAAAGAGCAAATGGGAGGTAGAATTAGGTGCTAATTAGGTGGCAACTGTCTGAATAAAAGACGCCAGTGTATCAGTGCAGTGAAGTAAATATCTTGAGTTTGAATGTCAGTAGGTCTCTGATAAAATGGGTTTGCATTGTCACTCACCGACTTCTGCTTTGCGGATGATCTCCTGCTTTTTGGACATAACCATAGGAGACGTGCTCTCCAGTTTGGTGAAGAAAGAGGGCAGGTAACTGCCACTGCCTGGGGAGCGCGAGTCATTCCTGACACAAAAGAAAGGTCAAAGATCACACAGTGAGGAACAGGTTTGGAAATCTGGGTTTCCCAAAATAACATGGGCAGTCCAGTTTGCTTTACAATTTAATTTAATTTGTGATTTTTTTTCCCTAAACAGAAGTCTGAAAAAATAAATGTAATTTAAAAAAGGAATAAATAAAGGCTCATACACATAGTAGTACAGAGAGGCAATGAGTTACTACCTCTGTTCAGGGAGCTCCTGCTCTCGTCTCTGACTCTGCAGCATACTGGCCTCCTGTTTATCCATCCCAGAATAACCCTGAGGAGGAGAGATGGGCTCATAGCTGCCCTCGACCAGCCCTCGACCTCGATCAGGAGACCTGCCTGGCCTGAGAAAGACAGACCATATCTGAATTTCAGCTCTGGAGGTTTCCTCAGCAATTGATATTCAGTGATTTGAATGATGGTGTCAGTTTTTCTGTTTCAAATGTGTCTTTTTGACATGTCAACATCACAAACCAAACTCTTCCAGGCCTCAGCTACAACTAGAGGGCAGGTTAAATTAGACGTCGTTCGCGGGCAGCCAATGAAGACCACAGGCTGGCATTATGCAAATTTGTTACATTATGTACGTTATGTAAGTTTGTAACAGGACGTGAGACTGGAATTGCTGACGACTCGTTTCAGCAGTTCAGAATCGATTCTTGCTTTTAGCAGACAATAACTTTATTTGTTGTGCACTTTGATCTTTAAAACTTTGCAGACAATTTTCATTAACAATCAGCTATATTACACACTGCATGAAAGGTAATATTCAAAAGAGCATAATGGGGTACTTTAAGATTACTTAAAGGGGCTTTAAGAGATGTCAGTTATTCTGAAACTTGTAGCCAATGAATTACACACGCTTTCTTTTTATAATCGCGCCCTACACAGATATATAAAAAAAGAAAAAAAAGAAAAAGAAAATCCAAACTGTACAACCAATCCCAAATGTTTGAACAGCAGTGTATGTGCATGCATTCTGGTGCTGTTTCTGTCCAAATTACTTGCTTAAGGAAAATTTTGGCTTTCATATACAGTGTGTTTTTGTGTCCATAAGTACCTGGCTCTTGGTTTATCAGAAGAGTTCTCGGGAGATACTCTGCTTGGTGGTCTCTGGTGGTGTGTAGTTGGAGCTGGGTTTTCTGGGCTATAGCGGTTAGCGGGTTTAACTCGACCAACAACACCTCCCACACCAGAGCTCTGGAATGTGGAGGATGAAGAGGAAGGCAGTGAACTGGATGATGGGGGAGGATCCTGGCTCTTGGCAAAGTCTTGTGTAATGATATGCTGCGAGAGAGAGAGAGAGTGAGGGCAATGAAGGAGGTGTGACATGTGACATGAGCATCAGGAGCATGAATGTGACTTACTGAAATGTGGTCAGCGAGGGTCATGATGCGGTGTGTTTTAGGAACGGGCCCATAACTGTCTGCTTGTGAGGAGGGAGGCTGCTGGGGTGCAGAAGGTCCTGAATCTCCTGATGTCCTGTACCGGTTAATGTCAAACCTCATTCCTACACAACACAAGATCAGGTCAAAGAATGGACAGAAATGACCCTAGGGGAAACCTCACAAAAATAATTTTCCAAAGAATTTTCCAAATTTATTTTTATTTTTTTATTATTAAGTTCAATTATTAGTAATTGTGATTGTCATTTCTGTAAGAGCACTTATTGTACTGTAACAGCATTTACTGATTGGCCACTGTGTTGACGTGCTCATCGGATAGGTCTGCGATTGGCTTCAATGATCAACGCTTCAAAAATGTTGTAAATATTTATCAATGGCGCTCTTCACTGAGACCAGTCCGCTGATAGACGCCTGCTTTCAAATTCAAACACATCCGTGTGCTTTCAAACGCTCCCATGCGTTGATCATTGTAGCCAATCACAGACATATCCGATGAGTGCGTCAACAGAGTGTGCCGATCAGAGGTGTGTACGGATCTGCTCAACAACGCTCAAAGCCTCACATTTTTAAAACTTCAGTATCGATTGGTACTGAAGTCAGCACTTTTGACAACTCTATAACGGAGTAAAAAAAATTAATGATTTTAAATTAAAAGCAGTGTACAAGAAATGAATGTATGCTACATAATATCAATATTTTTTACACATTACAGTAATATGAATGAGATTTTCTTTGCATTAATGAGAAGTTGGGTGTAAGATAAATAAAGTTACAAAGCCAAAATATCTAAAAAATATAAATATATATTTTTGGTGGTGTAATATAACCCGGGTATGTTTCTAAATGATTTCATGAGATTCACCCCATCTTGATCAAACAGATGCTCATTTTCCTGGCTTGTGGAGACATCAGGGGTTTGAAGTCTCACCTGTGGGTGGCTGAGAGCTCTTTTCTGATGGGAAAGGTCCTTCGTTCTTCTCTTCTCTCAGGGCTGGAGAGTTAGCTGGGCTGATCACCTCAATTCCACCCTGAGCCTCATAACGACTGGATGACACTAAAGGACATGCAGAAATGCTGTTATAGCCTTGTAAATAAATAAAGCTGGTTTGTTTTGAGAGAGGGTGTGCCATATACACCTACTATTTCAACCTACTTCCAAATACCCCCCCCCCCCCCCCCCAAAAAAAAATTAATGTGACTTGAAATTGAAATTGTTATAAATAAATTCTGTTGTTAAAATCTGTTAATATCCATGTGAATATTTAAAGCTGAAGTGTGTATTTTGGCTCCACCAAGCCAATGTGGCATAAAAACTGATTAGATTACACAGAAGTTGGCATGCTTCTAACAGACTTTAAAGCAAGTCACTTTGGAAAGAGAACAAAATTTCATTCTTGTGTTAAGAACGACACTCCCTATAATGGAATTACCCTGTCAAATATGAGGTCAGGGGTTTGTCACTGTTGTCAGTCTCAGGTCCAGCTCGACCACAGGTTGTGTCCTAAGACTATTAGGTCTCATGGCCTCAATGACACTGGTCATCCCATTAGGTGTCCTGTTAATGCCTTCTGTGAGTAAATCCCTATGTTTATGCCTTGTCTTTCAAGTTGTCTAATTTCTTGAATCATTCTTTTGCCTCTGAGCAGGATATAAAGATGTCTGTGCCACAAATCTAGCTTATGGTGAGACTGCGGCGATAGTTTCCTGTTTACTCTGCAGTATGCACATTACTTTTAAACATTCAAAAAAAGAATTTTGTTGTTGAAAGAAATCAACACTTTTATTCAGCAAGGATACATTAAATTGATCAAAAAAGACTGTAAAGGCATGTATAATGTTACAAAACTATGTTCTTTTTAACTTTCTATTAATCAAAGAATCCTGAAAAAGGATCTGAAGGATCATGTGATACTGAAGACTGGAGTAATAATGCTGAAATTTCAGCTTTGCCATCACAGTAATAAATTAGAGACGTCTGTCAAAAACATTTAAAAATCTTTTCGATCCCAAATTTTTGAATATTAGTGTAAATGTCAGTTATGAACTGTATAGTGTTACATGAATACTGGTCATTATTGGACGAAATTAATATCTGATGACACTCACTGCTGCTGGAGGAGTCAGAGCTCTGTGAGCTTCTCTCACGGGAGTCCTTATCTGGGGCAATCTGGCGCGTTATGATGACATCAATGAAGTTTGCAGCAGTTATGGTGGTCTTCCCATGTGTGCGCAGCTCCTCCTCCATGCGTGATTTTGTGGGTGGGGCTTTCTCTTTGCTCCCTGAAGCTCCTCCACCCTCTGCATACACAGGATGGGAAGGTTTCCCACCAGGAAGTGACACATCCCCATATGGTGATTGCATGGAACGGCGCTCCACCTCCTGTGACTCCTGTGCTGCTCGCCGTGATGACATCATGTCATCATCCCGGGAGCTACCGTTATTATGCTTGCTCTCCTTGACTTTCACAACATCCATCTGCGGGGCAGAGGCCGCAGCGTCCACCAGGGCGGCGAGGGCATCAGCTGCATTGCTGTATCGGGAGTTGGCTTGAGCTGCAGCTGCTTGTGAGGGCATTTGCCTGGACAAGCAAAACAGAGTTGGACATTTACTAGGAAAAAAAAAACAAAACAATTTCAAAATCTACAAATCAACAACCACAACATTGACTAAAAATATAATAATAAAAACTAAATAAAAATGATTTATATTTTTATTATATATTTAAAAGCTAATATAAATTAATATACAATTAATAAACTATAAAACTACGTAAGCTTATAATACAGTACGTTATTGCAATCATTTAATTTTTTATAAAGCATATAACAACTGCACATGCTGTACAAATCACCATACAAACACATTAAATACAATAAAACAAAAAAAACAAAATGAACCATCTAAAGTATCGCTTAAAACACACACACAAGCCAGCCCTATTCCCTAAAAGCTAATGAAAAATCAAATATATATATATATTTTTGTTCCACAAGCTTTAAAAGTGTTGATGGTTGTGACTGCTCTGATTTCATGTGGCTATTCCAGAGCCTCAGACCCGCAACAGCAAAAGCTTGACACCTTTTAAGCCTTAAATACAATTGTGGAATAATAAAAAGCAGCTTGTTAGTTGCTCTAAATGATCTAGATGTTTGCCGAAGAGCGATGAGCTCAGAAACAGCCTGGCCGTTGTGTTCTGAACTAACTGCAGGTGTGCCCTAACCCTAACCACATAAAGCCAAATACGACAAGAATCAATTAAAAACAATTACCTCCTGGTTTCAAAAGAAATATAAATTTGTTTCATCAGCATAAAAGTGGTAAAACATGCCACATTCAAATAAACAAACAAACAAATAAATAAATAAATAAATCAAGCCCAGAGGTGGCATATGCAAAAAGAAAAAATAGGCTCAATAACAGAACCCTGTGATAACCCACAAGGAACGGGTGCCGATGATGAAAATGCACCAAGCTTTACTGAAAATTATCTGTTCTCTAGATTAGAAATAAACCCCTTTAAAACAGACCCATGCATCCCAACAAAATGTGATAAGTGTTTTATAAGAATCACATGGTCTACTGTGCTCAAGTCCAGTTAAATCAGGGCTGCAGCTACTTGGAACTCTGATTATGCGAAGGTCATTCACGACTTTTAAAGGTGCAGTGTTTAAATTTTAGCAGCATGTAGCAGTGAGGTTGTGAATTGCCCAGTCCACGACTCACCCCTCCCTTTCGACGCACAGAGAAGCTACGGTGACCAACAAAGGATAAAGATGTCGTTGTCTGAGACAGCAGAGCCAGGCAAGCAATGAAGTTTCTTCTTACTTCTAACAAAGAACGATCTCTGCTTCTAATAAACCGAAGACTACTACTACTACTTTGTGTGTATTCAATGCAGTGATGATGCAAGCTGCCTCTAAAAACAATGAAGAACAACAACAACATAGTGACTAAACGAGCTCTGTAGAGCAGTTTAACCATTTAGGGCTTCTGTAGAAACATGCTGGCGCAAAAAGGCGACTTAATATGTAAGGGGACCAGCGGTGTAATAAAGTAATAAAAACATAACGGTTCATTATGCAAGGTCTTTATACACCACTGAAAACATAGTTATGTATATTATATTGCATTTCTGTCAATAGATCCTCCTAAAATGTACACAATGAACCTTTAAAAAAAAATGCAGATTTCTGTGCTGTAACCCACCCTAAAACCTGATCAAAATTTATCTTAAACCTCATTCTTCCCTAAAAACGACATTAACTGTGCAGAAACCATCTTTTCTAAAATTTTTAATATGTAAGGTAGCTTTGAATTGGGCAGATAGTTCTTGAATTCTACAATAAAAGTTAATATAATACAAAAAGTTAATGTGTGCATACTAAATTTTAGTAATTAATTTATTAGGCTGATGTCATGAATAGTGTATTGCTCACATGAGTGGTGTAATAACGCTCTTAGAGTTGGTGCCCTGGAAGATGCTCGGCCGCTGCTGGAGGACGCCCTCCTGTGTTCGCACAGAGGGTGAGGTGGAGCGCAGGAAACTACGGCTGCCTGGTCGGCCAGGCTGCTCAGGACCTGCAACATAAACAGTGGTAAGTCCTGGAAACAGTCAGAATAGCTCAGTTTGTTATTGATGGAAAAAAATGGATCATTATTGGTGCAATAATTTCCTTCTGTGCGTCAATTAGTTTTACCTCCACGCATATATTCTACAGCAGCACGTTCCCGTTCTCTCTGATCTCTCTCTCTTTCTCGATCTCTCTCTCTTTCCCTCTCTCTCTCGCGTTCCTTCTCTCTCTGATTCTCTCTCTCCCTCTCTCTCTCCACAATGGCTGCAGTGGCACTATGATGGGCAGGATGTCCTGTAGGGAGTGAAGAACAGGCAACACACAAAAACAAACATTGGGGTTACAATAAAAAGGGCCCTTTACATTTGCTGTAGTTGGATGGGGCCAGCTGGGTTACTGTTAGGAATAGCAGAAAGATTTCAATGATGCAAAATGATTGTGAGGATAAATAAATGTATATGAATAACGTTGGCATTATCTATTCCAGTGGTTCCCAAACTTTTTAGAGTGAACTGAAGTACCCCTTGAGGCATTTAACATCCTTCTGCATACGCCCTCTCTTCCACTTACATGCAGTCACACCTTTTCCATTAAAGGGTTAGTCCACTTTTAAACAAACTTTTCCTGATAATTTACTCACCCTCATGTCATCCAAGATGTCCATGTCTTTCTTTTTTCAGTCGAAAAGAAATTAAAGTTTTTGATGAAAACATTCCAGGATTTTTCTCCTTATAGTAGACTTCAATGGGCACCAAACAGTTGAAGGTCAAAATTAGTTTCACTGCAGCTTCAAATTGTTCTACATGATCCCAGATAAGAAATAAGGGTCTTATCTAGAGAAACATTTTCTGAAAAAAATTGAAAATTATATAAGTTTTAACCTGCCCTCCACAGGTCAAAGTTTAAACTAATTTTTATATGCAATATGCTAGTTCAATAGTATATAACAATTAGTTCAGACTTTGACCTGAGGAGGGCAGTAATACGCTTAGCAGTGTCTACACTGCCGGAATTCTAATAGAGGAGAAGAAGAAGAGAGCTAGTTCAAGATGAGCATTTAAGGTTAAAACTTATATAATTTTAAATTTTTTTCAGAAAATGAGCGATGGTTTCTCTAGATAAGACCCTTATTTCTCATCTGGGATCGTGTAGAACAATTTGAAGCTGCAGTGAAACTAATTTTGACCTTCAACCGTCTGGAGTCCATTGAAGTCTACTATAAGGAGAAAAATCCTGGAATGTTTTCATCAAAAACTTAAATGTTTTTCGACTGAAGAAAGAAAGACATGGACATCTTGGATGACATGGGGGTGAGTAAATTATCAGGAAAAGTTTATTTAAAAGTGGACTAATCCTTTAAGGGACAATATTTGCCCCCTTAAAGTGATTTTCAGGTGCATTTTTTCTAACACTATTAAATGTGTTGTTTGTCAAATTATGAAATTCTTAATTTAATTATTAATATAATAAATAAAGCAATAAAGTATCAATCAAAACAATTTCAATAAAAATTAAATCAGTATCAACAAAAGCCATTTTGTACTGCATCTAGATGTACTTACACAGTTAATCCTGTTCAGAAGAGGCCTGAACAATTACAGTGGCATAAATAATGTTATGAGATAATGTTTTAAATAAAAAAAAAAAAACATTTTCAATTGAGAAAAACGAAGTGATACTTTTAAATATTAAACTAAAACCACCAGTAGGTGGCGGCAAGATACTGTCTTAATGAGTGATTCATTCATTCATTCATTCATGAAGCAAGTGGCTGTATTTATGAATAGGTCACTGAATAATTGACTCTCCCAATTTGTTCAAAGTCATAGCTTTGTTCACTAATGAAACACCGCTGTGTGTTGGAGACACAACAATTCTGCAATGGCTTTCATTAGAACTATTTTGTTGAAAAATACTGACAACACTGTATTTACAATGTATGTCTCTTAATATTATCTCTTTGTTTGTAACTGTTGTTATATTCCGGAAAAAAAATAATATAATATAAATAGTATAATATATGATCAACATTAAAAACAAGAAGAACTCACACAGGGAACTGAAGAGAGTTTGCTTAATTCGATCTCTACACATAGTCTGTGTCTATATTTCTTCTTTATGCTAGTAAGTGCTAAATCCCCACTTTTATAAAAGGTACATCGTCAAGATTGGCAATAAAGTAGAGCTAAGACAGCATTTTCTGCATGTAACATATCATATACACTCTGAATACACTCTGACGCACATATGCAGTCAGTATTGACCGCAAAAGATGAATTTAAATGGATGTCATATATTTTACTTTTTATGCCACTACCATTTTCCTGTTTTTACACTAGATGCAGCATTTTTCCTGTTAGAAATACATGCTCAGTTTTAATGTTATTTTAAGGTGGGGTAATATTGAATGAATGGCAAAACTCAGCATTTTGTTCACGTATCCCCTCTGTCACCTCCCGTACCCCAGTTTGGGAACCACTGATCTATTTAATACACTTCTTTGACCCATTAAATACACATTAGCAAGTATTTTATTCCTTTTCCACTGAAATAGTGCTGGTTCCTGTGGGTGGGGGGAATGGCAACAAGAGAAACAATGACATAACTAACAATATACAGTAACTACAAAACCTGCTCACAAATAAACATGCTTCATCATTGTCTTTGTTTAAAAGTCTTAGAAGAATAAAGCTGCCATTTTCTGTGTTGGAAGTGCCAGCAAAAGTGGGACGGGTACTAGCACCTTGACTGTAAAAAAAAAAAAAAAAGGGGGGTATTCGTGAAGAGAGGGAAAAAACAAAACAAAATCAAAAAACAAAAAAAAACAACAACTCAAGCTTGATTTATTTTTTAAAAGAAAAACAGGTATTTGTATGTACTGTATGCACTCCTGTACAAGATTCGAACTGTATGTAAAGACAGTACACAGAATGATGCTAAAAGATCAGCACAGTTAACAGTGTTGTAGCACAACACAGACAGACAGGAGCCATGAAACAGTTCTGAAAGCATATTGACACAGAGAGCAATTGTCTAGCAATTACTTTTTGTTATTAGGTTCGCTGTGTAAATAGACGTTTAGAATCTTAACAATCTAAACTTTAGATTGTTAAGGTCTACTCACCTCAAGACCACCTGCATTCCCAAGACAAGATTTAAACATGACACTACTGAGCCGAGGCCGACATTTGCCTACACTGCATGCACAGGTGGATCTCAGGGGAGGTAGACGTAGGCAAGTACTTGCAACAATTGGAAGCTTGGGACTTTCGTTGCCTTATTAATTCCAAATAATATCCTACATATTTCTTCATGCATCTTAAGATACAATCTATTCTAGAACATTTCATGCAGACAGACAATGATACCAGCAGTTCTCTTCGTTCTTTGTTAAATAATGTTAAATAAGCTCAACCTAACCAAAACCACTGGAAGGCAAGCCTGCAACCATTAGCCAAAAAAGTGTAATAGCTAATGCTAACGCTCCGGCTCTGGCGGTAAGCAGGGAAGGAGTTTTGAACGTCGGGCACTGATGTCACTTCCATTACACAATAGGATGAGAGGTGCCGCACGTGATTAAGATAGCCGTTACGCTTTTTCCAATGGTAAGAGATACAGACCTTCTCATCTCCCTATAATATACAATCTCTGACCTAACCCCTCAAAATGGTACAGAATGTGTTAGCACCTACAGAATTCAGCAGGAAGCCTGCTAAATTCATTACACTGATCTGATACCAAGCTCCAACCCAAGCGGGTATGTGTCCAAAACTTTGACAAGTGCCTCAGACATGGGTCAGATGTGATATTAGTAGTCTCTGATCCTGTGCGATTCTGAATAAATGTGCTCATACTGAATGGACCTGAGAAGACCTAAATGCTTTTAAAGTATGCCAGCTTCTCATTATTCAAAAGAAATGTCCTTTTCATTTGACATGCAACAAAGCTGAGCAAGTTTTTTTTTTTTTTTTTTTTTTTACTTAGAATTGATCACCTAAGTGAAAAAACTGTACTGTTGCCAGACATCGATTACAAAAAATCATCTAAATGCAGCTGATGCCAGCAACAAAAATTAAATAAACTGTATATTTTCAATTTTTGAGAATCCATTAAAAACATTCTCCCACATTTTTGACAAAGTATAGGCTACATTATCTGGCAACATGATATAAAAACATAAAAACTTAGCTAATGTAAACATTGAAAGATGAATTTCAGGAAGATGGGCAAACCTTTAAATCTACACCTGCCATGGCGTTTCTTACTTGTCATCTCTGTCATTTTGGTCTGTTTTACCCAGCTGAAAAAGTAAACACACACCTGGGGGATACAGGGCTGTAGGCTGTACAGGCTGCACTACTTTTAACATTTAGGTCCAGATGGGTAAAAAAAAAAAAAAATTGGAATTGGAATTGGGTCAGCTGGACTCAGGACTAATTTTATCGAGTCTGTCTGGTGCTGAGTTTTTTTTTTTTTTTTTTAATTATGATTCGAGATCAGGTACAGATTTTAGAACGTTTTTTGTATTATTACATAGTCATCACAATAAATTCAGACTAACTCACAAATCAGGTGAAATGTACTTCCTTCTACCATGACACTGTAGATTTAGTAGTAGCGCACTGCCACCATAGCAATGTAGAAAATGGCTTTAAGTTAGTTGTAATTGGAAGAAAGCTCTTGATTAAAACAGCAAAACTGATCTCAGAGCAGCAGCGAAGGGCGAGTTTCTAAAGCACCACCACCACCAGGACTGGAAGGGGAAGTTCAGGTGTTGGATAGGAGAGGAGGGGTGGGATCCTCACCTGGAGATATGGAGGCAGGGTTGAATGCCCTAGGAGGGAAAGGGGTCTGAGGTCCAGGGATGTAGGAGATGCGGTCCAGGGAGGGGGAAACTGTCCCCCCAGGGTGAGGTAACAGGATGGTAGGTGGCATCTGGGCTAGATCAATTATTCCTTTTACAGACAGAAGCAAAGGGCCAGAGGGTGAGCATCCACAACTAATCAGCTTCAACTTTACTTAAAAAGCCAACACCCTCTAATGATCTTCTAGGGACATCTAATGACTAACACACTAGAAGAATTTAAAAATTTGAATGAGCTCAATAATAATGTATCAAAGGATTTCAATGACATAAAAATAACAGGATAGGTCAGGGCTGAAAGCTGTTTTCCACAAGCTTTTTAATCTAAGCAAATCAAAATCAGAACTAGCAACATGAAGCAATGTATTTTGGAAATTTAGACAGCCGTACATGCTAAGGGTCTGAGGGTTAAACTCCTTCAGCTTGAATCCGCTCTATTATTATGAAACTTCCCATCATTATAAGCAAAATAATGTCACCTCAGACCCAGGTCAACTTCTAACATGTAACCTTGTTCCTGGAGATGTTACAATAGGATGCAGAGTGAACATATGTAACTAGAAAAAAAGTGGGCCTCTTAATAGGAGGGTCTAGAGGACATCTAAGGAACAGCCCCAGCCCTGGATTTTACAATCGAATTGAACTCAATGAATTGACAGCGTACAAATAGAATTTGTTTAAGGGTCATTTGCTTCTGATGGTCTGGAAAAGGTTGCCACTAGTTCACACAAACACAAAATCTACAGACTACATTCTTCCTTTGATCCCGTCATTCACTGTCACAAACACACAAACGCTCTTAGACAATCATGCCCCTTACCTCTAGCTGGTGGGTATGGGATGGCAATGGACGGTTCACGTGGCGACAGTCCCCTCGCAACATCAGGGCGCGGTATGACCTGCATCTGCTGCGAGGTGATGTAATCGTTCAGAATGGTTTGCCGAGTGTTCTCCATGGTGTACAGCTGGTAAGTGTTGGGGTAACCGGTCGGTGACGGTTGCCGTGGGAACATGTACGCTGCTGAGATATACAGAGGAAAACAAGGACGAGAGGTGAAAAGACAGCTGTTCTTGTCTTGACGTCAATGGTGCAGATTTGCCACAGTAGAGTCGAGCAGGAAATGCTATTACCTAATGCATGAGAGCAGGTTGAAAAACCAAAACATGATGTTTACCAATGAGATAGGAGTAGTGCTTTTAAGAGAGAGCCATTACTTAGAACAATCAATTAATTTTG
Source organism: Megalobrama amblycephala (assembly GCF_018812025.1). Lineage (NCBI taxonomy): Eukaryota > Metazoa > Chordata > Actinopteri > Cypriniformes > Xenocyprididae > Megalobrama > Megalobrama amblycephala. The sequence continues at coordinate 21,903,955 of NC_063047.1, forward strand.
TGTGTGACGCATGAACTGTTTTTCCTGCAGACCTGTTTGTAAGTAGCATGGTTTCAGAACAGAACTAATTCATAATTCATTAATTTTCCAGACCTAGGCAAAGCGTAGCCACATTCTGAGTCTGATTAAGTAATGCATTTCAGAATGGGGTTACATCTTAGTCCAGGGATCAGATTTACAAAACAACTATGGTTGTACAATGTTTTGTATTATGTAAAATACATTTTAAAAGTGGCATGACATTAAAATGTTTGACATTCTGAATGAAATGTATATGATCTTAATGTGAACGATACATCTTTGAATGTTTAATTTTTTTTGGCCTTGCAATTTTTAATCAAAATATCATAACTGGATTATCCGATGAAGACAAAAGACTTCTCTCTGGTGACCTATGCCGGACTTCTCGAATCTAATTTGTTTTCATGACTCTGGTCCCTGGAAAGATCCCATTATGCCTTAAATTACCTGGGTCCAGGACTCTGTGGTGAAAGGCGATGCTGTGGTCCAGGTGTGGTGGCAGGTGAGTCCGGTACACCTCTCCAGGTACCACAGGTCTGTGGTGGGGGTCAAAGGGGCTGTGAGAGCCAAGAGGGTCAGCCCCAGACACAGGTGACTTAGCAGGAATACTGTCCCTCTGGGTTGGGGTCAGTGCGCTCTTTCTCTCGTGAGAAGCTGGTTTACCTGTTGTCATACTTCCTATTTGAGAAAAAAAGATCAGTATGATGACCTGTGAAACTGACTGCTAGATGCAAGTTATAGAAGCAATAAAACATTTTGGGGGAAATAAAAAGGAGACAAAATGAGAGATGAGGCATTCATACCCTCTTGCCCTCGCAGTAGGGGTGATCCTCTGGATATGGAGGTGCTGGTGTACGTAGGGGTTCTGCGTGCATTGCTGTCGTCATACATGCCTGGACTGAGCTGAGCTTTTCCCGCCTCTGTGTGTGTGGAGCGCAGGACAGATGTAGAGTTTACAACAGAAGTGTGCCGTACGCGCTCGGACGCCTTTACATCTTCGTACTTGGCCCTCTCTCGCTCGGCCGCCTCAATGGCAGAGTGTGAGATCTTCACTGGACTTGTGATCAGAGATTTAACATTGTGCTTGATGGCTGACGGGTTCACAGTACTGCTCTCGTACTTCAGAGGAATACCCTGCGTTAATGGGGGCAAAAAGCGATGCATGGTGAGAAAATTAGAGGGAGATGAAGAGAAATTGTTCTTAGAAGACATTCAAAGCCATCTTCCTTTTGACTGATCTGAATGTGATTTGAATGTGACTTGAATGTTCTTCATAAATATATTTCAGTGCGTGAAACAATAACAACTTCAAATCTTGTACCTGAGTAATGGATCCTTCCAGAACAGGAGTTTTGCGACTATCTTGGGTCTCCTTGCGTGGGATCTCATGAATTGAACGGCCCATCTCCTTTATGGTGTTCACTCCCTCGTATGGTTTACCTTTCGTGATGCCTCCCTCGAAAGAGCGTATGGGTGGGCTTTCCCTCTTGATCTGTTTACCGTATTTGGAGGCCTCATCATATACTTCAGCAGAGGCTCTTGGAGTTCCTGAAACACAGGGAGAGAAGATGTAGAAATTTCCTTAAATCTTGTAAAAAAAAAAATAAAATAAAAATAATAATAAAAAAAAGAATTATTAATACTAATGAAAAGTTTTCTAATGTATGTGGTTCTTTTAGCTTTCCGAAATATTTGGCATTTAAAACAAAAGCCTAAGTAGGACCTGCATTACTGTTTGAAATGATTTACAATCCTTCATATTAAAACAACTAGTCTTTAACTTTAATGACATTTTCAAGATTGAAGGAAGTGTGGTGGGTCCGCATTACCTTGCATGATGGATCCTGCGAGTATGGATCGATCCTTTGACTCGTGTGGACTTTCTCTAGGCAATGCTCTGCTGATCAATCCTGGCAGAGAAAAACGTCTTTAAAAACCTTCTCCACTGGCAAGCATACTCACTTCTTCAACGCTTTTGTGCTTCACCCTTCTCAGAGAAAGTGCATTAAAAACCACAACTAACCTTCATAAGGTGCCGTCTCACGTGCTGGGTGTCCACGGGACCCCTCCATGATGTCATATGTGCGCTTGAGATCATGCCCCATCCGTGGGCTTCTAGTGCCCTCTCTAGGGTTCTTAATAGCTGTGGAAACAAAGAGAGATGGATATTTAATTATTATAAAATGAACTAAAAATATCAATTGGCCATTTCAAAAAGAGTCCTGAAAAGCTCTGGCTGTGGCACACCATAAAATAGAAACTCTTGTTGTACAGCTAGCAAACATGTCATTTAGCCCTTGAAATTAACTGACTCCACTTGTGCTGCGGTATGACTAAGGGCCAGGCATAATAACATAAAAATGATCACTTTATAACTATAATTTTAGCTTTTTGACAATATTCAAAATAACAGAAAACACAAAAGAATATAAAAATCATTTGTCATCTCAAATATAACGTGAATATTAAATATCACCCAGTCCTACTGGGAAGCAGATTTGGCTCTGACCGTCAAAAGAGAGGATGTGTCCTTTTTGGCCTTCGTAGATGACGTGAGCTTTAGAATAAGCTTCGGCTCGGCTCTTCTCTGGGCCGCTCAGGTCCTCCGTGGCCAGTTTAGCAATAGTGCCTTTCAAGAGATCCGCTGCTACATTGGACTGAGTCAGGGCAGGGGTGCCCTATAAAGAGCAACAGTGAGAAATACTACACAACTATAAATGAAAATTAAACAAATACTCCACTGAGGCCTATAATAAAAGGTACCTGTGTAATTGAGCCACCTCTAAAGGTCACGCCCTCTGGGCCTTTTCCAGGTGGCCCTCTCATGTCCTGAATCTGTATGGGTCCTCCTGAAAGCAGAAGAGAGAAAGAAAAACACTGGTTAGTGTTTGAGTCTGTAGTCAAATGTTCTGGAGCTGCTTCTCTTTCACATTCATGACAGGGGTGGGGGAAAAACACTCTCAAATGGTAAGATTATTTACTTTTGAGGATTAACTCTCGATTTTAGTCATTTTATTGTAGATTTTAAGTCAACTCACCTCTGACCACTCCCTCATACTGAGCTCTGGATAAGAGACCCTCTGCCTGAGCGCTCTGACCACGTGGAGAACACTCCTCCTGCTTAATATATGACACTAAACACACACACAAACACAATCAGGTGTTTAGAGTACATATTTCATAGGCCACATGAGGTTTTCATAACGAAACTCGACCACAGAAAGTACGATTTGAAAGACTAGTTAAGCTGAGCTTGACTGCAGTATAAAAGTGTATTTTTACTCTCTGAATCTCTCATTTGCCTCTCACCAGGTTTGGCAGGGTCCTGCTGTCTTGGCAAGCCGAGTGAGATTGATCCTCCTGTGGTCTTGACTACCTCCGGTACGTACACTGCGTGCGTTTGAGATGGAAGGTATGTTCCTGGCGTTCCCTGAAGGGCATGGGCGGAAGAAGACACAAGTCAGAATGGAATACCAAGAAAACTACTGATCCTCTGCCTTGATCCCATTATATGTCGGAAGCTTTTAAACTCAGCAGAAGCACCACAAGTCTTAAATAACAACCAACAGCCTGTATGAGCTGAATAAACAAATAAGGAAGCACTATCATATATTTGTTACAGAGAGAAAAACAACGAAAACTCTTACCTGTGAAATGGAGCCCCCCTGAATGAAGGAGGGCTTGTCTGTTGGTTTGGAGGTGGGAATGAGGGGCGGAGGAGACGGAATGTTGGCCGGTCTGTGGCGAGAGAACGTCATGCGGACATCTGAAAGATTCTGAACTGCCTGGTTTGGTGCCGGCTGAAGAACTGTGGGAATAAAAGGGTAATAGAATGGGATGAAAAGAGGCGGGCAAAAGATAATCGCTCTTTATCTTCACATAGTTGACAAAAACCGTTCACTCTAAAGCCAGAAGTTTACTTCAGTTTTTACATGTGCGCTACAATGTGTGTACAGTGTATGTGATCAATTTAATCACTATCACAGTATGCACATACTGTAACTGCATATTTTTCATAACCACGCATACTCTGTAGGCTCAGTTTGTACAAGCACCTTTTATTTTCTTCACTAAATTAGTTTTTCCACAAGATGTCAAAACTGCCCTGGCCCATTGATTCACAGTCGAAAAAGAAATAGACGAGACAACAACAAACTACTGGAGATCCCAATAAAGACACAACAGCACTGAGTGAATCATTTGCGCGAGTCGGCGCAGACCACAGAGCGTATTCGGAATTCAGAATTCAGTATTTTAGAGCGATATGGAGATCAAATATCATAAATGGTTAGACATCCTCTGCGTTATAAACAGCAATGGTGAGTCAAAAAGATAAGCTATGCATGCACTAACATAAATTACATGCTTTTCAAATTACATTATCAGCTTTACTCAAAATTATGACAAAATTATGTTTTGCTGTAGTAACATTAAAGGGGGGGTATAATCTTATTTAATGTATTCTGACTTATTTACACTGTTATAGAGTTGGTTTCTCTGCTAAACATGGCCAAAGTTTCAAAACATGAGTTGGACGTATGACTGAGTATTTCTGTTCCAAATGTTCTCTTCCAAATCGTCACAGGATTCTGATTTTTTCCCCCCAAGTATTGGCATGAGTGACGTACAATAAATGGAGGCGGAATTCCTTGTACGGGCACTTCTCCCGGAAGGGCGTGCGTGCACACGTTGCTTCCCAAAGAACCCAGGGTTCGGTGGAGCTGAGAGAGTAGTGCTCTCGCATTACATTGATGCGCTCTCGTTATTTGTTATTAAAATTACCATAGGGACTGATAGTTGCAATCACTTTTTTATTGGTTAAAATGAATGGAGAATATCTCGTGTTTTTCCGTGGCTGCTCGAGCCCTCAGGATCGGCGCTTATGGTTTTATAAACAAGGCCCAGTTCTACACTGGATTTACAGATCGTTTGAAACTGAAAGATGGAGCGGTCACAGCGGTAATGATCCCAGTCATAAGTCAGAACCACAGGTGGTGAGTAAAACTGTTGGCAATAGGCGCCTAAGTGCATATAAGGTAAACAATATGAACATACTCGTGACTCTAGCTCCACTTACAGGGCACGCCTCCAGGCGCTCGGCTGTTTTCGGAAATACTCGGTACAGCGTATGTATCTTTTATAAATATGATTAAACTAAAGACTTTTCGGCAATATGAAGGATGCTATACTACTCTATAGGTACTCAAGATTAACATGAGATTGGCAGAAACTGTGTGTGATACCCTCCCTTTAAATCTAAAGGGGAATTAATATGAATTTTTAATATAACTATGGCTGTAACAAGCATTCGAATGTGGCTTTTTCAAGCTGTGATGTAAACTAAATGTCCCGCTCGATATGTCCCGCCCTGACTTCCTGTTTCAGTGGAAATTACATAAAAACATTGAATAATACTGTTTCAAAGCACTTCCATAGGACTTTAGGGCTTATTATACTAATAAATAGTTCCGTTCCTGGCTTTTGATTGGTTAAAACAGTGTTAAAGTCAAGGTAAAGTCACAGTAACAGCTATGACATCAAACACCTGTTCATCGTATCACTGCAGAGCTCTCAAAGCATATTGTTATTTCTGTTGCATAGCAACATTCTGTTAGGTCAGTGATCTAGAAGGAAGCCACTTAATAAATTTGCTTAATAGATATATATTACATAATACATAGTATAAAATCAATAAGTCACTTAAGGTTGTGCTGTGTTTGAACTGCACTGAGCGTCGTGCCTAACAATGGACCTTTAGTCGTGACTATTGACAATACAGCACGGCCTCTCTTACTTTATTGCTTAAATGTAGACTCAAGATCAAAATTTCTGACCTACTACACATAAAGCACCAAACATCTGCAGGACCAGCACAAGACCTTTCACAAAACTGACCAGCTTAATATATAAATCTAAAAAAATAACACTCAAAAATTTGCCATAAGTGCAAAAAAAGAGCTGCTTAAAAGAAAGCTGACCCAAATGCAGAGAGCCTCGAACTAAACCCTGAATAAAGCCTGACAAAGAAACAGCCCAGAGTCTAATCTGAAGCTCTTAGCACAGGAGGAATGAAGTCTCCCTTTACCGCTGCTCATTCGTGACTCACAGCGCTACTAAAAGCACTTCTTTCCTTTTCACTTCCCAGACAGCCCAGCCTCTCACTCATCTCTTTTGAAATATTGAGTCGTGAACCCTCCCGTCTCCTGCGGTGTAAAAAGCATGAGTCTTTTAACCAGAGCTGAAATGGTCTTTGCGGTTCTTTAGTGCAGGGTGTGATGTTCTCATGCTGTAATAGCTTATCTGTTGCAATTGTATGTTTCAGGATGATTCTTATGCACAAATAAGAACACTTCAGATCTAACATTACAGAAGCCTAGATCTTTACATGGTTCATCCTCTCGTTCAGAGCTAGTGTTTTAATCCTTGTATCAGGCTGGCCATGTGATTAACTGGGGAATGCAGAAGAAAAGTGAAAGATAGATCAAAAGTGACAGACTCTTACATTGTCCAAAAATATTGTTTTAAGTAAATACTGTTCTTTTGAACTTGCAAATAAATATTTCACACAAAAATATTAAGCAGCACAACTGTTTTCAATACTGATAATAACAAGAACTGCTGATCACCAAATCAGTCAAATCATCATCATTAGAATGATTTCAGAAGGGTCACATGACACTGAATACATTTTAAAAATGTATTGAAATAGAATACGGTGATTTTAAATTGTAATGATATTTCACACAATTTTACTGTAATTTTGATCAAATAAAAATGAAGCCTTGGTGAGCATAATGAGAGTTATTTCATATTTTTTAATTCTTTCATTTACATTTATTTGTTAAATAAAATAATACTTTTAAATAATATATTTTTAAGTTGTTTGCTATTCTTAGAGACTAAAGTAAGTACCAGTATATGTGATATCCAGTTGCATCAACAGTAGTGTTCATGTTATTGATGTAGCATGCATGTAGGACACAGAGAGAAAGTTTTGTTTACCAGGTCAATAATGCAAACATCAATCATTCCACTCAATCTAGGTCCTCATAGGAGAGGTCACTGAAGCCTGAAGTCTCGTGCCAAAGTTCATCATGAAACCTTATCATTGTTTCCACACATCATCACCATATAAACCTGCATGAACAACAGTCCTACTAGAACATTTTGTTTACTTGACGTACACTGTATTTTTTTCTCTCCCCAATAGAAATGTCCAGTGTGTTCTATAAGTGTTTGTCTCCATGAGAACGGTTTCCAGGTTGTAAGGGTAGGGCTGATAAGGGAATCAGTCACATGGGCTGAGCCTCGTGAGAGCTTCAAGGTTTACTTCAGGAAGAAACTCGCTGACCTGACTAATAAAAGCCATGTATCTTACAAACAAATGTGAGTTCCTCTAAGGAAAAGCAGAGTCTGGTTCTTTATCAGTCTGCTAGCGACACACTGTCAGGTTACAGGCTCCAGACAAGGGTGCTAATGACTGAAAATCCAACTTGTGTACCTGTCTATATGCAGGTCTAAAACACTGAAGCAAAAATACTTCACATAGCATGAACATGTATGACTTAATGAAAGTGACAGATACTTTTAACTGCAAAGTCAAAATCTTTAGGTCCAAACTAGACAGATTCGAAAGGGCTCTCAACAATTAGCCCAAAGGCCATCAATGAAGTCCACATCTCTATTAGCTTTGTTTGACTCATACATAGTAAACTGTAAACTGATAAAACACAGTAAACTGATGAAAATGTGACAGTAAAGATTTATAATTGTTAAAAAAGATTTCTATTTCAAATAAATGCTGCTCGTTTAAACTTTCTATTCATCAAAGAATCTTGGAAAAAATGTAATGGATGCTAAAAATTCGGCTTTGCCATCACATGAATAAATTTCATTTTAAAATATATTGAAATACAACACAGTAATTTGAAAATTGTAATAATATTTCACAATATTACAATTTTTATTTACTGTATTTTCGATCAGCCTTGGTGAGCATAAGAGACAAAGACTGAGATCGTATATGAAGTTTTCTTAAAGGTGCCCTCGAATGAAAAATTGAATTTATCTTGGCATAGTCAAATAACAAGAGTTCAGTACATGGAAATGACATACAGTGAGTCTCAAACTCCATTGTTTCCTCCTCCTTATATAAATCTCATTTGTTTAAACGACCTCCGAAGAACAGGCGAATCTCAACATAACACCGACTGTTACGTAACAGTCGGGGTGTACGCCCCAATATTTGCATATGCCAGCCATGTTCCCAACACTATGAAAGGAAAGGCATTAGACAAGGGCAGCCAGTAACGTCTGGATCTGCACAGGTGAATCAACAGACTAGGTAACCAAGCAAGAACAATAGCGAAAAATGGCAGATGGAGCAATAATAACTGACATGATTCATGATATCATGATATTTTTAGTGATATTTGTAAATTGTTTTTCTAAATGTTTCGTTAGCATGTTGCTAATGTACTGTTAAATGTGGTTAAAGTTACCATCGTTTCTTACTGTATTCACGGAGACAAGAGCCGTCGCTATTTTCATTTTTAAACGTGCAGTCTGTATAATTCATAAACACAACTTCATTCTTTATAAATATCTCCAACAGTGTAGCATTAGCCGTTAGCCACGGATCACAGCCTCAAATTCATTCAGAATCAAATGTAAACAATATAACAGTATACAATACTCACATAATCCGACGCATGTATGCCGCATGCATGACGAACACTTTGTAAAGATCCATTTGAGAGTTATATTAGCTGTGTAAACTTTGTTTATGCTGTTAAAGGCAAGCGCAAGCTCCGTGGGCGTGGAGCACGAGAATTAAAGGGCCAGCAGCCCTGAATCGGCTCATTTATAATGATGCCCCAAAATAGGCAGTTAAAATCTATTTTGAGCTGAAACTTCACAGACACATTCAGGGGACACCTTAGACTTATGTTACATCTTTTTAAAAAAAGTTCTAGGGCACCTTTAATAAGGCATTAAGGCGATTTATATCGCTCATGGTGCTTACATCAATGAGGTCAGACTATCGTTCTTACACTCCAATTATACTCTCAATATCTGCCTGAACAAAAACAAGATGCAGGTTTCTAAAAAATTGTGCATGGATACAGGGTGAAAGGACCGCTTACCTGGAGGTACACTATACCGGGTGGCGTTACTGCCGTCGGGCTGGGGTGAGGCTTTGCTAGGCTCCCGAGGAGAGAGTCTGTATGGAGAGCCTGGTCTGCCCACTCCACCATGAGATTCCTGCTCCATCAGCTTCAGATCATATGGCATGTAAGCGAATGTCTTACCTGGGGACAGGACATAGACGAAAGGCTATCAGATACTCACAGACATCAAGCAGACAGGCGAAAACAGAATGACAAGTGCACATTCTAATAGCAGTACTCTCTATTAGTGATCATGAAAACATCTTATTCAAACCATACTCAAAGTCCACCATACATTAATCAAAGGTAAAGATATAGAAAGGCTAATTCAGTGCTATCACTGTAAATGCTCTGGCAAGTGAAATGTCAATGCAGGTTTTTAGAGCTACAGTCTGCCATTCTGTGAGAAAGAGGTCAAGGAAAACTTGGTGTTTCTAATGGATATCTCTACAAGAGAGTGACCTAATGTTCCTTTTGGTTGGCTGCTTCTGTCTGGCTCTATCAAAAACAGCACTGTGTTTCTTAGCTGAGAAGAGCAAAGCCCACTGTCTCTCTCCCGCGCATTCGACACCCTTCAAAAATCTGTTTTGGAGACCCATTATAAAACAGTTGAAGAGGAGGAGGAAAAACAGAAAAAAAAAAACATCTGTCTTTGCCGTTACTGTCTTTGCTCAAACTTCTTGGCATGTAAAATCCGAGCGAGAGTGCATGGGAGGATAGAACAGAGGCACTACAGGCACATCACAATCTTTTTGTTATGCAGCGGTCCATCTGCTTGTCTTTCTGTCTGTTTGTCTCAGGGGTGTTTCTGTAACCTCAATTTTATATTGTTCATTGCTCTCTTCCCCTCAGAGACAGCTTTTTTGGTCAAGAGTTTTCCTAAACAAAAAGTGACAAATGTTCTTGGATGGGATTAGTTCTATATTTGGGAGGATGGGCAATGTCAAAATTACCAAAGCTCCTCTGAGATTTTAATTCCAAACTGGCCATGCCAGTAAGTTTTCTGAACATTAATATTATACTGTCTTTTACCTTCTATAAAACAAAGAAATAATCAGAGGTAAAAGCAATCATTAGCAAATTCACGTTTGTTAGAGTTGCAAGAAATGGAGGGGATTTTAATGGATTTTATACCTTACTGTGAAAAATTAATTCATGCACTTTTTATTTTTAAAAACTGTTTTGACCGTGTAACTAACCAAAATGTCACAAATGGATTTTCCAATAAAAATGACAGACGTTACTCTAGTGCTGTATGCTAGACTTCACCAACGATTTTGTTTGCTTAAACCCTGCCCACACTCACAATAATACAATTTTGTGCTTTTGTAGGCTATTCATACGTTAATGTGAGTATTTTTGGAAGACACGCTGTGAGAACTAAGCCTTGAATTTACCTCAGAGTAATGTGATGTGATGCATGGCTTGATCCAGCAGAGGATATCATTTCTGACAAATCATTCATTTTTTTCATACTTACATTAGTTATGTTATTTTTACATAAACGTGTACACATTTTCTAGTTGGGCTTTTCCCAAACTATATTGCCAGACTAAAAAGTGTGAAATCATGTTGATATATGAAATATATAAGCAACCTTTCACCGCATCTAAACGTTGTATGACACAATGTTTTTATGCTCTGTAATATAAAAAAAATCAACACAATATACAAGTAATAGTGTTAACACGTTTAACATGATGAATGTTACAGTCTAAGAATATTTAGACCAGTGTTTACTGTGAAATACTGTGTTTGCGAATATCTGCTCAAACTTGGATGTTTATGAATGTGCAAAACAATAAAAATATAAAATGTTTTGTGCATCACTAACTATAAAAAGAATGTTTTTGTTATGACTGGGCAATATTACACTACTAGTGATTGATTGCTAATGTAATAACTTTTTTTTTTTTTTTTTTTAGTGACCAAGATTCTCTACAAATTGTTTTTTCTTGAGAGCGCTACACCATGCTGTTAGTGTTGTAGTACTCAACACTAGTCTCAAGACCATTTTTTGAAGGTCTTGGTCTTGTTTCTGCCTTGACCACATTTGTATTTTTGTACACATTTGTACACATTGCACAACTTGTTTCGGTCTCAGGCTAAGCCGACTCAGAATTTGATTTCAATCAAGACTACAACTGAAGGGATACAGTATCAATAAATTGCAGGTGCATTGTCTGATTTATTTGTTAACATCATTAATGTGATTGGATGTAAAACTTTCTGCTTCAAATGCAATCAATAATTTACTTTACTTGATTTATTTTGTTAATGTTGTTCCGGTCAGTAATTAATGGGGGATTGTCAAAAATGTCACCAAAATGAATACAAATGCCTGCAAAATTCAAGATATGATCGCAAAAAAGTACTTGTATCACATTTTTTTTATTATAACATAATTAAAGCAATATAACGAGCAAGAGAGCTGTTTTCACAAATATGAGCACGATTGCAACCTTGATATAGGTATTATACATACGTTTAATAAACTTTATTTTTTTTTCTCGTTTATTTGTTCGTTTATTTAAACATTTGACTCAACATTATTAATGCAGGTGTAATTGTACCAATTCAGATGCACCTTTTGTGCCATCTCTACAGTGCAAAAATGAATTTTGTTGTTAATGATGTTATTTGATTGGTAACAGCTCTATATAGTGTCTTATTATTCTAATTGTATGTATTGATTAAATATCAGAAACAGGCAGTAAGTGTGGATCTTTTAGATGAATTTAAGGAAAGCTGGTCTGGTCTTGACTCAGTCTCGCCCTGCCTTGGTCTCAACCCCTCAAAGTCTTGGTCCTGTCTTGATCTCAACACAATCTGGTCTTGGTCTTGACTACAACACTACAAGCTGTTAGCCTATGAATCCGCTCTGTCCAAATATCTAAAGTGGATACTGAACAAAGAGCAAAGGCAAAATGAAAAGTGGGAATGATTGCTGGTAGATTTATGGGGTTTTCTCAGTTTACCACATTTGAGCGATTTTTGTGCATTCTCTCTCTCACTCCTCCTGTGTCTGACTCACCTTCTCGGTCCAGTACAGTGGGGCTGTGGGTGGTGACTCGTGGTCTGCGATCAGACTCGTTCTGGTCCAGTCTCTGTTTGTCCTCCTGCACGGACTCATGCACAGCTTTGATTTGGTGCTGGAACATTGCAAAGCCGCTCAATGCACCTCCGGGAACACCACTGTGACCAAATGGAGCTGAAACCTAAACAAACCATTCCGTAAGAGAGAGGATACAAATGTGGGCAAAATGCTGGATTGATGTACACCAAAAATGCTCCATTAGATTAAATATTTAAATTTGTCATTTAAAGGTGGATGACTTAATGACTTAATACCATTAACAAGTAATAGCTGCTATTTGCTATGCAACAAGATGCTACATTTTTACGGTGTAATTGTTGTGAATGGCCAATCAGGGCCTTAGTTAAATTAAATTCATTTCACAGCCACACCAAATCGCCACAACAGACAGCCTCCAAACCGACTGATCAGCCTAGAGCAATCAAACATATTCTCATTCATCACGATTTCACAGTGTGGAAAATCAATTGGCATTTGCTGATTTGTTTGCTGATTGCCGCAGAAGCGAATCACAATGCTTGATCTGCGGAAGTGGAGATGGAGGCAGGACTCACGTGGCGGGGTGGCTGGGCCCTGTCTCTGTCCAGAGGGGCATATCTGAATGCTAAGTGGGGGTAGAGGCTATGGGGACTGACCATAGGGGGGATGGTGGCGGCCCGCTGTTGTATTTGCTGCATGCTGAGGAGTTTGGCTGAGGACACAACCACTGAGCCTGAAGTGCCCAGCAATGATGGCTTCTCCAAAGAGAAAAGTCTGCCACAGCAAGGAAGGAACAAGAGAATAAAATGTATTAGCTACTGATACTCTATTGTGAGTTACGACAAAATGGCAAAGCAGCCGGAAGTAATTTCTCATTCATTCACAGTCTATACCCCTACTTTTGTACAATATAAAATTTTTACGATCTTTGCACTTATAATATAATTCACTTAGGTAAGTAAATTAAAATAAAAACTATTCAAATAAAACTTTACTATGTAAAAAATGTATTACACATCATGGCTCAACATTTATTGGCAGGCAGAATTAGTTTTCGTCATGCCAGTAGTTCATATTTGGTCGGCGAACATTTTTTTACTGAATTCAACGCAAAATTTATTGTATTTTTACTGTATTCAACACAATGCATTCTCAGGGAATCGAACCAATGATCTCACAGGCAACAGAAATGGAGCAATTTAAATGTATCATTTTATATTTACATTTATAATTGAAATGAATTCACACAAATTAATTATTTTTTTAAATTAAAGCACCACCTTATCCATGATACTAGTAGAAACCAATAGCACTTTCTGTACAAACACCCCATAATAAAACATGACCAGCATTTTCTGACCTTTGTCGGTCAGGTTCGGCCTCCACATCCTCATCAGCACTGCAGGTGGCGCTAGAGTCATTATCGGAGTGTTGCTGCTCCCCTTGTTTCTCCTCCTTGTCCTTGACCTCTGGCTCAGTCTTCACTTGCACCTGTGCTCTTTCACTGCTGGGTGTGGTCATCTCCACATCCTGTGGCTCGCTCTTAGGATGGATCTGCATTTCATATGCCGAGTGTGTTCGTTCATCTTGAGGAAGCCCGTCTCCAGCTCCTCCTTCGGGACTCTTCTCTACTTTCACCCGCAGCTCGCTGTACAGAGGCTCCTGGCCTTTGGCATCTGCCGCCGGGCCCTTGGATGTCGTGACATCCAGGTCTGATGCGCCATCCAGAGCTGAGCTGGGATGAGTTAGAGAGTCAGAGGATTTGGAGGGGTCGGTTTGAGATGGAGAGGGTGCACTCTCTGTGTCCGAACTGTTATCGGGACCTGAGGAAAGGAGATGAAAGAGCGTATGATTGAGCCATCACATCCTCTTTAAATTCTTCATTCATCTGTGCAAAGAGGGCACAGAATATCAAATCCAATCTATTTCAATCTCTGCAACAGAAACACAAAGGGAGAGAAGCAGAAAACCCAAACAACCCTGCCGTGACAGAGCAGAGGTGGCATTTGAGGTCACCATCGCTGCACGCGGCATCACGCAATCAAGCTAATGCACTTCTGGACCGCAAACATCCTTTGGCTAATCACTACCTTGACACTCTCGCCATGTGAAACATCCACCAGGACCGCAGGGAGTGCTACATATAAAATACACGCAACTTTGCATACACACTACCGTTTGATTGTTCCTGTGATTAATGCATAGTGAAAGTCTCTTATGCTCACCAATTTATTTGATTGAAAATACAGTAAAAACAGTTTTTTTTCAGGATTCTTTGATGTGTAGCAAAGTTCAAACGATCACTGACATTATAAACGTCTTCACTGTCACTTTTGATCAATTTATTGAATCTTGCTATATATAACCCACCAAGCAAAAGTTCACTAACTTACATCTCCACAGGAACAGGCATAACACATACACACACAGATGTATTCCACCTGCCTGCAGGTTGCAAAGAGTCAAGTTGTCCTCAAGAAAGCCAAAGCAGCAGGACATAACCGACAACTAGAAAGCAACTATCCTTCTCTCCCTCCTCCATTCCCTGTCTGAAAATGTCTCCTCTCCATCATCTATAATTCCTTCCTCCTCTTGCTGTGTGGAGGCTCTCTGCCACTCTCATAGTCTATCTGGTTCTTGGTGTCTCTCGGAGAGCGATGGAAAGTGATGAAGGCTAACCTGCTTGGCTCCAGGAGTATGTCAGCAGAAAGAAAAAAGCAGAAAGAGCGAGGTTTGAGGGAAGGAGAGGAGGGAGAACAGAAGACAGCAGAATTTAGCACATGTAGCTTCCCAAGTAACCAAGGAAAGCAGACCAGGGAAGCAGCCTTGCAGCTTTCTGTTTTTGCTAAGAGAAATCTATGGAATCTAAGGAAAGGGAATACCATTAAAAAGTTTAGGGTCAGTAAGTTAAAAAAAATATCATAGCAGGGATTTATTAAAATTAATTATAACTGACAGTAAAGACCTTTACATTATGTAAGAAATATCTATTTCAAATAAATACTGTTCTCTTGAACTTTCTAATAATCAAGAATCCTGAAAAAAATTGTATCACGTTTTTCACAAAATTATAAAGCAGCACAACGGTTTTTAACATTAAAGGGATAGTTCACCCAAAAATGAAAATTTGATGTTTATCTGCTTACCCCCAGGGCATCCAAGATGTAGGTGACTTTGTTTCTTCAGTAGAACACAAATGATGCAAAAAATATGCAGAGACAAATCCAAATTAAACCCTGCGGCTCGTGACGACACATTGATGTCCTAAGACACGAAACGATCGGTTGTGCGAGAAAACGAACAGTATTTATATCATTTTTTAACTCTAATACACCATGTCCAACTGCGTTCAGCACTCGCTTAGTGAGGTCTGATCGCACTCTGATAACGGCAGTGATGTCTCGCACTTATACTTCAATGAGAGCGAGACATCACTGCCGTTGTCAGAGCACGTTCAGACCTCACTAAGCGAATGCTCAAACCGTCACTATATAAGTCGTTTTTCGTTTTTTTTTTTTTTTTTTGGTGCACCAAAAATATTCTCTTCGCTTTATAATATTAATATTTGACCACTGTACTCACATGAACTGATTTAAATATGTTTTTAGTACCTTTATGGATCTTGAGAGAGGAAATGTCATTGCTCCTTATGAAGGCCTCACTGAGCAACAAAAATATCTTAATTTGTGTTCTGAAGATGAACGAAGGTCTTACGGGTGTGGAACGACATGAGGATGAGTAATAAATGACAGAATTTTCATTTTTGGGTGAACTAACCCTTTAATGACTTGAATGCACTCACTATTGCAGTCACTATTGGATGAGAACCTAAATAAGCTGGATGATGACATCACCGTTTTCTCCAGAGCTGCTTTATAGATGAATTGAACCCATTCCATAATTGACCAACTTTACATAGTTATTGAACTGAATCAACACAAATGATTTCAACTGAATAATGACCGTTTACTAACTTTTTAGAGCTGCTCTACAGCAGAATGGAATTCTGTTTGCATCACTGAACTATTTTCCTGTTTATCACGGTAAAGCTGCTTTAAAAACAATCCGGGGTGCGTTTCCCAAAGTGAACTATGGTCGCAAGTTCCGCCATTACCAATAGTGTTCAATGGGACTAACGATGCTTTCGAGAAACGCACCCCTATATTGTATGAAGTGCTATATAAATAAGGTGACTTGACTATCACTCACAACAGTACCTGAATAACAGCACACTCAGCAGAAGTACTCTGTTTCCTTTCAGCACACTTTTTTGAGGTTTTAGCCAGGGAATGCTTTCATAAGACTGAGAATGGCAGGCAGAATTAGTACAGATCTTTCATCCCTTCTGCATATTCCCTCTATTTCCACTCTCTTTTCTTTGTGTTTCTGTCTAATTCACTCATTTCCTCTCCCTTTCATCCACCTCCCCCACCCGACTGGTTCTTTTTTTTTTCTTCTTCTTCTGATTCTCACTCATTAAGCATACAGACAGAAGTAGAGGGAGGATGTTGACCTCTGTGGCAGTGCAGCGCGGTCTGGGGTTTTGCTGTCAAATCTAATCAAACGCACTGCAGTCAGACAGGTCAGCACACTGCACTACTGCTCTCTCACTCTCATCCCTCTCTTTCTGTGTCAGTCTGTTTCAGCTCTCTTTACATTACGGCCCCACTGCTTCTTTTCCTCTCTGCTTGATCGGACTCTGGGTTCATGGGTCACAGAGAAATAGACTGACAGCGATGGGTTTTAGGGTGTTTGTTTAAGCATTAGAGCTTATGTTGGAAGCAGCGGCTGTAAAAGAGTTAAAACCACAAAGAGAGATCCTACCGTCACTCTCCTCGTCCTCATCAGGCGCAGGATCACTCTGTGATGAGTCTCGATTTCCACGGAGTCGGGAACCCTGCACACAACAACATGAGGAATAGTTGGTTTACAATAAATTATACCACAATCATGTGCATACAATGCAAGACATTTCACAATTTTTTGTCTTCCTAAGAAACACTTTCTGTGTAACTACTTTCTTACACTACTTTTTCAGCATTATGCATAAAAACAGCCAAAGCAACTGTGGCTAGTAAGAAAATGTTAGTTTTGAACTAGTTTTTCAGTAACTAGGAGAGATATTAGATAAACATCATTCAAAAGTTTGGAGTCAGGAAGATCAGCATATTAAAATGATTTTAGAAGGATCATGTGACACTAAAGACTGGAGTAAAGATGTTGAAAATTCAGATTTGCCATCACAAGAATAAATTACATAAACATTAAAATAGAAAACGGTTATTTTAAATTGAAATTAGATTTTATAATAATCACTGTTTTTACTGTTTTGTTAATTAAAGAAATGCAGAACTTCTTTCAAAAAGACCCCAAACTTTTGAAACGTAGTGTAAATATCTAGATGTAGAGTCGTGATTGTGATCATTTTAATATTTTAAAACATATAAGATAAAATAAATTACTAAAATATATATATAAATATCTATAGTAAAATATCAGATATCCTATGTGAACATTTCAATAATGCAGAAACTTCTGATCGAGAGAAGTGTCTCTAGAGACACTTAAATACAAGATTTGTTGGCCAATAAATGAGATAAATCACTGTTCAGATATTTCAGCCATGCAATGAGAATGTTTGGATGTAGCAGATTTATTCAATGAATGCTGGATCTGTACCTGTACCTTGTGTTGCCGTAGAAGGTTGTCTAGGTTGTATCGTCTCTTGTTGTTGAAGTAAAAGTTCTTACATTGAGCTTCACTCTTAGTGCCTACCATCTTAGCAATGGCTGACCAGTTCCTACCATGTTCAACTAGCCCTGCGCACAAGAGAAAGAGGGAAAGATTATGAATGAAGAGAGAAAAGTCACCTTCCACCAACTGCAACAAAACCCTTAGCAATAAAATGTTTAAAAGCATTACTAATAGTTATCTGACTGGCTGGATGGTGCCTGTTATTGACCACAAGAACGTTCAATAAAGGACCCATGATAACATGAAGACCATCTTTCCTCCAGAGGCACTTAACACATCTAAACATGAAATATGGCTGGGTTTCAGTCAAAATGACTGTGCAACTCTAGCTGAACACCTGATTTTTGAGCATCCAACAGGACGAAACATTAGTGATGATGATACTTCAGGTTGCACTGATAACAAATTATCAATATTAAGTCAAGAAATCAGAAAGGATTGCTATCCATGGGTACCTTAACAACAGTTGCATTTACTCTCAAATTTCAACAAAATTTTGCAGGTAAAAAAATCGTGAAGAGTGTAGTGATGTCTGAAGAGCCATTCACACAGAAGTTTCTTTCAAACCAAGCAGATTTCTGTTGGTCAGTGTAGCTAATTCATGTGACCATCTCGAATCTGATGTCAAACCTGCATGTGGAAAGCTTTCACTTTCAAGCTAAATTCCTAATTTTGAAATTTGAAATGACTCAATTTCAACCTTTCAAACTTAAAAGCCAGTGGCACACTAACCAACTCCAAACAGCTTGACAACAGTATATAGACGACAAATCTACTGGAATAGTAAAAGAGGTTTCTTCTGCCATTTTTCAGGTTCTTAAAATGTCCTATTTGCTGGCAAAATAAAATGAAACAATTGTGTTGTATAAAGTGACTTTACCCTGTGAATGTGTGTAATTTGTATTTGTCCATTCAGGGTGTGTCCTAGTATGCATTCATGCGTGCCAGCAGCAGTTGTCAGTTTTAGTGAAAAAAAAAAAAAAGATTTACATTGAATAAACACATTGTGCTATGAACACTGCGTTTCTATTTTATTTGTCATACTTTAAGTGATCCCCAGAAAGTAATCGAGCTACACAGTCAGCACAGAAACCAAATTAAGTCTGTGATGCTGTGTGTGCCTTTGCATTTACAAGAAAAGTTTGGACCAGATCAGAGCAGTTCACATGTCACTGATCACTGCCATGATCACGAAAGCCCACACCACCAACTGCCAACTGAGATATTCCAACTAGCTGGATGTTCTCAGACACCAAGAGGACAGTAAACAGTGCCAAATACTCAAGAGGCTGTGACACTCACATGTACTAATTCCCTATGATATTTTTTCTCAGTACATTACAGCAATTGTTCAAAGAAAACAAATACCCTAAAGACTTATGCAACTGAGCAATTCTAACAGAAATCCAAGCCCAAGATGAAGCTATCAACATTGTATTTGTACTCAACAAGCCAGGATGGAAGAACTAGATGTCTTGAAATGACACAGGTTTAAATAGTTTGTCATTTGTCAAGGACCAGCACAAAAGTGAAAAATCACTTGTCCAAGAAGTTAACCACAGTGTGCTGGAAAGGAGACAACAACTAGCACCTAGACTCATAATGAAATTGTGTGTGGTATACTGAATGAGTACTAAATGAATCACTGCAAACATCAACCACCTTGAGCCGCAGTGGTTTATGGCACAAGCTGACCTTGATTCGGCTCTACATAAAGCTTCTCTCGGTTATCTCGCCCCACTGACATCGTGCGACAGAGTAAAACCTGTTTTATACAAACACAAGCAAGAATGTGCATGACTTAACAAATCATGAAACTAAAGAACTTTATTGCCGCCTGTTGTTTCGGAAAACGGTACAGTGCCTCTCATGTCTACACAGCAGCTACAGTGATTCATGTCAGAATATAAAACAACACTCAGTTCCTCCAAACAAATGCTGAAACTCAGTGTGCAGTTCTCCTAGTCCTGAGCCAATCATGTTAGACTGTCCTCCAATTAAACTGAACTGTGACATTGAAGGCTCACCAGAGGTCTGTGCGAAAGATACAGGGAGAAACACACACACACACACACACACACACACACACACACACACACACACACACACACACACACACACACCTTCCTTCATGTTTGTTCCTCAGTGGACTGAACTTCCCCTCTACTAAAGAGAAGATGAAAAAGAGCACAAAGAAAGAGGAAGCAAAAGGAATGCACTCAGATGACCGCAGTCTGACCTGAAAACACTTCTCCAAGCTCTGATGCTTTAAAAAGCTCTAGCGGTAGTTTGTTTGTTAATGTGTCTGAGAGTGATTTTAATTTTTTAGTAATGCAAACACTCACTGCACTTAAATTTGTTGATCTGTCAATATACTGTACATGTGTGTGTAAATTTGCTTAATGCAAAAAACATAAGTGTCCCTTCATTATCTTAGAGTATACGATAGTGTATATGTTAGAGGTCTCAGAAGGGCTGATCAACAAACGTACAAAAAATGCTTCACAAAAGTTGTTGTGATGAGGTAAATAAAAATAATTTATTTAGACGACCTCTATTTTTCACTGTTCTCCTTTCCAGGCCATTAATGCAATCAGCCAAAAACAAAACACCAACCAGAAAATAAATTCCACTGTTTGATTCAGTGCAAAAAGAGGAAGCCTCTTTTTCTTGGTCCATTTTTGCTGTCACACTGACAACGACTGTGGAGACAGAACTGCAAACTGAAGTGTGCAGCTGAACCTAGGCCTGTTCAAGAGAATCTTTTGAAAGCTGTCAAGATCATGTCCAAGCCATATTTCACCAATAGTTTTTTTTTTTTCTTTAAGTAAATGAAGCGTATTTTAGGACCATTTAGATTTAGCACATTTCTCTTCCACATTCTCATTCCTAATAAAACTAATAACAATAATAAATCTCATTACTGCAATGTAAGGAAATTATGCTATATTTCTGATCTGCAAACTATTTACACACCATGGTAATACAGTCAAACCAAAAGGAAAATTACAGGATGCCATTTAAATTTTTGGGGTCGGTAAGTCTTTTATGCTCACCAAGAATGTATTTATTTGATTAGAAATACTGTAAAAACAGTAATATTGTGAAATATTTCTATAATTAAAAACAACCATTTCAGTATATTTTAAAATGCATTTTATGGCATTAGCAGCCATTAATCCAGTCTTCAGACACATTTCTTATGATTATAAATCTTGAAAAAGTTAACAGCTGCTTAATATGTTTTTTGAAACCAATATCCAGGATTCTTTGATGAATAGAAAGTTCAAAAGTACAGCATTTATTTGAAATAAAAATCTTTTGTAATATTATTAAATTCTTTACTGTCACTTTTGATCAATTTAATGTATCCTTACTTCTAAATATGTAGTGTATATTTATATACGATATAAATTTGCATTGCATTAATGAGAACAATATTTTTTTTGCCTTACAGTAATAAGAATTTTGTGGAAAATGTGCTAAACTGTCATGAAATAATACCATAATCGTCCGAAAACAAGGCTTTAGTTTCTTCCTGTTTAATTACGGGGTGACATGATGTGACCTGGACATGTTTTCTGTGAGATCCAAAAAGCTTTCAATAAACTTTAAACTCAGAGCAAAACATTTGCCCTCTGCACTATTACTGTCATTCTTTCACTGTGTTTAAAGGTGAATAGTCGTCTTGTAAAGTTTCTAGTGTGTCAAACAGTCACAGTTACTTCAGTTTCTGATCTGAATAATCACTACAAAGAGGATGCTCACAAATGCAACCCCAACCAACTTCCCCAACACAGGAAAATATGCAAAACCACAAAGACATAAAATAAATTGTGCAAAAGCGAGATGAAAAGTTTGTGCATGTGTGAAGATTGAGCCAACTGAAAACCAGAGAAGGAGTGGGGGAGGGAGATGAAGTAAAAGTCAAGCAGTACCTTTTTTGGCGATCTCCATCTCATCCTCTGTCCAGCGAGACGTCTCTCCAGCTTCAACCGCGCCTGTAGCGACACACACCGTCAGCGTCAGTGAGGGAAAACTCAGGCAGCGCTACACGACACGGCTCATCTCGCACCCTCCCTCTCTATCTGTTTATACTTGGGGGCTGCAGAGACCTCCACCCTCCTCAAGAACTTCCCTCCCTCCCTTGGTCTCTCTCTCTCTCTCTCTCTCTCTCTGTCCTCAGCCGCTTTCTGTCCTTTGCCCCGTTTATTGCTTTCCCTTCTTGGAGCACTGGACTCAACTAGGCAGTCTCACCTCTCTCTTACTCCTATCTCTCTCTTTCTCGCTGTCTGTCGGAGAGTCCAGTCAGCTGATCTCAGGCAGACAGTGGAGGAGTGCAGAAGCACCACCCTTCTGGGTCTAAGACCAACATGCACACACTCACTCACTCACCCATATCATTAGGCAGTCTGTCTCATAACAGTAGCCAAGCTGAAGCGAGCAGCGCAACAACCCCTCCCTGCGTAATTTCCACTCAAACTACAGTGAGAGCAAGAGAGGGAGAGAGAGAGAGAAAGACAGAGAAAGAGAGAAAGACAGCCTGTGCTCTCCTCTCCCGCCCGCTCTGAGGGTCTCCTTGAAATTGACTAAACACTAAGACAGATTTAGCACAGTATGAACCTCTGACATTTATGTGAGAGCGCGAGTGTGTGTCCCCACAGTGTTTGGATGACTAGTGCGGTGAGTCTCCGCTAAAACTCTTCAAATAAACGTCTCTTTGGTGACCCACTAGACACTGTTTACGTTACCCCATGACCCCTGACAGTGTGTGCGTTACATTCATAAGCTTGAACTCTGTTGCTTTTGTCATGGCGGTTTAGACGTGGAATTGGTGCATTATGGCTCTTGAGTGCCCGTTTAAAACTTTAAACCCATTTTAAAGACGGAGAATGACGAGATAAAAATCAATCACAGGTACAAACTTCATCAGGCGAGATGGGTAGACCCCTTTAAGCCCATGAGGGCTTAAGGTTTAAAAGCTCTACTGAGCAGAGGCAAAACTGGAGACTCCATCATAAAACAACGGGAATGACAAAACACAACTGGTGACCCTTATTTAAGGTACGGAACACTAATTAGCCACATTTTCTGACGTGGGCGCTGAAATGAACACTAATTACTGAGAACTGAGGTCTCTTAATTCATTTTAAAGTGGCACCAAAAGCCAAATGAAACAATCAGTTCGGTCTTTCATTCCCCTTTTCACTCTAATCAAACTCCTCCTGAGACTCGCTGCGTTTACCTGCCTCTCATTATTGTCTCCATGGCGATCCCTCCACCCGCTGTCACCACGGCAACACAAACTCAGAGACCTTGAGTCTGGCATTGGGTGGCAGGAAGAAGAGAGCGATTCGGAGATAGGAAAGAATGGACAAACAATCTCACTGAGAGAGCGAGAGAGAGACGGAGCAAAAGAGCTACAGAAAAAAAAAAAAAAAAAAAAAAACACGAAAGGAGGGAACAAAAGACTGCAAAGGGAATAAACAGTAAAATTAAGAAAAACTCTCTAGATGTCAGTGAAAGAACAGAAGTGAAATAATGCTGCTGTTCTGTGAGCCTCAAGGATCAAACCTACAGTGTTTCTGTCTGATAGGCCTTTTATCACAACAGTATTTGAAGCAAACCCCACAAGCACGCACGTACACCTTGCTGCGGTCAGAGAAAGCAGCAAACTAGGTGACTTTCAGGCTTTGTAATGAGGTCGCCGAGGAAGTGATCACACTTCTACAGACTGACCGCACAATCAGCAGACAGACACCACAGTACAAAACAGATGTACCTTTCTGAGAGGTGCGAGAGTAAAGGGAGTGAGTGTGTGGATTTGAAAATCTATTTGAACAAAAAGGCAAGTATGTGAGAAATAACTCTTACCTCTTGTGTCTGCGCTGGCTGTGGGAGAGGGTTTCGCAGCCTCTCGAGCTGGTTTCTGCACCTGCTCAGGTTTAGAAGGGGGTGTTGGCTCTGGCAGAACTAAGCAACACAGAATAAACCATCAGGACTTGGGCTCATTTGTGCTTGTGCGTGTATGTGCCCTAATATAGGGAAGTCAGATTCATTATAAGCAAATGAGTTTGTTTGGACAGATCACTAGCTCTCAGATGTTCCCACAATATATTTTCAGTGTAATTCAGTTTTCAGTTTAGTGATTACATTTTTTTTTTTGCCTACTTTTTGTAGTTTATTACAATATTGCCAACCTAGTTGACTAGCTGTCAACATGAGTCACCTCCCAACTTCCAAACAATGTTACATGATTTACAAAAACAAACACTGACAGTTTGACCGAAACAAAAAAAGTTAAATCTCAACAATAAGGTAAGAATTTAAAAATCTTTTTACTAAAAAAAAAAAAAAAAATCTGCTGCCCAGTTAGGTCATTAGTTCAGATTTTTACTTTTCACATTTTGCTGGTCCCATGAAGAGGAAAAAAATAAACAAAAATATTTTTAGTGACTTACATGCATAATAAAAATGTATGTATATTTTTCATTCAACAATTTTATTTTATAAAAAAAAAATTATTACATGAATTTAAGTGTTTGAGTTGCAAAAAATAGCTTGAAATTAATTACACTACCCTTTTAAAAAAATAAAGAATTTAATAATTAAGGAGGCATTGATTTAATTAAAAGTACACATATATGGTTATAAAAGTTTTTTAATTGAAATAAATGCATTTCTTTTGAAATTTCGAATCATTAAAGAATCCAGAAAAAAATGTATCATGGTTTTCTACAAAAATATTAAGCATGACGACTATTTTACAATTACAATAATATTTAATGCATCACATCAACTCAAATGTTTAAGTTTGCAAGGCATAAAAACATGCTTGAAAAATTATATGTAGTGACAATGTAGCTGAAGTAAGATCAAATAACAGTTGTGCATGTTACCTTGTTCAGGTGGTGGTGGAGGTGGTTCTTCAGCCACCACAGACGCAGCCTCATTATTGGCCATGGAGCGGGTGGTGATGCGGCCTTTGCGTCGGCCCTGGCTGTTGGCAGTCTTTCGGCCGCGTGGCGTGCTCTGCTCCTTACCCTCTTCCTCCTCTCCCTCACACTTCTCTTTATCTTTACTGATGTCCCTGTGGAGGCAAAGACGAGGAATAAAGGCTCTCCTCTGCACTGAACTCAACTATTACATCTATTCAGATGGTCTGAGCGAGCAGAGCTCAGAGTTGCAAATGCAGACACTGTGCAAGTTTCTCACCTGCTATGATATATTAGTCGTACAAAGTTCACTATAGAGTTTCCTTAACAGAAGCACACTCAGACCATAAAACCACCTCTGTATCCTTTTGAATATTCATAGAATCGAGTCAAAAAACCCAGTTTTTCATGATGAATTCAACTTTTTGTTGAATTCCTGATAATGATAAAGTATCTCACAGAAGTGAGTACACCCCTCACATTTTTAAAAATATTTTATTATATCTTTTCATGAAGAAATGACACTTTGCTACAATGTAAAGTAGTGAGTGTACAGGTTGAACAGTGTAAATTTGCTGTCCTCTCAAAATAACAACACACAGCCATTAAACTGCTGGCCACAAAAGTGAGTACAACCCTAAGTGAAAATTTTCTCTCCCCAGTGTCATGTGACTCGTTAGTATTACAAGGTCTCAGGTGTGTTAAATTTGGTGTTATCGCTCTCACTCTCTCATACTGGTCACTGGAAGTTCAACATGGCACCTCATGGCAAAGAACTCTCTGAGGATCTGAAAAAAAGAATTGTTGCTCTACATAAAGATGGCGTAGGCTATAAGATGATTGCCAAGACCCTGAAACTGAGCTGGAGCATGGTGGCCAAGACCATACAGCGGTTTCTGAAGTGATCAGACCATATGCTGCACAATTCATCAAATTGGTCTGCATGGCTGTCATCCCAGAAGGAAGCCTCTTCTAAAGATGATGCACAGGAAAGCCCGCAAACAGTTTGCTGAAGACAAGCAGACTAAGGACATGGATTACTGGAACCATGTCCTGTGGTCTGATGAGACCAAGATAAACTTATTTGGTTCAGATGGTGTCAAGCGTGTGTGGCGGCAACCAGGTGAGGAGTACAAAGACAAGTGTGTCTTGCCTACAGTCAAGCATGGTGGTGGGAGTGTCATGGTCTGGGGCTGCATGAGTGCTGCCGGCACTGGGGAGCTACAGTTCATTGAGGGAACCATGAATGAGCGGAGCATGATCCCCTCCCTTCGGAGACTGGGCTGCAGGGCATTATTCCAACATGATAACAACATGTCTCCAGACCTAAACCCTATTGAGCATCTGTAGGGCATCCTCAAACGGAAGGTGGAGGAGCGCAAGGTCTCTAATATCCACCAGCTCTGTGATGTCGTCATGGAGGAGTGGAAGAGGACTCCAGTGGTGAACTCCATGCCCAAGAGGGTTAAGGCAGTGCTGGAAAATAATGGTGGCCACACAAAATATTGACACTTTGGGCCCAATTTGGACATTTTCATTTAGGGGTGTACTCACTTTTGTGGCCAGCGGTTTAGACATTAATGGCTGTGTGTTGAGTTATTTTGAGGGGACAGCAAATTTACACTGTTGTACAAGCTGTACACTCACTACTTTGCATTGTAGCAAAGTGTCATTTCTTCAGTGTTGTCACATGAAAAGATATAATAAAATATTTACAAAAACGTGAGGGGTGTACTCACTTCTGTGAGATACTGTAACAGGTCCCAAGTAAATCATAGTCTCCTCCAAACCAATTGACTTAATGAGGTTAATCTTAAGCTTATCTGTTACAATAAGGATCACCTCACAGAAAACAGATCATCTCACCTACTTTACAGTACTGCACACTCATTGTGACAGCAATGAAACATGAAACAGAAACATGTATCTGATTTTTATCATTAGGTTGGTTTGAGGGTAAAGGTTCTTTCTGATATAAAGGGCAAAATTTTCTCCAAACATTGCCATTTTGAGAGCGTATCCTGCTTTAACAGAACAATAACTGTACTGTTGTCACTCCCAAACTTTCAGTGGGTATGTGGCCTTTGACATTTCATAGTGGAGTTGGGGCAAAAGGGTGAATTGAGGCCAGTTCATCACAACTTAGAAAAAATGGGAACGAACCATGGTACTTACTTGGAGTCCTCTTTTTCATCTTTCTCCTCCTCTTCCTTCTTCTCCTCGTCCTCTTTCTTCTCTGATTTCTCCGATTTGTCCTCTTCGTTCTTGTCGTCTGTCTTGTCTTCCTGTGAAGGTCGCGTTATCTGCTTTAAAAGGAAAAGAACCACAATAACAGAAGCATTTAGACAGCTGACCTTTTCAAGAGCACAGACCTGTGACCAGGTTCCCGTCACAAGAAAAACTAGCAGTTCACCTTAAGTTGTGTCAGCCCAGCTATGAAGTAATGGAATAATGTATCAGTAAACACCAAATAGGCAATACCATTACTTCCACTACATGTAAGACTTCAATGAAATATGATTTAAGGCTAACAAATATTTCAAAGTGAATATTTTAGTTACATTTATTAAGTTCTCTGTTGCACATGCTTGCACTATCACTCAATAAAGTTTCTTAAAGGTGCCCAAGAACGTTCTTTCACAAGATGTAATATAAGTCTAAGGTGTCTCCTGAATGTGTCTGTGAAGTTTCAGCTCAAAATACCCCATAGATTTTTTTTAATTAATTTTTTTAACTGCCTATTTTGGGGCATCGTTAACAATGCACTGATTTACACTCGGCGCCGCCCCCTTAAAATCGCGTGCTCCCTGCCACACGAGCTCTCGACTATATTACAGCGCATTTACAAAGTTCACACAGCTAATATAACCCTCAAATGGATCTTTACAAGATGTTCGTCATGCATGCTGCATGCATGCTTCGAATTATGTGAGTAAAGTATTTATTTGGATGTTTAAGTTTTATTCTGAGTGAATTTGAGGCTGGGCTCCGTGGCTAACGGCTATTGCTACACTGTTGGAGAGATTTATAAAGAATGAAGTTGTGTTTATGAATTATACAGACTGTAAGTGTTTAAAAAATGAAAATAGCGACGGCTCTTGTCTCCGTGAATACAATAAGAAACGATGGTAACTTTAACCTCATTTAACAGTACATTAGCAACATGCTAACGAAACTTTTAGAAAGACAATTTACAAATATCAGTAAAAAATTTCATGCTATCATGGATTATGTCAGTTATTATTGCTCCATCTGCCATTTTTCGCTGTTGTTCTTGCTTACCTAGTCTGATGATTCGGCTGTGTGCAGCTCCAGACGTTAACTGGCTGCCCTTTTCTAATGCCTTTTATAACGTTGGGAACATCATGGGCTGGCATTATGCAAATATTGGGGCGTACACCCCGACTGTTACGTAACAGTCGGTGTTATGTTGAGATTCGCCTGTTCTTCGGAGGTCGTTTAAACAAATGAGATTTATATAAGAAGGAGGAAACAATGGAGTTTGAGACTCACTGTATGTCTTTTCCATGTACTGAACTCTTGTTATTTAACTATGCCAAGGTAAATTCAATTTTTGAATCAAGGGCACCTTTAAAACTAATAGCAACTTGCTGTTAGAATGAATCTTTATGTGAAATAAACTGGAAATTAAATAAAGCAAGAATTAAAAAAAACAAAAACACTTTGCCAGGATTCTGGGAAGACCCAGGAGTTCTCTACATTTTACTGTTAGCCATTGTGACAGAGACCACAAAACGGATGTCACGTAAGTTTAAAGCCAGAAAGCAAACCAAAACGCATGCTCCAAATAATCCCTGTTCTTGACTGAATCAGACAAAATTCCTGTCTGGTTACTTTTGATCCATCCCTGTCTTTAATTTTTTCCCATAAAAAAGCACCCCCCCAAACAAAAAACAAAAAACAAAAAACAAAAAAAACAAAACACCTTTCTTGCTTTTTGAAAACTTCTAATGCATATGACACAAACACAGAATGTAGGTCAAAGGGTAAATATGCAGGATTTCTGGAACTAAATCTCAAAGGAGGCCAGACATATAAATGTGCTAAGCATACAATGATGTTAACATGTGTGATGAATAACAGGACATAGATGTCACAAAGATAAAGAAAGGACCAAGGAGAAGGGGGGAAATATGAACAGAGAAGAAGCAGATGATCAAGAGGGATAAAAGCTAAACAGAGCAAAGGCGGACCAATCAGAACCAAGAACTGTAGGTGGTGCTCAGATGAACAGAGACTGAGGAAACACCATCCACACATACAAAACACAATGACCCCAATGTTTTATTTTGTAAGTGTAAAGGGAGAGAGTTTAAAGAGCGTCTTTCTCATGATGACAGAATGCACGAGTAAAATATCATTCCTCCCCCTCTTTTTCCATGAAAGCACATGGCCCAATGTTCATGAAAATCCATAAACATATGCCACAGATCTGATTTTTCAGAACTGGACCCTTTGCATCTATAGTCATAAATATGACACAAATGCGGGTTATTGACATACTACCATTGTAAAGTTTAGGATCGGTACGTTTTTTTATTTTTTTATTTTTTTATAAAGAAGTCTGTTATGCTCACGATGTTAGATTCGATTTTCACTCGCCGACAGATTGAGAAATCACCCGACAAATTAATCGTTCATGCGATACAATCACACAGTGTGAATTATCAAAGACGCTCTCTAAGAGAATCGACTATGTGTCGCTGACGTCCGTGACATATTTGGCGTGCTAAATATCTGGACCTGTCTGCGACTCAAAATCCTGCTGTGTGAAATGTGTTCTGACTGAAAATTACATCGGCAATGACCTACAGCCAATGAGAGAGCAAGATACAGAGCAGCGGGAAGTTTAGTGAGGAGTTCTAGACCCGCGTCTCCCCAACCATTTCCTCCTCCATAATCTATTTTTCTTTTTCTCCTTTTTTCGCTGCAAATTAGCACACAGACAATTTCGATCACAAGCTTCTTGCGGGCTAACATTTTTAATAAAAATTCCAGTCTTGCACGAGAACTCCAGTCTCACGCGTAACCTTGCATTATTTCCTTATCACTTCTCGCGTGTGTTTGATGTAGTTTGCGGACCAGACAGAGGTGTCAGCGATTCTTCCTATTGTAAAGCCATGCAATGTGAAACGCCGTCACCGAGCCATCGTAGTGTGAAAAGAACAGTGATCTGACGACTTTGAAAATCACGCAGTGTGAACTTGACATTACAATGCATTTATTAATTAATAAAAAAACCAAACAAAACAGTAATATTATTAGAACTTAAATTAACTTTTTTTGTATTTTAATTAGGGATGCACCGACACAAAAATTTTGTCCGATACCAATAATTCTTTATATTTAAAAGTAGATAACCGCTATATTGTCAGATAAATCTAAATCTGATTCCAAATTTTGATATAAATATTTGAGAGCCTGATTACAAAAATAAGAGACTCGCCATCAAAAGTCATGTACCAAGACTTTAAATTTAAATCAAACACATAGTACAATAAACTAGGCTAGTTTAAACCAGTGTAAGATTCCTCAACTTTTAAAATTAATTCTACACTCCTATGGCCAACTTTCCTTATCCAAAAAACAAACAAACAACCAAACAACAACAAAAAACCAACTACTGCCAAAATAATTCCTAAATAATGTAAACAGGTCATTGCACAACATTAACATATAAACAACCAAAATGCATGTGCCATAAATAAAATAAAATATAGCCTCCACAGATAACAATAACGTAAAAAAAATTAACACATGTCGGATGATTCCGAGATAGTGGCTGATATATCGTGCATCCTTAATCTGAATATATATTACAATGTCATTTATTCCTGGGATGGCAAAGCTGAATTGTCATTACTCCAGTCTTCAGTGTCACATGATCCTCCAGAAATCATTGTAATATGATGATTTGGTGCTCAAGAAACATGTCTTATTAATATCATCAATGTTGAAAACAGTTGTGTTGCTTAATCTTTTTGTGGAAACCATGATATATTTCTTACATGATTTTTGATGAATAGAAAGTTCAAAAGAACAGCATTTAAAAATTTGTTGGGGAGTCACATCACATAACATTTAACCGTCCATAAAGGTGCGGACCACATTAAATAAATAAAAAAAATAATGTAATATTTTTTTCAATAGAGTATAAACCATCAAAATAAAAACAAAAACAAAAAACAAAGAACATTTGTATGGCAGAGTTAGTACAGAAACAGATTTTAGGCTTATTTCATTTTCCAGAGAAAGCAAATCTAATTTAATGAGATGTTTCACTTCTGTTTAAACTCTTAAAACAATATAAGCTTTACAAGAAATCAAAATTAAGCAGTATTAGTAAATTAGGTTTGGAATTTGAGTTTACTTGGCAGCCTTCCAAACATAAGATCTTGTTATTAAGGTTATCGACATGTGCAAAGCAGGTGACGTTATGGTATCTGTAAACAGGGAGGGAGCCGATCAGTTTACACTGATTACAAAAGGTAACATACACATAAACACAAATGTAAACAAAGCCAAATTATCAAACCAACTAAATATTTAAGTCTCTAATGTGAACATAGCCATTGTCTAGTGCAGTGTTACATGTGTAGGCCAACAGTCAGGCGATATTAAATGAATTATAAGTGCGAGTAAACAAGGTCTCCTTTAGACTAACACTAGACTAAGTGCAGGGCTGCCATCAGTAGAGAAGGTCTTTTTCCTTTGGTTTGGAGAGGGAGCCAGTGTGCTAATGGCCCGAGGTTCTTTATCATGGTTGCTGGAATGGACAGAGGGACCAGAGCCCCTCCTCCTCCTCTGTCTGTTCCACGAAAGAGAAGCAAAGCACTGGAACAAGCAAAGCTCAGCCAACACAAACAAGCTGTGCAGCTGCCAGATGGGACCAAAAAAATGTCAGAACCTCTGCCACAGAGACGTGGAGAACAAATGGGGGTGGGGGGGTTGTTCCATTTTTCCAAATAAATAGATTGAGATTCACACAAGTGAATAAAATTCACAAATAAATAAAGTAAGATTTGTAAATTAAAAAAAATGACAAATGTGTTGCCACAAACACAGCTCTGCCTGGCATTGATTTGAGAATGGCTTCCTGTGCATTTGTGGATCACCGCACACATTTAAGGATTTTGAAACACTTCTAGCATCAAGACATGCAGACAAATCCACAAATAGGCTGATCGGGTCAAGCCAATCAGATATCTGCCACATTGCGCTGACATATCGATACAGGTTCTCAATACAACCATCACATTTTGCTTTACACTCTGATTTTGCACCCCTGAATGGAATGGTATTTTGTGGGCATTAAATTGTGCTGAAGTGCTGTGATTAAAACACCTTTTCTGAAAGATTACTGGAGTTTAAGGCTTCTTTGTATTTCCATCAGGATCAGTGAATCAGGATAAACTCAGGATTATACACCAATTATGATCATTCACAGATTCTGAGCACCATGATCAGTAACATGCTCTCTACACCAGATGCAAGTGGCACGACACAGCACGTCAAAAGCAAATAGTACCCTACCCATTATATAATCAGTGATACAGTTTACACTGGATGCGACCCGTTCTACTTCTGAAGTACTACACATACTTGCGCAATTTACACAACGGACAAATGATTCGTGCATTCGCTTTGACGCGTCCAGCGTAGACAACCTCGCACTGGGTAGATACGATGTAACAAGTACGACCCTCAGCATCACTGCAGCATGTAGTTGGGGTTGTCTGAGTGGTTAATGCAAATAAAATCTTACAATGTTGAAAAATATGTCATTTTGGATGCTGTAAGTAACTTTTACAATCAAAAACTATGAAGTCTGATTCAAAATCCAAAATCCAAAATCCAAAATCCATCTTTTACTATACCAATTTTATTGGCCTTATACTTCCTATTTGAGACAACGCAGATGAACGAGCTAAGTTTTTTCAAGGCAAATGTGCCCTGCAAAACAAGCAAAATGTGATTAGTTGGAAAGAAAGCGTGATACGATTGGCCACTGCAATATGGCTGTTATCTGATTGGCTTAAGTAGATGGTGGGTGGAGTCCACTTATTTGTGGATTTGTGCACGTCGTGACACTAGAAATGTTTCAAAATCCACAAATGCGTGCTGTGATCCACAAATGCAGCAGAAGCCATCCACAAATGTACAAAAAGCAATTCACAAATGAATGCCAGTGACAGTGAAAACATATTTGTGGATACTTTTTTATTTGTAAATTTCATTTTATTTATTTGTGAATCTAATTCATTTTTATGTTATAACATATAGTTATAACTATATGCAGTGGATGGCGCTGTGGAGCGTGTAAGAAGTTTATTGTATTTGATCGTCAAATGCTGATGTCTGCCTCGCGAAGTTTGGAATTACTTAAATAAAAAAGTGATCTTACAAAAAGGAATTACTTTTGATCAAATGAATTAATGAAACTGAGTTATCATAATATCACCACCATAATGAGAAAGCACATGAAATCAAAACACCAGTCGAATGAGAAAAGACAGCTGTCCATCACTGCATTCACAACAGGTAAGCACAGCTATACCCCCGAGTGAGCTGAGAAGTTAACTTATCTGATAGCAAAATGATTTCGAGACACAAACTTCAAGTTTCATCGAGGGAGACATATTTACGAACAGAAAACACAAAATGCTGCTGTTAGAAACTTCGCTTAGCACACCGTTATCTTTTTGTCTCAGCAACTTCTGTCAGCGCAGCTCGTTTTGTCACCAGAGCATGTGGATATTATTGTTTTTCTCAACATGAACATGTGAAACATGTGAAAACGATAACCATATACTGACTCGAGTATACTGTATATGTACATTCTGTACGATAACTGGCGCTGTCTGCTTTATCAGCGTTTTTCCCGTTCTTTATGCTTTTGTTCTTTAGATTTTTTTGTTTGCATATACTGTTTAATGCTTTGAACTAAAAGAAACGTAAGCTTAAGTATATAACGTAAGCTTGTTGTGTATATTGCCTAATTGTAAGCTTGTTCAGAAATGGTTACAAAATCTTGATGAATTAAATAAAAAAAATATATATATTTTCTTTCTCATTTAACATCATTTAATTAAACAAATATTCAAATATTCATTTTTTACAAGCCCAAATATTCGAATACAATATTTTGGAAAAATGCCCATCCCTAGTGTCTATAAAGCAGTCTTATAGATATAAACATTAACAAAAAAACTAAAACAATATTGATATAAATAATAAATATTGGATGGAAACATTAAATGAAAATTAGAAATGTTGTTTTGGCAACTGATTTTTTTAAAGTACTAAAATTACTACAACTCTTAAAATAAAACAAAAAATAAATAAAATAGAAATATTAAAAATAATAAAAACAACAAAATACACAACAAAAGCACTTAACCTCAAACTAAAATGAAACCTGAAAATAGGACTGCACAACAATTAATCGTGTCCAAAATAAGTCTGTGTTTACGTAATATGTGTGTGTGCTCTGTGTATAATTATGTATATATAAATACACACACATACAATGTATGTATTTAAGTAATATTTTATAAATAATATAAAATTTTTCTTAAATATACACGTATGTGTGTGTATTTATATATACATAATAATTATACACAGAACACAAACATATATTAAGCAAACACAGACTTATTTTGGACACCATTAATCATTGTGCAGCCCTACCTAAAAATAGAAAAATAAAAACTAATTCAAAATATAAATGCAAACTATAACAGTATATGAATAACACTAAAATAAAACCGCTACAGAGAAGCTTCTGTTCATGTCCTACTTGAAGATTCAAGCCCTGATGTAAAGGCAAGATTTTACTCATTCCTGTGCTGACTGTATAATCATGGGTATTAACAGGTTTGCACAAAGCAGATAAAGAGGTCTTTCTCTTTTACTAATTTTACTTTAACCTTCAGAGTTACTTTGACCCTGAAGCAAAAATTCAAAAGCTCTTTAAAGCTATCAAATAATACCCGTGTTTTAATAAATGTTGGTAAAAACTACACAACAGCAACTCACAATCAAAAATTGTGACTGTAACATTTACAACTACAATCTCCAAGCGTGCCACAAGAAGTCACACAACATGGTCACTGTATTCTGACAGCATTTATAACTGTTTGGAATCAAATATGAAAGTATATTCTAAATGATTGCTGATATAGCCTAATGAAACTTTAAAATGTGTAAGAGCTCTGAAATAAACAAAATGATGCTTCAGCCTTCTAGTGTAGTGGAAAAGATTCTTTATAAACTTTTTAAACTTGAAAATGCCTCTATGCATTTTCAGGTAATATACAGGTTGTCAGTGAAGTGTAGTAATACAACAACAAAACACCCTTTTAGACTGTCCGGGGGCCGATGAAGGTTGGAAGCAGGAACGTGATAAACAGTATTTTCATTTTCAAACATCAACTTCTTGTGGGCTGACTGATCAGTCTTAAAAATCATCATGAAACCTAAGCTGTGAAAGTCTTTTCTTCCCTATTGTGTGTGACGTATCTAAGTGAAATGGTTTCTCGAAGAAAAAAAGAAAAAAAAATGTAGTGCAGGAATTGATTTTGTCCTACAGGAAATGATTGAATTGTTTGCAATTGTTGTGATCTCATGTTGACACTTTGCTCCGCCCCCTTGCCAAAAAACATCACAGAGGAGAAAAGATGTCGTTGCAAGAGATTTTTTTTTTTTTTTTAAAGATTATGAAGGCAAATGATTTATAAAAAAAATAAAAATAAAAAAAAAATTGTGCATAGATAAATCATTTAGAATAAACACCAAAATATTCCATAAGAAAAAAAAAAAAAGAAAGAAAAAAAACCATTAGTCAATTTTGATTTCATTGTGAGTTTATGGCTGGTGTAAGGTTAATTAGAGATTTTCACATGACACATTCTTGTGTTCAAAAACAGCTGGAGCACAATGGAAAAGAACAGAATGCAGGATGTCCTGGATGTGTAGGAACACGCACCATGGTTTTTATAATCGGTTACGATTAAAGAACACTAAGTGCAAGTCTTGCACACTAACCACATAGAACGGCCAAATAAAGGTTGCAAGATCAAAACATTTGAATAAATATTCATTGTTTTTACAAACTACGTTAATAGGCAGTACTTTTCTTTTCAAGGAAGATACAGAAAATATATCAATGACATCAATTATTTGGGTCTCAGAGGGTTAAGTGCATAGAGGCAGAGGAAGCAATAATTAAATATTAATCTACTGTCAATATTCTAATGTTACCTTATCTTTTATTGGAAACTTTAGCTTTACAGTCAACCTTTGGACACACTTCATTCTGTATCTGTGACATTCTGTGACAGAGGTGAAGCAGCGGTTAACATAACCTGCACTACAAATAAGTACTGAAGCGTTCTCCATTTGTTTCATATCACAAAACATCAAAACTATTTGAAAGTTTTTCAATTCCCAACAAAACAAAATTGACTTGATATATAATGACAAATGCAATAGGAATAGAAACTGGTGGCTGATTATCACTCTGAAAAAAACGTGTCATGAAAGATGCAACTGTAGCACATGGAAAGCTCAGTAAAAATAGTATCATTGTTTTCAAAGCCAAATGAACAAACAGGAAAGACAATAAGCTACAACAAAACTCAAATAATCCAATCAAGAAAAGGAGGGAGAGAAGACTAGGCCAAGAAACAATAAACAGCATAACATTGAAACAAAATTGAGCGTCAACAATATAAAAAAACTAAATCCTCAAATTGGATTTTTTTTTAATCTTCTATGCCTTTGTTTTGTCTTCAGGAGATGTATGAACAATTGCGCTAAAATTTGTTAGCAGCACACCTCCCGTCCTGTAGGTGTCACCCAGGCAACAGCACATCCAAGCTAACCACAGCCACACACAACTATTATAAATGCACTCTATAGATATTGGTATAATGACAGTAAGTGATAATAATAATATAAAATAATACATTTAAATAATAATATAAATGAAATAATATACTAAATATAAATTATTATTATTATTATTATTATTATTATAACTACTAACACAAAATATACATAATGTCCTTTTACATATTATG
Organism: Megalobrama amblycephala; assembly: GCF_018812025.1. Lineage (NCBI taxonomy): Eukaryota > Metazoa > Chordata > Actinopteri > Cypriniformes > Xenocyprididae > Megalobrama > Megalobrama amblycephala. Next base: position 21,941,018 of record NC_063047.1, read on the forward strand.
AATAAATGAATAACTTCAACCATAGCTTACACCACTAAGCAAAAGCAATCTCCACAAACAATCGCAACAGCCTCCAAACCCACACAAAAACTACTCCACAAACAGCCATTTCCTTCACTCATTCAATAAGGTACCTTCATCTACGTTTATCTGCTCCTCATGAATGTCCTTTTCATCCCATTATATATCCCAGAATGCTGTGCAGCCAAGGCCAGAGTTAGTGACAGGAACAGGCTGAGCAGGAGAGCGCGCCTCGGGCAGCCTGACAGCGCCGTTGCGCTGGATCAGATCCTCAGCTGCGGGACCCAGCTCGACAGATCAATGGCGCATATTCCGAGAAAGCGTGCCACGGGGTTGTTTGAGCCTGCTAAAGAAGCAGTGGCATCTCCAACTCATGCACACACAAAAATGTGTGCGAGCGCTAGCTAATCTGGGTGCTAGGGTCAGCCCAGGTAATCCCCGCGGGGTGGAGGGGAGAGGAGCCTGACCGATCTTAACCCAGCCCCGTCAGGATTTTGATTGGCACAGCAAGCTGCTCCACAACTTTCTCACTGGTGTAAGAGCAAACGGCACATACCACTGCGCAGCTCAGAAGGGGTGTCTCGCGTACACACACACATTCTCCAACCCTCCCTCTTTCTCCGAAAAAACTCTGGAGGGACAGAAGAACTCACGGGCTGCCAGTTTAACAAAGAGAAAAAGAAATAAAAGTTGGTTCTTCCCGCTTATGCATATCCTTCTTGCCTTTTCTCGCCCTCTCTTTCTCTAAAACATTCTCAGGGGACTCTGGGAAAAGAAAGCTTGCGTAGAAGTTTGTTTGGAACAGCGTTCAGAACTCCACGTAAGCCGAACTCGACTGACACAAACACTTTTATGGGTCTCTAAGGGTCATACACTCCACCCACACACAGACGAGCTCGGTTAACAGACCCTACTCCACACACAAGCACACAGAGCCCGCTTTAAAGATAAGATAAAAAAATGAACCTGCTTGCCCTCTCTTTTTAATCAGTATGTAAACGTAAGAATCACAACAGGTGGCAGAGGAAACTATGACTGCGCTGTATATATCCAGGTAGCTAAAGAGACACCAGGAAACACTTACGGCAGCGCATGCAAACGAAAACAGCTGCGCATACGCCTTCTCACAGAAAGCACCTGGGGCTACTGGTGGCTGAAGGGTCAGGCAGTGTGAGTGGAAAAGATCAGATCATCTCCTCATTACTGCAGCTCAACTCCTGACTCAAAGACACATGCTCAGCTTGTGATCAGCATGGCAGCGGTGTTCACAGAAGTCCTCTGTTACACACGCTCTTATCCAGCGCTGTCTGTGCTGTTTAGATAGGCTGAAATATAGCTGTAATTAATGCCGATTCCATACAGCAGCTGCTCTCACACATAGGCGACAGAGGGCTAATCAAGTTAGACAGGCCGTGTAGAAGCTCATCTCATATGTATGATAATATTCGAGATATATCACTTGTACTTCAACAGAGATTGGGTTAACTTAGCATTCACCGAATGTTAAAAACCATTTACGGATAATTCAAAATGCTTTGTTATAAAAATATATGGCATTTGGCAGTGCTGTAGTCGAAACCAGCTCATTCGAGTCCGAGTCGAAACCGAGACCAGAGATGTTGGAGTTGGTCCAAGTTCAAGTTCACATAAGATTGGGTCTGAGACAAGACCAAAAGAAATTTAAAGACCTAAAAGAATATGTAAATGTTTGGTGGAAACAATAAAATTGGCACCATACTAATCAAATATACCATGGCATGTAGACTGTATTTTATTTACTTAGAGTGATATTTGTTTAAAAAATAAAGGTAATTTGTAAGGTAAAGGTAATTTGTTAGAAAAGATTTCTATTTTAAATAAATGCTGTTATTTTTAACAATTTTAAATTAAGATTTTAAATCAATCGACTGAAAAAAAAGGATCACAGCATGTTATAAAAAATATTAAGAAGCACAACTGTTTCCGCTTACCAACTCTGAAAATTAATCAGCATATTAGAATGATTGCTGAAGGATCATGTGACACTGAAGAATGGAGTAATGATGCTGAAAATTCAGCTTTGCATCAGAAATAAATTATATTTTAAAGTATATTCAAATAGAAAACCATTATTTTAAATTGTAATAATATTTTTTAAATATATATTGCTGTTTTTGATTAGATAAATGCAGGCTTGATGAGCATAAGAGACTTATTTCATAATGCCACATAAGCTAATAATTATCAAAAATGTAATAAAGTCCTTTCATGTAACCATTTCGCCAGACAACACTTTACATAATAGGCCTGTAGATGGCACTTTGGCTTCATTAACTATGATAGTTTCATCAAATAGTAAACGGTGTATCAACACTAAATGAATTGAACACGACTTTTGGCTTTGTAGTCAGTTAACATCCATTTTGTCAGCGATGCAATTTGATTTATAAAATGAGACAAACCGATGAAACCGCTCATCTGTCCATGTAATTTCCACTTCACGTTTACCAATGAAATTTGAACTACTTGTGCCAGATCACGATTGGTTGGGGTGTTATACATGACAAACCGGCATTGGTGAATTATGTAGAATTTTAAAATATATAATAAATAGATTTTTAATTAAATACTAGCTTTGATTATTGATGGGAAAAAAATTGTTTGGTTTATTTTTTTCTTCCGTCGAGCCATAGGCACTCAGAGCAAGAACCATATATGGCTCGAGAGCCTAGGTTTCGAACAGATTGAGGAAAATCAGTCAGTCGCACACGCACGCAACACATGGCAACGCCTCACACTGACGGATATGTAAGAATAATAGGAATTTTACGACTTTTGAGTGATTCGTTACTATTGTACACATTGTCATGTTAATTATAATTTAAATGCATTTTGTTTTATTGACCACAATATTATCATTGCTATTTGCCCCCAAACATTATCACACACTAATAGTCATTAAATATTTTGAATGGGACTCGAATGGTCTCGGGAACGAGTCCGATTCCTAATATGTTCGAGTACGAGTCAATTCCGAATCAATATGCACACGAGTTCATGACAAGACCAAGACCGTGTCCGTGTCTTGAGTACTACAACACTGGCATTTGGTCAATAGAGTATCTTTAAAACATTCTCACGGTTAAGGATGTTATCAGGTATTACAAGTAAAGGAAAAGAGAGAAAATAAAGTTTTAAAGCACCCCCATGAAAACAGACCAGGAGAGAGATACGAGTAAGGATTCAGTGGAAGAACGATTTTTGAAATATTGTTCATTAAATTAAATGACCAGATTGCAATACCAAAATACCAATGTCTTTACTCTGTAGTACTTCACACACTCTGAAAGCAGAATACTGAGAATACCAACAACCCCCAACATAGTGCTTAGCAAGACTACATTGTGATATCCATGTCACCCTAAAATACCAGACATTACAATATTTCACTGAGCAATAATATGATAAAGTTTTTTTGGTTTGTTTGTTTTTTTGGTTAAACCATACAGTTTCACAGACTACCATTCTTTAAATCATTATTAAAAGGGCTAGCTCACCAAGAAATGTAAATTCTGTCATCATTTAATCACCCTCATGTCATTCCCAACTTGTATGACTTACTTTCTTCTGTGAAACAAATCTAGGTTGTTATATACCTAAATTCAAGTTCAAAGTAATAATAACATAATGAAATGGAATGGCATACATTATTAACCATGCCCTAAAATTCATCATCCATGTTTTGCAGTTGTCAAATCATTTTGAATCTTTATCTTTCACAATCACAGGTGAATGTGATGAAACAGGCCAAATATGCAGAACCAAATGTAAAACAGGTAAAATGCCCAATTATGTCTGTTTTTAAAAAGTTAAAATGATATTGCATTAATAACCCATTTTACTTCCATAATATAGATAGTCCCTTCCCCACAAACACAAACTTTTTGACTGGGTCATGGAGGCTGAAGGTCAAGGTCTTCCTCAAAAACATTGTGACACTGTTTCTCTTATTACATTAGACTTAATCGTATTTAAATGACCACATTAACTATTGGCAAGATTTCAAGATTGGTTACTTTTACTTACAACAGTAGCTTAAAACAACACCTAAATAGCTTGGGTAAATGTGATTAACCAATATCCTGTGCTGCCTAGGTGACGTCAGGAGAAAAGGAAGGTTCTTTCACAGGAAGCACAATTGATTTTGATGAAAGTTTGATTTCTTTAAAACCTGTACTGATGAATAAAATAAAATAAGACCTTGAACACAGATTAAGAAACGAAATGGCGCAAATTTCAGTTGGATGTTTACTTTAAATATTTTGTCAATGTCCCGATGAGACAACCTGGTCTGGATGCCAGGGCCAGATTTCACCCTCAATGAAACACAGCGTTTAGGTATATGCATGTGAAAGTGAGAAGCTGCAGCTACTGCACTCAAACAGCTTTAAAGCTAGAGTCTGAAACTCTCATGTTCTTATCCTTTCCCTCTGTGGTCCCTGACAGCAGCATGGAGCCTCTTGGCTGTGCCAAACAGATAAAACAGATTCCTGGAAAGCTGTGCAGCCCTCCATAAATCAGAGAGAGCAAGAAAGAGACTCTAAAAGCACAGATGCATTTTTGCCTGATAACCTACACACACACACGGTCCGAGTTCTTATGAGAGACAGCATCAACAACGTAAAAAACAACCACAAAACACACCCTCTCATAAAAAAGAAAACACACAACCTCACATTAAGCATGATTCAAACACACCCCCTTCTTATATAATAAAAAAAACCCCATTCAAAACAGAGCCATTTCAAAACACTCACAGGCTTCCTCAGACTGAGACTAAGATGTTGTAACAGTGCATACTGAACACTAGGGGTCTTCTTGTGTACTAAAACAGCATCTCAAAACAGTCCTTGTTTGTGAGAATGAATGGATGAACAAAAACGAGTGCAAAGTCAACGAATACCCACATAATAGATTGCAATTTTGCATTATTTCTGCCATTTTCTCACAAGAAAAAAAAAAAAAAAAAAAAAAAAAAAAAAAAAACTACTCAAAATGCTGTATTTCAGTGAATGTCATTGTGGCCACCTGGGCAAAAACATTCTTTATATCAGACCTGTACAATAAACCTAAACACACACACGCAAAAAAAAAAAAAGGTTTTATTATGCAACTGTAACATTTAACTTTAATGTGCCGTTTCTATTTTATTTGACCCTTGATGTAACTTAGTGATATATTAAATCATATTTTTGAAAACAAATATGACAGCAGTTCAGTCACTAAATTAAGCACATTTTAGGTTACTTGAGATTTTTTTCACATTGCTTTGTTAACTGTACCAGTCTTTACCAAGAAATTCTATTAAAAAATCCTTTAAAAATCTCCTGCGGGAAAGTTAAATTCTTTATAATAATATAAGCAGTTACACTGATGGTTTGGGACAACCATAATGTGTTTTTGTACACATTATGGTATGGTTTTGTAAATTATTAGCAACAGACAGTGTTAAACCATCAAAATTACATGTTTATTGCTTAATGAATTTCCCAGATTTTCTATACCAGGAGGTTTCAAGATTTTTAGTGGCAAGGAGCCCTAAACAATCCCCTTGTGAGATCAATTTTTTTATTAGGCTTACATTATAATATAATAAAATATATTATAATCTTGAAGGATTTAAACTGATATACAGTATTATATCAGTTTAAATGCTTCATTTTGTTGTAATATATTATAATATGAAAACTGAAGCATTTAAACAGATCTGATAGCTAAATATTTTTAAGAAAAGTGAACGTTAACTCTTTTATAGTTATCTGTACATCCCTGAAACCCACACCACCATCACACACGATAATCTATTTAAACTGAGGTATATCACTGATGTATTTTGAGTTTGCACGCTTCACCTGTGGTGGGTGTGTGATTGTAAATGTCACAGAGTTTTGTTCATTCTGTGCCCATCATCCGTTATTTCCGCCACTTTTCATTAAAACATGACGTTTTATTTCACATTTCTTTTGGTTTCGCGTTGCCTCTCTCGTATTGAGGTATTTACTCCGCAAACATAACAGTATTCTTACCACGACTGATTTGGCTCATGGCCAGCCAGCTCACACACGCTCACATCGTTCTCTTTCTATGAAACCTGTAAACCTGTTCTAACTCTATAGCGACAATAACTCTAAAGAGCACTGCGCTTATGTCTCATTTAAACTACAATCGAATGGATTTTCCCACACATGATTTTTGTCCTCTGCGCGGCAATTATTCTTTCTTAGAGCTTAGAGGGAACATTGTACATAACCAATTATTAGTAGATATTTACTGCACAACACCACAGCTCTACGAAAAACTCTACAAAAAGTTGATGCAAATGCAGTAATTTAGAGCCACAATAATCAAAAATCCACAATAATGGTCTGCTAAAAAAAATAAACGCTATGTTCATAAAAGGCTATGTTCAAAAGCATACTACCACACTAATCTTACTATTGCTGCAGTTTACAGTATGCATTGCATTCTGTGCACAGTATGCTAATTTTCCATAATTTTGCATTTTGGATTACAAAATGTGCAACAGAGCTTCCTGTGTGAAATACTGCATCTAGGGCTGGAACAAACAATTATTGTTTTAACTGATTAATCACAACCGCACTCTAACTAACCATAGCGGTAACCATAGCAACAGTGTGAACCATGGCGGTGTCCATAAAACGTGAAGTTTTACCACAACTGACAGCGCGTGATTAAATAAATGATTCCAATCGAGGCGCAAGTTCATCCATTAGATATTTTAAATAACCAATAACAGAGTTAAATGCTTTGTAACCAGTTGCAGAGAGTATGTTTGAGCCACGCACCTCGCAGCCGCGGCAGCTCATAAAAAGCAGAATGCTGTATGATCACAGCCACATTAAGCACAAAATATTAGACTGAAAACAGCATTCTAGTGCTGTGTAAAATTTCACTGTAATAGTCCAAATACTTACGCTGTCGTCTTGAGGTAAGAGAGCCCCAGGATGTTTTCTTTCTTTTCAGATGCTCCTGCATAGAAGTTGTGCTGCTGTGGTTTGCCTTTTCGCTTTTACAGAGCGTGCAGAGCACCATTTTATTCTGTCTCTGTTTTAAAAATTTCTACACTTTAGGCTTTCGGGCTCGATATTTTTGTAATAACAGCTAATTTCCACCATGCCCAGGAGCTGGCATCATAAGGGAACATAAATAGCGTGACGAATCAACGTATTTTACACAAATCGACTAATCGACGCTTCGTTCCAGCCCTAATTGCATCCCAATGCAAAGAGCTCAACTGATGATGGATGAACATCAGATGTGATTTTTAAATGTAACATGTCCACACATATCCATGCATAAGTGAAGGAGGAAAAAGGGGATTTTTTTAAATACCTGATTCCTTCGTCGACGATTTCCAAAATTTCTTCTGACAAGAGTTTTATAGTTTTGACTCTTCTTAGTCAAATAATAGTAGAGCACACAATCAGACACACACTGTGCACAGGGAAAGAGAAAATATAAATACAGCTGCATCACTTGGGCTTGAATTTGAAAAGAAAATACCATTAATGTGACAAAAAAATGCTGTCTGTAGGTGGGGAAGTGTGATCAGAGTCAGTAAAGCTGTTATACAGTGCTTCAGTTCCAACATCCACTGGTGAACATCCAGTTCTGGGTGTGACAGCACAGCAGTCCACCATACTAAACTGAATCACAAAAAAAGAAAACCCACCTTTCTCTCCAGAAATGAAGCGATCAGCCCGAAGTTCTTTGGATGCTGCACAAACCTGCACCACAGAAGAGACAAAGTTGACAAAATGAAGCACACTCTCACTCAACACGTCAAAACAAGCCACATTTACTCACTTTTCCTTGAAGATCTCCTTCTCGTGTTCGGTCCAGACATTCATGAACTGGCGGGATTTGTAGACCTTCATTGGGTCATCCATCAGACCATTCATGTTGATAAACTTCACTCTTCGCTGTTCGGAATCGTACATCATGGGAGGAATGACGGACAACTGCCTCATCTGCTTCTCATTGTTCTGAGAGAGACAAAAAGGTGTTGAGATCCAGAACGGGTCTGCAGCACTTGTTTACATTACTCTAGACTCAGCCTCCGACAGCACACCCATGGGTCACCCTCAGTTCATTTACTAATAGTCTGATGCATGCTGCACACAAAACTTGTTACTTGCGAAAAATCACAAGCGCCAATAAGACAAGCTCCAATCGGTTTATCCGATTGCAACAACTTACGGAAGTAGGAATGGTTTTCATCAACTGTACACTCCACTTTGTTTTCTTAAATTTGTCTGTGAAATAATCAGTAGGCCTACTTTTTTTTTTTTTTTATGATCACAAGTCTACTCATATTACTGCTAATTTCTTTGGCGCTTTTTGAACATTGGACCAACACCAACTGTTTGAACGAGTCTCTTTTAAATAAGCTGTCCTTAAAGCTAGGATGTACAGTTTTTCAGAGGGTAGCAATAGCAAGCTAGCTTTGAAAGCATAAAAGGGGAAAAGATTCCACCCTCTTTCAGAGCTCTCTCCAAAGCCAAGCACATAACATTACAATAATAATGAATGTCAACAATTTATTTACAGTTATTGTTAGAAATTAAAGTGGTTTTGTAAAATGTCAAAATTACCATAATTACGAGAATTTTCTGATAGCTCTGACTTATACCACCTGAGCGCTGCAGATTGATTGTAGCATTAATAGTGTTGACACTGAAACGCATAATTCCTAGTGTGAAGACGTGAACAGTCTCCGCCTCTTTAGTCCCTCTGTTTCCTGTCTAAGTGGGAGGATCTTATCCAAAATAAGGTGCAAAGTAGGTCAAATTTTATGCTGCATAGATTGGCTATGTGATAATTCAGTGGCTCATAGGAAATAATTAAGTCTGATGTATGGGAAAAGGCTGGGATGTATGTTTACCTGCTACTCATCTGGGTGAAGCTCTAAAACTCTGGCTAACACACTTTCTGTACTTGGGGTAAACCCCCAGTCATCTTTTTCTGTATGGATCAGAGTTTATTTCAGGTTATACATCAGATAGTAAAACTAGTAGTTTACCTCCTGCTCAGAGAGGCCGTCAATGATCTCAGATATCTCGTGTTCACTTCTTGCGATGGTGGCAGACAGGCCTGTCCCCCTCTGGCCTACCCTAAAGACGGGAAGGATGAAGCATGGTTAGAGAGAGCATTTCGCTGTTCCTGGCTTTGTTGTCTCTGTAACGGCGCTTTCCCAAGCAAGCAACAAGACCAGAGTCCCACCCTGTTTCTTCTCCCACAAAAAGCCTTTGAAGCAGCGGTTACAGCTATTGGCAAGATTCCTCTGGGTCTATTCATGAGCTCTGGAGTTCTGAAGTTCTTTGGTTTAGAGACTGTTCCAGCAACAATAGCTACATACTCTGGCTTATCTAAACAATCAAGAAAGGCAAACAGCATTGAGTAAAGTTGGATGGCTTGATCTGAATGAACAGAACTATAGACATAAGTCCTGCAACCTTTATGAGGGGTGATAAAAATAATTTAGGGGAACACACAAATTGCCAGAACTATATATACTATATATAAATATATAAAAGGTCTGACGTGGTCTTGCAGAGGGTTGAGAAGCAAGATTCATATTCAGTGGATCTATTTTTCAACAATGGCTATAACCAAATGATTTATGACATTCACTTCCACTAATGGTTCTCAAATGTGCATTTTTTTTTTAGGAGTGCTTAAAGTAGGGCTGCATGATATTGGAAAAAACTGACATTACGATATTTTGGTTTTCTGCAATATAAATTGCAATATGAAATAAATTCACCAGATTACTTGAATAGCTCTTGTTTGGAAAGAACGAATAATTCTAGAATTATTGGGGTGATTTAAATTAAATAAAGAGTGCTTTATATTTTCCAGGTAAGTCTTCAGGTACACAAAATAAATAAATGTAAAATAACACTGTATAGTCTTCACTGTATAAATTGAATGTATAGTCTTCACTGTATAAATTGAATATAATTATTCTGTTTTAAAGCTGCAAAAGTGATTTTCTCTTTGTATTTTGTATGTTAACATTCATGACACAGAAAGAAGATAGAATAGCCTGTCACTTTAAGACTGCGCTGACCTTTAAGAAATACGCAAAATCAATATAATGATACACATCAGTTTTCTTTGTTTGTGTGTTATTTAAGCCATACAAAACAATGTTTACAAGGATAGTCTCAGAGATGGACATTTTGACATAATTTGCGGCTTCAGTATTTTACTTATGCAGTTTAAAAAAAAAAAAAAAAAAAACCAACAACAACAACAACAACAACAGCAACAACTTACGCTACGTCCTACACCTTTCCCTATTCAACTTACGGAAAACGCTTAACTGACGCGACACCAGTTCCGTTTTTTTCCCGTAATTTGAATACGGAAGGCGGCCTGGCAGAAGCTAGATATTTTACTTCATAACTTGTTTAAATATGGATTTTTTTTAAATTTATGTAATTGTTTTTTTTTTTTTTTTTTTTTTTTTTTTTTTTTTTACACAAACGCACTTTGAAAGTTCACTTTCAAATTTTATTTTTAAAATGAACTAATCCTTTAAATCAGGGGTATCCAAACTTTTTTTTAAAAGGGGGCCAGATTCGATGTTGTGGACACATCTGGGGGCTGGTTCCTTATGTGTGTGTATTGTGTGTGTGTATATATATATATATATATATATATATATATATATATATATATATATATATATATATATATATATATATATACATACATATACATATACATATACATACATACATACACACACACACACACACACACACAGGTGCTGGTCATATAATTAGAATATCATCAAAACTTCATTTTTTTTATTGTAAATTATTTTTAAAAATGAAACTTTCATATATTCTAGATTCCCTACATGTAAAGTAAAACATTTTAAAAGTTTTTTTTTTTAATTTTGATGATTAGAGCGTACAGCTCATGAAAGTCCAAAATTCAGTATCTCAAAATATTAAAATATTTCCTAAGATCAATCAAAAAATGGATTTTCAAAACAGAAAAGTTCAAGTTCTTTAAAGTATGTTCATTTGTGCACTCAATACTTGGTCGGCAGCACATTTTACAGCAAATGACTTGCTCCTAAGCACAAATTACAGCATCAGTGAAGTCTGGCATGGAAGTGATCAGCCTGTGGCACTACTGAGGCACTATTGAGCCTTCAGATCATCTGTATATTGTTGGATCGACTGTTTCTCATCTTTCTCTTGAAAATATCCCATAGATTCAGGGGTCAGGCATGTTGGCTGGCCAATAAAGCACAGTAATATCATGGTCAGCAAACCACTTGGAAGTGGTTTTTGCACTGTGGGCAGGTGCTAAAGTCCTGCTGTAAAAGGAAATCAGCATCTCCATAAAGCTTGTCAGCAGATGGAAGCATAAAGTGCTCCAAAATCTCCTGGAAGATGGCTGTATTGACTTTGCACTTGATAAAACACAATGGACCAACACCAGCAGACGTCACAGCCCCCCCAAATCATTACTGACTTCAGAAACTTCACACTAGACTTCAAGCAGCTTGGATTCTGTGCCTCTCCAGTCTTCCTTCAGACTCTGGGACCATGATTTCAACATGAAATGCAAAATTTACTTTTATCTGAAAAGAGGACTTTCGGCCACTGTTCACTGTCCAGTTCTTTTTCTCCTTAGCCCAGGTAAGATGCTTCTGACGTTGTTTCTGTTTCAGAAGTGGCTTGGTAGTCCTTTTCCTGAAGATGTCCGAGTGTGGTGACTCTTGATGCGCTGACTCCAGCTTCATTCGACTCATTGTGAAGCTCTCCCAAGTGTTTGAATCTGCTTTACTTGACAGTATTCTCAAGCTTGCGGTCATCCCTGTTGCTTGTGCACCTTTGCCTACCCAATTTCTTCCTTCTAGTCAACTTTGCATTTAATATGCTTTGATACATCACTCTGTAAACAGGCACCCCATTCAGTAATGACCTTCTGTGACTTACTCTATTTGTGGAGGGTGTCAATGATTGTCTCCTGGACCATTGCCAAGGCAGCAGTCTTCCCCATTAGTGTGGTTTCAAAGAACAAGAGATAGCCGGAATTTATACTGTAGGGATGGTAATTTAATGAAACTCAAATGTAAATATTCTAATATTTTGAGATACTGGATTTTGGACTTTCATTAGCTGTACGCTCTAATCAACAATTCTTTTTAAAAAAAACTTTGGAAATGTTTTACTTTTCATGTAGGGAATCTAGAATAAATGAAAGTTTCAATTTTTAAAATAACTGACAATAAAAAAATTAACTTTTTCACGATATTCTAATTATATGACCAGCACCTGTATATATATATATAGATAGATAGAGAATATATATATATATATATATATATATATATATATATATAAAAATAAATTATATGTTTTGTTTCTTTAAAATATGACAGATTTGACAAAAGCTTGAGCTGACAGAAGAATAGCTTGAGGACACAGATGTAAATTTAATACACAAACAATATCTGTAAAACTTAAAGGGTGAAATTTAAATATTATTACTGAGTTAGAACTCTATTCTTATTTACATTAAAAAGTACTCTAATTAGATCACCGGAGATAAAACCACACACTGAAATTCATCCCTGGGCTGTAGTTTAGACACCCCTGCTTTAAACGGTACGATTTTAAGCTTTAGCCGAAATTAAAAGTGTATGTAAATCGAACTAATTATTTAAAAAGACCCAAAACGTCTTAAACTCATGAATTATTACTTTGAATTAGTCAGAGCAGTTGTGGGCATACTGACTAAACCACATGACATTACCCTCATTATTGACTTTTTAGCCATATTTAACAGTGTAGTATAGGATTGTTAACTTCAAAATCCAGTCCAATCTCATCTCTAGTCTTGTTTTGGTAAACTGGTCTAAAGTAATAAATCAATACGGCCAAAGAGTCTTATGCAATGTTAAACTGGAATATCTATACTTTATAAGTTTTTGTTCTATCAGCAAAAACAACAGAGTCTGTGTTTTTGGTGAATCAAGGTCAATAGTATGCAAATGTTCTTCAGTTCTGCTTTAGTGGTGTTCCAGAAAGAGTTCCCTGTAATTCAGGGAAGCCCTGCGACCTCTGTACGAGGAACTATCACAGCCTGACCTCTGACCCTAGCACCCATAGGATCCTCAATGCTGATTGGCCAACTGCTGAGTCAGGACAGAGCACAAGTGTGTCAGGGAAAAGCAATACCGGTGAATGTGTGTGAATGACAGAGCGTTCATTGGGTCATCACGGAAGCTGGGGGGCCTGGCTGACCTCTGGAAACGTTCCTGTTGCTCGCGCTGTTTGCGGATCTCAGGAAACTGCCTCTCGTAGTATTCACGTGTACGGCTCTCTTTGGCTTTACGGCGGGGGTTGTTCTCCATCCGCTCAACTTTTTTCTCCCACTCAGTCATCAGCTCATCATACCGCTGGCAAATTTTCTGCTCCTAAGGAAAAAAAACATTTTTGCAAAATAAAACAAAATCCTATATTTTAATAATTTGACGTTAAATTGGTCAATCTATCCGATCAAGTCTTTGCTAAAAACATAAGAGGACGTTTGGGAACTTATTCATTTCTAAATATTTAAGTGCAATAACTGAAATTACTGAATTAAATCACTCAGAAAAACTGATCAAATTGATTGAACATAAGGCTGACACAACCTATAACTTATCAAATATGTAGCTAACAAGCTAATTATTTTGGTAATCAAGCAATTATTTATTCATTATTCAATAACATTAAATACTATATAGTATATAGTATATTATACTATATATCATTATACAATAACATTAAGTACTGCATGCGCATACTCTATTAAAATGTAAATGCATGATATACAAAAGTTGTTTACATTTCTGGTTCTTATTTACTAACTGATGCAGCCCTAAATTTTCTCTTTTATAAAAAAAAAAACACCAACCACCACCACCAAACAAAAAAACAAAAATCTTCTGAGGAACAGAACTGCATGCACTGGCTATAGATCAGCATGTTGACTGAGAATACTGTGGAAAGCAGAAAATAAACTGCACTGTTAATTCCATCCTATTAACTTTGTATTCTCTGTAATATTCTTGGCCTGCAGTGTCAGATAAAGCTGAAAGGAAGGACAGAAAGAGACAAAGGAGGATACAGAGAGCCAAATACAAGGAAAGGGAGTAAGCAAGAACAAAGATGTTCAACAAGAAGACCTGTGCAGAGAGACTTGTGTCTATTCTACAGTACATTGAACAAAAAAATGTGTTTTTTTTTCTCCCTCTGAACAGTTAACCTTCCTCTTGGCTTTGGGCCACATCACAATTCTGACTGTTCTTGGTCCAGCAGGCTTGACCAACCAAGTCTACTAAAAAGTGATTGCACTGAACTACTATACCTTCCTGAGAACAAACCTATTTAAAAAAAAACAGCAATCAAAATGCTTCCTTGCGGCTAGTGCAGCTTTTTTTGGAACAGGATTTAACGAAAACATCACTATTCAACAGTCCTGAATGGACTACAAAAGACAAAGAAAGAGAGAACAATACAATACAACAATTTTCCAGTAACAAGACATTTTTTTCTGTCCACAAAAAAAACAAAACAAAAAAAACAAACAAACAAAAAAAAAAACCATTCAATTGTGATGGGACACATTCACAGCCAATCAGAAGAAATGTAATGTTTGATATGCAGAGCAGAATTTAAAACATAAGATTTGGGCTGGGCTACACAAAAACAAAACCATGTTAACATCAAAATGTCATGTTCTCCTAAGAGTTTTTAAATCTTGTTGCTGTATTGCGTCACATGTGGTAAGGACACAGAGTTATGGGCATCACAACAGCTTTGAAGAGACATGAAATGACCTCTAACCAAGTTCAGACACACAAGACAAACTATAAATCATAAGTAAAAGTTGACTGATATGCAAATGAGGGCATGTCCAATAAGGTACAGAGATCAACATGGAATTACTTTATGCAAATAAAATGACTCTGATCATTATTCCCTCAACACATCATTATTATCTGTTATTTATTAGTCATTTTTATTAGTCATAAACTATCTCTGTTTAGCACTATAAACATTTGCCCCACACATCCAAACAAAAACTAAACGTATGATTGCTAAGCACAGTGCAATTTGTACCACACATGAAAGCAGACTGTGTTTGTATGTGCAAACAAATGTCATATATAAAGCATAGTCTGTAAAGACATAAAATTGTGTGAAAATGGACACGCAGGATTGTGTGTTTAAAGGGATAGTTCACCCAAAAATGAAAATTTGATGTTTATCTGCTTACCCCCCAGCGCATCCAAGATGTAGGTGACTTTGTTTCTTCAGTAGAACACAAATGATGATTTTTAACTCCAACCGCTGCCGTCTGTCAGTCAAATAATTGCAGTAGATGGGAACTTCATCTATAAGAGTAAATAAAGCTTGCTTAGACAAATCCAAATTAAACCCTGCGGCTCGTGACGACACATTAATGTCCTAAGACACGAAACGATCGGTTTGTGTGAGAAACCAAACAGTATTTATATCATTTTTTACCTCTAAAACACCACTATGTCCAACTCCGTTCATGACTCCTTTAGTGATGTCTGATCGCGCTCTGACAACGGAAGTGATGTCTCGCGCATATACTTCAATGAGTGTCAGACATCACTGCCACTGTCAGAGCGCGATCAGACATCACTAAAGGAGTCATGAACAGAGTTGGACATAGTGGTGTATTAGAGGTAAAAAATGATATAAATACTGTTCAGTTTCTCACACAAACCGATCGTTTCATGTCTTAGGACATCAATGTGTCGTCACGAGCCGCAGGGTTTAATTTGGATTTGTCTAAGCAAGCTTTATTTACTCTTATAGATGAAGTTCCCATCTACTGCAATTATTTGACTGACTGACGGCAGCGGTTGGAGTTAAAAATCATCATTTGTGTTCTACTGAAGAAATAATGTCACCTACATCTTGGATGCGCTGGGGGTAAGCAGATAAACATCAAATTTTCATTTTTGGGTGAACTATCCCTTTAATCCAGTCTTGATTTACCACAAAATATTCTAGTTTCTCTGTAACTTCGGTCACCTCTCCTGACGGAGGAGCACTTACACTCTCTCAAACACATTAATTCTCTGCCACTGCACAAAAGAGAGACACTTACCCTCTGTTTGCGTGCATGGTTCCTCCTCTTGAAAAACAGAATCAGCTTCTTCCTCATCATCTGATTCCTGCAGGAGAAAAAAAAAATATATATATATATTGTTTACATTCCCTTTCATAAAAGGAGCGAACACTGCACACTTAAGATCTCTCTCTGCTGATACACAACCTGCCCACAGACAAACATTACGGCCTCTGAGTCCTACAACTTCATCAGAACAGCTGAATCCTTCTCTAATTAAAAAAAAAAAAGCCTTAAGACACAATTCTTCCATGAGCACTTGACTTACAACTGTTAGTGCGCTTACTTTCTTACTCTTTAAAAACCCTCCCTACTCTCTTCGTTTTGCCTCATCTCCATCTCCGTACAAGCTCATACTATGGCACCTTTCTGTGGCACTTTTCCTGTTACTGTCTCTCTAGCATGATAAAAGCACCTGAAAAATAAATGTTAATGACTTTTACTCCTAGTTTAATAATATATAATAACATCTAAATTAATTTAACGTCATCAAAGTGTGTATTTGTTCACATTTATCTGCATTACTGTGCAGTTTGGGGTCAGTAAGCTCT
The DNA here is from genome assembly GCF_018812025.1 of Megalobrama amblycephala. Classification (NCBI taxonomy): domain Eukaryota; kingdom Metazoa; phylum Chordata; class Actinopteri; order Cypriniformes; family Xenocyprididae; genus Megalobrama; species Megalobrama amblycephala. The sequence goes on from NC_063047.1 coordinate 21,957,832, forward strand.
CAGTAAGATCTCACCAAGGCAGCATTTATTTGAATAAAAATACAGAAATGTCAATTTAATATATCTGTTTTCTATATTTATATATTTTAAAAATGTAATTTATTTGTGTGATGTCAAAGCTGAATTTTCAGCATCATTACTACAGTCTTCAGTGTCACATGATCCTTCAGAAATTCTTATGTGCTGATTTGGTGCTCAACAAACTTTTCTTATTATCAAAGCTGATATCAGCTGTGCTGCTTTTGGAAACTGATACTTTTTTCTACTTTTTTCAGAATTTTTTTGAATAGAAAGTATTTGAAATGGAAATCTTGTGTAATATTATAAATGTCTTTTCTGTCCCTTTTGATCAACTCAATGCATCATTGCTGAATAAAAATATTACATTAATAAAAAAAAAAAAAAAAATAAAAAAAATCTTTCTGATCCCATCCTTTTGAACAGTGTTGGGCACGTTACTTTAAAAAAAGTAATTAGCTAGTTACTTCTCACAAATCGTAACTGAGTGTTAGTAACTGAGTTACATCATTATAAGAGTAACTAATTACCAGGGAAAGTAACTATTGTGTTACTTAAAAAAAAAAAAGTCAATTAACTTGGATGCCCCCAATATTAAATATAAGTCTAAAAATAAATTATTCTTAATTTTAATCAATGTTTTATCAACCAATTGCCTGAATTTAATAAATAAGAAGCAAATATAGCAGAAAATATAATCATGACATGGAGGCGCCGGCGCGATCACTTGCACTTGAAGTGGAGCGCGTCTTATAGGCTAAATGAACCGAAACTCACCGTATAGGCTGACTGCCTCACAGATAGGAGAAATATATCTATAGAAATCTTGAAATGTCTAACAAAATAATTCAAAACAAAAAGAAATAGCTTAGGCTACTCTCTGATTATGTAATTCGAATGAAATGTGCATTTTTCTCTCTAAGCACGTCCACGGAGATGATGAGAGTCAGTGATGTCAACTTCATCTTTGCAGCCGACACTGTTTCAGAAAACATTAGTTTATTAATAAACAATTAAAATGTCTCCTTGCTGTTTTTGTCACATTCATAACCATTACTTTTGACGGTTCTTTATGGCAAGCTTTATGTGTGCGCTTGAGTGTTATATAGCCTATATTATGTAAATGCTAATTATTATGGTTTATTCTCTCCAGTATTTAAGAAATCAAATTAATATAAATGTGATTAGTCAACTAATGGCTTAAATGAACAACTACTAGCTGACTAGAAAAAACTTTTCACATATTTTCGATCCAGCATGTCACCAAGTGTATTCTGGTTTGAGCTCGCGCTCCGCTCGCATGCTCTGACACAGACACACACACGGAGCATCGAACACACCTTGTTGTTTTGATCCATAACGGTTGTGACAACAAAAACTACTAGCCTAACTCGTATAAATTTCAAATACTGTTAAAGACAAGTAAACTGTCAGTAATAAAATAAGAACAAATATTGAAATTATGATCAATAGCATAAATACAATAGAACAAACATACAAATAAATGTCAGCATCGGTGAAAAGATAATGGGCCAGAGTCGACTGTACACAACATTTCTATAATATTACAATTTTTTGACCATGATATTTTCATAGCAAACCTCTAATATTGTGAAAGCCCTAAATGGGACCCGGAACAAGTAGGGATGCACCGATCTGATATTCAGGTCGGTATCGGCTCCGATACTGCCATTTTTGCCGGATCAGGTATCGGCCTGGACGGGACCGATCCAAATCTGATACTGTGCGTGTACTATTCTGTGTTATTGTTAAGCTCCACAAAGGGCACAAAAACATAAAAAAGCACCATAAAGTCTCTGTGCACTATATTCCAAGTGTTCTGAAGCCATTCCATAGTTTAATTTGAGGTACAGATAAATATTTAAGTCGTTAAATTAAAGTTCACGTAAATGCCTCCCTCTGCGGCTCAGTCATTCTCCATTCAGCATTCAGACTGCGTGTCGCGTTCGGTTATGACAGTCAACACAATGAAACTCTCTCCAAGATGAATCAATGTTTCTATTATTATACTTCATCAAGATACCGGTAATACAATACGCATCAATATATCTTCACTTTGTGCTTTGAACTTTTTACTGCGGAGCGCTGTGACTCCATGATGCTTCATGCGCATCATTCTGCACACGGGATGCACATAAGCGCTTTGTGCCGCTCTGTATGGGAGCCGTTCATATTATAATACTTTTGCACAATGAAAGATTGTTAATAGCATTTTTTTTGTTCTGTCCTATGCTGCTGCATCATTTTAATTTCTATATTTTAATTATAAGACATTTAATAGCTTCTGATTTCATCCACATTTTCATTTTTATTCACAAGCTAATAGGATAAACAAGGCCTAGGCTATGCATTTATTTATATTATGAAAAGAAAGTATTATGAAAAAAAGTTAAAGTCTGCGTCACTTTTCAGTTTTCATCTCATCTCAACACTTTTTGAGGATCGTGAGTGAACGCGATCATCTCTTCCTCTTTACTACTTTACAGAAGTAAATAAACATGAATGAAAAGCAAAAAATATGTTGAAAGTTGCAGTAGCTTACCAAAATCTGTATCACGTCAGTTCAATCAGTGTTGTAAACAATGTCACATATACCTCAGAAAAGCCATTCAAGCAGCAAGAAAAATAAAACAAACTATTTAAAACAAAACGGATTATAAACTTAATTATGTAAGCATAAGTATTTTAATATAATATATAATAAAATGGACAAACTGGGTGTGTGTAATCAAACGCTTCGTTTTCAATTTGTTCTGGACTCGCGCTCTGCTGCCACACTGGAGCGCACTCACCACCTACTGGACAGGGGTAGGAATTACAGTTACAAGCAAATTAAGCCTCATTTCTGTCAAAATGACGGACAGGCTGCAGATTTTTTCCGTCACTGCTAAAAAAAATTCCATCAATGACGGAAAATTCTCGGTTAACGCGACCTTTTAGATTATATATTATATACACGCCACACACTGTTGGTGACACTCCACTCCAGTTGTCATGCCGACCGTCACAGCTAGGGCTGGGCGATATATCGCATGTGATTGTCACGCACATTTCGTCAGTAAAGCCGGTTCCCTGATTACCGCTAAATCGCCATCACCTGCTTTCAAATGTAGCGGCATTTAATAGACAGAGCCGTAGTTCACTGACAAGCCACGCAATATCGCGTTCATATCGCAGATGAATCGCCTTCGATAATGAACGCGATATTGCGTGGCTTGTCAGTGAACTATGGCTTACAGCATACGGCATACAGTTTATTAGGTAATTTAGCACTTTTCTTATTACTTGAATATCGGATCGGATCGGATCGGTATCGGCCGATACTGAATCCCAGGTGCATCCCTAGGAACAAGTAGGTATACATGATAGTAGATTTCTGAGATAATGAACCACCAATAAATAGTTTTTGGCCTATAACCAATTTCAAAATTACTATTTTGTCTAAATTAATTAAACATAAAGATTACATTTAATCATATTATTAAATGATTGCATTGAATCAAATTATTAGTGTTTTTAGGCATTAACTTAAATGACAGCAAAGAATTACTTAAATAATGTAGGGAAAAAAAAAACACTTCTAATAATGGCTAATAATCAAACATGGTACCAATATATTGTGCATCCCTAGAAAAAAAAACAAGGACAACTGATGATGAACTAATCATCTAGTATGTGCAATCCCTTTCCCACACATCTGATTGGTCATGTCAAAGTAACCATCAGCATTATTTACTGTGAGCTTAAAGAGAGCGAATACTCACGTTTTAATGTTGTCATGGTAGACTTTAGTATCAGAGGGCTGGTTGTACAGAGGCTGTAAAGAAACAGGAAATAGATGCAAATTAGTTAGATGAACACACACACGCAATCTATTGCATCAGAAAAATTGCATTAATTTCACCAGCTCACCAGCTCCACTTTCGGCCCCAACCCTTCCAGTATCTTATGGGCTTCTTCAGCCTTTTTCTATGACACAACAGAGAGAGAATTTTGGTAAAAGAGACAGATGTATGTCCCTGTGTTTAGATAGTCTGCCTGCTGACACACCACACTAAACGAACAAATTGTGCTCTCATTTGTTGACTGCCAGCTTTGATAGAGACAGAATGTGTGAAACTGTGTGTGTTTCAACAGCAGAAACAAGCACACAAACAATTTATCACTTGTTTCTCCTCCAGGGTGAAAGGGAGTAAAAATAAACATGCCAAAAAAAAAAAAAATCATTTCCTGAGCTGCAATGTTCTGTCTGGGAAACGCCTCCATTACACAATCCCACAATTCTTTACACTCAAATCTACAATCTGTTTTTGTAACAGTTGCAAGCATTTATTAAGCATATGTGTTGTCTGTGTGTGTAACTGCCTCTCAATGGAAGCAGGAAATTCAGAGATGTTCCCAGACCAGACGGAGTACTGTAGTTTTGCCTCACTTCCTTTAGCTGCTTTCTTTCTCTTTCACCCTCTTCACCTCCAAGTCTCAATTCATCTGTTCTCTCTCAGTTACTGTGCTCAGCTACCTTTCCTCCCAAAACATGCAAACAAAAACTGCCATATGCACATAATTGCTAAATTTAGGTGTTCAGAGTGCAAATGCAGACACATAGATACAATTTAAAATTTATAGGGAGCAAGGAATAAACAAAGTGAAATTACAAATCACAAGACATCACTGTGGCCAGTTAGTCACCAAGTTTTTCTTACTTTTCGGCTTCAAATTAGATCAGTCTACCTTTTTGTGTCTTGAAAAAAAAAAAAAATTAGATGACTAACTCGTAAGACTAGTCTAAGCAGTTTATGCCACCGACCACATGCCTTGGCCGATCAGACATCAATAAACAGGCAGAAACAAAAAAAGCTTTCATCATAACAGAAGTGACATATTATAAGACCATATTCAAGTTTTATGAAGATTATGCAAGACCGTCATAGTTCAAGCTTTGTGTTTTATTATTTAGAGTTAAGTCACATTACACTGTCAACAACAAAATGTAAAGAAAAAAAAAAACACTCTCAGGAAAGTAATTGCTCACTGTTTAAGCACACTCTAACAACACTTAAATATATGATATGTAAAGAGCACAACCCTCTAGGCTCCTTTGTGTGTGAGAGAAAGAGTGGGTGAGAGAGAATGGGCGAAAGACACCATGTATAAATGTGTTCGTACCCGGTTCTCATCATAAATGATCTGGACGATGCTGCGATGTTTGTGTTCCACAGGGGGCGGAGTCACCGGCTTTTCTGGCTCTACTGGCTTTGCTGCCTCTTCCTCCAGTTGTTGCTAAGAGACAACAAACATGACAATATACATTAAATCTGAAGCCTGAAACAAGCATATAAACATACACACACAAAATATAACTCACTCCAAAGTCTTAATGTCTCTGTTCCCTGGCTCGACTTCTTTAACACAAGACAACACATTAACAACACATCTCTTGGTTTTAGCACAAAAATTAAAGCATCATTCATGTCCACAGTACAAATAGTGTGGGACAAGTTTACACTGCAAAGTTAAATACTTGGGTATGCGCAATAATAATAGTGATACTTGCCTCTGCAAGCACCACTAATCAGAGAGATGCATGACTACACCAGGCACAATAAAACTTTCTTAAAGATGTGCAGAGGTGTAATATTGCATTCATACACATCCTCAACATATTTCCCCTGTGACATTCCTTCTGAAACTGCATTGTATAATTAAATTGCTGCTGAAGTGAGACTTATTTTATCTCCTAAACATGAGCGATCAAACAAAACAAACTGAAGATCAAGTGGCTGCTGAGCAAAAAAAAAAATATTTTAGTCAGACTGAGACTTTGACTTCCAGTCTTAATGAGGAAATGAGTAACAGTTTATTGGTTTTTGTGTCACAGTTTTCGTCATCATGCCAGAACAGAAGGGAAAGTACCTTCAAACAACCAGCATCCTAGTGTCTCTACAATCAGATATTTTAGAAAACAGAGTGAGGAATGAATGTGAACACTTGCTGCTTCTGGGATTATCATGATGCAGCCCTGAAGGATTTGGCATTGCCATCAAATAGAAAGAATAGTTGGCACAGACAAAGGAGTTGTGTCAAGCCTCTCAAAAAGGGCAACATTTCCCACAAGGCTTATGGATAAAGACTTAAAAAACCAACCCACTGCTAGTAGTGAGCACCAGTGTAAGGAAACTTTCCAATAACATGAAGCTCAACCCTGGGACGTGCAGGGAGAGAGTGAAAAGGTCAGCAGTTTTGGTTGTGATTTAAACAAACAAATCTTGTCATCACATAAATAATGCCTGAAACGGTCATAAGCTCTTTATTTACAAAATTAACAATAGCAGAGCTGAAAGCAAATAGTTCTTGAGCTGTAGCGAGACTCTCTCTCATCTGAGTTAAGTGAGGCTACGCACCTGTTTCTTTTTCAGTTTGAAAATCTGCTGCTCGACCTTGGCAATCTCACGGTCAACACGGTCCATGCTCTGAATCAACTCCTCTTTAGAGAGTTTGGAGGGCGACGTGTCCGCATCTTCGCCCACCTGTGGAACTCCACCTGGGGACGAGGCCTCCACCTTCACACTAAACTGGGTTTCCTGTCCCAGAAAACAAAACGGAAAAGGAGAGGGAGCACAAGAATAAGTATATCAGCATTCAAACAACTGTAACAGCCAATCTGGCCACAATAGTGCAGCTTTAATGAAATAAAAACTGAAACCTGTTTGTTTTATAGAAAAGGGAAATGTTTAAATCTCTCAAACTGGTATTCTTCTGGTATGCATGTACATTAAATCACCTTCTTGACCTCTCCAGAGGCCCTGATGGTGTCCTGTATGGCATGTGGAGGGGCCAGTACGATGCCGGTGGGCTGAGCTCTAGTAAAGTGTGTTTCAGATAAGTTTTCGACGCGGGGACGCTTGGCCTCAAGAGTTTCCTGATCCTGCTGACCTGGTACGGCATGAAACTGCTGCTCATAACCATGTCTGCGCTCCGGCGGCCTGCAGGAGACAATGTAGATGCTTCTAATTACAATTATTATGCTTCAAAAACCTCAGCACCAAACAGTATTACTGAAAACAACACAAAACAGTTAAATCTCCACAGTATTAGCTTTATCACAATTATTTGATGTAAAAACAATTATTGGTGCACTTTATATTCCAAACACATTTCGACCAAAAAACAACAACAACATTTCTCTGAGATTTGGAATTGGGAGTAAATTGAACAAACAAAACTTTCAGCTACACACAGAAACTCAAAAGGCTTAAGGGTTTAGCAAAAGAAATTAGGACAGTAATACACTGCTATTGTATAGTAATATTCTTGTTACTAATGCTCAATTTTATACAAAATGCAATTATGTCATTCTACCGGCAATATTTATTAATAGGAATTTTTTATATATGCAATATTTAGGCTAGGAAAGGATATCATACATTTGTGGATGAAAATAAATGAGTGACATAAATATACAACTAAATGGTTAAATGCAATAATTTTATTAATCATCAACTGAAATGTGATAATGCTGTCAGCTCTGCATAATATTTCCAAATTGTTTCAAAAAAAATTATTCAGAAGGAAATCATGTATGGCAGGACAGATTTTATCCATCTGGATTTATTGGAGTGGGAGAGTGTAAAATCTGTTGATATATTATTGATTAATATCTTTACTCTGCTCACACATTCATCATATGTTATCTTTAAATCATGTAGAAATAAAACGAGCATAGCATTAGATCTCAAGATGGAAAAGGAGGGTAGGGGCGGTTTTATCACCTCTCAGTCCCAGGGTGAAATTCAGACAGTAGTGAAGGTCTGCGGCGCTGCTGGTCCTGCAAGGGGCTGCGGTAGTCGGGAACTGTGAACTCCTAAACAAATACAGACACACACGTCAGATAGGAAACACAGGGCAAAACAAAAACCCATGGATGAGGGCTCAGAAGCCTTCAAGACATGGGCAGAAAGACAAAGAGTGTGTATGAATGTGAGAGAAAGAAAGGGATAAAGAGATGAAAAAAAAAAAAAAAAAAAAAAAACTCAATGTGACAAGTCAGCCCCCCGGACAATCAGGAGTACACCCATCTCCACTGAAAGACACACACACACACACGGATATCTCTGCTCCTTCACAAATGTTCTTTCAGTGTACATTCTAGTAAAACATGCCATTATAAAACACACACATAAATCTGTTTTTAACACATTCACTGCTATAGATGAGATGATCATATTCACTCTAATTACATCATTAGGACTGGGGTCCATTTTAGAACCGTTTCCAAATTTCCAAGAACAGTGGATTCGATAAGACATGCATAATTTGATTCTGATTATCGATTCCTGTGTGCTCATTTTAATGTGTTTTTACACCATTCAAGCGCAAGATGATGTAAAAGAGAACTTAATTTGCTGCTTGCATGCCATTTTCTTTGCTGCACACAAAAAGCCACCTCATATAGTTCGCGAATACTGAACTAAGTTTTCTTTGGCACCTTCTTGCGCTTGAATGGACAAATACACAATTATGTCAAAATATCCTCATAAACCAAGTTGTTTTTTTCTTAAGTTGGTTTTAAGTAAAAGTTGAGAAAGAAAATGCATGTGTAATATAATATTAGATCCATGCATTTGGTCTATAGCAGCCTTAAATACATGCGGCCGTCTGTGTTTAAGGATTAATCTATATTTTATTTAAAAAAAGAAAACAATGCAGTGTTATTTTACAATTGATTCATTAGATTTCAATTTCTGTAGTTGAATTTTGTTCAGTTGTATTTATATATGCTATTGCTAATGGACCCTTCGCTAAGCCCCGCCCTCCTTAGTTATTGTTTCGAGCTTTCGAGCCTGGCAAGTCATTTACAGTGTGTATGCACCGGTGTCAAGACATTTTCAAGGAGATAATTAGTCTTTTTTGGCGAACAGGTGAAATATCTGAGAGAGCAAGACAAAAGGGACTGCAGTATGCATTCGAGGGATATATCCACGACATAATATGCAACCGATTAGAAAATAATTTGATCAAAATTGAAGCTAAAGCTCCGAGCGCGAGCAGCAGCCGCCTCATACGCTAACCATTCAAATGGGAAACACACAGTTTATTGAGGAAAAGCTTTGTTCATCCACAGCAGGTTAAGTGAAATTTGTGAAAATAAATAACCTAATAATTATAAATCAAACAGCTTATCCATAAGTCGTGTGGAATAAACACAAGACGTTAGCCTGACCACTTTGCAATGATAACATTCTCCCGCTTATAATTTTAGCACGCCAGGCTAACGTTACTCCGTCTTGCCTTTAATCATATTATTTCACGTTAAAATACGTTATATGCATTATGAACAAAGAAACGTCATTATTTCCAAGCAACGATGTGCTGAGTTAGCTAGCTAGCTAACCTACCCGGACTTACTGCATATGCATACATCAATATTACATCATTGTCGTTATGATAAATAACACACAATTGCTGTACTTGCATTATTGTTAAGGGTAGGTTTAGGGCTGGGGAAAGTGTAGATGTTAATAAAGCCATAAACCATGTTAATATCACGCTGGAAGCACAATCTGATAGGTAACGTTAACATTTTTCAGATTTTGCTAACGTTACCCACTGTTTCAATGGGAGGTAGTAAAATCTGACAGGGTAGCACAAATTGTCAGAACACCGGCACTTCTCCCCTTGGGTTTTAGGTTTCGAGAAGGGAAAAAAATTCCACCACCCCGTCTAAACTGTTAGGATACCGGGTATCAGATTAACACAATCCATAAGCACAACGCTTCGGCATGTTCCCTCGCTCGAAAGCTTGACAGACCTCCTGCGCCTAGTAACGGTTGCTAAACCACGATTGGCCTGTGGCGGTTTTCGGGCGTGGCTTAGCGAAGGGTCCATTTCTTTATTTTTTTCTTATTTTATTAATGACGGATTACTTGTCTTTAATAATGGTTGAAATTTACATGAGTCTAGTTGTTTTTGCTGTGGTATTTTTGTTAAAATCCTAGGCAAAAGTTCCTCGTAAGTGTTCTTTAGACTGCTGATTTTGTACATGGTATTCAGCTGCAACAGAATATTTTGCAGAATAAATAATGTTTGATTAATTTTTTTTTTTTTTACCTTATTGGAATTGAAACTGGGAATTAATAAGAATCAGAATCAATAAGCAGAATCAGAATTGCTAAAATTCAAACAATACCCAACCATCATCATCATAACACTCGAAAACCACAGACACTAGCAGAGCAGGACTGAGAGCAACTCAGCAACCGAAGTTGCCATGTGTGAGTCATTTCTTAAAGCTAGTTTAATCTCTGACTAAAGTTCAGTTAAAAAGAACTGGGCAAAAGACATTCTTTAACAAGAATTAATTCCATCAAAGTGGCAATAAGTGTTATAGCGCTCCTGCATCACAATTATTCAGTGCAATTCTACATACAAAACTAACCAGTCATGGGTTCTCTGAAAGACTAGCTGGTCTTATGGAATCCCTGACTGGTTATGCTCTAATCGCACAATGATCAGACTCATTTCTTAGCATTTTTGTATTTTTTGAAACTCTCACTTTCAGAGAGCTCTCATTAGGATGTTGTCAGAATAAATGAAAAACATGCCCACAGTTTAATGTCATAAAATGAATACGGATATCAGACAGTTTTGTACGGCTAAATGGTGACAATGCAATCACAGTTGTCTGAATTGGCTGCGGTACAGCAGGATTACTGCAAGATCTGCTGGTATGAGGTCACCTCACTGAAATAGACAGACATCAGATTTCCTCAAGAAGACACTCACACTTTGTGACCATCTGTCCAAGAGATGCATCTAAACTGCTAACAACCTCAGAACAAACATGGTCATGTCCATGTCTGTAAACAGGAAATGTGTAAATAATTGAGTAATGTGAATAAAAAAAGAGAAAAAGTGCCAAAAACGAGAAAGAACAGCTGGGGTCTGTTTATTTCTGCTTCTCTAGCTCTGAGGAATGTACTACAGTGATACCCAAATTGATTTGTAACGTTGAGGCCCAGCCATTTCTGGCCTCCTTTCATCTGAGACAGAGGGGGATTGTTGGGGAAATAGAGAAACTAAGCTTACAAGCAATTTGCAGAGTAAAAACTAGAAGTCATTCCTTTACAATGAGAGTTGGTAATTTCCAGAGACATGAGCAGTAGAAACAATTAGCAATGCGTTTACTTGTTATGCTAATTAGCAGACTTGCTTTGCTTTTATGCCAATTTGACACGATGCACCCACTACCAATAGGTGTGAAGATATTGAAGCAAAATTGATCAGTATCTCCTGAGAGATACTGTTGTTGAATATAAGAAAGATGAAGGAGAAGTTAATGTAAAATCAATGTTCCACTCTTTACTGGTCCATGCATTGGTCCATAGTAGGCAATTTGTTTTATAAACACTTTGTTATACAGGTTTAAACTCTCTTCACATGCTGATAGCAATCAATAATAGAAGTGGTCTTAATATTAAAACATGTACACATATCTTCTGTGGAAGTATTAGGACCAAAAAATGTCCTACCTGCTTGTCAACATATGTATTTCCATACCTCTGTGCACCCTGCTCACACAGATATCACACGTCACTAGCGCATTCCATAACAAGATTAACCAGTAGAAATTTGTCAACAGGTAGAGATTTTGGTCTATCGTCTCTATCGTGGTTACTCTCACGTGACGTTGCTGTGCTGTGCTGTGCTGTGCTGCGCTGCGCTGTCACGAAAGCTTATCGTTTGCATTCATTTTTAAGCACTGCGGTTTCTAAACAAGTGGTTTTAAACCATTGAAATGCAATTAGCAGTGAAAGACAACTAATTTCAGCACGTGTGCGCTTCTGAGAAACTTTCTCTGCGCTGTCTGAGAGACACACGACCAATGTTCCCTCTAGGCTGCGCGCGTGCGCGGCCGCGCAGAAAAAATAATTGCCGCGCAGAGAACAGACATGAAAATGATTGTAGTATTTTAAATGAGAAATAATTGCAGTGCTCTGGACAACCGCTATAGAGTTATTGTTGCTATAGAGTTGGAACCGGTGAATGCGATTTACAGGTTTCATAGAAAGAACGATTGAGCGCGTGTGAGCTGGCTGGCCCTGAGCCAAATCAGTCGTGGTAAGAATACTGTAATGTTTGCGGACTAAATACCTCAACACGAGAGGCTAAGCGAAACAAAAAGAAATGTGAAATAAAACGTCATGTTTTAATGAAAAGTGGTGGAAATAACGGATGATGGGCACAGAATGCTAACAAAACTCTGAGACATTTACAATCACACACCCACCACAGGTGAAGCATGCAAACTCAAAATACATCAGTGATATACCTCAGTTTAAATAGATTTTTGTGTGTGGTGGTGCTGTGGGTTTCAGGGATGTTTAGATAACTATAAAAGAGTTAACGTTCACTTTTCTTAAAAATATTTAGCTATCAGATCTGTTTAAATGCTTCAGTTTGTTTTCACTATATAATATATTAAAACAAATGGGGTCCCACTTTATATTAGGTGGCCTTAACTACTATGTACTTGCATCAAAAAATAAGTACAATGTACTTATTGGGTTCATACTGAATTGCAAAACAAACTGCATAACTTCTGCTGCTATTGAGGTGGGATACCGGTAAGGTTAGGGAAAGCTCTGGTGTTATGGGTAGGTTTAAGGGTAGGGGTAAGGTGTAAGGGATGGGTCAACAGTATAATTATAAATGTAATTACAGAAATTAATTACAGATGTAATTACATGCAGGTGTTTTTAAAATATAAGTACAATGTAGAAACATGTATGTACGCAACAAGTGCATTGTATCAAATGATTGATTTAAATGTAAGTACATAGTAGTTGAGGCCACTTAGTGTAAAGTGGGACCACAAATGGAAGCATTTAAACTGATATAATACTGTATATCAGTTTAAATACTTAAATATTATATTTTATTATATTATAATGTAAGCCTAATAAAAAATTGATCTCACAAGAGGATTGTTTAGGGCTCCTTGTCATGAAAAATCTTAACCTCCTGGTATATAAAATCTGGGAAATTCATAAGCAATAAACATGTAATTTTGATGGTTTAACACTGTCTGTTGCTAATAATTGACTGTACAAAAACACATTATGGTTATCCCAAACCATCATTGTAACTGCTCAATAATTATATTATTATAAAGAATTGAACTGTCCTGCAGGAGGACAGAAATGATTTTTTAATAGAATTTCTTGGTAAAGACTGGTACAGTTAATACAGCAATGTGAAAAATCTCAAGTAACCTAAAATGTGCATAATTTATTGACTGAACTGCTTGTTTTCAAACATATTATTTAATAAATCACTAAGTTACATCAAGGGTCAAATAAAATAGAAACGGCACATTCAAGTTAAATGTTACAGTTGCATGATAAAACCTTTTTTTTTGTGCGTTTACGTTCATTGTACAGGTCTGATATAAAGTAAGGTTTTGCTCAGGTGGCCAAAATGTTCACTCAACAGAGAAAAGTTTTGCTCAGTGAGAAAAAATATTAGAGGGAACATTGCACACGACATAAAGCCGCTACAGCGTGTGAGGACTGAACTGAGGACTGAAGGTACAGTTGAGAAAGACAAGGCATGAGTATAATGGATCGGTCCCGTCAGTCTTAAAGGGACAGCATCCAAATTTACCTGCTGTCATTATTAATGCTAATCAAACAAAAAAGAGAAAATCCCTGCTTGCTTTCGTAACTTTCGTAAGACTATGCATTGTTTTTTTATACATTTGATTACAACATTACATTTTATTTAATATTTTTAGTGCTTGAAGTTTTTCAGTTCTATTTCATGTGTCTTTGTTCTACTGTAGTTTTTGTTCTATTGTAGTTTGTTTTCTTTGCTCTTTCTTTATCATTGTTTACCTGTTTTCAGTAAGCTTGAGAGTTTTTTAGACTAGCATTCATTTTTTAAACTATATTGAGAGTGGTGATAAGAATTATGAAATTTCAGTGGTATGAAAAATTGATATCATAACCTTATAGCAAAAATTACTCTCTCGTGATATATATATATATACTCATATCGCGATATAAGATTTTGGTCATATCGCCCACCCCTACGTAAGGCTATGCAGAGTTGTAGACACAGTCAACAAGTGCCAAAAACAAACAGCAGCGGCCCTTTACATTTCCTCCTGAAAAAACAACAACAACAAGCATATGCTGCGTTCACGCCATGTCACAGCCATAACTATGAGATGGCAACCAGTAATATTCTACCCGGAGCTGTTCACGTCATCAGACTCAGATTTATGCGTTTCTGTGTCAACACGATCAACGCCGAAATTAATCTGCAGCAGTCACGTGGTACAAGTAAGAGCTTTGTAAGTTGTTTACGTTCATTATTATTGTAATGTTATGTGCTTTGAGACATGACGCATTTAACGCAGTCTCTCATATGGTGACATTTTGCAAACTCTGTGCTCTGAAGGGAGGGTGGGATCTCATGCTTTCAAAGCTAGCTTGCTATTGCTAACCACTCCGGAAGTGCCTACCCTACCTCTAAATCAAGTCGCCCCAAACTATTTCAGTGCTGAAAGAACTCTTAATAGGTACTCTATTCAGTGCCTGATTAAAAATTTAAATCCACTGCCCAAAATCTGCAGACTGGCTCTGACTTTTGGAAACTCTGATTGGTCAGATGGCCCAATCCTTTGTGATTGGCCTACTGCGCGCACCGCGTGCCCATTGCGATAACTGAATGGCAACTATCAATTCGCAAGACATTGTTTACAATGTATGGACAGAAAAGATGACGTAGATTTTACTGTACCAATTTGAGCCCGAGTCCGACGATGAAACGTCTGAAGTAGTCGATCAACCATAATATACTTTATACTTTATGTAGGTGCACCTGTGGGAACTGTATCAGAATTCCAAGCAAAGCTGAAAACCTCTAACATAAACATTTAGGTCAGATGTGTACACAGACTTTTTCGTCATAACTATTAACAGAGTAAAAAATGGCTATATTATTGTTTGACATTACAATGGGTGTTTACCTCAACTAGTTAGCATGGACTAGCATCTTAACATCCTATTACAATACAGATAGAGCTCCACTCTACTGTAATAATAAAAATGCAGAGGAGAAAAACAGTTTGTTTTACAGTTATGTAAGTGAACCGGGCCCACGGCTATGTAAGCCGAGCACAAACATAAATAGTCGATAATGCATTACACTTTATAAACAAAAGTCATTATCCATCCTTGATCATTACTCCAAGTAATAAGACAGACAAGCTGCATTAATTGCCACATTTTTAGACAATACTGGACACACATCTGAATGGCAGAACTACAGAAATATGAGTTAGCTGTTAGCAGGAGACATACAGACTAAGGTGTACGTTACACAACATACAAAACTATGAATTTTGAACGATCGCTAGAAAATATAAACATCCCGGCGTCCGGGATTCATTGTGCAAAACCATGATAATATGAAACGCTTCAAAACAGCAGGACAAACCGCTTTTGCGCATTCCGGGCGCAGAATGATGTGCTTAAAGCAATACGTAGTCACAGCGCGCAGCTGCTCTGCGCATTGAAAAGTTCACGGCACAGAGAGAGTCCCTGTGTATATCTGCATCTAACAGTTTATTGATCATATGTCTCTTCTCACTTTTAAATTCCAGTTATTGTGCATGACACCAATTCATAGTCCTTGAGTTGTGCGATCTAACAGACACCCAGTAGCCAGTATGATGACATCGTTCAGAAACAGCAATAAACTCCAGCAAGATAAAGTCATTTTATGCAAACCCACAGTCCTTTATCTACATATCAAGTATTATAATGGGAATATATCGTATTGGAGAGTTTTACCATGTAGACTGTCGTTACCGAACACGAAGCGCTGTTTGAGTGCTGAACAGAGAATGATTGACAGCTGCAGCAGAGAGAAGACGAGTTTCCATGAACTTAAATTTAACAATGTACATATTCTTCATGAAGCTATAGAATGGTTTCAGATGACTTTGAATATAGTACACGAAAACTTAATCGGTGCTAGTCTATTTCTTGCTCTATGACTCCCATTTTTTCCGTATAAAAGAGTGTAATTATCAATCAGTTATTTAAATATCACAACAGGCCTAATTCATTTAATTTTGAGATTGTGGTGGGACAAATTAGAATGTGGCGGACTGCCACAGTCTAGTTAATGTATGGGAAACACTGAGAGGAGCAAGCTGATCCAAATAAACTGGGCATTGATCCATATTTTAAAGGTGCCCTAGATTCAAAATTTGAATTTACCTCGGCATAGTTGAATAACAAGAGTTCAGTACATGGAAAAGACATACATTGAGTTTCAAACTCCATTGCTTCCTCCTTCTTATGTAAATCTCATTTGTTTAAAAGACTTCCGGAAAACACGCAGATCTCAACATAACACCGACTGTTACGTAACAGTCGGGGCGTACGCCCCAATATTTGCATATGCCAGCCCGTGTTCCCAACATTATGAAAGGCATTAGACAAGGGCAGCCAGTAACGTCTGGATCTGCACAGGTGAATCATCAGACTAGGTAAGCAAGAACAACAGCGAAAATGGCAGATGGAGCAATAATAACTGACACGATCCATGATAGCATGATATTTTTAGTGATATTTGTAAATTGTCTTTCTAAATGTTTCGTTAGCATGTTGCTAATGTTCTGTTAAATGAGGTTAAAGTTACCATCGTTTCTTACTGAATTCACGGAGACAAGAGCCGTCGCTATTTTCATTTTTAAACACTTGCAGTCTGTATAATTCATAAACACAACTTCATTCTTTATAAATCTCTCCAACAGTGTAGCATTAGCCGTTAGCCACGGAGCACAGCAGCCTCAAACTCATAGAGAATCAAATATAAACATCAAAATAAATACTTTACTCACATAATTCGAAGCATGCATACAGCATGCATGACGAACATCTTGTAAAGATCCATTTGAGGGTTATATTAGCTGTGTGAACTTTGTAAATGTGCTGTAATATAATCGAGAGCTCGTGTGGCAGGGAGCACGCGAATTAAAGGGGCAGCGCTGAAAAAAATCAGTGCATAGTTAATGATGCCCCAAAATAGGCAGTTAAAAAAATTAATTAAAAAAATCTATGGGGTATTTTGAGCTGAAACTTCACAGACACATTCAGGGGACACCTTAGACTTATATTACATCTTGTGAAAAAGCATTCTTGGGCACCTTTAAGACCAAGCGTTTTGTGAATCCTGCATTAAACTCCCAGAGGTTTGAGAAGCAGTCGTCAGTAAAATGATGGGAGCACATCAAAAGATTGTACTGCTGTGGTATTGTTGAAAAAAATAATTTTCCCTGGCGTCTACGCACGCAATACATGGGCGGGCAATATGCTTTGTGATGTCACAAAGAAACGGCTTGGGATTTGTTTTACAAACAACTTGTTTAAATGACTCGAAGGCAGACTCTGCTCATAAGGTGGAACACCAGAAATGCAGATTTTCAAAATTTATGGGCAGTTATGCAGCCAATCAATAATGTGAGATCATTCAGCAGTAGAAACTCCCACTACAACTACATAAAACTGCTGTACGTGTGAACGCCCCATGATGCAGCACTTGTTATACAGAGGTGAACAATTAAGTAGGTTAGGTCTGGCTGTTTGGAGAAAGGAGGTAAACAGTGAAAATTTAAATTGAAAAAGTACAAATTTGAATCACTGTCCCGACCCAACTTGGCCAGTAGAAAAAAAAAAACCATTGAGCCCTGCAAGTACATGTCTAACTAATGTGGGTTTAAGACACATGGGTTTTTGGTATTAACATCCTACTGGTATTGACATTTAGGGATAAACAGAGGACGTATAAACCCCTTCACGCCTGTTTCCTGTTTATAAATTTTGCAAAACACCTTTCTTGTTAAACTAAGGACATGTAATAGCTGTTTGCAGCAGTATATTAGGCCTGCTCTGAGAGAACTGGTGGTGCTATTAGTCCTGTGGTTCAGGATCTGCACTGTACACGCAAAATTAAGTTAAGTCCAAAGCAGAAGCGATTCAGGAACAGGAAAGTTACTTTTACATTTCTACTTCAGCACCATTCTCGTTATGTAGTTTGTTGGCAGTGTAACAGGCGGTGTAAGCAAAGGTGCTTGTGGTACTGACCGTCGGGTGGCGTGTGGAGCTGAAGGTGTACTGCACTGAGTGTGGTGGGTAACGGCTCTGCTCGCTGCTGAATGACCCCTGGCTGGGGGGAAAGCCCGAACTGGACATGCTGCGGCTGCCTGGTGGGGTGCCGGAGGCTCAGACGGGGCCTAGAGCACTGCTACTCAATCACGGCCTCAACGACGGCATGATTGTGCTGTCAAACCACCTGTGGAAGAGAGAGAAGGGGGGAAAAACATAAGAATATTTCAAGAGAAAAAAAATTGTAATGGATTCTTCGGTACAAACTCTTTACATGAGCGAGCAAATTTTTAAAGGTCTCGGATCACAATGTGCGACCTATTGACAAAACATACTTTGTTTTACAGGAAGGTTTGCCATGCAAATGTTCTGCTTGGTTTTCCAGAAAAAGCGCTGGCATCCTAAAACCAACAAAAAAATTTTCAAATCTTATCAAACCCACGAGATTTCTAATGATGTCAATATGTCGACACAAAGCACATCAACGAAAATGACTGCACCAAGTGGCATCTGTCTTTTCAAGAATGACTCAATGCTCCATGGCTCTGCCTATCTGCTGTTGTTTTTATTGTTGGGGGAGTTCTTAAATGAAAATATTCTCACAGTGAGACTTGGTAACCACTGGTAAAACCATACATGGCTTCTCACTACCACTGTCAAATGATATTATATTATGATATGTTATATAGGGCTATAAAAAACACCTAAACACAGGTGCAAACTACACCTTAAAAGACATGAATTAATATATTCCCCTACCCACCTAATAAATATATTACAATATAAATGGCTATAACATAGTTTTCAATACAAATATTCAACATTTCCACAAACCATGGTAATTTACTTTAGTTCATTCATGGTAAATGTTTGTAAGGGTGGTGATTTTGGGATTTAAAAGTCTTGTATCTTCATTCATGGCACGTTTCTCCTGTTTTCCTCATCAGTCTTGTTGGGAATGTTGAGGCTGTTTCATCCAATTTAAAACTAGTTTAATCATCAAGTGATCTGTAGTTTGCAAACGAGAGGTGTCTGTCGAATTGAAATGCTTCTCACTAGATGTCGCAACGCTGTTTAATAATGGTGACCAGGAATAAACACAGCTCCTTTAAGCTTTCGTTCTTTCACATATATCTGTGCTTGAACAGACACATGCAAAATTATGTCAAAATGCCCATTTCGGCACGTAACTTCATAAACAGTCGCTTATGGCTTACGTGAACGTGAACAATTGAGAAAGAAAATAGATGCATATATGGGTGCTCTGATCAGGATTTTTGGGGCCAATCACCGATTACATTTTATCACACTAGTTTGCTTAAATATTTAACCAGGAACTTTGTTTTGAAATGCTTTTATTTTGTACAAAATGGCACAAAGTCACACTTGTGGTGTTCCCAGTCAAAAATGACAAGCCTACAAAAAATTTGCTTATAAATCTCGAGTCATGCTATATTGTTAATATAAAAATATAAGTTAATATAAAGTGGAGGTTAATATAATATATAAATGAGGGTTAATATAAAGCATATCTCATGTTTACGACAAAATGGATTATGCATCTTTCACCGCAGCAGCTCACTCTGCATCCTCCGCTATTTTTTTAATGTGCTCGTATAAAATTACTGTATAATCGATTAAAAAAAAATTTATTGCCTCACTCCATATCATTTATAAAAAATACATATATTGATATATTGTACAAACTCGATATATACCGCCCAGCCCTAATTCATGTTTAGTTTTAATAGTTTGTTTGTTTTTTGCTGTTGTTGTTGTTGTTGTTGTTGTAGTTATAGTGTATAAAAGCCCTTCAAGGTGCAAGTGTTGCAAATTAGCTTTGGCTACAAGCACTATGACACTTGCATTGGATGGCTGTTGTCTCAGTTTTATCTATATTATGTCTGTCCCTATCCAAATAAACAGAAATAATCTGAAACTTGTTTGAACTTGTCTTATATTTGATGAAGTTTGCATCCTTAATTTTGCTACTTCCCTGTTTGTTATTGTAAAGCTGCTTGGAAAAAAATTCTATTGTTTAAAGCGCTGTAAAAATAAAGGTGACTTGACTTGTTGCCAAAGCACTGGTACGCCAGATGTCATACGTATCAATGCATGTAAAAATGCACAGAAACTAAAGGATGGCTCATTTTTATGTTTTTTTTTCTTCTGTTAAACAAAAAGGTAGAATAATGCACAATGTAATCTAAGGGTAACATGGACGTGTGCACAGCATTCGCTGACTCAGTGCTGTCTCTTGATGTAATGTCTTGTGAAAGCACACCTGTTGACCTTAGGCTCAATGCCGGTGCTATCTGTGGCTGGACAGCATCCATCTCGCCTAACACCCGACACGTACCAGCAAAATGCAACAACAGAAGATGCAACCAAAGGCTTCAGTGGTTTCAGTCCACAATCTTTCCATTATAATAGACAAACTGTAAACCCAATAATAGTTAGGCTATTCCGGTGACCCCACAAACACTTCTCATTTTTTGTATAACCCTGAAATAAATGTGTTCAGTTAAGACCTTTTCATATCAGGTCAAAAGGTCAAGGGCATTTATTTGGTTATCAGAGATCACAGGTCACACTTCAGTACAAACTAATAAGCTCTGTCCCATGTACCAACACGAGAGTCTGTTTGCATACCCAAATCAGTCAGCATGAATCTCCATGACTGGAACTGGCTGAGTACTCCTCCGTTCAGAACGTTAGCAGATGGGATTTTCCATACACACTTCATAATGCTTATCTGTCAGAGCCTGAACAAGAGCACAGCCTAATCAGGAGGAGATACAGCAGACCTATTATTTGATATGTCCACACTTCACTTTTATACCTTTTGTCTATCTTTCATCAGGTTCAACCTGCTCCTCCATTTAATTGCATCCATTCATGCCATAAATTTGACCTAGGCCTGTCACGATTATGAAATTTGGCTGACGATTAATTGTCTGTTTTAGGGTCATATTTTTGTGTGCTTCATTCATCAAATAATTGTGATGAATTTAAAACTTTGTAAGTTATCATTTTGCAGTGTAACACTGTGTCTACACCAGGTGCGAATTTTATTGCGTCACACCACAATAGCTAAAAGCTGTCTACACAGAACACGACAAGGCCACCATTGGAAAGCACTCGGACTATGTCAGAAATAGAACGGGGAATCCATTTACTGTCAGGAATTTGATGCCACGCGCCCAGTGTAGACAATATCCCTGATTATAATGGGTTCTATTGTCTTTTGACGCGTCGCATCACGCCGCTCACGTCCGGTGGAGACACGGTGTAAGGTTACAGTTAACACCTTTAAATATTAAAGAAATGTATTCAATTCAGTAAATAACTGAATCAATCAAAACAAACTGGCCAATCACAGAAAAGGTGATTATATAGGGCGGGGGTTTTCAAAGTCTGGACTGCGGTCCGGAAAAGCGGCTTTTAACTACCTCATGTTGTGTTTTGTTCATAAAAAAATGCTGACACTTAAATTAATGGTTTTGCCACTTTTGCATTTGTTATTAATGTATTTTGAATGCAAATGACACTTTATTTTTTCAAAAAAATATTTGTGTTGATTTGTTATGCAAGTTTTTGAATAACCAATTGTTCCGGACCTTTGACATTGATGAAAATTCATATTTGGACCTTTGAATGTAGACTTTGTGACCCCTGAAATATAGAGTATGAACTAATGGTCACTTTAATTGTTAAACACAATCTAGAATCCACTAAATGCACTCTATTTTTTTATGTGTGCTTGTCAATGAAGTATGGCTCCAAATGCTAATCCATCTGAAAGTACTACGAGTTTGAGTTGCTTATAATGTGCATTTGAAAAAGCAACATGTGTCAGACATCTTTCCAGACATGAGAAGCATTTATTAACATCTTGTCCAACAAAATACATTATTTAATAACATGTTTTTACTGCAAACTCACTTCATAACGACAGTTTAGCATCGTTCTGTGAGATGATGTGGCTTCTTACACAGAATAAGGCAGTCGTGTGTTTATTAGTCATGTTTAATCAAAGCTTTTCAATCTTCTGTTTATTCAGCTACAGTGATAGTATGATGCTCATAGGGATTTCCTGGAATGACGCGTGTTATCTACTTCTGCGGCAGGGCATATTTGCAGTTTCTGCGCGAGAGCGCCCTCTAGCTTTCAGATGGAGAAGCATTTACTACTGATCACAGAGACGTACAGCTCTGACAAGCTACGCATGAAATAATTGCAGCCTTTGCCAAATGGCGTGATTTAACTGCGATTAATTGTGCAGGCCTACATTCAACAATTTTTATTTTTATATATAAATGTAAAGAATTAGCCTATATACAAATAATATAAAATTAAAAGATGCTTATTTTAAATGTATTGTGCAGCTTTTTAATGGGGCAACATCATATGATAGATACAACAGAAAAAGACTAATAATGATAGGATTTGATCATTTTTCAGTGCCCAAAACCATGATAATATAAAATGCTTCAAAACAGAGCGGCACAAAGCGCTTATGTGCATTCTGGGTGCAGAATGAAGTGCTTAAAGGGTTCATATATAATCAACAAGGTTCAGAAAGGTACTAAAAACATTGTTAAATCCGTCAACGTGACTGCAGTGGTTCAACCTTAATTTTATGAAGCTATGAGAATACTATTTGTGCGCAAAAACAAAACAAAATAATGACTTTATTCAACAATCTCTTTTCTCGCCTTTCATTATCCTTACGCAGTTGACAGAGTAAGCACAGTGAAGGCATCCAAGTTCACGTCCGAACACTGGCTCAGTATTGGCTGACACTGTTCACGTGAGCAGCACGATGCACATGTGTGATGCTGATGCAGGAGCCGGCCAATAACGAGTCGGCGTTTTGACGTAGAACCTGGAAGCGCTGGACGTAAACAACGTTTAAGAATGACACAGAAGAAAAGATATTGTTGAATAAAGTCGTTATTTTTAAAAAGTATTCTCATCACTTCTTAAAAATAAGGTTGAACCACTGCAGTCACATCAACGGTTTTAACAATGTCTTTAGTAGAGGGGTGTAACAATTCACTCGTTTTCTCGATGCATCGATTACAAATCCTGACGATGCATATGCATCAATCTTGAAATGTTTTTTGAATTGTGAATCTTTTTTTTCGGTCGATAATCGATGTAAAATGCAAAGAATCGGATTAATCGCGATTCTATAGTGATTCAGTGCTTTAAAGTATATAAACATTAAATTACTACATGCGCGAATTGATGGAGACGTTGTGCGCCGTCATTTTGTGCGCTCACAGCTCTCATTCACAGACACGCGCTGCACTCTTACCACCTCTCACTGGATAGCGCTCGCGCTCAGTCCGTAGCCCACGTTTGAGCTCTCCTCAGGGCGGCCACTGCTGTTCACATGAGCATGTGACAGTTCTCTATTAAGACAGCAATAGTCCTGAGACAAACTGCTCAAGCCATTGATAAAGCTGCCAAGTCATTGCACGGTCACTACTGTTGAAATAAAACGCTTTTATTGCATGGAAAAGTCGGAAATGGTTCATTGACATTACCCGAGCAGTTTCAAAGTGCACATTTTTTTGCATGGACGGAGCAAACACATAATGTAAGTGTCTAAATGCATACGCACAGTTCAATGAATGATAAATTGAATGATGAAAATGTATTTAAACTGAATGTGTGAAGAAAACTGCTGAAATAACTACACCATTAACAACACTGACATAAGAGCATGCGGTTTATCAATCAGATGCGCGTTAAAGTTGTGTTCGTTACTATAGCAACAGTAGAAACCCAGCGCGCTTTCTTTCAGAATCACCATAAGGAAAATGTTCCATATAAAGAGAACAAAGAGGGCTTTTATAACTATTCTGTGAAGAAAAGTTAGTTTAGGATTAATTGGGAAAGCGCATTATAGTCTCTCCGTGTAAGTATTAGTATTTTTAATGTACCTGGAACAGTTTAATAAGGTTGTGTAGCCTTTAACACTATCCTCAACTATATTTAACATGAACTAGGCCTAACAATACTTTTAAAGCCCTTTTAAAGTTTTGGCTTATGTAAATATCCACAAATGCCAATTTTTATAGGCTGTTAAAATAAAGTTACGTAGCATCATTGAGAACTAACATGAACTAACATTAACAATGGACAAAAGGTTTTTTTGTTTGTTTGTTTGTTTGTTTTTGCCCTTACTCTCTGACCCCCTGAAGGCCGCTGTGTAATTCACACCCTGACTAAGACACGTTGAGGGAAGCATTTCAATATCCCTACAAATGCATATTAAAATGCAGAATGAAATCGAATTCATTGAATAGAATTTTAATGTGAATCACCTCGAATCGAATCATTCTGAATTTGCAAAAATCGTTCTTGAATCGAATACCTATGAATCATGAATCGAATTGAATCGCTGTCTACCCAAAGATTCACAGCCCTACTTTGTGCAGTGCGCAGTGAGCATTGAAAAGTTCAAGTCACAAAATAAAGAAATGTCAAGTGCACAAATCCTAGTGTATATCTGTCCAACAGTTTATTGATCATTTGTTTCTTCAGAGTTTTAAATTCCTTTATTGTGCGTTTGGTGCTAATTCATAAGCCATTTTATACAAATTCATAGCCTTTTATCTACATATCATGCATTATAAAGGGGATCATATGGCAAACAGTTTTACCGTGCTGACTGTTGTAACCGGACGAGGCGCGCTGTTTTAATACTGAATGGAAAATGATTGACAGCTGCAGTTGACCTGAGGGAAGGCGAGTTTCCGTGAACTTTAATTTAACAATGTAAATATTCTTCTGTCCCTCACATTAAGCTATGGAATGGCTTCAAATGACTTTGAATATATTGCACAAAGACATAATTGGTGCACATAATTGGTGTCTATTTCTTTTGGTCCACGACTTCCCTATCCACAAAGAGAATAATACTAAACAGGCACAGAGGCAGCATTCACAAAACATATCAAACATTGACACCTCATTTACAAATTAAACCTGACACCGAAACACTGTAAAAGCTAAATATTCAGCACGAGAGAGCAGACAGAGAGCATGACACTCCCACATCCTGCAAAATCCAGGATTTGTCAGAAACATCTGCCACACTGATGTCATTTGGCCCCATCAACACCACTATAGAGATAAATTAATATAAAGAATAACTAAACCACCACTCTAGACATGATTTGATTTGTCAAGGAAATATTCAAAACTCTTTCAAAATAATACTGAAAGGTATCTATTTGTGCTGGGGAAGATTATTAAATCTTAACATTAACAATGATCCAAAAAACAGTTCTGATGGTCAAGATTACTTTTGGGAAGAGGAGGATCAACCTAGATCAGCATGAAATGGCAACCTCTTCCAGAGGGAGTTTCTCTGCTGGCCAATCTTAAAGAGACAGTTCACCCAAAAAATGAAACTGAAATCATCTCACCCTCATGTTGTTACTAACCTGACTTTCAGTTGGATCTATGTTGTTTGGACTCCAAAGATCTTTTGTGTTCCACAGAAGAAAGTCATACAGATTTAGAACAAATATACTTTAAACCTTTTAAACCGGCTATGTCATCGCCGACACATCAAACCAAGCTGTATTCATGTTATTGTAACTCTTCAACCAATTTCACTATCAATATAACTGTTGCTGACAGTAGACAACATGCACTTTTTAGCAATATATGGCTTTTTACGGTAATTTCTTTTTTGTCAGCAAATGACGGTAGCTTAACGGGAGAGCGGGAAGAAAGGATTTGAACGGAGAGATACGGTGCGCGGCAGGTTCGAGAGTTTTGGATTGCAATAAACAAAAGAAATGAACAAAAACAGTGAAGAAGTAGTACACAACAAGAGGTGATTAGGACGATTTTTTATGAGACTTGGGAGGAGGCTGAGAGTCTCTAGATTCTTTCATTCATTATTTTTCTTTCTTTCTCTAAATAAAAATCAGAAAATGTATTCCTACTTTTTTTACTTTAAATTCTATTTACAAACTCAACACACATTAATGGTCAATAACTAATTTCTTAAAAGCCATTTGTTTTCTTAAAAAAAAAAAAAAAAAAACATACTTGAAAGTACTTCTTGTTTCCGCATTCTTCAAAAAGCTTACGCTGAATGTCCTACGCCTTTCCTATTCTACTTACGGAATGAACACGGCGCCAGTTTCGTTTTTTTCCATAAGTAGAATAGGAAAGATGTAGGACATTCAGCGTAAGCGTTTTGAAGAATGTGGAAACGGTAAGTACGTTCAAGACAATATTTTGTGTTTATAAAGCATAAACGGTTGTATTTTTTTCAAAAATGACCGATCGTTTCGCTAGATAAGACCCTTATTCTTCGTCTGGTATCGTTTAAAGCTCTTTGAAGCTGAACTGAAACTGCAATTTGGACCTTCAACCTGTTGGTAGCCGTTGAAATCCACTATATGGAGAAAAATCCTGGAATGTTTTCCTCAAAAACCTTAATTTCTTTTCGACTGACGAAAGAAAGACATGAACATCTTGGATGACATGGGGGTGAGTAAATTATCAGGAAAAGTTTATTTAAAAGTGGACTAATCCTTTAATGTTAAAGCTGCAATCAGTAACTTTTTTGGTAAAAATGATCCAAAATAAATGAGCAAGTATATATGCAGCCAGTGTCCAAAACTATCTCCTTACCTCAGCCTGATTCACAACAGTAAGCTTGTAATAATGTTTTATAATAAAGCAATACTGGTGGATTTCCGCGGGAAATTCGAGCATGCAGCAGTTCATCTTTGCGTCATTACGTCACGTCTGTAAACAGAAAGAAATGAGTTCCAGCTAGACTATGCATATAGGATGCTGCTGGTAGCGGATCATTTATAGCCTTTTCTCAGAGCAGCTGCAATAATTAAACTTATCATTTTGATGGCGGATTGTAATCCAGAAAAGTCCAAATGACAATTATCAGTGACAACTGGAGATTCAAGCAAAAGACATCGGACTTCAGAGTGGCTACAGAAACTGAAATCTACAGGTAACGCTAATACACACTAAATACCCAATGCTTATGTTGTTAACATTAACAATTTGAGAACAAAGTCTAACAACAATAATAATTTGCACGGTTTGATGCAATATGAGCTAAGCAATCGTTAGATTTAAATCACCATTGGCAGCACGACTTATTGTAGGCTAATGCTTTTCCCTCAGTTGTTCAGAACAAAAGTGGCAGACAAGTTACTTGTTTAGATGACATTTTCCGGTGAAAATTCCTACTTTGGTGAAACTTCAAGACTACAATCTGTGATTCCGAAGTTCAGTATCCACACCAGTATGGTGACAGACAGGAAACATTCGATTCATCTGCGCTGAGGAGCTGTGCCGATGCACAATGCACGTAAAGATAATAATTCTGCATATAACTGCAAATGCAGGTTTCAAACAGAGATGGCGACTAAGAGGCAAATCTTACGGACAGCGGCTTTAATCAAAGAGAAAGAATTACTTGCTGCTCTTGACTAAAGAACTTATACGTTCTGCTCCTTATTTATTTGGTTCCACAGTTTCCATGGTTTGATTTTCAGTTTTTTATATAAATGTTGTGTAAGTTGGCCTATTTATTGTTTTATATTAGGCCTAGCATGGTGTATTCTTATTCGTTTTGTTAATAAACGCTCTATGTTTAATATAAGAGAGTTTGTCGTTGTACATGTTTTTCAGTAAGAATAATAACCCACCATTCAAGCAATTGTCACTAATTTGAAAGTGAAAGTAAAATGCACACTGCTGCACAAGGCCACAACGGCATTAATAAGCGATTTAAAAAAAAAAAAAAAAAAAAAAAAAAAAAGAGGTGGAAGCCCCGCCCCCCCAGTGACACCGGTATTATCGGTGTTGTCACATGTTGATTAACCGGTGGGACAATTTTCTCACCGTCACATTCCTACTCCTTGGCATCTATGCACTTCATACAGATCTGCAGTCCTTGAACATCTTGACAAACAATGCCTTAAACCACAACAGCCGTCACAGACACTGCTCTGCAACAAAACAAACCACCAAGAGTTGACCCATCATATGATAATCAGTTAACTGATAATAACATTGTTACAATTAAATCAACAATTTTGTCATAAGGGAATAGTGAGACAATATTTAAATGATACAATGGGGGAAAAAAAACCTCCAAAACTCAGTCAACGTGGCAGCTTGCCTCTGAGTATTTTCCGGTGCTTGCTCGCTCACTAGCATTACTGTGCCACGCTTGGCCACAGACACGGCAGCACAACAGTTACACGTCCTGTGTTCCACTCCACCGTCCCTCAGCCAGCACATTAGGCAACAGCAATGGGGGGGGGGGTCTGGCCTGGCACTCTTTACAGGCACATTGTATCTCTCCTGATGGCAAGCCTAATTAAGCTGCAAGTGGTGCAACAAAAAGAGCTGCGTTCTACTGCAGGGTCAAGAGAGAGAGAGAGAGCCAGAGAGGTGTGCTGGATCCACCTGAATTGCTTAGGAAGTCATCTTTAGATTTAGAGTTCAAAACAGCATGATTTTTCAAAGCACTAAGTCTGTCACCTTGAACAGAAAAGTACAAGGTATGGGCTGTGTTACGTGTTACGTCCAAGTGTGAATAACAACTACTTTTATCACATTCTGCAGTTATTAACATGCTCACTATGAACTTCTGCCTTTATGCCAGTGTATGTATTCTGCACCCTAATTGATAGGTCTGAAAAATATTTTCTGAAAATGTACTCGCAGGGTTTCTGGGTGCTAATCGACATTTAGACATGCTAAAAGTTGACAGTCACCAACAACAAAATATTGGAAAGTGACTAAAACATGTTGCACTCAATCTCATCAGAGTGCCTTTAAACACTCTACTAACCAGTCATGAGAGGTTAGTGGTTGAAAGTAGTATTTTAAAAAGTGTGTTGGAAGGTACTTCCCCTTCAATATAGTCTTATTATGAACCTGTGAGTGCAAAAAAATTAGATCTTACGCACATAAAATGTACAGGGGTGTGTACATCTGTGATCCTGGACCACAAAACCAGTCATAAGTCGCACGAGTATACACGGGTAGCAATAGCCAAAAGTACATTGTATGGGTCAAAATTATCGATTTTTTCTTTTATGCCAAAAATCATTAAGATAGTATGTAGAGATCATGTTCTATGAAGATATTTTGTAAATTTCCTACCGTAAATATATCAAAAATGTATTTTTGTAAGTAATATGCGTTGCTAAGGACTTCATTTGGACAACTTTAAAGGCGATTTTCTTAATATTTTGATTTTTTTGTGCTGCCAAATCGATTAATTGCATCTAACATAAAAGCTTATATATTATCATATTTGCATATATATTATATGTGTTTGTATATAAATATGCACACACATAATTAAATATGTATAATTATGCGTTTATAAATATATTATGTAAACACAAACTTATGTTAGATAATGCAACATTTATAAGCAAGTTTGAATCTCTGTTAATATTACAGTATGTATATTTAAACAGACTGTTGCAAAGATCTGTCATCATCAGTTGTGAAACGTATACAGGTGCATAAGTCCAAACTTTATGTAATTTCCAGGCAGCAAAATTGACACATACTGAATACAGCAGGTTTCACATCCAGCACTTGTCTTGTTCTCATGATTTTAGAGACTACTATGGCTTTTACATGCAGGAGACTTATAAAACGTTTTAGGAAACCCACAAGTATGATAAGTCAATACTTATACATTACAGAGCAGACTTTAATAATGACATTCAGCAGTAAACTCCTGGCTGTGGTATAAACTCACACCAATGGCGTTAGCCAGCAAGCTACTATTAGTTAATCCGAGGAACGCCATTTACCCGGAAACCACAAACAAAATCTAAATATCTCGAGTATATAGAGATGTAAATCACCCGCATGAGATGACCGAAATCAATGTATAGAGCAAAATGAGCCGGGGGAGAGTCTAAGAGAAACAGCCGTTAGCTGAATGTTGCACCTTTGCATTCAAAACTGCGTCGCCATCTTGAACATACGCGCTCAGTTCTCACGAGCCTGCGTATGATTCACCACAAAGCGCTCAAAATATTCGCATTAAATGATACACTCACCTCATGTCCTTCAAGACACTCCAATAAGCGCTGAAATGTGAGTCTGTGCGGTTCAAACGTGCGGTAATGTAATTCGTCGGCAGTGAGACTGCGCGAGCACTCACACACACTTCAAACACAGGCTTGTTATTTGTCCTCAATGAGTCGTGGATATAAATTCGAGTCGCTTTCCTTATGATTCTGCGCCAGAAATTAACATACGTCACAAGTGTACCGGTTTCTTCTTGTTGAATGCCCGGTGGCTTGCATTTTGTGCTGCTCTTGTGCACCTGAGGACTGAGGAGACGGAGTGAAAGAGTTTTTCTCAAGCAAACAGGATGAAACGGTGTGACGTTCAAACTCTCCCCACAGGCTGCCTTCACCCCACCCAAGCCTCAATCTCCGTATATTGCTGTACACCAGAAATACAGGGAAAGTTTTATTAAAAATCATCTTTTAGAAACGAATTGATTCCTGTATTAGTAATTGTTTTATACATGCTTCCGCCTTTGAAATTATACCAGCTAAGACGTTTATTAACTATAATTTAATCTGACGTGCAGTTGTGCTTTTTTCGGACTTCAGAATTAGATTAGGTATATAGGTTGGAAACAGAAATAATATTATAGTTTCCTACTATAACCCGTTTTTTTTATTTAAACAATCCTATCTGCGGGTCTACAGGAACCATTAGTCAGGAAACGATGTTCTACACGGACTCTTTCATGGCGCGGTCGAGATGTTTGTTTTCGTTTCCATCTTATTGGTCTTTGTGGCTTACATTGTTTCTATAAAGTTTGTGTATTTCAGATTTAGTCAGTTATGGCCACTTTTACGAAATAAAATATCCACCCCTTTATACACCACTGGAAACGCACATTTTTGTCCAACACAAGAGAGGACCGGCGCGCTCTTACGGAACTCAGAGGATGAGAAGCCGCGCGTGACGGCCATCGAGACTCGAGCTCTGTTAGTCACTGCACATCCAGATGACGAATGCATGTTCTTTGCACCTACAATCTTAAAACTTGTTGAATCACAAGCATCCGTTTATTTGTTATGTTTGTCAACAGGTAGGTTTACTATTCCGTAAATAAAACCTTCACCTGAATCATTTTTCAATTCTAATGAAAGCTCTTGGTTATTTATAAAAAACAGAACCTTTTTAACTTTTGCCTTGCAAATGCATGCAGTTTAAAAATGTAGTTTTCAACAACTCTGTGTTGAACTGATTAAATAAAGAAATCTGAACTTATGCTGAAGTATTTGCTATGCTTGTATATTGTAAAAGAGACAAGATGTTTCTGCAATGCTCAGGCAATTACAACAATCAAGGAGTCCAACGCAAAAGGGAACTGCTTGACAGCTGTGCAGTTCTGGGAATTCCATCCAACCATGTCACCATCATAGATGACAAGTAAGGCCCGCACAAATGACACAATTTTATTTAAAGTAATTGTTCACTCCAAAATGTAAAAGCCGGTCATCATGCTGATCTAAACCTGTATGACTTTCATACATTTGTAACATAATATAGAGAATAAATAATTTATTGTAATTTGTTCCTGTGATGGAAAAGATTATATTTTTAGCAGAAAACATTTGGTGCTCAAAAACGTTTCTTATTATCATCAATGTTGAAAATTGTAGAACAGTATAAAAAAAGCATAAGATATCCCTCCCTAATACTGCTAAATTGATTAATTATTTGAATTTGACCTGACAACAGTTGCATTTACATGAATGATGCAAAGCCATTATATGGCAGATGAACAAATTTTCTTGCACTATGCAGTTGCTTCTGATGAATGAACATGATAAATACCTCACTTGATGAGTAAGATGCACAGACCTGCCAACCCCGATCTTCAGCATAACTCCATTAAGATAATAAAGATTGTGTCAATCCATCAGCTCCCAACACTATTCCACTCTTGGTGGGGGTGTTTCATTAAAGGTGTTTTTACAAGATGTAATATAAGTCTAAGGTGTCCCCTGAATGTGTCTGTGAAGTTTCAGCTCAAAATACCCTGTAGATTTTTTTTTATTAATTTTTTTAACTACCTATTTTGGGGCATCATTAACTATGCACCGATTGAGGCTGCGGCCCCTTTAAATCGCGCGCTCCCTGCCCCCCGAGCTCTCGACTATAATACAGTGCATTTATAAAGTTCACACAGCTAATATAACCCTCAAATGGATCTTTACAAGATCTTCATCATGCATACTGCATGCATGCGTCGGATCATGTGAGTATAGTATTTATTTGGATGTTTACATTTGATTCAGAATGAGTTTGAGGCTGTGCTCTGTGGCTAAAGCTAACATTACACACTGTTGGAGAGATTTATAAAGAATGAAGTTGTGTTTATGAATTATACAGACTGCAAGTGTTTAATAATGAAAATAGCAACGGCTCTTGTCTCTGTGAATACAGTAAGAAATGATGGTAACTTTAACCACATTTAACAGTACATTAGCAACATGCTAACAAAACATTTAGAAAGACAATTTACAAATATCACTAAAAATATCATGATATCATGGATCATGTCAGTTATTATCACTCCATCTGCCATTTTTCGCTGTTGTTCTTGCTTGCTTACCTAGTCTGATGATTCAGCTGTGCACATCCAGATGTTAATACTGGCTGCCCTTGTGTAATGCATTGAACATGAGCTGGCATATGCAAATATTGGGGGCGTACATATTAATGATCCCGACTGTTACGTAATAGTCGGTGTTATGTTGAGATTAAGGTCTTTTAAACAAATGAGTTTTACACAAGAAGGAGGAAGCAATGGAGTTTGAAACTCAGTGTATGTCTTTTCCATGTACTGAACTCTTGTTATTCAACTATGCCAAGGTAAATTCAATTTTTGATTCTAGGGCACCTTTAATGCTCTGAAAATAAACAATTAGGTCCAGTGTGGCCATCCCTTAGAGGCTGCAGTCGCAGTGAGGACACCCATTAAAGGTGTACCATGCTGAGTCTGGCCCCTCCTTTTCTCCTCTGGCTGCCCTGTGAGCAAACATTGGCCAGGCTACAAATGAAACCCCTCCATTCTTGTCACAACAGAGGCACAGACAGCTCAAGCTGATGTATGGGAGCTCGCTCTGTCACCGGAGGACATAAAAGATCAGGCTGGGAGACTAAAGGAGGGCAGTCCTCCACCCCTCTGAGAACTCTATGATGACACGGCCTGAAAAAAAAAACTACGTGTGGCAGGATTTACTAAAATAGTCATTGTGATCCCACGATTACCAACATCAGTTTGATAATGTTGTGAGCTCCTCACATCTGTGTGGTGTTTTCTTAGTCATGGTTGAATTTTCAGTGTTTTCCTGAATCATCAGCTGTTTTTCGCATTCACTCTATAAATATTAACTATATTCCAGATTTCCGAAATACAGGCTGGCCAAATAAGTTTTCTTCCTACCCACATATTCCATCATTGCTTAGCTGTGCCAGAGTCTGACTGAAGCACATGTAACAAACAGTAGGAGACACGAATCAGTAATATTTACACTACACCATTGAAAAGTTTAAGGTTAGAATTATTAACACTTGTGATTTTTTTGTTATACTTTTATTCTTATACTATACTTTTATTTAGCAAGTACACATTAAATTGATCAAAAGAGACAGTAAAGACATTTAAAATGTGACAAAAGATTTCTATTTCAAATAAATGCTGTTCTTTTGTATTTTATTCTTCAAAGAATCCTGTAAAAAACAGGATTTTGTTTCCACAAAAATACTAAGCAGCAAAACTGTTTTCAATATTGATAATAATAAGAAATGTTTCTGTGAGCCGCAAATCAGCATATTAATATAATGCCTAAAGGATCATGTGACACTAAAGACTGGAGTAATGGCTGCTGAAAATTCATCTTTGCCAACACAGGAATAAAGTACATTTTTAAAAATTATTACAATGCAAAATAGTTATTTAAATGGTCATGCTATTTCTATTGCTGGTAAACACAATGTGTAGAGCATGAATAACAGACATTCCAATTCTTCTGAAATCTGCAATGATTTCTGGAGACGTCTTCACATACAGATTCTGAAAGGGCCTGCCGATGCCTCATTCGGTGACCAGCCCTGACCTTTAACTACTACACCACCACCGCAGCTTTATATGTCTGTATTTTCTGTAACTGGTATTAGCCGTCATTGGGTGTTTTTATAAGACTCAGATATTGAAATATCAGCTGAAGTTCTGCCAGGCAATGTGCTGTCGTTGCATTTATGCAAACCAGCTGTGTGTGCGTGTGTGGGAGAGATCATTTATACATGATTATAAAATCAGAGCGTGCTTCTATTGCTAACACCTTTTTTCAGAAGAAGCATAAGGATTTTTGAGTTTTGAAGCACAATCTTTTATTTTTTGGTATTTTTGCCTTTAATTGAGATAGGACAGTATAGAGAACTGACAGGAAGTCATCATGTAGCACTGAGATTTTAGCAGAAATACAATACATGTCCCCTCACATAGAGTCCATTCAAACGGAAAACCAGTTTTGTTTTCTTACTGCATTTTAATGAACCTGACTAAGCATTTTTGGAATTCTTTGAAAACAACACTTGAAATACTTGAAATAAATTCTCAAATAAATGTATTTTACTGAAAACAAGACAACAATACTGAGTTAAAATAGATTTTTTGCAGTATATGCCCTTGTTCCATCCATCGTTGCCACAGTAATGGTTCTTCTCAGTCAAAATGTCATGTTCGAGATGGGTATTTGCTTTTTGTTAAAAAGAATTAAAATTCATGGCAGGCCAATAATGCCAATAAAATTCAGATAGCATGTGCTCTGTATAGTCTTTAGCTAGTCCAGTTCCTCTAGAAATAATTGCAATCCTTTCGCTGAAGGCATTTTAGATGAAAAAAAAAAATTCAAAAACTTTGCTTCAATGGGATTTTGTTAAATAAAATAAACCAGATTTTTCCTGTCCACCTAGAGAATGGCAAGCAAAAAATATAATGCATGTGTCACAAACTCAAGTTCTCCCAAAAGAATTTGCATAGTCATGGTAATATGTTTTCCAGGCTGTTTTCCAAGTGCTGTGACCCACCCTGCCTGCATGAATCTGTTCCTTTAGTAAAGTGCGCTCTAAACTTCCTTCTTGGCATTGGTGTTTTCGTGCTTAACTTCTGCAGAGCCCCAGAGGTCCAAAACACCATCGCATGGCTGAAACTTCTCCACATTTAGAGTTTGTTGGTTTCTTGGAAGAATGGAAAAACTAAATCATAATGGACCCTCTAGCTGTCCCAAATGAATATGAATATTTGCACGATCAGATACGCCCTTGTTTTGTCTGCTTTGGACACAGCTGTCACATTTACCTCAATTTGGAACGTTTAGATCACTGTCTGTGTGTGTGTGTGTAGTACAAACCCTTTGCATAAGTGGGGTCAGTTAGCAGTCGTCTTGTTTTAGACCGCTCTAGTGGCGGTACGTGGAATCAGGGTGTGTTCTGAGAAGCATGGGAGTGTTTGTGTGTGTTGACTAGGTCATAAGTATCATGTAAACTCAGACACCCACCTGGAACTTTCATAATCAGCTGGCACAATGCCCAGTTAGCCTGTATCTCTCTCTATTGCTCACCCTATCTTTATTTTTTAACCTAATGTCCACACAGAATAAACTTTGATCCATTTTCCTCGTTCACCTTATCTACCATATCTCAGTCTTTAACCGGGAGCTGACACTGTAATCTTTATGATTCTTTCCTCTATAGTCATTCACAAGCACGTACACAAATAGCCAAAAACCCAGATTGCAAGTGACTAAAAGTGAGCTTTGGTACAGCATAGATCGCTTCACTTAAATACTCTAATCAAGGTCATCCTGATCTGTTTTTATTATTTTATCTAAAGTATGTTACAGATTTTGTTGGAGCATAGTTAACTGACGACTGCTGTGAACTGATAACGCACAGATCTGAAAGATGAGCTTCTGGGTCTTTTGTTTGCCTAGCATGACCTTAGCAAACTGTGATAATCTCTAGCTTTCATGTGCACGTTTAAGCTTTTGTGTGTGTGTGTGTGTCAGCATCCTGGCAGGGTCATCTGGGCTCTGAGCTGGTTCAGGAAAGGTCGCTGTGTAGTGATCAGTGATTGGTGTGCACGCAATGATCCTATTCATTTCCTGCAGTCAGCAGCACCGACCGCTGTTGTACGCAGAGTTCTGAACGCACACACACTCAACCGAGTGGACAAAGGTTACATGAGTACACATAGTTAGAGTGACAAAGTCTTGCGGACTTTAGTCTCAGTCTCAGTCGTTCCACAGACCGCTCGCTCACTCAAGCACATTGCACGCAGAACTGGTAAGAACTGGTTCAAGTCAGCAATTGCTATCTGGCTGGCTGGCGGCTAGCCTGCTACATAATATCCTGGCATCAGGGTCCACAGGTTTTTATCAGTCCACTAGGAAACAAAGTTGTTTTTTGCAAGGTGCTTGGTCTAGTCGTTGGAAGTTTTGTGAGGCATCAGATAGATAACTCTTAATATTTCCCCTTCAATGTACCTGCCTAAGGATGTACAATATATCTGGACTATATATACTAAATACTTTCTATTTTAATTAAACGCTGTTCTTTTGAATTTTCTACATCAAAGGATCCTGAAAAAAAATGTATCAGGGTTTCCACAAAACTATTAAGCAGTACACTGAGACTGGAGTAATAATGCTGAAAATTCAGCTTTGCTATCACAGGAATAAATTACATTTTAAAACATATTAAATTAGAAAACAGCTATTTTAAATTGTAATAATATTTCATTTTTTACTGTATTTTTGATCAAACATTTTTGAACTGTAGTGTATTTTTAATAAATCGGTTTCTGTCAATATAGGTATTTATCTGCATTAAAATATATTATTGTAATATGAATTATTTGTTCTTGCTCTATTCTGCCTATTTTTAGATTACTTTAAACCATCATCTAGTGCTAATTTAACAGGAACATTTTAAGTTTCAAAATTCATCTCAAAATAAATGTATCCATTTTTGATGCTGTACATCATAATGTTGATCGACATTGATGTGACATTGACAAAAAATGTAGATTTAAGTTTTAGTGGATAATTTTATACAAAATAGTAGTGATTTTTAGTATCACCTTATCGATATCAGCTAGAATTGTAATAAGTACATTCCTACACTAAACATGTGAAGAAATCTGTGAGCACTGTACATGTTGTTCAGATAGCCTCTTCCTGTTTAAGTTGGTGGTCTGCGGATTTATCTGCAGAGTGGATCAGACTTTATACCAGCTCTCAAATGTCTGACTATGTGAGACTGTAGACCTCATGAACTTGTGGTTATCATCATCTCTAATTATATTATCTGTGTAGGCTCATTTGCTGGCAATTAAAAGTTGTCTGTCTGATTCATTGAATTGTTATGACATGCATTGCACAACTTATGTGAGTGTGCGTGATATCCGTTTTATTGTACACTGATTGTAAAGTTCTGTTGTAATCCTACTTTGTTGTATCTTACTGTCTCAGAGTGTGTGTCCTTATGGGCTCTGAATGAGTCGTGTGACCCTCTTCTCAGAGTTGCTTTGCTCTCTCCGGCACACAGCTGCATTGACTGCCTACACTCTGACCGAGGAAATGCATCATGGGAGTGCTTTTGTGATAAGAGCACATCTCAACACGCTTCACTGAACTTGTACTTAGTCGACCCCCATACTCTTTTTCTCTCTCTTTTTCTGTATTATTCATTGAGGCAGACAGATGTACTCTCTGTCTGTCTGAACACAGACCACATAGTCCACCTGCCTGGCAGAGTGACATCGGGTTGTTCTCTGTTTACTTCCTCTGACAGGTCTCTCTGTCTCTGTCATGTGTTGAGAGCTTTCAGTGGGTGTTAGGTTAGTTTTTGTAAGTTCATCCTTCATGTTTTCCTTTAACTGGGCAGATATACATACAGTTTCTCTTGCATTTCCACAGATGCTGTCTGAGAATTTATAAAGGAAGCTATAATCTTAAAGGGTTTGTTCACCCAATTTCTGTCATTAATTACTCACCCTCATGTTGTTCCACACCCGTAAGATCTTCGTTCATATTCAGAATGAAAATTAAGATATTTTTGATGAAATCGAGAGGATTCTGCTCACGTGTACAGGGTCAGCCAATACTGAGCGGCGTCCTGAAGTAGAACACAAAGTAGAAGTGCTCCACTGTATCTACAACATAAACATTTGAATAAAGTTATTTTTGTTTTGTTTTTGAGCACTAAAATATTCTTGTTGTTTCATAACATTAAAGGGTTAGTTCACCCAAAAATGAAAATTCTGTCATTTATTACTTACCCTCATGCCGTTCCACACCCGTAAGACCTTCGTTAATCTTCAGAACACAAATTAAGATATTTTAGTTGAAATCCGATAGCTTCGTGAGGCCTCCATAGGGAGCAATGGACACTTGCTCTCTCAAGATCCATAAAAGGTACTAAAAACATATTTAAATCGCTTCATGTGAGTACAGTGGTTCAATATTAATATTATAAAGCGACGAGAATATTTTTGGAGCCCAAAAAAAAACTAAATAACAACTTATTTAGCGATGGCCGATTTTAAAACACTGCTTCAGGAAGATTCGGAGCACAAATGAATCAGTGTGTCGAAGCTGCTGTTCGGAGCGCCAAAGTCACGTGATTTCAGCCGTTGGCAGTTTGACACGCGATCTGAATCATGATTCGATACACTGATTCATTTGTGCTACGAATCTTCCTGAAGCATTGTTTTAAAATCGGCCATCGCTAAATAAGTCGTTATTTTGTTTTTTTGGCGCTCCAAAAGTATTCTCGTCGCTTTATAATATTGATATTGAACCACTGTACTCACATGAACAGATTTAAATATGTTTTTAGTACCTTTTATGGATCTTGAGAGAGGAAGTGCCCGTTGCTCCCTATGGAGGCCTCACGGAGCCATCGGATTTTAACTAAAATATCTTAATTTGTGTTCTGAAGATTAACGAAGGTCTTACGGGTGTGGAACGGCATGAGGGTGAGTAATAAATGACAGAATTTTCATTTTTGGGTGAACTAACCCTTTAAGGTTTAGCCACTGTAGTCACATTTTAACAATGTCTTTACTACCTTTCTGGTCCTTGAAATTTGTTATGACATTGCTGTCTGTAGGGAGGTCAGAAATTTCTTGAATTTCATCAAAAATATCTTAATTTTTGTTCCGAAGATGAATGAAGGTCTTACGGATTTGGAACAACATGAGGGTGAGTAATTAATGACGTCGTTTTTTTCATTTTTGGGTGAACTAACCCTTTAAGGTTTAACTGTTTTCACACCAAATGTTTTCTCAATTTATTCCAAATTAAATTTTTATAATTATTTAAATTATTAAATTTAATTAAATGTGAATTTAAAAAACAAACAAAATTACTACAACCAAAATAATATGTATGGAAGCCCATTTCTTTCAAATAAGAAAAAAAAAATCATGCTTTGGTAAATCATAATTTTGAAAAAAAAAAAAAAAAGATATTGAGATATACTAATTGGAAATTATGTCAGAAATAATTGTAAAACTCTCAACAGTGTTCGGCAACAGCGTCTCTACTAATAGCAAAGATACAAGTTTAACTGCTTCAAAAACAGAAACGTTACCACCTACTAGCGCTACTGAGAAATGTCATGTAGCTTTTTAGTTGTGAAACTATTTTATCGAAAAAGTCAATCGCCAGGCAGTGCTAACAACAAGTTTCTGTGCACATGTATGTTTCCGTCTGTGTGTGTGAGTGTTTCTGTACAGTATGTGTGTGAGAAACCAGAGAGACCAGGAGAAAGAAAGTGGGCTTTCCATAGATCAGGTCCTGGAGGGCCACTGTCCTGCAGAGTTTAGCTCCAACTTTCCTCAACACAGCTGCCTGGAAGTTTCTAGTATGTATAGTGAGACCTTGATTAGCTGGTTCAGGTGTGTTTAAGGAGCTAAACTTTGCAGGACAGTGGCCCTCCAGGAGCAGGATTCGACACCCCTGCCATAGATAATAAAAGGACATTTAGTGAGGAAAAACATGGAGATTGTTTGTCATATTTGCTTGGTCAGTGTCTTTGTGGGTTTTGGTTAATCTGCTGTTGTAGGCTGTAAGGACCTTTTGAAATGACTGAAATAATTTGCCAAAGTGATATAGAGCTGTAATGCGATCAAGACCTATTTCATAATTAAAACTTTTATCTTAGTTATAACTTATGTCATAATAATGAATTAATGAATGAGATCATTAATATCTCATAATTTTGACTTATTGTCAATTTCGAATAATTATTACTTTGTCAATTTCTATTTTTTTGTCTTAATAATGACTTTTTAAGTAAAATTTTTGACATTTTACCTCATAATTATGACTTAGTATCTCATAGTTTTGACTATTAATGTCTTAATTATGACTTTAATAATTATGATTTACAAAAGCATGATTTGTTTGTCTTATGCAGTGGGAATGGGCTTCCATAATATAGCCATAAATCAATCAATGTTTGCCAAAAATAATATTTGAATAATATGAAAATGTATAACTGCATTGGACAATAGCAACAAGAGGAAAAAGCAATAGCATTCATCACCCTCCATATTTAATTATAAATTGATTCGGCAAGGAAACTAAACCCTGTGTGATGTATAGGCTGCAGGAAGAGGACAGAAAGTCGGGTCAGATGGGTGTTGGGGCTGATGGCAGGTCAAGACCCTCAGAGAGATGAGCTCTTTTAACACAGTTACCAGACAGCACTGAAAATGCACTCCCTGCCAAGAGCTTGTCGTGAAAAAAACCCACTTTCCTTCTTTGGGAACATTTGGGGTTTCTGTACCTCTTCCGAGGCAGAAATGCTCAGCTGATGCTTTCCCTACCATTTTTCTTGATTTGCTCCCCTTCTTTTCATCATAAAGCAATGTTCTCTGTATTGTATCTTGAAATCTGCAGGGCTGTATTTTGTGCCAAGTATTTGAGAGTGTAATTTTATTTTAGTAGGTGTTCTAAATTTGGCTGAAAAAAGCTGTTTGGCTGCTCCTAAACATCTAAATGAATGAAGAATGTAGCTTGAGCTTTCCAGTTTTCTGCAGTGCAGAGCTACTGACTGATAAAAGCGCTTCTTAAACTCCATAAATCTGTACATACACGACTGCAAACCTGAACCCATTTCAGTCAGATATTTTCCACGCTGAAAGGGTTAACTGTCGTTCAGCACTCAGTTTTTCCCAGCATTCACCGGGGCCTTGTAACGGAAAGGCAGCACTGGCCCCATGTGACCAGACAAAACAAACGCTGCCAGTCCCCCCCACCCTCTCTGCTCGCTCACACACACACACACACCGCCTCCTCAGTAGGCTAAAGTTCATCTGCTGCATTCAGATGCCTGCAAGCAATTACACAAGCAGGCGAGCGAGTGAGCGAGAGAGAGAAGGAAGGGAGGGAGCAGAGAGGTTACTATGGGGCATTTGACACTGTTGCTATAGCGAGGCCAACACTCTGTCTTGATCCATTCTGAAAAAGGTCAGGTAGATCATGTGTGTTTTTCTCTTGCTTTCTTTATTTCATTATCATTCTCTCTTTCTGTTCCATTTTCTCTTGTTCTTAGTTCTGGAACATTAAAGGTGTAAGCTTTGAAACTTTCTTCCCTTAAAAAGGCAGTGTAGGAAAAAGCCTGAACACTCAGAGTTGTCGAATGTTTGTGTACGTGCTAAAATTATTAAAGCAACCGTTCACTCACAATTCTGTCATCATTTACTCATCCTCACGAAGCTGCAATAATATTTTCCTTTAGACGGTGAAGTTTTGAAGAGTATTCTGGCTTTACTATAATAAAAATTGGAAGCTCCAAAATGCCAAAACGCCATAAAAATATCATAAAGTGGCCTATGTGCTGTATTCTATGTCTTTGGAGGTTATACGATAGCTTTGTTTTAAAAGAAGACCAAACTTAGATGTGTGAGAGCCAAAGCAGTTTGGCATCATTGACAATGATGTGATATTTTTTGTTGTTCAAGAGACTTGTGCGGTCCATTCAGAGCTTCTGCAGAGGAGAAAATGATCAAATTATCAAGACTGGTCTATATTTCACACATAGCAATTGTGTGACTTCAGAAGACTTCTAAAGAAATGGACCTTTTATGTTTTTCTGTCATTTTGAAGTTTGACACACCCAGCCCTCATTCACTTTCATTATATGTAAAAAAGAGCAGCCAAGAAATTTTTCAGAAATTTACAGTTAGCGTTAACACTCTATTAATGAAAGTCAATGGGGCTTTCTAAACTTCATAATTCTAAACTGTATAATTTCTTCAAAGTTCTAAGCTTAAAACAATAGAAAGCAAAATGAAATTAAAATATATTATATATTATGTTATATCAAAACATTGAATGTCTGTACATTAAGAGGAATAATATCGTTGTAGTTCTACCGCTGTAAGACCTTCGTTCATCTTCGGAACACAAATTAAGATATTTTTTATGAAATCCAATGGCTCCGTGAGGCCTCTATAGACAGAAATGCCACCAAAAAAACAAAATCTTTTGTTTCAAATCAGTCGTTCGGATCGTGTGTCAAACTGCCAAACGGCTGAAATCACGTGACTTTGGCGCTCTGAATCACTGATTCGAAACAAAAGATTCAAAGCAGTGTTTTGAAATTGGCCATCACAGGATATTGTTGAAAAGTCGTTATTTTGTTTTTGTTTTTTGGTGCACAAAAATATTCTCGTCGCTTCATAATATTAAGATAGAACCACTGAACTCACATGAACTGTTTTAAATATGTTTTGAGTACCTTTATGGATCTTGAAGTTCAGTGGCAATAGAGGCCTCACTGAGCCATTGTATTTAATCAAAAATAACTTAATTTGTGTTCCGAAGATGAACGAAGGACGGGTGTAGAACGACATGAGGGTGAGTAATAAATGACATTATTTACATTTTTGGGTGAACTAACCCTAACCAGAATGTTTGATGAATATCAAAACAGTGCTGCCTTTGCTTTGCTTCAGCTGTGCTGCAGAATAAATCATAAGACATTGATTCATAATATTTGGATAAAATCTTTTTTTTTTTCTTTTTT
Source organism: Megalobrama amblycephala (assembly GCF_018812025.1). Classification (NCBI taxonomy): domain Eukaryota; kingdom Metazoa; phylum Chordata; class Actinopteri; order Cypriniformes; family Xenocyprididae; genus Megalobrama; species Megalobrama amblycephala. Next base: position 22,001,229 of record NC_063047.1, read on the forward strand.
TTTTCTTTTTTTTTTGAGATATGTAGAAAGATGGAATTGTAGAAGTCTTGGAATTCATATCTCTTTTTTTCTAAAGTCAAGTCCCATCTCTTACATTATCTTATGAGTACCTACTCAGTGTCTTTGTACATCAGATCTGTCCATCCTCTCGTTCATCTTATCCTAACTGCTACTGCCCAATTTTCTAGTCACCCCATTTTCTACATTTCACCTCGCACCCACCCCTCCTCTGATAGGGTATCCTCCAAAACCGACCTTGTGACCCTGACCAGCATTTGATTTGTGTGCAGATCCATCACAAAAGAACAGAAACAACTGTCAAGCTCCATTGTCAAGAGAGGGAGGTAGCCTCAATTCAACTCGCTCTGTTTCTCTCTCTCTTTATCTGTCTCTCCCTCACTCTGACTCTCACTCCCCTCTTCTCATCTTACCCCCTGACCTTGAGCTGGGATTTTGCTGCCGGCTGTCTTTAACACATTCAGTGCCAACTGGTACGCGCTGCCAGCCTGATCCTCTCCGCCAATCACAGTCCGCTTTGCCCTGCCATATCCAATATCTGGCCATTGAATCAGTGTTGATACAGAGTCCTCCAGCGATTTTGTTTGCCTTCCTGCCTGTCAGAAATCATGTATAAACTTTTTCAACTCTGAAAATGTTTCTCTTGCTTTAAGCTATTGACAATATATATTTACTACTGTTCAAAAGTTTAGGGTCAGTAAGACTCTTAAGTTGTTACAAAAGATTTCTATTTCAAATAAATGCTGTTCTTTTGAACTTTCTTTTCATCAAAGAATCCTAAAAATTGTATCACAGTTTCTAAAATAATAAACAGTACAACTTGAGCACCAAAGGCATATTAGAATGACTTCTGAATGATCATGTGACACAGAGAAGTGGAGTAATGAAAATACAGCTTTGCTATCACAGGAATAATAATTTAAACATTTTAAAATATATTAAAATAGAAAACTACTTTATTTTATATTCTAATAATATTTCACATTATTAAAACACTAAACAATCTTACCAACCCCAAACTATATAAGTGACCCTGGACCACAAAATTATCGATTTTTCTTTTATGCCAAAAATAATTAGGATATTAAGTAAAGATCATGTTCTATGAAGATATTTTGTAAATTTCCTACCATAAATATATCAAAAATTTATTTTTGTGAGTGGATATACATTGCTAAGGTGATTTTCTCAATATTTTGATTTTTTTGTACCCTCAGATTCCAGATTTTCAAAAAGTTGTATCTCGGCCAAATAATGTCCTATCCTAAAAACCATACATCAATGCCATTTCCAGTCTCCATAAAAGGTATATGTGATGCTGCCTTTGAATTTTGAAAAAAGAGGGGGGGGGGGGGGAGTTGTCTTAGACAGACCTTTTGGAACAGCCTTCACATCTCAAGCAAACCTACAATGACTTAAAATACTGTCTAGGTAGGCAGCTCACTATGTTTTGGAGCTTCTGTCTCTCGATCCTGACTCTATACTCTTCTTACTCAGTTGTTCTCTTTATCTTTCCTTTTGCTGTTCTAATGTTTGATGTTCGATAAAGGTGTCTAGGAGTAACACATAGCAAGAGTGATTGCTGGAAGAAGTGATTGTCCGCAGTGGGTGGAGCTTCTTCTGACCCCAATACATCACACGGCAGCTATGTGGGGTGTTCAAGTGAAAGTTGTGTGTGTGAGAAAGAGAACAAAAAGAAAGAGAGAGATTGATGCATGGCCCTTGTTTTCCCTGAGCTGTAGTTACAGATGAATGAGAGGGAAAAGCCCGGGTGACCTTTGATCCCAGACTTCAGAGAGGACTGTGGGATGCATTCAAGCTGAGCGGTAGTGAGGCTGTGGCAGTAAATCAGATAGAGAGACTCTCGCTCAACACTGCAGCCCTCGGGCCAGAACCTGCTCTTCCAGGACCTCGCTGTTTTGTTGCAGCTGTGTGTGTGTTGGCACATAGAGGCCTTTTGCTCAGTCCAAATCAAACTTACACATAGTACATAGACAGTACAGTATATACAAACCTCTTCCATCATTTGTGTCTTTAGAATTGTATATAATGCCACTCATTAGTTGTGCTTGCTAAGTCAAGAGTTACTCAGACTTAAACTCTGGTTTGTAATTTGTCCTGCACCATCTGGGTCGCAGACAGCACATTTATCAGTATGGATGATACCCTTATAATGATGTGGCATATTGGAAATAGGTGTTAAATTACTTATCTAATCACTCTAACATAAAGTTTTCTCCTAGACGATAAAATTGGTGGAAAAAAACACATTGATAGGTAATTGTGATTTTGTCCCAATATGACTTTACTTTGATGCTGTGCTACTTTATATCTCACAATCGCAAATGTGACTTTATTTTTTACTTTCACACAATTATTTTAAAAATTTTTACTTTGTGGCGGAAATGGGCTTCCATAGGGCCCCGAGCCATAACTAGAGAGCAAAATATCACAGACAAGTGCGGGTGGGCTCTTTTGATTTGGCCCAGGAAATCCTCACCCACCAATGACCTAGCAACCACATAGCAACTCACATTGAACCACTCTGAACGGATTAACAAACATACAGCAACGCACATGCAACCACTCACAAGCATTAAAGGGTTAGTTCACCCAAAAATGAAATTTCTGTCATTAATTACTCACCGTCATGTAGTCCCAAACCCATAAGACCGTTTTTGTCTTCGGAACACAAATTAAGACATTTTTGATGAAATCCAAGGGAATCTGATCCACACATAGGCAGCAATGACATTGCACCTTTTGAGATCCAGAAAAGTATTAAAGACATCGATAAAATACTCAACGTGACTACAATGGTTCAAACTTTTTATTTATCCTTTATTCATCCAGGAAGATCCCATTGAGATATCATAATCTCTTCTTCCAGGGAGACCTGGTCAAAATGGCAGCACACATAGTTTCATACAAATAACAAAAACACAAACAATCCAACAAATCAAATAGGCCAAAGGTCAAGAAAAGCACTTACAAGACTCTTTAAAAACAGAATACAAAATACATTTAAAAGTACTCAAAGGAGGCAATTCTAACTCTAATTTTGTAGTACATTTTGTAAGTCGTAGTACATTTTGTAGTACATTTTGTAACTCTAATTTTGTACATTTTGTAAGTCGTTCTAAGCCCTAGGGGCATAAAATAAAAGGCATGCTTTCCAAATTCGGAGGATACCTTTGGGACTTTTATTCAAAGATGCAGCTGCAATCTAGTACCATAACCATTATTATAAAAAGCTAAACATTTTGTAATATAAGATGGTAATTTACCAAGAAGTGCCTTGGCAATAAACATATACATAAGCAAATTTATCCTATGATGTAAAGAGGACCATGATAGAGATTCATAAAGGATAAAGTGATGTGTATGAGATTCCGCACCACATACAAAACGCAACGCTGCATGATAGACAGAGTCCAATTTCCTTAATAAGCAATTTTTTAAATGATAGAGGAACCCCAATTTTGGTTTAAGTTTCTTCAGCAAATGATCAATATGGACATTAAATGCTAATTTTTAATCTAACCACATACCTAAATATTTATAAGAACGGACTCTTTCAATTTGTGTACCATGTAAAGTTGAAATTGTCACATCTGTATCCTTAAGCTGAGTGCGACTAAAAATCATATATTTTGTCTTCTTTGAATTTAAAACTAATTTTAATTTAGTCAACGAATATTGTATAACATTAAACGCATTTTGTAAATTCAACAGAGCTTGGTTTATAGATGATGCTGCTGCTGTATAAATAATTGTGTCATCGGCATATAGATGTACATTAGCGGAGTCTACTCCAAAACCTAAATCATTGATAAAAATAGAAAACATAATAGGAGATAAAATAGATCCTTGCAGAACTCCTTTTTTTACTTGAAGAAAAAGAGAATTATAATAATTATAATTATAATAACTTAATGTTATGAAGCAATGAGAATCCTTTTTGTGCACAAAAACAAAACAAAAATAATGACTTTATTCAACAAATTTGTCTGCCTAGGTGAAAAAAAAGTACACTTCTATAATGTACTTAAAGTGCTCTGTTTTCTAGAATGTACTTATGGGTTCAAATGTACTACAAGTGGTATTAAATACATAGATAGTATATTAAAAGCACATTTTAGTACATATGTCATGGTGTCTCAAAATAGCACAGTTGAGTACACTTAGATGTTCTTATGATTATCTTAAGAAGTACTAAAGAAAATTTTTAATAAGTATATAATTATTGCATGAAAATAGAGCACTTTAAAGGGTTAGTTCACCCAAAAATTATGTCATTAATGACTCACCCTCATGTCGTTCCACACCCGTAAGACCTCCGTTCATCTTCAGAACACAGTTTAAGATATTTTAGATTTAGTCCGAGAGCTTTCTGTCCCTCCATTGAAAATGTATGTACGGTGCACTGTCCATGTCCAGAAAGGTACTAAAAAAATCATCAAAGTAGTCCATGTGACATCAGTGGGTTAGTTAGAAGTTTTTGAAGCATCTAAAATACATTTTGGTCCAAAAATAACAAAAACTATGACTTTATTCAGCATTGTCTTCTCTTCCGGGTCTGTGTATATCCACAGTGACGCTGCTTCTTCTTCTTCTTCTACGGCGGTTGGCATCCAGCTTATTGGATTGACAGAAATGTCATTTTTGGGTGAATTAACCCTTTAAGACAAAATTTTACACACAACTTTGTAAAAATCTAGTTGCCTACATGCTGTCTCATTTTCTTTCTTTTTATTTGTAATAAAAGTATGTGAAATCACCATATGACACTTTTATGTTTTTCCCCTCTTCTCTTGCAGAGAGCTTCCAGATGACCCAGCGGTCCAGTGGAGCACTGCACTGGTCTCCTCTCTGATCCTCAAACACATCCAAAACTACAGCATCAGTCTGGTAGGAAACTTCTAGAATATTTATATCTATTCAGGACCACCTCATCCAGAAGACTGGAGTTTATTTGTATGACCTAAAAAACCTTCAGAAATTCCTTGTTGGGAGAGCAGTTTGACATGACAGTCGTACAGTCGTGAAGGCCTTTTAAATCTATGAAAGAGTTGAGTGCACTAAAAAATCTCAAAAAACAGGAAACAAGTGTGTGCTTTCTTGCAGAATTTTCCCAAAGGATATCTAATGTTTGGTTTTGGTCATTATTAATAATGTATTGAGAACGAACCAGATGCAAAAGAGACTGATGATAAGGGAACACAAGGTTGCAGATGAACTAGGACAAAACAAAAGATAAATATATGATAAATAAACATACAATAATCAGCGAGGGAGAGATGGGAAATTAGCATTTCATTGGCTCTGACAGCAACTGTCATATTTTAAGACCTCTTTAAATAACAGTGTTGAAATAAAGTTTTTACTACAGCATAAAACACTGATCCTAGACCTAATTGAGGCTTTAAATGGTAATGTGACAATCAGATCCCAAAAATAGTCCATCTAAATCATTGGGCTGGGACACTCTAGGGGGCCTCGGCAATCTTTCAGGGGGACTGTGTTGGACATATAATTGAGTCAGAACCACTGATCTAAGTTTATGCTGCAGAGATTTTGAGAGATTCCAGCTTTTTAATGTGCTTATCTGGTAGCTTGAGTCTTTCTCATGAGGTTGCTTTGAGAGAGACCATATCAGCAAGATTAATTCACTCAGACGAGCTTTTCATTGGCCCCCTGTATTTATCCCTAATTACACATGCTGTAATATCCGATAATACCACTGAACTCGGCTGAAGCAGACACATGTGGTTCCCGAGGGTCACTGTTGGCAAGCCAATGCAGATATCTATCAGTCTACACTAAGAACTTCCAGAAAAATTGAAATCAAGATTAGAACAAACATTTTTCCCTCTTTCACCTCCTCTCTTTTTTTTACATGTTCTGTGTAATGTTTTCTTTGTCCTTCACTCTCCCTCTTTCTCAGCCCACATGCCATGAAATTCCCAAAGAAATCCAAGCATGGAGGACTTGCATAAACAAGCCAGAAAACAAAACAATGTTCTTGCAACATGACTTTGTTTACCTCCATCGCTTATCATCCATAAGTGTACATGCAATCATCAGCCGGTATCCTTCCTAGCAGACTGCCAGCTATACCAACACTCCAGTGTGACTTTAAACCGCGCACTCACTCACTAATACAGGCTGCTGAATCCAGTGGATCTGCACACGGTTCCGCTGCACCCTTAATTTCATGTTTGATTTAAGTCGAAGTGGCTGTGGGAATGGAAATACTGATGTTGAACTATAACATTACACTCCAATTTGATTTTGGCTTTCAAACATGTGGGAAAAGAGTGGTGGCCATCTTGTGTGCTTTACCGCTCTCTCACAAGGAGCAAAGGATTGTGGGCAGTATTACACAAATAGACTCCTCTGGTTTAAACAGATGTGCATTACTGCTGTGCGTACCAGGCTGTGACTTTAAGAGATTCAAGAGAGGTCTTTGACTCCTTATGTTTTACATATGTGTGCGCAGACATGTTTATCTTTTGTTCTTCTCGTAGACATATATCAGTGTGTCTGCATGCACTTTAAAGTTCAATTTCAGTCGGAGTAAAGCAATAATCTGTCTTTAAAAAAAAAAATGTTGCATGACCGACCAGCATGTTGCAAAACTGCAGCTGTAGATGCATACAGTAGATGACATGCAATAGATGTTTTTAGTACTTAGAAAATTAAATTTCACATTGTGTCATGTACACTGTGGACAGGAAATTTGAAACATTTTAGCTCGACTATAACCGTGCATGTAAACATTTTTATTCTGTCTCTCTGCTGTTCACAGCATTTAGACTTTCTTCTCACTCATGCCGATAGTCTCTTCTGAAAGCTGACTCACTCGCCTCATTGTGTTTGGCAACATTCTGCATACCTGCCACAATCTATTATTTTGTCAGCCATATTTTCCTCCACCCTTGGCACTCAAGCTCGAACTATGTGCAGCAGCCGCTTGGAAAGCACCCATTCCCAAAGACAGAATCCCTCGTCTGGTGACACAGCAGACGAAGCACAGATAGAAGCGTTTCCACACAGTTCTGGCAACAACTCCCACCAAGTCCACTGCTGAGTTTTCAAATTACTGCTTTTCTTTGGCTTGTGTTTCATCTTATTTTCAAGTTCTTTTCTTTTGCTTGTTTTTTCATCTTGTGTTCACCTTTTCACCCTGTTCTTCAGTGGGAAGAAAGAATGCAGATGGAAAAAAACATGTTTAAGTTCTTGCATACTCTGTTCTGTGGGATGCAATGGAAAAGTTCCACCTGATCTTTTCTCCAAATTGTAAAACGTGCACAGGAGTCACAAAAATGTTATTACTGATCTTGAAATATTAAAAATGTATGGTTGGTTAGATTTTTTTTCAGGTTTTAAAAGAAAAAATAACTAATAAAATGTATTCCTGTGATGGCAAAACTTAATTGTCATCATCATTACTCCTGTCTTCAGTGTCACATGATCCTCCAGAAATCATTCTAATATGCTGATTTGGTGCTTAAGAAACATGTCTTATTGTTATCAATGTTGAAAACAGTTGTGCTGCCTAAGATTTTTGTGGAATTCTTTGATGAGTAGAAAGAACAGCATTTATTTGAATTAGAAAACTTTTGTAACATTACAAATGCCACTTTTGATCAATTTAATGCATCCTTGATAAATAAAAAAAACAACACAAACGGTACTGTAGGTTAAAAGTATTGTTCATTGTTAGTTCACGATAGCTAGTGTATTAACAAATGCAGGCAAATTGAACCTTATTGTAAAGTTTTATCTTAATACTCATATTGTTATTATTTAAAATACAGTCATGGCCAAAATTGACTATCTAACCTTTCAATGTGGAACTAGGCAAAGCTAGACAGACCTTCTTCTCAAATATTATAAACAGAAACTTAAACAACACCTGCACTCTTTTTGCTACTGTAGAGAGACTAACAAACCCCCCAAGTCAGAATCCCAGTGAAATGCTCTCAGACAGCAAATGCTGTGAGTTTGCTTCCTTCTTCTCTGAGAAAATTAATAATATCGGAAAGGCGATCAGCACATCCTTGAGCTGCACTGGGGTAAAACAGATCACAACCTCAGAAAGTAGCTATTATCTCTGTTTTCGAAGCAATTGATGGTAAAATTTTGGAAGAAACAGTACAGCACCTTAAAACATCAACCTGCGCCCTTGACACACTTCCCACATCTTTTTTCAAAAGCGTGTTTAACTGTTTAGAAGCAGATCTCCTAGAAGTGGTAAACGCCTCACTTCTCTCTGGGACTTTTCCAAAATCCCTGAAAACTGCAGTTGTTAAGCCCCTCCTGAAAAAGAGCGATCTGGATAACACCATATTGAGCAACTACAGACCAATCTCAAATCTTTCTTTCATAGGCAAGATCATTGAAAAAGTTGTTTTCAATCAGCTGAACAAGTTCTTAAGCTTGAATGGATATTTTGACAACTTTCAATCTGGTTTCCGACCGCATCACAGCACAGAGACAGCGCTCATAAAGATAATAAATGATATTCGCCTAAACACAGATACAGGTAAATTATCAGTGCTGGTTCTTCTCGATCTCAGTGCTGCATTTGACACTGTCGATCACAACATACTTCTTGACAGGCTGGAAAACTGGGTTGGGCTTTCTGGGATGGTCCTTAAATGGTTCAGGTCATACTTAGAAGGGAGAGGTTATTATGTGAGTATCGGTGACCATAAGTCTGAGTGGACATCCATGACATGCGGAGTCCCTCAAGGTTCAATACTCGCAGCCCTCCTGTTCAACCTATATATGCTGCCACTGAGCCAAATAATGAGAAAGAACCAAATTGCATATCACAGCTATTCAGATGACACCCAGATTTACCTAGCCCTATCACCTAATGACTACAGCCCCATTGACTCCCTGTGCCAGTGCATTGATGAAATTAAAAATTGGATGTGCCTAAACTTCCTTCAGTTAAACAAAGACAAAACTGAAGTCATTGCGTTTGGAAACAAAGATGAAGTTCTCAAAGTGAACACGTACCTTCACTCTAGGGGTCAAACAATTAAAAATCAAGTCAGGAATCTTGGTGTGATTTTGGAGTCAGACCTGAGTTTCAGTAGCCATGTAAAGACAGTAACTAAATCAGCATATTATCGTCTCAAAAATATTGCAAGAATTAGATGCTTTGTCTCCAGTCAAGGCTTAGAGAAACTTGTTCATGCTTTCATCACCAGCAGGGTGGATTATTGTAATGGACTCCTCACTGGCCTTCCCAAAAAGACCATAAGACAGCTGCAGCTCGTATAGAACGCTGCTGCCAGGATTCTGAGCAGAACCAGAAAACATGAACACATCACACCAGTCCTCAGGTCCTTGCACTGGCTTCCAGTTGCATTTAGAATTGATTTTAAAGTACTGTTACTTGTTTATAAATCACTCAATGGCCTAGGACCTCAATACATTGCAGATATGCTCATAGAATATAAACCTAACAGATCACTCAGATCATCAGGATCAAGTCATTTAGAAATACCAAGGGTTCACTCAAAGCAAGGAGAGTCTGCTTTTAGCTGTTACGCCAGCCGCAGCTGGAACCAGCTTCCAGAAGAGATCAGGTGTGCTCCAACAGTAGCCACATTCAAATCCAGACTCAAAACACATCTTTTTACCTATGCATTTGCTGATTGAGCACTGTGCTATGTCCGAACTGTTTGCATTTTATTTTATACGTATTATCTTTTTGTTTTTTTTATTCCTTTTCCTGTTTTTATTTCATTTTTAATGTATTTTATATCTTTTATGTATCATCTTGTTATTCTGACTTTTAATGCATTTTAAATATTGCTGTCTGGTTGAAAGAGCTGGGGGAATTAGGAAGAAAGCATTTGTGATTAGGTTAAAATTTGGTAAATTTGGATAAAGGGACAAACCATGGGGAAATTTGAGCTGTAGTGCATGGTTAAGATATCTCTGGATTACAGTCAGGACACTTTCCAAAGGGGGAAATTTCCAAAGGGGAAATTTTAACTGCTTTGCATAGATAAGATATCTCCGGAAGGGGGATTAGGGCTGTGTGGTGCAGTTTGAGGTGTCTTGGCAAAAGGGGAGATTGAAACTTTGTTTATCAGTTTGAAGTGCCTTAACAGGTAGCAGTCCTGTCGTGTGAGGAAGATCCATTCAGATCTGCTCTGATGGATAGATCCGTTTAGATCCACTCAGACGGACAACAACAACAACAAAATCTCCCTAAGACTTCCTAGCTCATTCACCCAAAATTCTCTGTTTTTACTTTTATTTCTATTCCTTATGTTCTATTTTTATTATTCTTCTTTATGTAAAGCACTTTGAATTACCATTGTGTATGAAATGTGATATACAAATAAAATTGCCTTGTCTTGCCTTGAAGGAAGGGGGGGGGGGGGGGGTCACATTATGAAATAAATGTTTTTCTCCAAAACATGTTGGCCACAATTATTAGCACCCTTTTATTCAGTTCTTTTTGCAACCTCCTTTTGCCAAGATAACAGCTCTGAGTTTTCTCCTATAATGCCTGATGAGTTTGGAGAACACCTGACGATTTCAGAGACCATTCGTTCATGCAGAATCTCTCCAGATCCTGCAGATTCCAGCTCCATGTTGGTGCTTCTTCTCTTCAGTTCAGTGACTCATTTTTGTGTTGGTTTTGATGTTTGTTTTGGACCATTGTCCTGATGGATGATCCAACCACAGCAGATTATAAGATTTCTAGCAGAAGCAGTCAGGTTTTGATTTTTATCTATTGGTATTTGATAGAATCTATGATACCATGCATCTGAACAAGGTGTTCAGGACCTCCAGCAGAAAAATAGGCCCACAACATTAAAGATCCAGCAGTATATTTAACTGTGGACATGGGGTAATTTTTATCCATGTGTGCACTAAACCCATCTGGTGGGTTTGCTGCCAAAAAGCTCTTGTTTTAGTTTCATCTGACCATAGAAGCCGGTTCTGTTTGAAGTTCCAGTCTTGTCTGACAACTGAATATGCTGGAGATTGTTTCTGGATGAGAGCAGAGGATTTTTCTTGAAACCCTCCTGAACAACTTGTGGGGATGTAGGTGCTGTTTGATTTTTTTTTTTTTAGGCTTTCTGAGACTCAAGACTCAACTAATCTCTGCAATTCTCCAGCTGTGATCCTTGGAGAGTCTTTGTCCACTCAAACTCTCCTCCTCACTGTGCATTAGGATGTACATCTTTAGTTGAATGGAACTTCTTAATTATTGCCCTGATGGTGGAAATGGGGATTTTCAATGCTTTAGCTATTTTCTTACAGCCACTTTCTATTTTGTGAAGCTCAACAATCTTTTGCTGCACATCAGAACTATATTCTTTGGTTTTACTCATTGTGATGAATGATTACGGGAATTTGGCCTTTTTGTTTCCTCATGTTTATATTCCTGTGGAACAGGAAGTCATGGCTGGACAATTTCATGCTCCTAGTCACCCTGATGTGCTAGAAAATGTAAATATGAATGGAAATATACTTCAGAGATATTTTACTCATAAAAAATTCTAGGGGTGCCAATAATTGTGGCCAACGTGTTTTGGAGAAAAACATTTATTTCATAATGTGATTTTACCCCCACTTTCAATTCTTTTCCTTCAATGAAAGGTTAGATTTTTGCTAATTTCATGAATTAAAGATCAAAAGGATAAACAATGCAGATTTATTTTTAGTCATCTTTGATCATATTTTTCAAGGGTACCAACAATTTTGTCCATGACTACATTTAGGCTACTGAATTCAAACATATGCATAATGGCTATAATGTTGAAATCATTATATCATAATGATTTTTATTATGACTTTCACAGCCAGTATTTGGCTGAATTTATTTATCACTACTTGTTTAAAGGCCTCTTGTGGTACATGTGTGTAACAGTGCATTTATCTTTCTCTGATTATGGTGTGTTTCTGCAGGTGCTGACATTTGATGGCAGAGGTGTGAGTGGACATGCCAATCATATTGCCATCTACAAGACCCTCAGGTACCTTTGTGCTGATTTCATAATGCAAGATTTAACTCCACAACAACTGGATGTTAGCAGTTAGCCAAAGTAGATTTACACAAGTTAAAAAAAAAATAATATATATAGTCACAATGTACTCATTTCTGAAAATAATGACTCTTTCCCCCATGTAAAGCAACAGTTACAATAGCTTAGGCAAGAATAGACTTTTTGAAGTTAGGCCAGCTGTTTGATGTGTCTTGTTACATTATTGAAAAGGAAACAGCCTACTGTTGCTTATTTAAACATTACCTGAATTATTCCTAGTTGTCCAGATGAAATAGGAAAGAGCTTCATTCATGCTTAATTTATGCACGGTTTACAGCAGATCTGATATTGCCCACATACCCTGCTGAACAGACCAGCATCTTAGCTAGCTTAACCATCAAGATATCTTTAGTCAACAAGCTTTACCATCTAGATTTTGCTTTTGTTCTTCCACAACCAGACTACTACCAATCCAGATAAACCAGCCAGAAGTAGGATTAACAACATGAAAGAAATTAATACTTTTATTCAGCAAGGATGCATTAAATTGATCAAAAGTGACAGTAAAAAATGTATAATGTTAAAAAGGATTTCTATTTCAAATAAACGCTGTTCTTTTTTAACTTTATATTTTGTGAAAGAATCCTGAAAATAATGTTATCACGGTTGACACAAAAATATTAAGCAGCACAACTGTTTTGAACATTGATAATAATAAGAAATATTTCTTAAGTACCAAATCAGCATATTAAAATGATATCTGAAGGACCATGTGACACTGAAGAAGAGTAATGATGCTGAAAATTCAGCTTTGCCAACACAAGAATTAAATGACATTTTAAAACAGAACATTTAAATTGTTCTATTTTAATTGTAATAATATTTCACAATATTGTATTACTTTATATAATATCCACTCAACCGTATCTAGATACATTACTAAACAAATAATTGCTCACATTACACACATTCCAGAACAGAAGCAAAACATTGAATCAGTTCAGAAGGAGAGGAATACCAGATCTTTGGTCTTGGATCAGACAGCTTATTGTTCAAGTTGCAACAATTAATTGCAGGACTTTGCCTGATACCCTCAAACATTGTATGAATCCTAATCCCATTTTCTACAGAAGGGCATCAAAGCTTAAATCATTAACAGGGATGATTTAGGCATTAAAACAACAGGAGATAAAGTTTTCTGCTGGGGTGAGGCAATGATTTACATGAAGGTTTGCAGTAAGAAAAAAACAGCGTTTAGGTATTGAGCAATGTTTGGTTATAAGAAACAGAGCCAATCTTCTCAGACATCTGTCTCTTCTATGCTATTGTAGATGAATTTATTTGTGTGTATGTGTGTTTGAGAGAGAGAGAGAGAGAGAGAGAGAGAGAGAGGAAACAGTGGTGAAGTTGGCGCTGGGACTGGGTCATCTCAGGCTGAGCTCCGGGGCCAACACAGGTGCTGTGACTGGGAGAGCCAGGACATGCCAGACAGTTCCAAGAACTGCATATGGATTTAGAGCTCACTCTAATCTGAGAAAAACCCAGACCTCAGGAAGTGTGTGTGTCCTTAAGAGAAACACACACACAGTGTAATAGGAGAGAAAGAGACAGACACTTCCGAAGACTGCAGACAAATAAATCTAAATATCAGTATCAGTGGCAGAACAAACAAAAACTATATGAAAATAAATGTATTCTGGTTAACTTATTCTGTGCATAATACAAATTACCATGAAGTTTGTCTGGGGACACCTCCAAAAATGCCATTATTATCAAATTATTTTCATTTAGTTTTGGAATAATATTCATTGTGAAAAGTACTTTACAGGTAAATTGGTGGTTCTTAATTGCTATTGTTATATGTAAATATTTGTTTTATTATTGTCTGGATACACTAAACAAAAAATAGAAACTGACTTGCAAAACTCACTAGCAGGCTCAGGAAGAGCTTCTTCCCCGAGGCTGTGACACTTCTGAACTCCACACCACCAATCTAACCTGCACCCGCTCTCTTACTGCACTGCTCACTCATCCAACTGTATTTATTGCTGCTGTTCATAATGTATATATAATCCTTCATTGCTGCTGTTCATAATGTACATATAACCCTACATTGCTGCTGTTCATAATGTGCATATAATCCCTACATTTGCATTCCTATTTATATTCTGTACATACTCTGCTTAATACTGTATATAGCAACTCCACTGTACATTCTGTAGATCATAGCTTCACTTACTCTGCACTTATATGTATATAAAACACTATATTCTTGCACTTCTGGTTAGATGCTAACTGCATTTCATTAGCTCTGTACTTGCACTCTGCATAATGACAATAAAGTTGAATCTGAAATCAACTACAGAACCCAAGAGAACAAAAAAAAAAATTCTAAGTATAGAAAAGTGTATAGACAAGATACACATTTATTCAAGATGCATTTTCTGAAAAGTATTTCTACTTATTTAAGCAAGTATGCTTATCAGGTTCATTTATGTTTTAAGGAAACAAAAATGCTCATTAAGAAAATGATTTTGGAGTATATGTGTGTTTGAATTTGGTGTTACATTAATCATATTTTGTTTTTCTCTTTCATGTCTTTGACAACAGTCATCTAGCTTCTGCTGGACGACTACCTAAAGGTAAATCTCATTACATTATGTTCAATAATATATTATTATTCATCATCTATAGAGTAAGATTTGAAAGTTTAAATCATGCCCTTGTTGGGAGTGCTGCTAATGTTTTTTAGGCAAAGTACACCACCCACTGGTGCACTCTATTAAGTGCACTGTGGAAAACATTTCCAGTGTACTTCCATAAACAGTTTCCTAGAATCCGAAGCCACCACTAAGCTAGACCAACCCTTTCTTTCACTCAAGAGGAGAAATTACTGAGATCATAGTTCTGCTGGGTCTACATTGTGTCAAAAAGCAAAGAACAATGAGGATGAAAGACATCTGATCGATTAGTGCAAAACTTATGCAAATAAAATGGTCAGTTCACTTCATGACTCAAACCACTAGGGGTCGATATGCTATCAATTACATGAAGTCATCTTTGGCCTCAGTAGGCTAGTGATTAAAGGATTAGTTTACTTTCAGATGAAAACTACCCCAAACTTTACTCACCTTCAAGTCATCCTATAGGTGTATATGACTTTCTTCTTTCTGATGAACACTATCAGAGTTATATTAATTAATATCCTGATGCATCCAAGCTTTAAAGGAACACTCCACTTTTTTTGAATATAGGCTCATTTTCCAACTCCTCTAGAGTTAAACAGTTGAGTTTTACCGTTTTCGAATCCATTCAGCCGATCTCCGGGTCTGGCGGTTCCACTTTTAGCATAGCTTAGCATAGTTCATTGAATCTGATTAGACCAAAGAGTTTTGATATTTTTCCTATTTAAAACTTGAATCTTGAATCACTGATGGTACGGCAGCAAAGTTCCATTATTATTAGGCCAGAATGAGAGTACAGTTCCTAGCTATATCGGCCTAGAATATAAACTTTTCATTTTCCGTCAGTCTTAGTACATGATGTAACTACAGAAGGGTCAAGTTTTAAAAGGAAAAATATTGAAACCCTTTGGTCATTTTTGAGCGGGATGCTAACGGTCTAATCAGATTCAATGAACTATGCTAAGCTATGCTAAAAGTGGTACCGCCAGACCCGGAGATCGACTGAATGGATTCGAAAACGGTAAAACTCAACTGTTTAACTCTAGGGGAGTTGGAAAATGAGCCTATTTTCAATTATCTTGAAACTATCTATTATCTATTATCTATACTATCTATATATCTACTATCAACTATCTATTATTCAATTATCTATCAGATAACCTTCGTATTCTACTTACAAAGAAAGTGTACTCTTGCCGTTCAGAACGCTTACGCTACGTCCTACACCTTCTCTATTCAACTTACAGAAAAAGCTTAATTGACGCGACGACAGTCCCGTTTTTTTCGTAATTTGAATACGGAAGGTGGTCTGGCAGAAGCTAGATATGTTACCTGCCTGCATCTATATCGCAAATGGAAAAAAGACAAATTACAGATATCATTCGAAATTTTAAGAGACTCTTATCACGCTTTTCAGAAAGCGGCAAAGGCTGCAAAATGTACATATTATTCAGAACTTGTAGCAAAGAATCGTCATAAACCGCAATGTCTGTTTTCTATTGTTAATTCTGTTTTAAACCCTCCTGTGCATGCCATTTTAGAGCCTTCTTTAATTCTCTGTGAAAATTTTGGGAAATATTTTGTTGACAAGATTACAGTTTTGAGATCTCAGATCTCAAATTCAGTGATAACATTTCATGATGTTCCAGTTTGCTCTTCGACCTGGTCTGAGTTTGAGCCTATGGATTTGGCTTCACTTATAGATATAGTTAGTAAATTAAAACCTACTATCTGTCCCCAGGATGTGATCCCACCCCTTTTTCTCACACAAATTATTGATACTATTGGTCCAGGTCTCTTAATGTTTATCAATAAATGCTTGTCAACTGGGTCTTTCCCAAAAGATCTTAAAAATGCTGTGGTGACACCATATCTTAAGAAACCCAATCTTGATTCTGCTGTTTTTTCAAATTTTCGTCCTATTTCAAATTTGCCTTTTATTTCTAAGATAATTGAAAAAAATTTATTAACTCAACTGCAAATGTATTTAACCATGAACTCTATACAGGAAACATTTCAGTCTGGTTTTAAAGCATTACATAGTACTGAATCTGCTTTGTTGAGAGTTTCAAGTGATATTTTTATGGAAACTGATTCTGGAAGACCTGTGGCTTTAGTCTTATTAGATCTTAGTTCTGCTTTTGATTTAGTGGATCACGAGATACTTCTTATGCGACTTGAGAAAGCTGTGGGCATTCGTGGCACTGTTTTACAATGGTTCCGCTCTTATCTCACAAATAGATGGTTCAATGTTCGCATTGGTCAGTACTCCTCCTCTGCCATACCACTTAGCTCTGGAGTTCCTCAAGGATCAATCCTTGGACCAGTTTTGTTTACTTTATATATGCTTCCACTTGCCTCTATTTTCAATAAGTATGGAGTGTCTTTTCATTTATATGCTGATGACACTCAGCTCTATTTCCCATTAAAACATAATGATCGAAGCAGCCTAAAACCACTTCTGTCTTGCCTGAAGGAACTTAAGCTTTGGCTTTCCAAAAATTTTTTAAATCTAAATGAAAATAAAACAGAAATAATCTTGTTCGGACCTACAGAAAACAGTGTTGTTAATGTTGATTGTGGCTCTCTCACTCCTTATGAAACCCTTTGTGCCAGGAATTTGGGTGTTCTTTTCGACCACAACCTAAAATTCGATAAACAGATTAGTGCTGTGGTAAAATCTAGTTTTTTCCATCTCCGACAGCTTTCAAAAGTAAAATCATTTTTATCTAAAGGTGATTTTCAAACATTGATCCATGCTGTTGTTATATCACGTCTGGACTACTGTAATTCTCTTTATTATGGGGTCTCCCAATCATCTCTTTCTCGATTACAGTTGGTTCAAAATTCAGCAGCTAGACTTCTCACTAAGACGCGCAAGCATGAGTCTGTTACTCCCATCTTATCAGCCTTACACTGGCTTCCTATCAAATTTAGAGTCGATTTTAAAATCTTACTTTATGTCTATAAAGCTCTTAACAATCTGGCCCCTGCGTACTTGACCAGTTTACTTTCTCGCCACTCCCCGTCAAGAACCTTAAGATCATGTGACCAGTGCTTACTTGTTGTACCACGAACTCGACTTAAAAAACGTGAAAAGTGATCGGGCTTTTGCAGCTGTGGGACCCAAATTATGGAATAGCCTACCTTTATATATTAGGCTAGCCCCTTCTGTTGCCACATTCAAGTCATCCCTGAAAACATTTCTCTTTTCCTTAGCTTTTCCTTAGCTTTTTATTAATTTTATGTTTGTGACATGTACAGCACTTTGGTCAGCATCAGCTGTTTTTAAATGTGCTTTATAAATAAAGATTGATTGATTGATTGAATCACGTTCACAGACATTGCAGTTCTTCTTCATCATGAAAGTTTATTATTTCCATGCATTTTAAAGCAGAACTAAGTAACTTTTTTTACCTTCATAAATAGTTTTGTAAGTCCTTACGATGGTTAATTGACTTGTAGTGGTGTGTTTGAGTCGTGCACTAACACCCTCTGGCACGTCTACGCCAAAAAACAGCACTTGCAAGTTGAGCTGCACCGACCCGAAACAATCTCGCCTCATGTTCACGTTCACGCGAGAGTGACAAAATGCTTTACGGTAATTCAAAAACAATGTATATATTATGACTTTATAAGACAATTTCAAAAATTACCCACCTCCATCGAGTGTACTGTATTTGCAAATTACCCACCTCCTCTTTCTTGTACTGTATTTGCAAAACTACTGCGCTGGTGTAGTCCAGAGCTGCGCTTGGAGTATTTACGACAGTGTGATTCACTGAAGGAACCTGTAGGGGGAGCTTCGCAAATCTTACTGAGTTCCGCTTTAAAGCTGTATCAGTTTAAACTTCTAATTTATTGTTTTCTGAGCGCACACATCTAAAGCACACGCACAGAGAGCTGGCTGTCATACAGCATGTCTCAAAAGTATTAAATTAACTTCTCTTTCACGTATTTTTATTGTGCCTAAACTGTCAAATACACACAAGTTTATGTCAAAAACACACAAAGTTCAAATACAATCGGTTATGTCTGTGACCATAAACAGCAAGGACAGAAATCGCTTGTGTATATTAGATCTGTATCACATTCCCTTCAAAAATAAAACTAATCCACTGCGCCTTCAGCGGCTCAGATGTCGGGAGTAAATGAAGACTGTTATGTTCACTATTACATAGACATTATTGTCGCTGCAGCTGCTCCAGCATAGAGATAATGGCAGATAGTGTACAACTCTCTTAGGGCGGAAACTATGCTAATACGGCATCACATTGCTCAGAAAATGAAAGCGGCTTGTTCTACGACACTGTTGAGGTTTTATGGGGATTCTTTTTTTTTTTTTTTTTTTTTTAAAGAGTGGGTGGATTTTTATCATTGTAGGGTGGTTGTGTCACACGCACTGCTGACACACATTTATGTTCAAACACCAAGTAAAAGTGAATTTTGCATGATATACGGCCCCTTTAAAGTATTTTCAAAAGGTTACATCAGTGACCAGGTTTCATTCTGACTGCTTTATAAACTTGACAGGTGTGCATTATTATATTCAGCTTAAATTTACAGCTGAATTTCTTTCTCAGTGTCTGTCTGCTCATACCGAGGACAGGTTAGTCCTGTTAATCCGGTGTTTCCCATCTGTTTCTGGATAATCTTATTTTACATAACAGGTCCTCAGTTAACAACTAGGCCCCAGTGTTTCTTTAATCAGCCAGATCTTCTTTCTGACAACCCTGTCATTAACCCTCAGTATTAGGAGGTCTCTCTGTGTCCGCATCAAGAAGCTTGTTCATTCCTTTTAAAAAATGACTGTGATTTTAACAGTAAAAGACTGTAAAAATGCTACGGTGAAAAACTGTCAATTGGTTTACAGAAAGTGTCCGTACTATATACGGTGAATAACTGTAATAGATCTAACGGTACATTTAATGTAATTTTACGGTAAAATACAGTTAAATTCACAGTTTTTGGAAGTGAAAAATAACAATTCATTGTAAAATTTACAGTGAAAAAACGTAAATTGACATTCCCACAATTCCCTGCGTGACACTTCAAATTAGATATATTTTCGTTGAAATAACTCTGTTTCTTAGTTTTCTCATTTTTTTCTAATCAGTTATGTAGTTTTATGTTACATCTAATGTTGTTAAATTAATGTTTATTGCATTTTTAAAATTTCATGCATGTTACCATGATGGTGTTTAGTGTGTGTGTGAATGACACTGTGTGCACCTTCTATATGTTAGTGTTGTCCTTCTCAGCTTGTGGAAAAGCTGCTTGTGATGAACTTTGATTCATCATGTGACTCTTATCACCACTGTGTTTGGTGACTGTCAGTGTATTATAAAGGTACAAAACAGATATTAGTACTTCATTAGGTTGGTAAATTAACATTATATCAGTTCATGAAATACGTTATTTTACCGTAAATTTAACAGATGTTTTTTTACGTTGCTACTGTATTTTTTACGGTAAAGTTCTGGCAACCACAGCTGCCGGTTTTTTACTGTAAATTTTACTGGGATTTTTTTTACAGTGTACCTTTCAAAAGTTTAGGGTCTGTAAGATTTATTTATTTATTTATTTTTTAAGCATTTGTTTGATCAAAATGTAGTAAAACCGTAATATTGTAAGAGTAATTTTAAATAACTGTTTTCTATTTTAATATATTTTAAAATGTATTCCTGTGATGGCAAAGCTGAATTTTCAGCATCATTACTCCAGTCTTCAGTGTCACATGATGCTTCAGAAATCATTCTTATATGATGATTTGGTGCTCAAGAAACATTTCTTATTATTATCAATGTTGAAACAGTTGTGCTGCTTTTAGATTTTTTCTAAATTCCAGAAAGTTCAGAAGAGCAGCATTTTTGGAAATAAACACTTGATACATTTAATGAATCCTTTGTGAATAAAATATTAATTTCTTCATAAAACAAAAATTATACTGACCCCAAACTTTTGAACATTATTATATATAGGTGAGTCCTTACCAAATCTGTTTTTCTCCTAATCTATTACAGTATCCCCCGGTTTCAGTCCTAGACTAAAATGCATGTTTGAGCTTGCTCTAGCTTTAAAATTTGTCAAAATATGTCAGTGCCATCGTTTTGTCTCAAGATGCATTTCTAAGGCGCATTTATAAAAGCTACTTAAATGTCCTGTTTAAACTAAAGCCTAATCCTGGCTTAATCTAAGCCCTGTCTGTGAAACCAGGCCATTGTATATTCAGTTGTATTTGATAAAATTAATCAGTATGTAGAAAACACCATAGACACAACATTGAAACAGCTTATTGTCTCTATAAAATAATTGATTAAATCCTCATCCCATAACAATAATCACTTAAATACTGTAAAAGCCTTAGAAAATTCCAAAAGGTTTGGAAACTGAGTACTAAGCTAACTTTTTCTTATCTGTCTATTCCTACAGGTTGTCAGATCTTCTCTCTTCACTCCATCAGCATCCTCAGAAAGTACCTATCGGTCTTAGAGCTGCCGGTCAGCTGGCTCCTCCCCTCTGATTTCTGCTGTGTCATTGGACTGGAGGAGTATAAACGTGCTAAGGTGTGTGTTGAGTTGGGTGTTTAAACAAAAAGCTTAAGCTCTGATTAGACCCGATGATCTCTTAATTAAAACTAGACACACCCTGGATCAATTATGATCTGAAACATTACGAGTGTCTCACGTGTTTCTCAGCTTTAATAGTACAGCTGTTTTCAGACCTAAGAATGAATGGCAGACTATGAATACAGAACATTCACAGCTGAAAAAGCTCCTTCTCAAAACAAAGGCTGTGTTCCTGATTAACACATTAGTACTTTGAACCTTTACTGTAAACATGAACTAATCCTGTCGAAAGGTCTCTGAATGACGCAGTTCCTCTGTCTGACCTGCCAAAGCCTGAACTGGCACTACCAGTCTGGCTCCTTACAGTAGCAGTTAAGCCCTCATGTGCCCGCCTGTGACTTTTGGGTCAGGTCATCTAGCTGAGTGTGGCATTATATAAAAAAAAAAAAAAATCTGCACTCAGTAACTCAACAAAATATTGCTGTCTGTTCATTTCTCTTTCCTCTTCCTTCCTCAGAAAGCCATGCTCTGTCATCGCTCTCAGCTGCTGTGGTTCCGCCGGCTCTACATACTGTTCTCGCGCTACATGTTTGTAAACACATACCAGGCCATCCTTGTGGAAACAAAAAATGTGAAAATTTATTAGATTATATTGTCTTAGACACTGTTCCTGTCCATACAGGACTAATATGCACTAAAATTTTTAGGTAAAGTTTACTTCATGTTTCTTATTTCTTTATATAACCGCATTCCAAATATACTGTCATTAAATTACTATATAGTGACAGCATATTAAAAAGGTTCAGCCAACATATTCATATTAAACCTATATACTCTGTACCCTAAACCGTCCAATATTCTGAAAGCCAGTTATCTGGAGAGGTTCAGCCTAGTTAAGTACCTTAATAGAGTAGTTGAATCCAAAGAACAGATTGTGCCTTTGAGTATGCGGGGAATGGAGAAAACAAAATTTGATTCTGTATATTGTTTACATTTGCTGTTACTGTTGTTATTGGACTTATTAATGTAGTTGAAGCACTGTTCCAAACATATTAATAAGTACTGTACCAAGTTTTCTGATTCAATACGGTTTTAGAACTGACATGTATTTTTGAATTCTTTCTAAGTGAATCTGTAATTCTAGGACGTTCTCTGTTTTGAGTTATGAATAAACTGTATGCATGTAACAATGTGGAGTAATGCAACATAATTTTAAATAATATAAAGAAAAGACACCATTAAATTGTTTGATGAATGTAGTTCTCTTACCTGTTAACTTTTTTCATTTTGAAAATAAATGTTTTAGTGGTTTTCCTTACATGACAACATCCTCAATACAAAGTTGGAAGACAATACAAATATAATTCCTCCTTTGATATGACAATCTTAAATAATTTCTTCTAAATGTCTATACAAGTATGATTTCCATTCAGTTTTGCTAACATGTTCAATTTATTTATAAAGCACATATTAATACAACAAATCTTGACCACAGTGCTGTACATGGAACAAAGCAAGACAACAGTAACTTCACATTCAACTTCTATATCAGTACAACACACAATCATAAATAAACCTTAAATTCAAAGAGGCATTAATAAAAACCTGTTTCACTGCTAACACCGCACTCATGTAAGATCATTTAATCATTTAAGATTTTAATTGTCATTTAAATTCCCCAAGCATTGGCGGATATAAAGCAGAAGACTATTCCACAGCCTAGGAGTGGCGGCCGCAAAAGAGTGGTCTCCCCTCATTGAACGTGTTCATATGATGTGCTCTGTTGATACATTTCTTAATGAAACGAAAAGTTGGATACTACATACCAAAGAAATCATTGCTTCAAAGTCATAAAATCACTACAGATTACCCCTAGAATACAGGGGAAGTTTAGACAGTATGTTTTAAAAAAAAAAATCTATATTTTGGGTCCATTTTTTAAGAAGAGAAAGGTTTATTGTACATTTGTACATCTGGAAATGTGAATTTCGTCAACAATTATGAGTATATTAGCATGTGCAGGAGGCTTTAAAGCTAATACACAAAAGCCACAAAACCAAGTTTGAATTCATGGTTCTCTAGTACAGTGGTTCTCAAACCTGTCCTGGGGACCCCCCACCACTGCACATTTTGCATGTCACCCTCATCTAACACACCTGATTCAAGTCATCAGCTAATTAGTAGAGACTGCAAGAGTTGAATTGGGTGTGTTAGATGAGGGAGACATGCAAAATGTGCAGTGGTGGGGGGTCCCCAGGACAGGTTTGAGAACCACTGCTCTAGTACACTGATAAAAATGAAGCAGGAGAGTGCAATCTAAGGGTATGTTTACATGACAATAATGTACTAAAAAAGTTTTTCCTTAGCAAAAGTTTCACGTACAGATGACAACGATGTCAAAACAATCCCCGTTCACACGGTTCCACGAAAATGACAAAAAATTCGATATTATGCCGTGCCAGTAGTTGGTGATGTCACTTTGTTGTTTTGGTTGTCAAGTACTCGCACATTCCTATAGACTGAACCGACTGAACACGTAAGATGCATGCACATGACATTGGCGTTTTCACAAATTTGTGTTTTTGAAGATCACATGAAGACGATAACATTATCTTAAAAAAAAAAAAAAAAAAAAGTCCACTTTGAAACCCGCTTCAAAAGTCATTTTCAGGCCCCCAAAACTCCATTGTAGTATAAGTGAACAGCCAAAAAGCATTAAAAAAAAAGTTTAGTCGAAAACAGTGTCATGTAAATGGACCCTATGTCTTCTGGCTGAAGCTGCAGTCTTAAAGGTCCCGTTTTTCATGGTTTTTTGAAGCTTTGATTGTGTTTATAGTGTGCAATATAACATGTGTTCATGTTTCGCGTGTAAAAAAACACAGTATTTTTCACATAATTTACTTTTCTGTATACCGCTGTTTCCACTGTCATAAAAACGGGCTGATGACTTCCTTGTTCTATGAAGTCCCTCCTTCAGAAATATGTAACGAGTTCTGATTGTGCCAGCGCTTCCTGTGTTGTGATTCGACAGCAGCTTAGCGAACCTTGCCCGGAAAGGTCACGCCTCTTACCATAACGTGGAGATGCACGCGCTCAGTGTTATTGTAAACATGTCTTTAAGTCTTCTTGAGCCGGAATCAGACCCGGTGATTGGACTGCGGGATGAAAATAACAGCGTTTCGACGACATGGCGACAAACACACTCTACAAACGCAACTCTTGTGTATTCCTGTGGGCGGAGGTTAGTCAAAAAACTGTTTTAGTGACGTCATTAAAGAAGGAAGTAGAGGGATGTAGTCCAAACTGGCCGTTCGATGTAGGCGACTTCTGTTAAATAAAATATCTCGCTTGGCATTGAACTTTGAGCTTTAAAATTTTACAGATTTTATTTATACTCTAACAACAACATTACACACTAACTAAAGTTTGAAACATGGGATCACGAAGAACGGGACCTTTAAAGTCAAACTATTCAAATAGCCATAGGAAACCGTGAATTATGTTTCCGTTGTTGGTTTTGACATACTTCTAATAGTCTGATGCTTCTGCATACTTTCCTCCCAGTTTTGTCCACAGAAATCCTCCACAATCACACTTCTCACTGTTCCAGGGTCCAAACAATGAGGTGCCACACCTGTAAAGTCATGGCAAAATACATGTAAAACACCCAAATAAGAGAGCAAACCTTTTCCGCATCAAAAAGGAAATGCTCCATAATTTAATACAAAGCAAGGTAAAGTACTGTTTGTCTGTAAACAATGTCAGTCTTTCTATGTGCTAAAAACAGTCTGTAAAAACATCCCAATAATGGTCTGCTTTCTAATAAACTCACCATATCCATCAGGGTTGGAACGTGGAGTGTAGAAACTCTGAACGCCACAAGTTTTGCAGAATGTGTGCTTGGCCATGTGGGTGTTAAATGTGTATGTGGTCATGTTGTCTGATCCCTATGAAACATGATAATTTTATAATTAAACATTATATGCATTCTGCTCAACCAGATCCTGTGTACATGCATTCAAAACACATACCTGCAGCAAGGTGAACTGGGATTTTGGCACAATGAAGTGACGATTCTGTTTCTTTGTGCAAATACTGCAACTGAGACCAAAATCAATCAAAACCATCAGTAGGTGGGTTACCCCACGAAAATCACTCAAGTGAAAACAATGACTATAACAATGAAAAGCTGACACCATCCTTTTAGCATTTTTCTCAAGCTAGCATTTTGTATTTGCCCTCTCCATTCTTCTCTCTGTTTTATATATATATATATATATATATATATATATATATATATATATATATATATATATATATATATATATATTGTTTGTATATATATATATATATATATATATATATATATATACACACACAAACAAGTTACCATGATGCCTCCCAACATGGTGATTTTTCAAGTATACATTGGTTTCTTCAAGTATTTAGATACATTGGTTTGATGAAATATACATCAGTATATATTGGTTTTTCAAGTATACACTGGTTTCTTCAAGCATGCTTTGGTTTAGATCAAGTATACACTGGTTTGATCAAGTATATGTTGGTTTGTATATACTGCTTTGATCAAGTATACATGGGTGTGTTCAAGTGTACATATTTTTTTCAAGTATACATTGGTTTCTTCAAGTTTACATTGTTTTAGATACCTTGGTTTGTTCATTTATACATTGTTTTTTTCGAAATACATTTCGTTTCAATCATTTTGAAACAGTTTGTTCAAATATATTAGTAAGGATACATTGGTTTCCTGATGAGTTGTTGGGGTTGTCACAATTGTTTTCTAGATGTCAAATTATTCTTTTAAGTTAAAAAAAGGAGTACAACTAAAAGACAATGTATAAAGTGCACATGATATCAATGCTAAATGAATACACACTCCTTAAAATAATCATTCATGCAACAGTATTTAATAGTGTTTTTTTTTTACTCATCTTAAATTTGTGGGGGTATTTCATAGACTGAATTAATTGTACATTGTAATAAATTAACAACACACTCACAGACATAAGAAGTAGTTGTTTAATAAAATCGGGCCATTTTTGATCAGGGCTGTTGAATTGTCTTTATATTTAAAGCATCTCTATATTGGAACAGCTTCTTTGTAAAGATTTGTAAAGACACAGTTTGCTGGTTTTACAATTATGCATTCATGACAAAAACAAAAATGAAAATAATTAAATTATTTCTGTTAAACATTTCTTTGGAGGATATTTTCTGACTGTTTCTTCCTACTTTCAAAACAGAAATTTCTGGGCGTTGGAAGAAGAATGCATAACTTAATAATGGATTGATTTGAGCAAACATAGTGGGATAGTCTTAAAATATATACAAAATATAAGTAATAGACAATGACACCCTCCAAAAGTACAAAAAACAATTGAGAACATTATGACAATTATATTTTTAAGCAAATGCAAGGAAATATAGGACAATCACTGCATGCTGAAGACTGAGGAACATAGAAGAGAGGTGATGATGCTCCATATGTCATACCAGGCCTGCAGGCAACAGTACATAAAGAAGATAAATGGGCTAAGATGAGTTTTTGCATATCAGTTTTATAAAAATTAGCACTATGCCAAAGGTAAAAATGAAATTGTATGGCCAAGTATTGGAAAAATCTCTGTTATTTAGATACCTTGATGAACTCTAGGTTAACTTTTGAGATGCATGTTCAGGAGCAATTAGGTACATTTGAAAAAAAAAAAAAAAAAAAAAAAAAGGATAAATATTTTAAAATGTTTAGCAGATGTTGAGTTGGGTGCCAATGAATAGTCTTTAAAACAAATATATAATACAATAAATTTGTCAGCTCTTGATTGTGAGTATGGTATGGATCTATGAAGAAAAAAAATGATGTGCTGTTTGTTTTTTATATCTCCTCTAGTTCCATCACTGCAGGTAGAGATGGGTGAAATACCACTAAATATTCATAAGCTTAACCTGTTAATAGCCTTTTGGATCAACTTAAATGGACATCTGAGTTCAACAAGCACATTTTGGAGCAGTGGAGATATTACTATCAGAAGCCCTGTTTGGACTGTAAAAAAGAAATACTTAAAATTGGGTCTTACAGATATTAAAGTTAGTCCCTTTGTTATTTTGAGAAAACAGACTTTAAGGGGATGGCTGTAGAACAAATATATTCTCAGTAATTCATATACAATAATCCCATCTGTGGTCACACAGCATTAGTATATACTCACAAAATTTCCCTTAAGGCATAACTGACAGTGTAGCTGTATTTACAGTTGAGTTATAAGCAATTCTGATAGCATTCCAGTGGCTTTAGGAAGTTTTACCCTTAAGTACAATGATATTATTGTTTTTAGCATTAATAAGCATCTTTAGTGAAGAATCATCATCAAGAAAACACCTAATATGAGTTTTTAGCATCTGCTTGGGCTTGTTTTTGTTTAAGCCTATGTTGAGTGATGAAATAGTTGATGAATTTGCAAAGCGGGCCCTTACTGTGGAGACCATTTTAAACACAATGGCATGGTACTTGGGTAAAGTTGGTTTTATATTCGCACATTCGTACTTCTGATAAATTCAGACTTTCCAATAAATGTGCAATAAATTAATGTTTGCGAAATTTAAGCAGCGACATGATATTGACAACCAACGATTGTCAACTTACAACATTTTTCACAGTCGATCAAAATAGGCAAGTATTGTTTTAATGGCATATTTACTTGTGAATGTCCAATGTAGTGTGATTAGCAAGGCTATTGAATACGGATGTCCGAATGTGCGAATATAAAACCAACTTTACCCAAGTTGGCATGGTAGGTTGTGAGTTTGGCTTAAAAACATTAGGGAACATGTAAATATCAGGTCATTTTAAAATTGTGTTTTCAGGCCTGAAAAATGTATGAAAATGTTAACCCTAAAATACACATCACATGAAAACCTACATAAAAGGGATTATAATGACAAATGTTTGATTTTGTGGTTTTCAAAAAAAAAGAAATTAAAAAAAAAAAAAAACAAAAAAAAAAAGATTGTAATCATTTAAGTACTGGATTATGCATCAATGCTTAATTGTTTCATTCATATGTTTACTTCCAATGTGCATACAAAAAAAAAAATTCAATATAACTAATTATGACTGTAACCATAATGCATTTATGCAAGCATTAAATTGCTGCAACTTTTGCTTATTATTTAGCTATGATCTTTGCAGACAGTGCTAGCAAATCCAATATAAAGTGTTCACCTTTATCTATGGCATTTAGCCAATTTTTACATCTACTATAAATGAAAAAACTCAATATATACTTGATCACACAAATGTTTCTAAACCAATATATTAAAAATGTTTCATGAAGAAACCAAGTATCTAAATTAATATACTTGAACAAACCACTGTATACATAAAAACAGTATATACTCGAACAAACAATATATTGAGCAAACCGATGTATCACACAATACATATGCATTATTTCCTAGTATTAGTGGACATAATATTTTGTTAAAAGCAGGCCTACTTCAAGTTCTGCTCCCAGGTTAAGGTTCAGGCACGACATCGTCATAACATTCATTACTTTGTCTTTTTTGTTCTACGTGAAATAGATTCTATAATCTTTGTAGGCAAAGACCTGACAAAACGATTTAAGTCTTTTCAGTGTGTAAAATACATCCATTTCGTGGAATGACCCACGTGACTTGAAAAGGTATTCAACTGCTGAATGACTGTTCGTTTTTCAGAAAGCAATCCACGTGAGCACACAATCACGCGATTAGACCATAGTACTGCGACTGTGTTAATGGCTGAAAATGCTCCTTACTTGCAATTGAACACGTGTAAATCTGGAGCACTCCACACCTCAAAACGCACCGCGCCGCAGTGGCAACCTCCGGTGTGTTTCACAAGACCATCACGCTCCCTGGAAACAACAGATCATTTACATCAGGAGACAATATGTGCCTCATTGGCTCATGTATTTACCAATGTATGAAATCAACGGACTTTAGTGACATTTTTAAGGGCAGCGAGATAAACACTCGTTATGTGTGTCAGTGTTTTATAACAGTTTTGATCCACAATGTCTGCATTACGCAGCGAAAGTGAAGGTTACATAGCCTACCTTTCGTCTTTAGTTACGCACGCCATTCCTCTAACTTTATATATCTTAAAGGTGGGGTTGTTTGTCGTCTACAACCTATAACCGGTTTAAATTGTTAAGTCATGCTTTCCTGTAGATAGAACATTCTATACTCTGTTTGATAACCATCACCCTGCTTGCAAAACACACCCTGTTGACTGGCTGGGTCACATGCTTCAGCCAGCTCATTTTGCCCTCGGCGTCATCTGGTTCCACCCGTTCAGCTATTGCAAGAGTCCAGACAAAGTCCAGGACAGTATCAGAGCAGAAAGAAAAACATTTCTTCGAAATAGACTGAACTGTACATATAAACAAATAATGTATAACCTAATACAGATATCCTATGTCACATGACAGTTTTGGGGACAGTGTGTTGTTAAATAAAACAGAAAGTAAAACTTGTTTTTATTGAATTCCAAATGAAACCAAACAATTTGTGTTTTGACACAGTGAGATGTTTTATATAAAACTTTTTATGTCGACTTTGTTTAATTGTGACTGCATAATTTTTCCATCATTGACAGATATTCAAACATGGTTAAACATTTAAACAGCCAAAATGTTATCATAACAGCTTATTTCTTAACATACTGTAGTACAAGCTATTTATAATATTTGATGTTGATGACAGATTAAGTTACAGTAAGTTGTTAACAATTTCAAGTGATACACACACACACACACACACACACACGCACAAACACACTCCCTTGAAAGTTCAAGGTACACGTGATCTTGAACTTTCTGAACAGAAACACTTTGAGTTCAGTCTGGTGATGTGGAAGCTAGCTCATAAGTGGGTCGGCCAATAATAACCAGGAAATTTCTTGTAAATAGTTATCAATTTCCCATAATTGTCTTAGAAACAATTTCCTTGTTCGATAGAAAATATTTCTTTGCTGTTAACAACGGAAAGCAAAAGCACTAATTACATTTTCACTTTAGTAGAGCAGTCGGCTAAAATAAGAATCTCTAATTCATAACATTAACATAAATGCTGATCAGCCCGTGATATTATTAGAGTACTTTCAAATGCCAAGTATCGTGGGTTTAACATAGAGAGCCAACAGCAGACAAGGCCATATATATATAAGCCTAAAAACAAACTTATGATTACATCATCTTACTATCGTGTCCTGGTTGCCCTCTTAAACTCTCATAAGGTATTTTTTTTACCATGTACTTATTTTTAAATTTCAGTATATGTGGGTGATCTATATAATCTTTTAGCAGCTGTTCAAACTCATGGGACCTGATTCCACAATAATACTAGTCCACGACTGTCCTGATAAACAAGGCTCAAAGAGCAGTTTCACAATACCATCCCATTTTGAAGAGTAAGTCAAGTAATGTTTACTTATCTTGGGTAACTATTTTATGATGTTTATTTTAATAGCCTGCCCACAGCACTGTAAGTGCTGATTAAAGAAACTAGCTGCTTACTACAGGCGTTAACCATAATCCTCAGAGCAAGCTTGGAGCTGGTTCGTCTTGTTTGTAGTTTTGTTCATGCATGCTTGTTTTCTACCATAGCAACACAAAGTCACATGAGAATTGGGAACAGGAGGTTTCTTTAAGTCCCAAAACTTATTATAACTTTAGCATTACACCTTTCTTTAATAACAGAGGATAGTACAAAAACTCCAACAAGGTAAACTTCAACAAAATCCCATCATTTTTTATTTGCAAGTCAGACCCAGCTTTGTAGCAGTATGAACGGCTGTGTTACTGTCTGTCTGTTTCTCCCAGAGAAAATGACCTACATTGCTGCAACAGATACTGCGGGCAGCATGTCTGAGGTCAACACGTTTCAAAGCAATGCCATCTGTGTCACAAGTTGTGTTCTATATTAAGTGCACTGGTTGACACAACTCTGAATAAAGCCAAGGCTAAAACACAAATAATGTACTTCATGGAAACATGTTTTGTTAAGAAACCACATTTTTGATCCAACTCTCTTTTAGGGATAACAGCCTGTCATTTCTGTGTGATATTTATGGGTTTATTTTAAAAGCACACAGAGCTGGTCCCAGGTTTTTGACACAATTATTAGCAAGACTGGTTTAGGAATATCAAATATTCTAGATTATTCTAGTTTTTTCTATCATTGTATGCTTTTCTTTGCCTGGCCCAGATTCCAATAGTCTGATTCACCACCAATAGCAAAGAGAACAAACAACCCAACCAGCCAATCACGGCCTCAAGGGTGTACCACCAGAACAGCGCATTCTCGCATATTCTTGAGACTTCCTTTTTTGATATAGTAGCCTATAATAATAATTACACACTTAAAATACGGATACAAAACATGCAATTGCTAAAAGCATAATCATAAATCTTTATTTAAAAGCATATTTAAATGTTTTAACAAATAAAGGTTTTGACTGCGGAAGGATCTGGTCATGTGACGTACCGTAAACGTCACGCCCCTGGGTTTGTATAAATACAGTATCGTTCGCATTCAACGACAGATTTTCTACGGAGCAGAGGACAAATTTTCAGAAGCAATTTCACAGTCTCACAATCAGCAAGCTTGTTAAAAGGTAAGAATCAACATTTAGTTGTTTTCATATCATTGTTCAAGACTTTAATAATACATTCTTAATGTTTCGTTTTTCTTGTGGGTATTGTATTGGTTCTCGGCGGTAGTTTTCTGGATATCTAAACGTATTGATCTGCATTATATTGTTAATAATGCGTTCGTCTAAGTAATGAGCGCAACATATAACGTTACCGAAATTTATGTTTTATTCTTAATTGTGAAGTTCTTGTATTTTGCTTTCGATTTGGTTAGTCTTTGTTCGATGTGATTTTGCTGAATCATAGTGTTCTGCGAACAAAGAACCCGGATGTTTCTGTACAGCCGCCATGTTAGTGAAGAGGATGTTTGGTGTTGCGCAGTAACGTAATTAAATGTTTTAAATCTAATAGTTTTGACGTCGTGCTAGTTTACTCACGTTGTGAAAATTTGATATACTTGAATACAAATTTGTCAAATACCTAAGACAATTTAGCACATATTTATATAAACATAAACCCTTCATGTTCTTTCAGGAAAATGGTTTCATAGAATAGCCTACTGTAAAAAATTGTAATGCTATATAATACTTTCTCGTGGTGTGTGAGGGGTGTTTTTTTTTTTTTTTTTTTTTTTTCCCTCTCACCAAAGCAGTCCTTTGAAGGAGACATTCAATTGCATTGAAATAAAATGGTTTTGGTTAAAGGGATAGTGAATTTAAAATGATGAGAATTGTTTAAAATTATCCCAAAATTTACTCACCCTCAAGCCATCCTAGGTGTATATGACCATCTTCTTTCACACGAACAAAATTAGTTGCATTAAAAATATACTGGCTATTCCAAGCTTTATAATGATTATTATAAGAAACTCTAAAATGAGAATTATTAAAGATGCATATCAGAATCCTCCAGCATAAGAGAAAGGGAGTTTGAGTCTGTTGCCCAGCCCTGTTTGTTTGATCCGCAAAATGCGTCTATTCGCATTTAAGCTACTC
This sequence comes from Megalobrama amblycephala, assembly GCF_018812025.1. Taxonomy (NCBI): domain Eukaryota; kingdom Metazoa; phylum Chordata; class Actinopteri; order Cypriniformes; family Xenocyprididae; genus Megalobrama; species Megalobrama amblycephala. Next base: position 22,034,179 of record NC_063047.1, read on the forward strand.
CTACATCCTATGTCATAAGTTGGATCAGAGGTCACTCTTCCACTCTTTCTTGACTTTGAAGTTAGTTATTATAGTTTATAAAGTTTTAAATATGGATATTTTTCTGATTTTATATTTAAAAAAATAAATAAATAAATCACATTACTATTAATTTTGGAAGTCACTTATTTTTAAGTGAGGAAAAATACAATTAATACTAAGTAAACCATGATAATAGTGTACTAAACTGTGGAGAAAATTGAAATGTACTGTAATGTAACCTATATGACAGTTTGATGCAGCTGTTCTGTGGCAGAAAACTGTTACCCTGAATTCATGCCATTGGTTGAGGTTAACAGAACAGCCTCCATAATTTTCTGTTTGACCAATACAAATACTTTACTTGTTAGAGCATATTGACATTTTATGTGGTGTTCCAAATAATTTTAAGCATTCATTAAAGACCTCTGCCTTTATTTTGCTGTAACTGAATGTGTACCAATAGTTTTAAACTTGATTATGCATAGTTGCTAATCTTATTTTTCTTAATTTGTTTACAGATGCAGATTTTTGTCAAGACCCTCACTGGTAAGACCATCACTCTTGAGGTCGAGCCAAGCGACACCATTGAGAATGTGAAGGCCAAGATCCAGGACAAAGAAGGCATTCCCCCTGACCAGCAGAGGTTGATCTTTGCTGGCAAACAGCTGGAAGATGGTCGCACACTGTCCGACTACAACATCCAGAAAGAGTCCACATTGCATCTGGTGCTGCGTCTCAGGGGAGGCATGCAGATCTTCGTCAAGACCTTGACAGGCAAGACCATCACGCTCGAGGTCGAGCCAAGCGACACTATTGAGAACGTCAAGGCCAAGATCCAGGACAAAGAAGGCATTCCCCCTGACCAGCAGAGGTTGATCTTTGCTGGCAAACAGCTGGAAGATGGTCGCACGCTGTCCGACTACAACATCCAGAAAGAGTCCACATTGCATCTGGTGCTGCGTCTCAGGGGAGGCATGCAGATCTTCGTCAAGACCTTGACAGGCAAGACCATCACGCTCGAGGTTGAGCCAAGCGACACCATTGAGAATGTGAAGGCCAAGATCCAGGACAAAGAAGGCATTCCCCCTGACCAGCAGAGGTTGATCTTTGCTGGCAAACAGCTGGAAGATGGTCGCACACTGTCCGACTACAACATCCAAAAAGAGTCTACCTTGCATCTGGTGCTGCGTCTCAGGGGAGGCATGCAGATTTTCGTCAAGACCTTGACGGGCAAGACCATCACCCTCGAGGTCGAGCCAAGCGACACCATTGAGAATGTGAAAGCCAAGATCCAGGACAAAGAAGGCATTCCCCCTGACCAGCAGAGGTTGATCTTTGCTGGCAAACAGCTGGAAGATGGTCGCACGCTGTCCGACTACAACATCCAGAAAGAGTCCACATTGCATCTGGTGCTGCGTCTCAGGGGAGGCATGCAGATCTTCGTCAAGACCTTGACAGGCAAGACCATCACGCTCGAGGTCGAGCCAAGCGACACCATTGAGAATGTGAAGGCCAAGATCCAGGACAAAGAAGGCATTCCCCCTGACCAGCAGAGGTTGATCTTTGCTGGCAAACAGCTGGAAGATGGTCGCACACTGTCCGACTACAACATCCAGAAAGAGTCCACATTGCATCTGGTGCTGCGTCTCAGGGGAGGCATGCAGATCTTCGTCAAGACCTTGACAGGCAAGACCATCACGCTCGAGGTTGAGCCAAGCGACACCATTGAGAATGTAAAGGCCAAGATCCAGGACAAAGAAGGCATTCCCCCTGACCAGCAGAGGTTGATCTTTGCTGGCAAACAGTTGGAAGATGGTCGCACACTGTCCGACTACAACATCCAGAAAGAGTCCACATTGCATCTGGTGCTGCGTCTCAGGGGAGGCATGCAGATCTTCGTCAAGACCTTGACAGGCAAGACCATCACGCTCGAGGTTGAGCCAAGCGACACCATTGAGAATGTAAAGGCCAAGATCCAGGACAAAGAAGGCATTCCCCCTGACCAGCAGAGGTTGATCTTTGCTGGCAAACAGTTGGAAGATGGTCGCACACTGTCCGACTACAACATCCAGAAAGAGTCCACATTGCATCTGGTGCTGCGTCTCAGGGGAGGCATGCAGATCTTCGTCAAGACCTTGACAGGCAAGACCATCACGCTCGAGGTTGAGCCAAGCGACACCATTGAGAATGTGAAGGCCAAGATCCAGGACAAAGAAGGCATTCCCCCTGACCAGCAGAGGTTGATCTTTGCTGGCAAACAGTTGGAAGATGGTCGCACACTGTCCGACTACAACATCCAGAAAGAGTCTACCTTGCATCTGGTGCTGCGTCTCAGGGGAGGCATGCAGATCTTCGTCAAGACCTTGACAGGCAAGACCATCACGCTCGAGGTTGAGCCAAGCGACACCATTGAGAATGTGAAGGCCAAGATCCAGGACAAAGAAGGCATTCCCCCTGACCAGCAGAGGTTGATCTTTGCTGGCAAGCAGCTGGAAGATGGTCGCACACTGTCTGACTACAACATCCAAAAAGAGTCTACCTTGCATCTGGTGCTGCGTCTCAGGGGAGGCATGCAGATTTTCGTCAAGACCTTGACAGGCAAGACCATCACGCTCGAGGTTGAGCCAAGCGACACCATTGAGAATGTGAAGGCCAAGATCCAGGACAAAGAAGGCATTCCCCCTGACCAGCAGAGGTTGATCTTTGCTGGCAAACAGCTGGAAGATGGTCGCACACTGTCCGACTACAACATCCAGAAAGAGTCCACATTGCATCTGGTGCTGCGTCTCAGAGGAGGTTCAGATATTTAAACTGACAATCTCAAGGATGGACATTTAATTCTTTCAGTAATCCCCATGCACTCACCACTTTCTCCCATTCTCTCCATACTTTAACTGAATCCTATTACACTTTATTAGTGTTTTTCCACCTGTTTTTTTTTTTTTTTATTATTATTATTATTATTATTTTTATCTTGAGATGACAAAATAAAAGCATTGAAATGAAAGATTGGATTTGTTTTCCTTGTGTTTGTGCCTGACTAGTAACTCATGATCTGGCTAAAGTTAATATAAGTGAAATAGTTTTCAAAAAATTAAATACTCAAGATGATACAAAAGCAACCCTGCAAGTATTTAGAACTTCAAGGGGCTTTGTCTTTGTAGGCTTGTTTAAAAAAAAAAAAAAAAGTTCCTGGAGCCAAGCACTTGGATTTCTATAGATAATGGGTAGAAGTTGAGGTTCCTTGTTTGTTTCTTTCTTTATAGATTTGATTTTAAAAGCTGGATGGCAGATACCTAATTTGGTTATACTCCACATTTGGTTAGTAATAACCTATGGTGAAAATCTAGTTCAGTGACACATGTTGTGGTCTTGTTTTGACAGCTGCTGCTACAAAAATGGTAAGATGGTGCCACCAAGTGTCTTCAGATAAGCCAGCTGAAATTCTAACTTTAAACAAATCTCTGCTGGAGCTGCTTATGCGTTTATTTGTCATTAGCTGGCAATTATATTACTAACCGAAGTAATTGGTTCTAAACTATTTAATCAGCTAGCGTTTTTGTAAATAGGTTTAGAGTAAAATGTTCGCAAACTAGCTTGAAGCAATTGGGCTAGTTTTTTTTATTGTATTATTCGAGACATTTGATTCGTACACTATAAATCGTTAAAATCTATTATTCCAAATTATTTCACATGTGGATATCTCGATAGGCCTATCTATAAAATTATTTCTAAAAATAAATCCTTACCTCTGTATGTGGTAACGACCGAAAAGGTCATGGAAATTATTAGGCTTGTCAAAACACAGACTTGTACATAAGATAGGAGAGCGAATGAAAAACAGTTTTTATCACTTTACAAAAAAATTCTATTTCATAACATTAGCCTACTTAATAATATACTTTTCCATATTATGCATTTATTCACTGCATTTATTAATCTAGGTTAATTTATTATTCTTTAATCATTTATAATTTATATTCCTTATTCATGATAGGCGTAGGCCTATATTTGTACAACTTAAAATGTTGAAATGTAATGGTATAAATTGAATGAACACAATGAATATAAACTTAGATTAATATGCTGTAAAAGTATTTATTATATGATACCTGTATTAAATAATGTGAACGACAGTTGCCACCATTAAAACTATTATGGATATCCGCTGAGTAGTAAGAAAGCTCCTTTGAGACGTCCTTAAAAACAGCGTAACCCCTTATTTACTGCTCGTAGGCTATCAGTTAAATCAATGATAGGAATGTTGACAAAATAAAGAAAAATATTCCGGAACAAAAGGAAGAGAACAGAAATCAAAAAGGTTTTGACGATGTATTCAGGGGGAAGAACTGGTTGCACCGCCGTAAGCGCAGAGCAGTTGACAGCTGCTTCGAGCCTGTCAATGACACAGGAACATGGCTCAGACCTGGGGTAACTTTTTCTTCTCTCTACTCGATTACAAGACTGAGAAATTTGTCATCGCTAAAAACAAAAAGGTCGGAGTTCTGTTCAGACTCTTTCAGCTGGGAGTGATTGGATATGTGATCGGGTAGGTGTCTTGTGCTTCTCTAAATCTAGACGTTGAGGTGAACGAGCATGCCCTGACAGTTTTTAGAAGATTTAATCTTTAAAAGTAGATGTACAAGGTCGTTAAGTGTTTGTTTATGCTCACAATGGTTTCTGTATATGAATCTCATAAAACCGAATCGTTCATAAATTTCATGAAACCGTAATCGGACAGTTAAAGCACGTCTTGGATGTTATTTATATCAATGGAAAGACTGAAACCATTGCAGTGTCTCTACACCGTTCGACCTGCTGGTGCTCGTTTTGTAAGTATTGCATGTAACGAAAAAGACTTCTGTTTTAGATTAATAATCACCATTTAGTCCACGGATTTATTAGAAGCAGACAAAAGTTTCTTCACTTCTGCTTCCCAATTCTTTCACATGTTTTTGGGCACCATGGAGCTGCCGCAAAAGGTGCTTAATGTAAGATGACCTGGATCACATGTGCTGTGCAACACACAAAAGCACCAGCCCGCCTAATGCCATTTAAAGCTACTTTATTCTTGTCCTTTACAAAAAAGAAAAAAAGAAAAAGAAAAAAGAATGTTGTTATAATGTCCTTCAGGGTGTGTTAGCCATACATGTGGCTTATAGCATTACTCTCTATCACACAGACCCTAAATAACCATTAAAATGACTTATATATATATATATAAATTGTTGTTGTTTTTCTCACTGTTATTTCTTTTGTTGGTGTGTCCTCTTAAAGCTGGGTTTTTATTTGGAAGAAAGGATATCAGGAGACTGAGGAAGCCATCCAGAGTTCTGTGGTCACCAAACTCAAGGGTATAGATTTTACCAACAGCTCTCAGTTTGGTCTACAGCTTTGGGGTGCAGAGGACTATGTCATTCCTCCACAAGTAAATATACTTCTTTGCTGTATATTTGCTTTGAAAGAAATGTATAGTATTTGTAAACCATATGTACTCTGTTAATAGACTTTCTCAAAAACAATCTTCATTTTATCTGTTATTATGGTGATAACTGACATGCCATACACATCTTTTGCGAAGAATTTAAATAATACACATTTATCTACTGTCATCTAAATGTATTGCTTTGTTTTGGACATAATCTTGCTGAAATCCATCCAGAACAGTTGGATCTTACAGCTGAGAGACTGATAGAGGGGTATTTATGTAAAGTCTATACTTATTCGTAATTTTCACCACTTTTATTTTAGATTTGAATTGATCGAACCAAAGCCTTCTATTCCCTGCAGTGCTCTAATGCTTTTGCAAAACTATGTGCAGAAAAGTGTTATACCTTCATAGTGTTCATTAATGGCATTGAGGCTTTGACCACAAAAGATGCTGTGTAAGATGAGCTGGATCACATGTGCCACAGGCAGCTTTTATGAAGTCTATTTTTTATGTGAGGCTTTTTGGCTTGGAAGCTCATTTTCTTGGGCTTAGATGCAAGGCTTTTTTCTCCATTTATCAGATCAAGATAAAATAAAAATGAATTTACTAAAGCCTTAAATTGTGAAGATTGTTGGTTCTAAGTAGAAAGGTTGAATTGGGAGTATCACATTAGACACAAAATGGAAGTGTCCTGATCTATTAATTTGCTTTTGAAAATGTATTATGTAAGAATATGTCATCAATTCTTTTTAACAGGGGGACAGGGTCTTCTTTATTGTGACAAATTACCTAGTGACACCAAACCAAAGACTGGGTTTCTGCCCTGAGGTAAGAGACAGGTTGTTGTTTTTTTTTATTTGTATTCCCAACACAAATGATGCAACCAAAGACATGAGGCGTTCAGCTGATTCATATAGAAGTTTATGGAGTTTTTGATCTCCGTACATTTTAAAACCACTGAGTTTGTTGTCTGTGTTCACTTCATTCTACTTATTTCAGAGTCCTAAAGTGCCAGATGGTTTTTGTACTAATGACAATGAATGTGTGGAAGGGCAAACTGTTATAGCAGGCCATGGTAAGCACAACACCTGTTACATTGTTGTTACATTGTTTTAAACAAACCATTGGTATGTTTTCTGATTCCTGAGCCTTAAAGGGACTACATTCTACTGTTGTTTATTCAGGAGTGAAGACAGGCCGCTGTCTAAATGACACAGGAACCTGTGAGATTCATGGCTGGTGCCCTGTTGAGCATGGCCATACACCATTGTAAGAGAACAATGTTGTGTACCATTTGCAAAATTATTGCCGATTCATGCCTACATATTAGTGTTGTATCTGTAATGTGCCAAATGTTGCAACAGGGAGCCCATGCTGGCAAAAGCAGAAAACTTCACAGTCTATGTAAAGAACTTCATCAAGTTTCCAAAATTTGCCTTCTCCAAGTAAGTGAAGCCTGGAGGCATCATGTCAGTGTTTATTTTTACATTAAAGCCTAATAAATGTTCTCACTTTTCTGAAACAAAATAAGTGTGCTCAGACAGACATGCCACTCACTGCAAATGCGTTCATTGTTTATTCTCTTGTGTGCATGCCACAGATGCTGAACTGAACTAACCTCCAATAGTCTTTTTGAAGCTTTTCAACTAGGTTTTCTACAGCCTAATGTTTTGCATGTTATTTTCTTTGCAAAGCACCATCAGAGTTGTAGATGGAGCAACAATAACATACATAAAATCTCTTTCCTCCCACAGGATACTCCTGCTAAAGCCTTTTCTCATAAAATCTGTAGATCATATCTAGCAGTTCTATCTTGTGCATTATGGACACCTGCTGAGTAACATGAACCTAGTATCATAACCTTTTCCCCCCGTCATTTGGACGCTTTTCATGCTCGGTCAGCACAGGATGTTCAGTTGTCAATTCAAACTCTGCTGAATAAGAAAGTTCATAGTTCACTTATGAGTGCAGGATCATTTCTGTGGCTCAAAAACAGAGTGTCATCTGGCAAGCAGTTATTTAAAGAGCCCATACAATCCTGAACACATTAAAGGGTTAGTCCACTTTTAAACAAACTTTTCCTGATAATTTACTCACCCTCATGTCATCCAAGATGTCCATGTCTTTCTTTTTTCAGTCGAAAAGAAATTAAAGTTTTTGATGAAAACATTCCAGGATTTTTCTCCATATAGTGGACTTTAATGGGCAACAAACAGTTGAAGGTCATAATTAGTTTCACTGCAGCTTCAAATTGTTCTACATGATCCCAGATGAGAAATAAGGGTCTTATCTAGAGAAACCATCGCTCATTTTCTGAAAAAAAATGAAAATTATATACGTTTTAACCTTAAATGCTCATCTTGAACTAGCTCTCTTCTTCTTCTTCTCTATTAGAATTCCAGCAGTGTAGACACTGCTAAGCGTATTACTGCCCTCCTCAGGTCAAAGTTTGAACTAATTGTTATATACTATTGAACTAGCATATTGCATATAAAAATTAGTTCAAACTTTGACCTGTGGAGGGCAGTAATATGCTTAGCAGCGTCTACACTGCTGGAATTCTAATAGAGGAGAAGAAGAAGAGAGCTAGTTCAAGATGAGCATTTAAGGTTAAAACTTGTATAATTTTCAATTTTTTTCAGAAAATGAGTGATGGTTTCACTAGATAAGATCTTTATTTCTCATCTGGGATCGTGTAGAACAATTTGAAGCTGCAGTGAAACTAATTTTGACCTTCAACTGTTTGGTGCCCATTGAAGTCCACTATAAGGAGAATAATCCTGGAATGTTTTCATCAAAAAACTTTAATTTCTTTTCGACTGAAGAAAGAAGAAAGAAAGACATTGACATCTTGGATGACATGGGGGTGAGAAAATTACCAGGAAAAGTTTATTTAACAAATCCAAACTGAGCAACACTGTATTGCAATTGCGCCTTGCTTTTTTACTTTTTATCAGAAATAGAGTGATTCTTCATTGAGTTGTTACAAAGCCACATACTAAACAAAAACAGAGAAATCAAATGCCTTATAAAAAGTTTGTAGCGGTCTGAAAGCGCAGACCTACTTGTCTTGCACACAGTAAAGTGTTATGTTTGGATACTGATGGCACAGCACGACACAGCAGAAGCTGCTCTGAATATCTGACGCTTACTCATCTCTATTTATACCAACACAGTGTGTGGAGCATACACTGAGTCTTATAGTCTTGATATCATGTGCCCTGCCCATTTAAGTGACAGGCTGACAGCACTTCATCTGTCCTTACACATGATCTCATGATGCTGCATGATCTCCATAATGTCATCACATAGTATAATAGTAAATACAATGTTTCTCCCACTTTTCCTTTTCTCACTTGAAGATCGAACGTCCTGCCTACCACCAACAGCACATATCTCAAGACATGCAAATATGACAAAGAACAACATCCCTATTGTCCCATCTTTCTTGTGGGAGATGTGATTAACCGGACTGGATACAATTTCCAGGACATGGCAACAAAGGCAAGTGGTTTAAACGACATGACGTTTTATTAACAAAGTTCGGGAGGAGCAGGTGCAGATAATTAACCTAATTAGCACAAGTGGAAAGCATTCAGCTAATCAACCAACAACAAGAAGTATATATACTGCAGACTTACCTCTGTTCGTTGACAGTTTATCAGCATCCCTCACTTCTAGTTCTATCTATTATTACCACATCCGGGGGAGAAGGCTACTCTGGGTTCGAGCCAAAATTCCGAGCTCTGAGCCCTCCCCCCGTACAGCACGCCAAATATGCATAACTGTACACTATCTAATTATATGTATATGTGAACTCGTGAAATGGCAAGTTAAAACAAGCAAGTTTCCACCATTGTAAACACATGTAAATAATAATATCAATATGTTGATCCAGGCACAGGGCACCCCAAAAAGTATTTGGACACTTAAGCCACTCTTAAAGCTAAGGATGGGTGATACCACTTATTTTGTTTCCGATACAATACCGATACTTTCGATGCTAATATCGCCGATATCGATATCGATACCGATACGATACCTCTATTATGAACTTATAGATTTTAACATTTATTTAAAAATGTAATTACTAAGAGAAAAATGAGTTATGATACTTACTTAACATTATATTTGAAAAACATTTTAACATTCAATATGCCTTAATTGCAGTTTATTAGATTATATTTTTGTTCACACATGGTTCAAATTTTTACTTGATAAACCATGGAAAATCTACAAATAAGCTTCATTTTCAGAAGGGACTGCCAGTGACAGACAGACTGTTGCACCCATAAAATGAAACATTTGTATTCTGACAGAACAATATGAACTTTTAACATTCAATTTAAATAAATGTAATTGCACAAATTATGTAGGCTACTATTTCATTTTTTTGTATTGTGAAATAATATTATGTTTTTATGTCTTCTGTTAAGCATTGTTCTGAGCTGCATTTCCCAAAAGCATCAATGGTTTCTTAAAATACTAAACGCAGCCCTGTTTGAATGTAGTGTCGGCAGTGAGCGAATGCCTTGAGTTCTGACTTGCAGCATTTGCGTGTTCAGATGAGCAGGAAAATGCTTCTACTACAAATTATTCGCTAACATAGGTCATTTGTCCAATTCAATGCATATTGTATGCATTAAATTTATTGTTAAATAAACAAAATAACTGGTAAAAAAAACACACCTTAGTATCGATATTTTAATTTGAATATCGATACTTTCAATACTCAACGTTGGTATCGATATATCGATACTTCATATCGATCTGCCCATCCCTACTTAAAGCAGAACTAAGTAACTTTTTTTACCTTCATAAATAGTTTTCTAAGTCCTTACGATGGTTAATTGACTTGTAGTGGTGTGTTTGAGGCGTGCACTAACCCCCTCTGGCACGTCTACGCCAAAAAACAGCACTTGCAAGTTGAGCTGCACCAACCCAAAACAATCTCGCCTCATGTTCACTTTCACGCGAGAGTGACAAAATGCTTTATGGTAATTCAAAAACAATGCATATATTATGACTTTATAAGACAATTTAGAAAATTACGAGTGTACTGTATTTGCAAATTACCCACCTCCTCTTTCTTGTACTGTATTTGCAAAACTACTGCGCTGGTGAGCGTTGTAGTCGTTGTAGTCCAGAGCTGCGCTTGGAGTATTTACGACAGTGTGATTCACTGAAGGAACCTGTAGGGGGAGCTTCGCAAATCTTACTGAGTACCGCTTTAAATATGTTTGAACATCTTCCCCCAGTTTCACAGAAAAGGCTTAAAGGGTTAGTTCACCCAAAAATTAAAATTCTGTCATTAATTACTCACCCTCATGTTGTTCCACACCTGTAAGACCTTCGTTCATCTTCAGAACACAAATTAAGATAGTTAAAATAGTCAAAGATATTCTCGTCGCTTCATAACATTAAGGTTGAACCACTGCAGTCACGTGGACTGTTTTAACTCTCTTAATTTGTGTTCTGAAGATGGACGAAGGTCTTATGGTGTGGAACAACATGAGGGTGAGTAATTAATGACAGAATTTTTATTTTTGGGTGAACTAACCCTTTAAGCCTAGTCCAGACAAAAATGCTTGAGCTGTTTCAACTAAAAGCAACTTTTGTTTTGTCTCAAGATGCACTCCTGTATACATTTATGAAAAGCTAATTAAATGTCTTAATTGAAGTAAGGCCTATTCCTGGCTTATTCTAAGCCCGTGCCCTTATGTGTCTTCTGTATAATTAAAATATAACAAAATATCACAAGCAAAACAGTGACCTGTGGTACTAAGAAGCATCATTTACAATGGGTTAAAAATTATAAACAGTTTGCACGGTATGCCATCATTTTCCAGCAAAAGTGTCATCTGGCACTTTATAGATTAAACATATTCAATTTCTATATGCAAAATAAATAAATAAATAAAACTTTGACTGGAACAGTTAACTCCACAAACTGCAAAAGAATACCGTGATGCACCATATTTTGCACAGAATTTAATTTTATTAAGATTATAATGTTATGTTTTCTTTTCTTTCTTATACACACACAGGGTGGTTCAATTGCAGTAGCAATCGAGTGGAATTGTGATTTGGATAAAGACGAATCTCAGTGTAACCCTGAATATAGCTTCACACGCTTGGATTCCTCTGAAAATCCACAGCACTCTGTCACCTCTGGTTACAACTTCAGGTATTGCTCTGATTTATTGATTTTCGCTCATATAACAAGGTTCTATAAGTGATTTCGCTAATTTTGCTACCCACATGACCTTTCACCAAAACTCCACCTTCTAAAACATGTCAGCAAACCTGACCATACAAATTGATTCATTGACAGAGAGCATTTTTCTATAATAACAATTTTCAGCACTTTTTACTTTCAAAGCATTTTGTTTTGGAACTGTATCATTACACTGGCTGACATGTTTCTCTCATTTTGTAGATTTGCTCGATACTACAGTGATGCAGAAGGTCAAACCTATCGGAATCTATTTAAAGTGTATGGCATTCGCTTTGATATATTAGTGAATGGAAAGGTAAGAGATAATCAAAATTATTATAGATTCCTGTCATTGATGTCATGGTGAAATATGGTATTTACTTTGTTTTCCAGGCTGGAAAATTCAGTATCATTCCTACAGTGATCAATATTGGTTCTGGACTTGCTTTAATGGGTGCTGTGAGTATCTAAGCTAGTTCCCAGCAGTGTCACTAATGGTTGATGTATTAGAGACGTTTCTCAGACTCTTGTATGGTCGGTGCTCATCTCATTCCACAGGGGGTTTTTGTCTGTGACATGATTCTGCTCTACATGATGAACAAAAGCTCCTTCTACAGAGAGACAAAATTTGAGGCAATCACAAAGTAAGATTCTACTTGCGATTTTATATGATGTACTATTGTGTGCTTTTTAAACAATTTAACTGCAGTGGATTCATTATTATTTACATATGGTTTCCATTCATACTATTTGTACCTCTAGAAAACAACCTGGAAAGCACAGAGAGAGAAAGCATGTAAGACACCACGGTCATCATCGCCAAGACGGGCGACACAAGAGGGAGGAGAAACAGGCAATAGAGATGCAGCCATTGACATCGGTGTCATCTCAGCCCAATAACAACCCAGAGAAACCGATCCAGCCCACAGGCTCAGCGCTCAAAACCCACAGTCCTGAGAGAAAGCCACAGGGTACAGTGACATTCAGGACTCAGCATGCTACAGAAAAACAGACCATTTCTCCTGTTTCAACCTTGAGAACACCACGCAACCAGTAGAGGATTTTTCTGATGCTGAATCCCATTGGATTTACTGTGGATGTATGAAGGGAGTTGTTATAGCGGGTCTATGCTCAGTCATACCAAAGAGGAATAGTGCCAGTGTTGTTTATGTTCTCCTACACTGTTAAGAAATGGTTCTAAACAGTACCAAATTTGGGTTCTTTGGACAGGACAGAGCTGGTCACACTCACATGTTCTGTTAAACTACAAAGAGAAAAAGCCATGTTGGTAGGAAACTAGTTACAAATTGAGAGTTAAAATTTTAAGAAAGAAATCATGTGTTGACAGTCTATGTAAATGGATGGCTGAGCTCCAGAAAACCAGTAAGGTGGCTTCGACAGTTACAGATTTGAAAAACAAAAAGGCGTGAATAAAGAACCCTAAACTCTAACACAAAGAACAATTTCAGCAAATAAGGGGATCTTCGGGACAATACAGATCTAAACAGAACTGTTACTACATGTAAAGAACCTTCAAAGAACCATCTTTTTGTAGAGTGTAGTGTTTCACTGCCAATGGATGTTTTTGTTACAAAGGATTTATAATAAGCTACAATATTTATTGTAAATCTGACCTGACACCAAAAATTGTCAAACCAACGTTTAATAAATGTTGAAATATTTGTTTTCATCTTGAATGTGAAAACAGTACAACCTTAAAAATGTGGGGGTTTTTTTTTAAAGAAATTAATAGTTTTTGCATTAAACTGATCAAAAAGTGTCAAAATACAATTTATAATGTCACAGAAGATTCTGTTTTGATGAAATACTCTTCTTTCAAAGGAATCCTGAAAAAATTGCATCACGGTTTCCACAAAAATATTAGGCAGCACAACTGTTTTCAACTTTGATAATAATAATTGTTTCACGAGCAACAAATCAGTATATTAGAATGATTTCTGAAGGATCACGTGACAATTCAGCTTTGTCATCACAGGAATAAATTACATTTTAAAATATATGGAAAAAGAAAAGTTATTTCAAATTGTATAATTTAACAGTAGAACTTTTTTTTTAATGTATTTTTGATTAAATAAATGTGTCCTCAAGCATTAGAGACTTCTTTCAAAAACACCTGGTTTCACAGACAGGGCTTAGATCAATTACCCCCAGTTTCAAAGACAAGGCTTAAACTAGTCCCAGACAAAAATGTTTGTTTGAGCTGTTTTAAAGGTGATAGAGAGGATTTTTTCGTCGACTGAGAATCCAAAGACTGTTACTGAGTTTTTGAAATGAGTGCATGCGTAAGAACAGCCCCCCTCCTTCACAACACATTTCAAAGGAACGCCTCCCAAAACTCGTAAACACTCGCATTGGAACACGAGTGTTTACCACCGGCATTCGCTGTGTCGTGTTTTTTGGATTCATTATGTCGGACTCACCGCAGGTAACTCATAATCTGCAGTTGTTACTCCTGTCTCCTGACAAAAACATTGCATGCGGCGCCTGTGGAGTGTGGAAAGTTACTGGAGAGCGCAGCCGCGCTCGTCTCTCACAAGGAACGTCACGGCAGTGATTGACAAGCCAGAGGGCCAATCGCGTAAACGATTGGCTGATGTTTTTAAGGCCCTACCTCGTGCACAGATGATGTATATATTAATATTATTCCTTTCAGTGCACCTAATAAATAGTCTTTTATCAGTTAGTAAAGACAGTTTCAAGTAATATTGCAAAAATGTATAAAACAAAACATCTTCTTTAGCACCTTTAACTAAAAACAACTTGTACTGACAGATCTTAAAATATGTCAGTGCCATTGTTTTGTCACAAGATGCACACCAGTAATGTTTTTTTCTAGTGTACGTTTATAAAAGCTACTTAAATATCCTAACTGAACTAAGGCCTAAACCTGGCTTAGGCTAAGCCCCGTCTGTGAAACCGGGCCTTAGGGTATTTAAGTAGCTTTTATAAACATACCCTACTGCAACTGGCACAAAAAGTATTTTAAGTCAAGTTTAGTCACTGAGGACAGCCAGAAATATGACTGTATAAATTAGAAACCACACAATTCAATCCATGAGGTTAATAATTTATTTTACTCAAAATATCTGAAATAAAATTATGTGATTAATACAGTTTAAAGTTTGTATTGTGTTTTTACATGATTCCGACTGATGCCTGGAGTTCATAGAGTTTTGCACATCATACAAAGAAAGCAAGCTGAAAACAAATCAGTCTCCCTGTTGGACAAAACTAGATCCAAACCCAGCCCTGAAACAAGTGTTAGGAAAATATTAATTACATGAGGAAAGAAAGAAAACACACAATTTTTAAATATCTAAATTTCAGTGCAATTAGTACTGAGAAAATATTTCAAATTGTAATGGCTAAACGGAAGGAAGGTCAAGATCTGTGGGACATCAGTCAGCACTCTCTACCCTGAGGCATCTCTATCATGGTACTGTTCTACATCTACACGGCTGCGGTACTCTCCAAGTCCCTTCAGTACACATGCACCATTCCGTAGAGGAAAGTCCAGAACAGCACGTACGTAAAGAGGCCGCCCACGAGGCCTCCGGTAAAGAGCAGACGTCGAGATTTGAAGCACTTGTTCCATCGGCGACCGGCTTTGAGAATCAGGAGCAAAGACAGCAGGAAAGAAGCAAGGAAGTAAAAGACAAAGCCGTAGAGTCCCGTTAGCCCAAGAATGCCCGCTGTCGCTCCGGACAGAGCGGACACGGACGTGCGGCAGTAGTCGAGCACAGCGTTGTTTCCTCTGACGGCCACCTCACTGATGAACTGTGGTCCCTCGCGTTTGGCTGCTACTGTGGCCATGTTGTGATGTTAAAACACGCTGAGAGAAGAGACGAGAGAAAACACATGATCACATAAAGCCGGCGGAGACATCATACATTCGCGTTAAATCCCCTCCTCCACTTACCGTTAGGGTCAAGATATTGATAAACACGAAATGAAGCGTCAGCCTCCGCGATTCAAGAAAGCATAATTTACAATAAACACTCGAACATCATAAGCTGTTTGTTTAAGACTATATTAAACTAGGAATGTATTCAGAAAAATCTGGCAAATTCTGGATAAAACACAAGCGTGTGTCATTCTCTGTCAGCCATTTTCTCGCTAAGCACCATGGGACTTTTAATGAAAATCTAGTTCTAATTTTATTTCATCTTCAAAACCGACTTGTTCTTCATTTCAAACAATAATATTTCTAATAATACACGTTTGTGTTTATAGCTCAAAATAACATTACAATTTAAATATCTGCTTTGTTCATTTACCTTTCACCCAGTCTACGGGATCCGTGAAGGCTCAAAAATGGTGATAGGATGTAAGAATCATTTGAGAGAATCGGTTCTTTCGAACTGATCGATAAAAACAACTTATTTTTGCGTCAGGACGTTACGTCATTGACATCCCGGTGTTGTACCATATAGCCTATATCTAAAGCTTATAAAAAATTATTAAAAATTAATTAAAATGAATGATTTGGGCGGTTACATTAATAAATTAATGTAACCGCCCAAATATCAACATTTTTGTTTGTTTATTCTGTATTATTATTGTTTATATATAGTATTTTTCCTCGATAAACGTATTAATAACTTAAGGGTGTTTATCAATACAACAAGTTCAAAAGAGACGGTTCTCTGAGCTGTTCGCGAATTGAACAAATTTTTAGGCGCGTCCCAATTCGCGTTCTTATGCACTATTCTACGGCGTTTTTAAGTATAAATAGTGCAGTGCGTTCACACTGAAAATTCCAAAAGGAAAAAGTACACTTTAATTACCCGGATGATGCACTAAATTAACGGAAAAAATGAAGTGTGGAATGTTGGACACTTCTCAACTGTCGCAGCTTTAATTAGGTAGTGGAGGGGAAGGGGCTGTCAGACTAAGATGTTAAATGACAAAATATAAACGTATGAGTACATAGTGCATAAGTACATAGTGTATAAGTGCATAGTGTATAAGTACATAGTGCTTAAGTGCATAAGTACATAGTGTATAAGTGCATAGTGCATAAGTATATAGTGTATAAGTACATAGTGTATAAGTACATAGTGTATAAGTGCATAGTGCATAAGTACATAGTGTATAAGTACATAGTGTATAAGTACATAGTGTATAAGTACATAGTGTATAAGTGCATAGTGCATAAGTACATAGTGTATAAGTACATAGTGTATAAGTGCATAGTACATAAGTACATAGTGTATAGTAGTGCGTAATTTGGGATGCAGTCCGATTCTTAAATGATTCATCCAGAACAGTTTTGTGAACCGGTTCAACATATTCATTCAAAAGATTCGAAACGAGCGATTCGTCCATCAGCACATCGCTAGATCGGGTCGTGGACAACTAGAGAGCAGTTTCTTGTGCAATTACATATAAATGACATATACTGCACATATTCCTCTGACTGCACAAAAGTAGTGATTTCTTTAGAGGTCATGGCGACATCACTCAGTTGTTCTGCTGACTTTGTTCTCGGCATGGATCTGGGCACCACATCTGTTAAAGTCGTGCTGCTGGAGGCGCAGTCCAACTCAGTGACAGACAGTAGGAGTTTCCCTACAAACTCTGATATTAGCTGCACCACAGACACACGTGTAGGTAACAGCTATTTGATTACAGCGATGGCAGTCAAAAGACACAGTTAGACTCTATACAGGAAATTAACCTCAAGAAGTATTGTGAGAAAACACATGGTACCTTTTATGTGCTTTCTGAAACAAACGATTTATTTATTTTTGTAATAGGCCAAAGAGCAGGATCCTGCACTAATAATTGCAGCTCTGGACAAATGCATGGACGCTTTACCCAAAGACAAGCTGAAAAAAGTCAAGTGCATTGGAGTATGTGGACAAATGCATGGCATTGTGTTGTGGAAATCTAAATCAGGTTAACATTAACAACACACTGAACAACTACTAAAAGCATGTTTAAATGTATCTGGCATTGTGGTGTGGTACAGGCACTCATGTTCATTAAAAGATCATAAATTAGATGGTATCAATACTTATACTGTCGTCCATCTCCATTAGGCTGTGAATGGCTAAGTAAAGATGAAATCATTAGATTCATTCCCAAAGACATCAGTCAGCTGATCACCTGGCAGGATGGACGCTGCAGCGCTGACTTCCTGTCTTCCTTACCTAAACCAGACTCACACCTGAGTGTGGCTACTGGCTTTGGTTGTGCCACTATTTTCTGGTATATGAAACACAGGTAGAATCACACTCAAGATTTCAGGCTAAATTATTTAAGCAAAAATCCAATTGTTCCACACTGAATTGTTTTAAATTATATGTCATTGATTCAGGCCAGAGTTCCTGTCAGGCTTCAGTGATGCAGGCACCATCCAAGACTATGTGGTTTCCATGCTGGGAGGCCTTGACAGGTGTGTCATGACTGGACAAAATGCTGCCAGCTGGGGCTACTTCAACTCAACCACCAACCAATGGAACACACAGATGTGAGTCACGTCAGATATTATATACTTTCGACAAGGAAACTCCAGAGGCCTGTATCAAAGAAACAGTTGGAGGCCCATCAGTGAGAAAAACAGACGGTTATATTTAACAATGTTATCTCATATTTCACTCTTAATAGTCTATTTTCAAACACAAGATATATAGCACTATCCTGTCCGCTATTCTGTGTCTTTGATGAGAACTATTATTACAATCACGACTGAAAACAAAAACGGCATTGGGTCTTCATTACTCTCTCATCCACTCAGATTGAACTATGGAGAGTGTTATGACCAGGCATTGAGGGCAAAGAAATAAGAACAGGGTTTAGGGCCTAGACAAGGGATTTAATAGGAATTAGTTATACAATATGAATATGAATAAGCTACATCAAGAGGAAATATTTTACACTTACTCCGAATGTGATGTTTAGAAATTTGGCTTTCTGATATTGGAGTGCTGTAAAAGCTCTGACAAGTTATAAGGATATATCCAGCGATCTCACAACGTTGTTTTCAAATGATAAGGCTGATTCATTCAGGGGCCCTGTCCCAAATGGCACATTTCATATGCACTTTCGGCCTTGTGGACTTACATTGGCTGCTGGGTACATTTCCGTTAAGTTCGTGAGACCGTAGCATGTCTCATTTTTCATTTTAGGGCGCATATCGACCTTTGCAGTCGATATGCGCCCTCGATGCGCACTTTTGCTGAGCCTGCACTGGTGCGAGCTCCACAGCAGACTTCTTCCCGACAGTCAAAGCGGCGTTACGTCACAAAAGTGCGGACTCGTAGGAAGACGGTGAGTGTTTAGATTGCCATTTGGGACAGGGCCAGAGACAAAGCAGTCTTTATGAGTGAGTCGTTGAATCATTTATTAGACCAATTCATCTAAAATGTATGTCACCTTACATTAAAGGTGTAGTGTGTACATTTTAGCGGCATCTAGCAGTGAGGTTGTGAACTGCAACTAACGGTGCACACCCCACCCTTTCGGAGAAGCTACAGTGGCCGTCTGGCCGACATGTTGTCGTCTGAGAGAGCAGCTTGTGTGAAACAATGAGGTTTCTTCTTACTTCTAACAAAGAACGGTCTCTGCTTCTAATAAACCAGACGACTATTACTACTGCTGCTACTTCATGTGTGTATACAACATAGTGACGATGCAAGCTGCCTCTAAAAACACGTGCTCTGTAGAGCAGTTTGTCCATTTAGGGCTGCTGTAGAAACATGCCGGCGCAAAATGGCAACTAGACATGGTGTATGTGATAGACGGCTCATTCTAATGTAATAAAAACATAACGGTTCATTATGTAAGGTCTTTATATGCCACTGAACACAAAGTTATGTATATTATATTGCATTTCTGTCAATAGATAAATTTTAAATACATTTTACACATTGCACCTTTAACTTCTCGTTTCCCCCAATTAATTTTTGGGGCCTTTTGTTTTTTTCAAAATTCATTTTGGTGACATTTTTGCCCTGAGCCCCCATTAAATTTCTGTGGGGGGTGGGGCTGTTTTTGAGCACAAGCAGAAGCCCCTTCTGTTGCCAGTCCTGATTCATGTAAACTGACTCTAACTGATTTATGATGTTTAAAATTACTTTTTGTTGAATTGAATGACTGTGTTTGGATGGGTCTCTGCAACAGCATGAACTGACTGTATGTTGTGTTCATACATCCTCCAGTCTGAAGGATGCGGGTTTCCCTGTGCACCTCTTGCCTGTCGTGGTGGAGTCAGGAGCTGTGGCTGGTT
The DNA here is from genome assembly GCF_018812025.1 of Megalobrama amblycephala. Classification (NCBI taxonomy): domain Eukaryota; kingdom Metazoa; phylum Chordata; class Actinopteri; order Cypriniformes; family Xenocyprididae; genus Megalobrama; species Megalobrama amblycephala. The sequence continues at coordinate 22,054,102 of NC_063047.1, forward strand.
ACACTTCCTCTGAGTGGTACGGCATCCCTGCTCACACACCGGTCGGGGCAGCGCTGGGAGACTTCCAGTGTAGTGTGTACTCCTGCATGACTGACAAAGGAGATGCAGGTACAGTGTGGATCAGATGCCTCTTTTTTTAGTTGTGCATATTACATTTTATGTTTTCTTAAACTCATTGACTTGGTCTGTAAATGACCAACAGTCATGACCTACAGACTACTGTAGTTCAGTATGATCAGCTATATACAGTATATATATGCTCAGTCTGAGGTCAGTTTATGTGTTTACTAGTTCAGCCAGTAGCACCTGCTGCCGTACGACTGTACGCACTGTGCGTATCACGAGAGGATGCTAATTATTGCCGTTTTCATTTTTTGCATAATTTTTAGATTGATTATTAATCTTTGTACGCTCATGACATATTGAGAAAGTAAGAGAGAATGAGAATAAATAAAGGTGTGCATTTGTGTGTTGTAAAGTAAAATGTGTTTATGTGCTTGCGAGGGTGAAAAGAAATCTGATCGAGTTGTTTAGTTTTGTTTAAAGGCTCTCTAAGCGATTCTGAGCGGAGTAACTTTCTGTTGACGTTCGAAGTGTTGTCAAACAAAACAGAGGCTAGCTAGACCCTCCCTCCTACTCCTCCTGGCCCTCCCCTCCGTGCTTCCTGAAACAGTCATGAACGCGCATTTAAAATGTAAGTAGCTTGCGTATTGACGCTGCTTGTCGGTTATTGGCTGGAGCATGTTTATTATGTTAAGTGGTCCAGGCTGCATCAGTTTGTTTTTGTTGCCGTTTTCGGAGCTTGTGGCGACTACAGAGACCGCGTTTTTTTACAGTGTGTTCAGGGGACAGGCAGCTAGCGGATAGTGAGGAGATGTTTGCTGTACGTGACAAAAAAATGTTTTGGCCTAAAAACGAGTGACTTCGCTTAGAGCACCTTTAATTAGCACTTTTTCCTCACGAAAAATGACATTACAGATAGTTAGTTTAAAACCAGGCCATAAATAAAGTAAACATTATCTAAAACAGCTAAACTTGATTGAAACATTTATAAAATGGCCTAAAATTATTGACTAGTGATGGAAAAATGAAGCCTCTTAACACTTTGAAGCTTTTCTCTGATTGTTATGGGAAAATATTTGTAGCATCAAGAGTGTTGAAAACAGTGCCATCTTGTGGCGGGTCAAATTTACAGCAGCCACATTTATAGCACAGCTCCATTGTTTTATCTATTAGAGGGTTATTCCAAAAATGAAATTTCTGTCATTATGATTCACCCTCATGTCGTTCCACCCCGTAAAACCTTTGTTCATCTTTGGTACAAAAATTAATATTGAATTAATTAATTTTTGATAAAATCCAAGAGGTATCTGAACCACCCATAGGCAGTAGTGTCATTGCACTTTTCAAGGCCCAAAAAGGTATTAAAGACATTGATTAAAATAGTCCACCCACATAACTGCAGTGGTTCAATCTTAATGTTATGAAGTGACGAGAATACTTTTTGTGTGCAAAAACAAAACAAAAATAATGACTTCATTCAACATTTCCTTCTCTTCCCTGTCATTCTCCTTTGCTGTTTACACTGTAGACCTGTTTACTTCCAGGTTCTACATCAGAACGCCTTCTAATCGGATAATTAGAACATTCTGACACTCAAAATGAAGCATTCACGTGACGTGACTGGAAAGAAAGTGAGTCTTCGCGAGAAAGCCACTCAGTGACTGGAGTAACGTTAAAAAAAAAAAGTCATGAAGCATCTGTGTGTGTACAGGAAATGAACAGCTGATTTGTACAGCATTAGATCAATCACAGAAATACACAATAGACCGCAACAAGTATGGTTTCAGCAATAATTGAATTAAATGGGCTAAATGCAGCTTTAATATAAGCCAGCTGAAAACATCCGGTGAGATGCCATTTACTGGTGTGTTGAGCTGTAATACTTATTTTACAAATAGTTTATAGTCACTTAAATAGTCAGGCATAGCACTAATTTAGTTATTCAAACGTAAGACAGCATAATAAATAAATAATAAATAAGACGTAGCCTACCTCATTGTTCCTCCTCGGCTAAATTCAATTCGACCATCAGTTTTGACACTTTTATGTGAAAAAAGCTTCAAAAATTAAATATTTATTGTGCACTTAAGTTTGATTAATTTAATGTTTTTACAAGTGTGCTGAAATCATTGATCTTGTGCTGCTCTGACTGACAGCTGCTGTGATTACAAAGGGAAAGCGCGGTGCTCGCTTTCTGTGTCATTAATTCACGATAAAAGTTATTGTTTTTCTTATGATTTTTTGAGTATTTCATACTTCACATTGACAATGTATTTTTAAACCTAATTATTTTATAATGTTTAATATTTAGTCAAAAACTAAGTGAAAAACGATTAGAGGAAATGGCTGATATATGTGTAAATAAATGCTACTTTGCCGCCACCTGCTGGTTAAAGTGGTAATTATTATCTTTTTTTATTTTTAAATAAGTGTTTTCTATCAAATGTTGAATTTCCTACATTTTGAAACGTTCAGTTTTACAATGGGGACAATCTCAGAAGGATGAACCAATAATGTTTGTGGTCATCACATTAAAAATAACATTTGAAGTGCCGGGGAAAAAAATGTGTGTGCGTGTCTAATTACAGACACAGCGTTCTGGGTTCTGTGGGTACCTGAGATGAAATCCTGCAGGCGCCCCTGAGTTCAGCCACCAAGTGGAGATGTTATGCGATTGCGATGAGCACTTTAAAACATGGCAGATTTTGTACTCAGATTTCAGTGTCCTCTCTCAAGGACATGGGAATGAGAGATATTATCTGTTTTATGGGTTTTTGTAAATGAGATGTTTTTGTGGAGCAGCTCAAGCTTATGCTAAAAAAAGGACTGTAGTATCTTAATTACTTAAAGGGATAATTCACCCAAAAATAAAAATTTGATGTTTATCTGCTTACCCCCAGGGCATCCAAGATGTAGGTGACTTTGTTTCTTCAGTAGGACACAAATGATGATTTTGAACTCCAACCGTTGCTGTCTGTCAGTCATATAATGCATGTCAATGTGAACTCCATCTATAAGAGTGAAAAAAAACAAAACACAACAGACAAATCCAAATTAAACCCTGCGGCTCGTGACGACACATCAGAGATGGGCACTCGAGTTAGAGACTCGGACTCGAGTCGCACTCGAGTCGCATTTTAACAGACTTCAGACTCGGACTCGGACTCTACCTGAAATGACTTCAGACTTGACTCGACTCGGCACAAAAGACTCGGAATATTTTAAAAACGACTCAAGTCTTTTACTCTTAACTACTGATATAATAAAGAAAGAATTTTTGTTGTGTTTAAATGGTTTTATAATATCTGCGTCACATATATTTCCTTGCGTGTCGTGGTAGATCGGACTCGTCATAGAATTTGATTACGTATGTCCGTGCGCATAAACTCTGAAATGTCATAAGAGTCCCATGCATCATGATGGAAGCCACCGTGCCATATGTTCTTTCGTTTGGGTTTATTATCACGTCAGATCAGCTAGACGCACAGAATGTGGAAAAACAATTAAAGACACCGGAACAACATCATCAAATTTTATGAGACATCGCATCCACAAAGGTTAGTCACATTAACTCACACAACTAACTTTTATACAGTGGTGTAGCTGCATGGCTTATTTGAATTGCCAGCCTGTTAAAATATTGATGGAACCGAAATGGTCTATATTCATCTATGCATGTTCATTTATTCATATTCTATGTAATCACTCATTATTAATTTTTTTTTTCCTCTTTATCATCATTTATTGTTTATGAATTTTAATGTTACTTATGATTTCAAGTATTCATATCATCTTACTCGGGTTACCCACATATAATCACTTATATTCAAGAAGACCCATATATTTACTCCATATTATGCTCTTTTGTTGTTTTGATCTCCATTGTGTTATTTCATCTGTTGAACTGTATGACTTTGATGTTCCAAGTGAACTTTAAGTTTCTGGGTAAAAAGAGGGTTTGTTATCTTTGTGGTTGAGTTGGGTTTCTGCCAAAATTTTACCAAAGCGTAAATGTTCTAGAATGGATCACATGATTTTCTGCAATAATATTTTGTATCTTTGTATTCAAATGAAAGGGAATTTTTCGTCAAATGTTAACTTGTTATTGTATTATTCCGAAGAAGGTGTTACCCCACCCATTCAGATACTATTTTGGGGTGTTTATCCTCTGTTTGATAATGTCAATTGTCACGAGATCACAAAATTATCCAATGATTGTCAGAATAGCAGGAAACCATCAAATGTCATGAATTTCTTTAAAAACTCTGAGCCATGGAAAGGTTCATTTTGACCTTTCTTATCTATCCAAAACAAGATCTCCGAATGTGATGTAAGTTTTTCCAATCTTGGGGTATAAAACTTGGCTCATTCTCTCGATTGGTACTCTCTCTTTTCCTGCTATCTTGATTGCATCTTGCTGTCAGTTTGGTGCCAATTCTAATGATTTTCTTGCAAATTACTATACTCAGATTTCGGAATATTCTTATCATGAATGTTCGAGTTCAGATTTTAATTTTTACCTTTTGGCTTTATTAAACATTTTCATTATTGATTGGAATTTGCGTGTGAGGTTAATTTTAATTGGAAATGAATAAATAATTTTCTTCAACGTCATCCCGGCCTGGACTTCATTTTCTCTAGTTTGTGCATCAAATATGAACAAAAAAAATCTAGACTTTAAACCTAGCACTACGTTTTTATCAATCTTCGTATTATTTGCAGCTTTTCTATTTCTTAATGTGTGTCCATAAGAGAGATAGAAAGAGATGTTAATCCATTTATTACTTAAAGCTCATATTTTAACGTATCACAGTCAGCATGTGTTTTATATTGACATTCTTAAACATTCCGAAGTTTGATATTTTCTGATAATGACTGTCGTCAATAACAACGAAGCTGTATAACAAACTGCTGTATAACAAACCGTGACTCACTGGCGCCCTCTTGTGTCCGTTTAGCGACTGTATTGAAAATGACTACTCGTGTTGCCAGGACAACTGTTTTGTACATTGTAATGGATTATAAAGCAAAAAAATGGATGTACATTATCCCTTACATCATAGGACCTTAATTTCAAATAAAACAGATTATAGAAAGATCATATAATTTTTCTATATAATACAACTAGGATAAACTAGGATTTGATTATGAGAATTTATTTATTTTTTATTTTTTTAATGACTCGAGACTCGACTCGGACTCGTGACAAATGACTCCAGACTTGACTCAGACTCCAGTGATAAAGACTTCAGACTTGACTCGGACTCCAGCTTAAAGACTTCAGACTTGACTCGGACTCCAGATAAAAGACTCGTGAACATCTCTGCGACACATTGATGTACTAAGACATGAAATGATCGGTTTGTGCAAGAAACCGAACAGTATTTATATCATTTTTTACTTCTAAAACACCACTATGTCCAACTGCCCTGTGCATCCGATGTGTGAGGTCTGATCGTGCACTCATTGAAGCAAAGCGCGAGAGATCACTTCCGTTGTCAGAACGCGTTTTCAGACCTCACCAAGTGGATGCTCAAGGCAGTTGGACATAGTGGTGTTTTAGTGGTAAAAATTATATAAATACTGTTCGGTTTCTCGCACAAACCAATCATTTTGTCTTAGTACATCAATGTGTCATCATAAGCCGCAGGGTTTAATTTGGATTTGTCTGTGCATGTTTTTTTTTACTCTTATAGACAAAGTTCCCATTGACATGCATTATATGACTGACAGACTGCAACGGTTGGAGTTAAAAATCATAATTTGTGTTCTACTGAAGAAACAAAGTCACCTACATCTTGGATACTCTGGGGGTAAGCAGATAAACAGATCAAATAGTTGGGTGAACTATCCCTTTGTCTGTGTTTGGCTATAAATATGTTAAGACATTTTTGTTAAAACTAAAAAATGTGCTAAAGATTTTATCTACCAGTCATAGATGGTTTTGATTTAATATCTGTCACATGATAGAAGGGGTTACATTTATTGGCCATTGGGGAAATTATGCTGAATGTGCTGTACAAAAATACTTTTACCTACTAAAGCATTTTTTATTTTTTTTATATGATTTTGTAAAAACTGTGCAGAAGCAAAACCAGCATGTGTAGGCTTGAGTTCCTCATGCTGCATCCACATCAGTGTTGTGGACTGTAGCATTTTTACTTATACACTACTGTTCAAAAATATGGGGTCATTAAGAATTATTTGGAAAGAAATGAATGGTTTCATTCCACAAGGATGAATTAAATTGATCCAAAATGACATTAATTAAATATGGATATTGTCCCATTTTATATTAGGTGTCTTTAATAACTACTATGTATTAACATTTAAATGAATCATTTGATAAAATGCACTTATTGTATATATACATGTTTTTACATTTTGAAAAATACTTGCTTGTAATTACAGCTGTAATTTCTGTATTTACATCTATAATTACACTGTTGACCCATCCCTTACATCTTAACCCACCCTTATTCCTACCCATCCTGTACCACTAAACCTGACCCTATCCTTACCCATATCACACCTCAATAGCAGCACAAGTGTTTTGCAATACAATATGAACATAATAAGTACATTGTATTTTGTATGTTTGACGCAAGTACATAGTAGTTAAAGCCAATATTATAATATTAAGTGTGACCAAAGACAATTATAATGTTATCAATGATTTCTATTTAAATGCTGTTCTTTTGAACTTTTTATTCATTAAAGAATCCTGAAAAAATAACAGAAGAAAAAAAATATATCAGAGACTTTCAAAAACATTAAAAAATCTTAGACCCCAAACTTTTGAACTTCTGTGTAATAGGGTTGAAACGATATCACGGTATGAACACGTACGATTATCATATCGTGTACATTTGCTTATTTACGGTATTGTAAAAAATAAATAAAAAATAAGTAAGACGCAGAATTTCACTTGCGCATAGACAACAACTTTCTACTTCACTACACTCTAAACTTGCTCCACACATACAGCAGACAATGTCAGAGACAGAAGTTGCTATCTCTATTCTCTGTGCCCCGTTGAAAAATAAGTTACAATTTGCAGTATGGGAATACTTTAGATATAGAAAAACAAACGCGGGGCTGTCCTCGATATCCAAAAACAATGTGGGCGCAAAGTAGGCCTACCTGCAAAAGGAGGAAACGTATCGAACATGTTGACCTATATTCGGGAACACCATCCGTGTAGATGCAGGTATGTTCCGTTTATAACTTAGGTCGTCTGATATGCGTGATGGAGAGGGAATCCCGGAATCCAGTCATGAAAATGGAATGTACAGTATAACGCAGCGATGTCAGGTAAAAACGCGCGATTTGTTGGACTGATGAATAAAACGAAAGCAGAGCTGTACAATCAGGGCTTGACATTAACTTTTTTGCTCACCAGTCACTGTGGCTAGTGGTTTTCCAAAGTTACTAGCCACTCAGCATTTTCACTGGCCACAATTTTGATGTTGGTAAATTACATTTTATATGATTGAAGTTGACTTTGTTATGCTTACATTACTTTATTTTGAATAATTTTACTTGATTTAGAGGATTTAAAACCCTTTCAAACTTTTAAATGCAGATTGACCACCTAATCAAGACTACATTGTAAGCTGGTATGTACAGGTGGACAATATGAGGGCTAATATGAGAAATTTTATAAGTTATTTGTGTTAGGCTATATAAAAGAGCAAAGAAGCAAATTACAAAAACAATAGTAAATTAAAAATAATCATTTTTCAGATACAGTAGGTTTATTTAACATCTTTTGTTGTTTGATTAACATTACAGACAGGTAGGCCTATTTAATCGGGCTGCTGAATGCATGGACGTAACTGACGGATATTCAGTTATTACTCACCTGTTTACGTCCACTTAAGCCATAACCAACTGTATTCACGCTAAATACTCCACACGATGGACATTTAGGCATCTGTGTACACATGTAGGCCCATTTGACTATTCAGGCGCGAGGAGAACTGATCGCGCGCTCGCGAGAGAGCGCTTCTGTTGTGTGTCATTCAGCGCAATTCCGCCTATCCCTCCTTCACTAATGCCGAGTTCAGACTGCACGATTTTAGCCCCGATTTTGGCTCGCCGACAGGTTTTGAGAAATCGCCGACAAATGCCCGAAATCACAGGCAAATCGGTGCTCGTTCACGCGAGTGACAATCACGCAGTGTGAATGAGCAAAGACGCGATCTGAGAGAATCGCCGACGAGTCGCCGACGCCCGTGAGATATTTGGCATGCTAAATATCTGGACCTGTCGGCGATTCAAAATCCTGCAGTGTGAAAAGTGTTCTGACTGAAAACTGCATCGGCGATGACCGACAGCCAACGAGAGAGCAAGATACAGAGCAGTGGGGAGTTCGGGGAGGAGTTATAGACTACAATATCAGCAAGCATGGCTTCCTTTCAGATAAACATTACAATTCTATCAAACAGGAACAAAGCACAAACATTTGCTTGACCCTCCGCAACAGCAGCACATTGAAAAGTTATTTATTTACCTCCAACTCTCCTTGCAGAACACACAGTCCACAGTCTCCCCAACCATTTCCTCCTCCATATTCTTCTTTTCTTTTTCTTATATTCGCTGCAAATCAGCGCACAGGCAATTCGTATTGCAAGCTTCTTGCGGGCTACCGTTTTTAATAATAATAATAATAATAATAATAATAACTCCGGTCTTGCACGCGTGATATCGCGTTGTTTCCTTGTCACATCTCGCGTGTTTGGTTGTGAAACGTAGTTTGCGTGCCAGACAGAGTTGTCGGCGATTCTTCCTATTGTAAAGTCATGCAGTGTGAAACCTTCTGTCGCCGATCCATCGTGCAGTTTGAACGCAGCAGCGACTGAATGCTGGCCAAGATAGTCATGCAGTGTGAAAAGAACAGTGACCCGACTACTTTGAAAATCGTGCAGTCTGAACTCGGCTTTACCTGCCACAGCTGAAATCTACCCGCATTTGGCGGGTTGGCGGGTGTTAATGTCAAGCCCTGTGTACAATAAATAAAATCGTGACATGGTCTAGGCGGGGTCTGTGAATATTAAAGCGCAAAAAGACGGCTATATAAATATATCTGTTTGTTTTGCGTGTCAGTCTGTGTGAATGAGCTGCGCCGTTTCCTGTACTACATACTCAAGTATGTGCGGCGCTCTTATTGTTTTTTAAGTGTTTGCCGTCTCATTATCAGAGGACATGAACCAAGCGGCAACCTCCCCCTTTCTCTCGTGAAGCCAATACGGAAGTAACTTAAACTGCGATTCATCGACTGGCCGCTAGGGACAGGCTCCAAAAGAGAGCAGAATCTCATAGAGTCCCATGTTAAATTGGCCAAGTTTATAGCAGAAAAAAACATGTTTACAAGTTGGTTCAAATTGTGGTTTTGGTCTATACTGCTATTTTTGCCCTTCATGACAACTCTGAGGGGGGTGAATTTTTTTATAACTTATCCGTTTAAATTATATTAAGCCTTAAAGTTCTGCATAATTAAGGGCGTGGTCACTTGAGTGACAGGTATATTGCGCTGCTGTCTGTGAGCCGTCATGTTACCTCAGCTGCCGCTGAATTTGGCATCTCAGCCGTATTTGTGCTCGATTATTTTATACAATTATAAAATATGGCTTGCTGCATAATATTCGAGACTGATGTGTGTCTGTGTAGATGTGCATGCATGGGGAAGAGACACAGAACACACGTTGTTGGATCGTGGCATTGGCTGAAAGTTTTGGTTGTGAGATTTACTGCAATGACAATGGCGGGAGGATATCAAAATCCGACAGCACTGCTTGGATATTCTAACTAAAACTGCTGCACTATTTTGAAAAAAATATACTTTGGACACAGGCTCATTTGTTTGTTAGATACGATCGCTGCTCAGATTGCATCCTTTCTTGAAGAACGATGACAGAGAGCAGATCATTCAGAAGAAATGTGAAATGTTTTTTTGCAATGGACATTCATATTTTACCCAAGTGCCACGGATTGGATTCATCTCGCGATCTCTATTTCATTATAAAGGTATGAAGTCCCATTTGATTTTCCATGTTGTTATTTGCACAACCAACACTACTGGTGTTGGAGCATCTACATCTTAAAAAACACCGTAGATTGACAGTAAACCTTTAGAACGTTCTGATGATAAAACTTATCTTCATTAATATTTTAGATCGTATCTTAGATAGATAGATAGCTCCTTTGCTGCTAACATGGTCACGTCGAGCTAGGCAGGCGTGGTTTCAGCAACCAGTCATATCAGCTCAAACCACCTCCCCGCCTCTTTGCCCATTTTCAGTTATCCGGGAGTGACATGCTGTGACGCGCAGCTAAGATGGCCGCGGCCTCATTTAGGCGTCAAAACTGCTGTTCAGAACTCTATGGGTGACGTCACGGACGCTACGTCCATATTTTTTTACAGTCTATGACATGAACACAAACATATCCACGGTTGCTCTGAGATAACGCTTAATGAGCATTTCATCATTTTATTTGAGAAAAACCATTGTCAAATAACACTGAAACTCAAAGCTCTTCACTACATACCGTCAAAATAAAAGACCGGTTTTTAACTCGAAGAAATTGACTGAAATTTATTATGATTGTTAAATAGAATGTAGGCACTACTTCTCAAAATAATAATAAAAAAGTTAATTTCATTTTCATCGTTTTGATAATATTTGTATTAAAAAATAAAAGCCAGAAGAATTAGTCAAGGCAGAATTTCTGAATTTTAATTATTAATAAAAGTTGTTCATCTTCTAATCCATAATCATTTATTAAATGTGTTTGATTGTTTTTGATTATTGAAATCTGAATAGAGAAAACAAACATTTTAATCAATTTATTGGTCATTTTAATTGATGATATAAATAATAATTGATTGTTTAATACCGTATATCGTGAAACCGTGATATTTACTCAGACGGTTATCATACCGTGGAAATCTCATACCGTTACAACCCTACTGTGTACATAAGGCAGATACACACACTTATTAATTGTGAATTGTTAAATCACTAGTGCTGAATATGAGCACTTCAGCCCAGCTGACGTTCGGGATGCCTGCAGAGTTCAGCCCTCCCAGTTCTCCAGACGCCCTCTCCCCCGTTGCTTATTTCCCATACTTGCACGGCTCCTATCTGGCAGTGGCCGCATCACTTAACGGAGGCAATGTCATGGCCACCTTTGTCAGAATGCTGGACTCATGGATCAAAGAATTTGGTAAATCAACAATTGTTAACCTTTTTGACCTTTGACCAATTTAACTTTTTATATTGTAGGTTAATCATTGATTCTTTTAAATAGAGGCAACACTCTTAGAACCATTTTTGGTTCCCCAAAGAACCTTTCAGTGATCAGTTTTTAAAATAACCATTTTGTCTTAGCGTGAAGAACATTTTAATAATCTAAAGAACTTTTTTACACTATAAAGAACCTATTGTGTAATTGAAAGTTTCCTTGGATGTTAAAGGTTCTTCATGGAACCTTAGATGCCAATAAAGAACTTTTTATTTTTGAGAGTGTTATATTCTTGTTGCATGTTTTTGGTTCTCAGGTGTATTAATTATTATTTTTATCTCATAGGATTGGAAGTAAACGAGTCCAGAATCTACTCCCAGCTGATCCAGTCTGCCCTGGCACAGCCCAATACTGACCTAACCGTGACTTCGACGCTACTAGGAGAGCGGCATGACCCCACCACCAGCGCCAGTGTCTCACAAATCTCGCCCTCTAACCTCTCTCTAGGTCACGTGACTCGGGCTGTGTGCAGGGGCATTATTGAAAACATGGCCACTATGATGCCCCCTCATAGCTTGCAGGCTGCAGGGGTCAGGTGTATTATTGGCAGTGGCAGCGCTCTGTCTTGTAACCCCGTTCTGCAACAGGAAGTGGAGAGAGTGTTTCCATTTCCTGTCGTCTACGGAAAAGATGTGGACTCAGCGGTTGGAGTTGCCATGGTGTTTAAAGATCAACTTATGATGTTTGTCTCTGAGACACCTGACCTACTATAATGCTCTCTTTTTTTTCTGTGTAGTTAAATGTATAAATAATCACATTTTGTAATTAAGTGTGTTTAATTTAAAAATGTTTTAGTACATCCATCAATTTATAATTGTGTACTATATCATTAACTTAGTGATTCATTTTTCTGTCAAGACCAAGGCTTTATCTATTGTTTAATTTTTGTATCCATTAATTTACACTCATTATACAACTACTGTTATGTGCAATACAAAATCATTTGTATTTTTAAAGAATATTTCAGAATTCCATTAAATGACTCAACAGAGCCTTGAAATCACAAAATATTCTGTTTACAATGTTCAGTGGCATTTCAGATGTTAATAAACAATTTCATGCTGTTTTTATTCCAAATCTTTTGTTATACTTATATCTTACATATACCACATATGGCTGTAACTGAAGTTTCTGTTTGTTTCTTCAAATAACATAAAGAAGAGGAGCAAATTCTTTACCATGTATTTATGTGTATTAAGAATCAACATCATGCTAAGGTTTCATTTTGTTCACGTGATATATGACCCAAACCATGTTACTGTACCACAGTCATCCAGCGTCATACAGGAAACCATACACGTTAAGAAAATGAAACTGCTCAAGAGAAATATCTCAGCAGACAAGTGCAGATGACTTGAGTGTTGCTCCTAACCAAACATGAGCTGCTCAGAGAGGTACTTTTTTGATAATATGAACAATTGATCATTTGGATAGTTAAGATATATAGTAGAATATAGTGTTGCTAGATGCAAGTGAAGCATGTTATGTAGGAGCTTGATGGTTTTTAGTGCATTGTGTGGTATATAAGTCGGACTGGTGGTTATAAATGAGCTAGGAGGCGTGGACATGGCAAAACATACATAACAACACACTCTAAAAATCAATACAACACGCCTTTCTGTAAGGCTCTCAGCAACATCAAAACATCTCGCCTTCTTCCTTTATGAAACTAAGAGGACAAGCCATCACTATCATTGTCATTGTGTTCAAGGAATCATACCTCTAACCAGATCAGTTTAACATAGGACAGCACACTTCATCTAACAGACTAGAAAACCAAAATTGATTGGTGAGTACAAATGTTTGATACTTTATTCTTGCATTTTAATGGTTTGTCATAATTGAATGCAGTATTTAAATACATGTAGTAAAATATTAAAATAACTTTTAAAGTTGATTTTCACTGCCAAATGTCTTTTTTGTAAGTCCTTGTGAGATCTACTTTAGTACATATTTCTGCAGATCAGTTTTAATTTTTGTCTTTTTACATTTGCATATTTTAAATCTGCATATCATGCTTGATTGCTGTGTTTTTGCTCAACCTAAAACATGCTGAATCTTGTAATGTTATTTGTGAGATAATCTAAAGATGGTGTCTGTCTTATGTACTGTTTTTGCTGTAATGTTATCTGAATCAATTTACAGAGAGGCCATGTTATAATATTCTAGTAAGTAAGACTATCCAGCATCCTGCAATTGCATATTAGGTCCTCATCTAGCGTAAAACAACATTAAGTGATGTAATTTGTCCATCAAATATCTGTTAGACGCTGTAACAATCTGTGCTGCCTCACCCATAGAGCAGTCCAGCACATGAAGACTGAAAATGATCAACTCGGTTCATGATTTAAATAATATTTAGCATCCTAGACACCCTTTCTTTATTGTGATATGCATTATTAAACACTTTTTTTTGTCAAATCTATAGAATATTTCATATCTCAGAGGTCTATTTTATGGTTATCTTTTGTGTTTATAGTTTAAATGCCCTAAATGAGAAGCAGTGATTGGATGCTCTCATGAATTTCATCTCCCTAAATATTTTAACAATTTGAGTTCTTGTTTAATGTGCAAGTGAGATACAAGTATGCTCAGATCATTTATATATAACTAGTGAAACTAATTTTGCATTTCCTTCGATACGGTAACTTCCTGCCACAGAGTTTCTGTCCCCTTGAATTGTTTTTGTCCCCTTCCTCTTTTGGTGCTCAGTTGATCGGTTCGCTCTTGTTCTCACAGCGCTAACTGTTAGTAGACTAATTTTATAAATGAATTGTAATTTGATTGGTCTCCTAAGAAAGAACAATCACTGAAATAGCATCCAAGCATAATTGCTGATATTAATGTTGATATTAGAATGTCAGATTGGCTTATAAAAGCAAAATCTGTGGTCTTATCTTTAAAGAAATTGATTCATGTAAAAATGAACTGTCTTTTATATACAAAACCAGCTTTGTGAGAGATGTGTGGTAAAATGTCACAAGATAGATCACATGAATTCTCAGGAACCCGGTCAAAACAGAGATGATAGTAACTTGTTTCTATGGATATTTTTTCCTTACAAAATCAAGGGCTTTTGACCTTGTGCTACATGGTTACCCGAAGCTAGTGTAATGGAGTTTCTTAATGCAGGATTACATTTCCTAATGCTGCCATTTAGAGAATGTAATGCTATATGAAGCCATTTACAGAGAGGCAAGTTATAATTTTCTAAAATGCAAAATATCCAATGCATTAGACACTGCATTCTGTCACAACTGCATTTCTATGTAATCTCTGGGAAAGTTTACCATGATGGGATAATCATGGCCCATTCCCTGGATGGGATCATATAGCATGTAACAGCATGAAGAGATATCAATAATTCAGTTAGCAAAGGTCTATTAGAAATCTCCACTTGCACATATAAACTGAACCTGCTTTCTTTTGTATCTTTGAAAATCTCTTTTTTGACCTGAAAATGAATCCACATTTTATTTTGATGAAGACTGGATTTGTTGTGTACCCAAGATATCCATAGATCCAGATGGGTTATGTAGGCATATAGCCTAGGCATGTATTTAGATGCTCTTATGATCATGGCTGCATTATTATCACACATCCACATTTATTTCGTCTGTTTTTTTTTTTGTTTTTTTTGAAGAGTTCTTCTTATTTGGAGTCTTTTTGACCCCAACTGACATTTGCTGAAATTAAAAAATTTCTACCAAAAAAAAAAAAAAAAAAAACTGTAATGATATCTGGTCTTATGTAAAAAAAAGAAAGAAGAAAAAAGTCACATTTAGGCTGCTTAGAAAATGGATAAAATTCATCCTCAAATTCAGAAACAACGCAGAACACACATAGATAAAAATGAAGTGGCAACACTTTAAAACATCCACAATGCTAAATGATCATGTTCTCTCTCACTCACACACACTGAGGAATAAATTAGTGAGACTATAAAATTGCTATATTATAATTTGTCAAATAAAATCAGCCAAAATGCACAATCAACACAAAAAGTGGTGACACCACAACACATCCAAGATGGAGAATAATATGCACAGAGAGAGAAAGAGAGAGAGAGAGAGAGATGAAAGAATGAGATGATACAATTTAGCACAAATTTCAATACAAAACTGACTTTAGTACTAAAATGCTAAACTTGGACAAAAACTTATTTTTGTTGTTATAATTGTGATTTCATAATATGTTGATATGACTTGAGTCCAATAAATCTTAAAAGATGTCTTTCAGTTTGTCAAATAGCATATCAATTAGCAATAGCAAAAAGTGGAGCTCTGCAGCCATCTACTAGTTAAAGTGATAATTTTTACTTTCAAAACTATATTTTCCAACAGATTGCAAAAATCTTTACAATAAACCATGGCAAATTGTCCATGTTATCTCCATAAATGAAAGTTAGAAATGTGGGTCTTTTTAAAGTGAATTTTACATAAATTGTTATAAAAAAAAAAACCTAATTAAAAATAAAAAAATTAAAACAAATATTTAAAACATATTTATTAATGTATTTATATAAATTTAAAACATGCCATAAATTTCCTCAAAACTGCACAAATGTAGAGTAAAAACATAATAAAATAAGTAAAATTACATTTGTTCAAAACAAAAACATTATTTTTGTCACAAAATCATATTTTATTGTCTGGGGTCTCTGGACAGCCCAAACGAATAGCTTACATGGGTTAATGTAGCGACGAGAGGCACAAACTCGAGCCATATATAACAGCAGCAGTAGTTCTGCATTTCCTTTGACTTCCTGTCACAGAGTTTCCATTTGGATCATTTGTGACTCCTTCCTCTTTTAATGGTTCTTATGACAAGAAGACTCACTGAGCTCTATTATGACACTCAAGTAGCTTCTATACTCTTACAGAACTCGCATTATATCAAAAATCATTATAGTAATTAGATTGGTAACAAAAGAAGCATAATTTTGTGAACTACCAACATCACCAGTCATGGCTCACATTTCTTATATGTATGAAATTGGAACTTGATGTCCTGTATCTGTAAATGATATCACTTTTATCCAGTTTACAGCTTCTGCTGTGAGACTAAGAAGGCATCACTATGAGTAAATCAAAAGAGAGCAGTACCTCATCTTTCTCTCTGGAGACGGATGACCAGACAGAGGAGGAGAGGTCAAAGGCCAAACAAATGAAGAAAGGAGCCACAAAAGACAAGAGGCCCATGGATTCTAACTATCTGGATGACATAGAGGAACCCTCAAGAGCAATTAAATTTAACCTACACTTTGACAGGTAAGTGGAGCTCATTATATTAAACTACAGTGGACTGTATGACAAATATAATATGAGAAATTGTAACTTTAACAGATGCATTCTGCATACAGGGGGATCAGAAAAGTAAAAGAGGAGCCAGATCAGCAGGACAGCAGTGAGAGGTTTACCATCAAGAGGCTGTTTGAGGCCGTGTCCAGTGGCGAGGTGTCAAAACTGCAGGGTTTACATCAGTACCTGCACAAAAACATGAAACGCCTCACCGACTCTCAATGTAATTGTTTTCAAGAAAAAATACACTACTGTTGAAAAGTTTGGGGTCGGTAAGATTTTTGAAATAAGTGTCTTATGTTCACCAAGGCCTTATTTATTATTAGCCATTACTCCAGTCTTCAGTGTCACATGATCCTTCAGAATCATTTTAATATACTTGTCACAGACACGTCAGGTTCCACCTCACTCCCTTACCCACGCACTCAATCACCAGCGTACTAATCACCGCCACCTGAAGATCACCGCCTGCATTTAAACCCCACACTCACTGTCCGGTCTCGTTTGCACTACAACTCTATGTATGCTTACCTCAAGGACTCCAAACGCTATACTTACCTGCTTCCATCGTCTCCATCGTCTCCTTCGTCTCCAGTACTCCTTGTGTTCCTACCTGCCTGTGTGCCTCTGTTGATCACTTCAATAAACATCCATAACTGCTTTTATATCTGCCTCCGGTGTCTCTATCATAACAATACTGAATTGGTGCTTAAAGGGATAGTTCACCCAAAAATGAAAATTATCCAATGATTTACTCACCCTCAAGACATCGTTAGGTGTATATGACTATGTTCTTTCAGATGAACACAATCAGAGATATATTTAAAATTATCCTTAGTCCTCCAAGGTTTATAATGGTTGTGAATGGTGAATGGTGGGGCGGGGGGCATGTTTTAAAATAAACAAACAAAAAAATGCATCCATCCATAATCAAAGTAATGCATACGGCTCCAGAGGGTTAAATAAGGGACTTTTGAAGGGATGCAATTTTGTAAGAAAAATATCCATATTTAAAACTTTATAAATTCAAATAACTAGCTTCCAGCGGATGACCAGATGGCTTGAGGGTAAATAAATCATGAGATAATTTTCATTTTTGGGTGAACTATCCCTTTAAGAAACATTTCTTCATATTATCAATATTGAAAACCGCTGTGCTGCTTAATATTTTCATGGAAACTGTGTAACATTTTCTTCTGGATTCTTTGATGAATAGAACGCTCAGAAAATGCCTTTATTGTCACTTTGGATCAATTTAATCCATCCTTGTCAAATAAATATATATTTCTTTACAAAAAAGACTTACTGATCCCAAACATTAGAATGGTAGTGTACAAAGAATACACAGAAGAGTAATATGAATTCTTGACTGATAACTGATGAATTTAATAAATAATAATTTTTTTCAGATAAGTCCAATGGAAAGACAGCCCTGCTGAAAGCGCTTTTAAATTTGCGGCAAGGCGAGAATGACACTATTGAACATCTGCTGGACATTGCAGAGAAACTGGGAGATTTAAAAAGTCTCATCAACGCTGCTTACACAGACAGTTACTACAAAGGTCAGGGTTATAGCTTAATTTTACGTAATGTTATTATTATCATAATTATTATTAGATCTGGTTTTATATTAGCTAAAATGTTGGTACATTTTTTATAAATCAACAGAATGATGATCTTATGTAACCCATCCATTTTGCAATGTTATCGACTGATCTCTTTGGCAGGTCAGACAGCACTCCATGTTGCAATTGAAAGGAGGAGTGCAAAATTTGTACAGATGCTGGTTAAGAAAGGGGCTGATGTCCATGCTAAGGCCTGTGGGAAATTCTTTCAACCCAATCAAGAAATGTGCTTCTATTTCGGTAGGTCTAAGGATAAGGTTGAACTTTTGCGGGACTGATCTGACAACAATTTATTCAGTAGAAATGCTAAAATGTCAATTTTCAACTTCTACATAATGTTCCCAATGTTACTGAACCATTTTGTCAGTATCTGGGCTTACCTGTATCTTTTACACCTTTTGTGAACAGGTGAGTTGCCCTTGTCGCTGGCCGCTTGCACTAATCAGCCAGACATTGTGGACTTCCTTATGGACAACCCTTACCAGGCGGTGGATGTCAGGGAGAGGGACTCTCATGGAAACATGGTGCTTCACGCACTAGTATCCATAGCTGATAATAGTCCTGAAAACACAGAGTTTGTCATTGCCATATATGACCACATCTTAATCAAAGCTGACCAACTTCACCCCAAGATCAAACTGGAGGAAATCGAAAATAACGAGGGACTCACACCAATCCAACTAGCCGCCAAAACAGGAAAATTGGGGGTAAACCTTTTGTTTACTGATTCTTGAATGTCACAGAATATGAACAATTCCAAAATAGTAGGATTTATTTGAAGCAGTGATTGGTTTTGAAGCAGGGTGCCCAGTAAGTGTTAGTTCTGTTTTCGGATGTTCCTGTTTTAGTAAAGATGACTAGTCCTCATGTGATTTGAGATGAGACATTATTTCCCTTCAGCATTGGGCATTAAATCAGACACCAGACTGATTCACAGTCATGCAGTCTACAGTGACAGTCAGCACTTTGTTCTGTATTTTAGCTTTCTGTATTATGTTGCTTCTGGCATGGCTGATTACTAAAATAAGTGCATTGCTAAGATTGAAAAGTGACTAAATAAAACAAGTTTGAAGATATATGTAATTAGCATAGGTTTAAAAGAGCATGTTTGATGAAATCATTAAGATGTAATCTTTCATTTGTTATCTAGCTGTTTAAGCACATCGTGCAGCGGGAGTTTAAGGGGTGCAGGCATCTGTCACGGAAGATCACGGAGTGGGCCTACGGACCCGTGTGCTCGTCTCTGTATGACCTCGCTTCCATCGACACCTACGAGAAGAACTCCGCACTGGAGATAGTCGTTTATGGCAGTGAGATTCCAGTAAGATTACATGCTGTTCATTTGATACTGATTAATTCTAGAATCTAAAATGCTTAATTAGATTTATACTTTACTGAAGCAAAATCCCAGCTAATAGGAAATGTTCTCAGAATGTTGGCTAACATTCTGTCAAGGTTTTCTCATAGTTATAAACATGTTTTTTTCTTCTAGTAACATTAATAAAATGCTTGTTCAAATTTGTCTATTTGTCGTTTTGAACGATAAGAAAACATTCGAAAATAACATTTATGAAATGGATAGTTCCGACCCTTGATTCTGATTGGTTGAGCCGCGTTCTAAGCCGTTGTAAAATCAAAGAATATACACTAACAAGAAGCGACACTCAATAGAACGTTCCACTGCAACACCGGCGCCCAGCAGCAACCCTGCGTTTCCGCCATTTTAGGGTGA
This sequence comes from Megalobrama amblycephala, assembly GCF_018812025.1. Classification (NCBI taxonomy): domain Eukaryota; kingdom Metazoa; phylum Chordata; class Actinopteri; order Cypriniformes; family Xenocyprididae; genus Megalobrama; species Megalobrama amblycephala. The sequence goes on from NC_063047.1 coordinate 22,074,129, forward strand.
AAGCAGTCCACTAGCTTCTATGGCAAAATCAGCTGCTTTGTTAAAAAAAAAAAAACAACGTACATTAAAGCTGAAATCCAATGATGACAACACAGAATAAAATACTATCACTAGTGATCATCAAATTTTTTTTAACAGTTTATTTTACACACTTTTTTTTTTTATATATTTTTTAATATAATTTAAAATATATTTAAATTCAGACCTAGATATTATTATTATTACTCCACTAGGTCTAAAATATATTGTTCGCTGCAAACATGATGATCTTAAATGTATTAATTATTAATTTACTATTAATAAATGTGTAAAGTTGCATAAAATGGAAATACTCAAAGTAGACTAATTACATTACCTCAGATAAATGTAAACAGTAAATATGTATTGTCTTATATATGTTTTATTTTACCAGTTGTGGATTCCAACCATCTTGTTCTTTTAACATTTAATGTGTTTTCCCATGTCCTGTTGACACAGACAGCGCTAGTCAAAGCATTTGCGTCTTGTTCTGTGTTCACAACAAGTTTCAATATAAAAGTCTTTGCGACTGCGTGACTCGTTCATAAAAATCTTTGCCGCCATCTAATGGTGTAATAAATTTAACTTCTGTTGCTGTTCATGGTCAGGGACTATTTTTGCTCCAGCGGAAGGAAGACTTTTAATGATTTTACTTCATGAAATTTGCATTGATACATATTTTTGGCTTTAATATTTGTATTGTGTGGTAACCGTTTTATAAAAGCAATAAGCCCTGTGAAGCCGTGGTTTACAGTGAATTTATAGTTTTTTTTAGAATTTATAGAATTTATAGTATTCTGTCATAATTTACTCACATTCAGGTTTGAAACAACTTGATGGTGAGTAAATGATGACAGAATTTTCAGTTTTGGTGAACTATCCCTTTAAAGGGAACCTTAGCTAAACATTCTTAGAACATATTTTTGTTAACTGGGATGTTTTTTGTATATGTATTCCGATAAATGCTGTTGGTAGAAACATGTTTATTTAATCTCTTTTCAGAATCGCCTCGAGATGCTCCATATTGAGCCTGTTAACAGACTACTTGAAGAGAAGTGGGATAGATTTGCAAAGCAGATGTTCATGTTTAACTTTATCGTTTACATTATCTACCTTTTCATCTTCACTGCTGTAGCTTATCACCGTGAAGAAGGAAAGGAGAAGAACAACAGTAACAACCAAGTAGGTACAGTCCGGAGGTGGGAACTCCAAGACATGTGAGAGTTTTGGAGTTCCTGCTGCAGCATGGAATGACATGACATTTAGTACACTCTCACAGAAAATTCTTTTCTGGAAAATATGCACACTGACCTGAGTGTCTGATTCAAACTACTGTTTTGAATGTGTCATTGTGCATGCTAACTGTAAATGTTTCACTATTTAATGCCATGTTTCATCCCCACTCTTTTCTTTCAGTCATTAAAGCCTCCATTTCATAATAGAAGAGATATTAAAGGCTACCTGCTTCTGACAGGACAGATCATAACTCTCATTGGAGCCCTATACTTCTTCATTAGAGGGGTATGTATTTGTTGTATGTATGCTGTTGTCTTAAAACAAATTCATGTATATCTTTATTTATTTTAGAGAAATAACTGAATTCCCTTGTCTTTTAAGTTAATAGATATGATAAGGAAGCGTCCGAGATTTCAGTCCCTGGTCATAGATGGATATACCGATCAGCTTTTGTGAGTCCCTTCACTCTCGTTTTGTTTCAGTATTATTCATTTCCCAATACAGATCAGTATGCTTGAAATTACTTTATTTGCCAACAAATTTGATCACAAGTTAAGTTTTTGAAATCACTGTTTATATACTATACAGGTGCTGGTCATATAATTAGAATATCATCAAAAAGTTGATTTATTTCACTAATACAAATGAAACTTGTATATTATATTCATTCATTACACACAGACTGATATATTTCAAATGTTAATATCTTTTAATTTTGATGATTATAACTGACAACTAAGGAAAATCCCAAATTCAGTATCTCAGAAAATTAGAATATTACTTAAGACCAATACAAAGAAAGGATTTTTAGAAATCTTGGCCAACTGAAAAGTATGAACATTAAAGTATGAGCATGTAGAGCACTCAATACTTAGTTGGGGCTCCTTTTGCCTGAATTACTGCAGCAATGCGGCGTGGCATGGAGTCGATCAGTCTGTGGCACTGCTCAGGTGTTATGAGAGCCCAGGTTGCTCTGATAGTGGCCTTCAGCTCTTCTGCATTGTTGGGTCTGGCATATCGCATCTTCCTCTTCACAATACCACATAGATTTTCTATGGGGTTAAGGTCAGGCGAGTTTGCTGGCCAATTAAGAACAGGGATACCATGGTCCTTAAACTAGGTACTGGTAACTTTGGCACTGTGTGCAGGTGCCAAGTCCTGTTGGAAAATGAAATCTGCATCTCCATAAAGTTGGTCAGCAGCAGGAAGCATGAAGTGCTCTAAAACTTCCTGGTATACGGCTGCATTGACCTTGGACCTCAGAAAACACAGTGGACCAACACCAGCAGATGACATGGCACCCCAAACCATCACTGACTGCGGAAACTTTACACTGGACCTCAAGCAACGTGGATTGTGTGCCTCTCCTCTCTTCCTCCAGACTCTGGGACCCTGATTTCCAAAGGAAATGCAAAATTTACTTTCATCAGAGACCATAACTTTGGACCACTCAGCAGCAGTCCAGTCCTTTTTGTCTTTAGCCCAGGCGAGATGCTTCTGACACTGTCTGTTGTTCAAGAGTGGCTTGACACAAGGAATGCGACAGCTGAAACCCATGTCTTGCATACGTCTGTGTGTAGTAGTTCTTGAAGCACTGACTCCAGCTGCAGTCCACTCTTTGTGAATCTCCCCCACATTTTTGAATGGGTTTTGTTTCACAATCCTCTCCAGGGTGCGGTTTATTCCTATTGCTTGTACACTTTTTTCTACCACATCTTTTCCTTCCCTTCGCCTCTCTATTAATGTGCTTGGACACAGAGCTCTGTGAACAGCCAGCCTCTTTTGCAGTGACCTTTTGTGTCTTACCCTCCTTGTGCAAGGTGTCAATGGTTGTCTTTTGGACAACTGTCAAGTCAGCAGTCTTCCCCATGATTGTGTAGCCTACAGAACTAGACTGAGAGACCATTTAAAGGCCTTTGCAGGTGTTTTGAGTTAATTAGCTGATTAGAGTGTGGCACCAGGTGTCTTCAATATTGAACCTTTTCACAATATTCTAATTTTCTGAGATACTGAATTTGGGATTTTCCTTAGTTGTCAGTTATAATCATCAAAATTAAAAGAAATAAACATTTGAAATATATCAGTCTGTGTGTAATGAATTAATATAATATACAAGTTTCACTTTTTGAATGGAATTAGTGAAATAAATCAACTTTTTGATGATATTCTAATTATATGACCAGCACCTGTATATGCACATAACACAGCTGCACCAAACAAATTTTTACTACAGAATCTGCAATCATTTAAGTGCATACAGTGTTTACTCTGGCTTTTTGTTGCATTAGTTTTCTGCAGGCCGTACTCCTCTTGGTGAGTGCTGTACTCTACTGTTTTAATCAGGATGAACATCTGGCCTTTCTAGTGCTGAGTCTTGCCTTGAGCTGGGTAAACCTACTCTACTTCTCCAGAGGGTCCAAAAATATGGGAATCTACAGTATTATGATACAGAAGGTGAGGGATATTTGTGTCTCTAGGTATTAGTAAAGTATGGATTTTGTAGCACTAGAAAGATGCTATGAAACACATTTAAAGACTTCTTGTAGTGTGGACTAGTCCTTACAGTTGAGGCAGGATCCACAGCATTACTTCCTGTGCTTAACACACTCGTACACTCTTTAATTATTGTCAGATGATTCTTGGAGAAATTCGTCGATTCCTTGTTGTGTACATGGTCTTCCTCATTGGCTTCTCTGCAGGTATCTTCCTATTTTGCAAACATTCATGAATGTACATGATTCTTTTATATTCTTTTATTACAATTAATTTAATATTTATCACAACACAACAAACTTGCAACATTTCTCAATTACACTAGCGTTCAAAAGTTTGGCATCTGTACGATTTAAAAAAAGAAAAGAAATTTTTACTTTTTTTTTTTAGCAAGGATGCATTGCTCAAAAGTGACAGTAAAGAATCTTATTGTTACAAAAAATAAAGGTTGTTTTCCTGAACTTTCTATTAATCAAAGAATCCTGAAAAAAGTATCATTTTCAGAAAAATATTAAGCAGCACAACTGTTTTCAATATTGATAGTAAGATATGTTCAGCATATCAGAATGATTTCTGATGGATCATGTGAATACATTTTTAAAATTATATAAAAAAAATAAAAAGTTATTTAAAATTGTAATAATATTTCACAATATTATTGTTTTTACTGTATTTTGATCAAATAAATGCAGCCTTGGTTAGAGCTTTCTTTCAAAAACTTTAAGAAATCTTACTGACCCCAAACCTTTGAACGATAGTGTGCGTTAATGATTTGTTTCTTACTCGACAGCCTTGGTAACTCTCCTTGATGAGAAATCTATCGAAACCGAAAAGCAAACCCGAAGGGCTAAATTTTCAGATCCTGATAATGAAAATGAAGCCTGCAAGAAGCCCACATTCAGGAACATCTACTTCACCACTCTGGAGTTGTTCAAGTTTACGATTGGCATGGGAGATCTGGAGTTCACTGATCATTATAAATATAAGGAGGTCTTCTATGTGCTGCTGATTCTGTATATAGTGATGACATATATTCTGATGCTGAACATGCTGATCGCTCTGATGAATCAAAGTGTGGACCGGATGTCCATAGAAAGCACTAGCATCTGGAAACTACAGGTAAAATCAAAAGCAAAATTAAAAGGTCTACCCATTTCTACACTATATTTTGACACACATACACTGAAAACTCTGGGCAACATGGCCGTTTTCATAAGTTATGTAATGGTTTGCCATTTTAGTTGCTCAGTTAGGCAGTAAATATGATTGTTATTCACAGCGTGCAATCACCACCTTGGACATGGAGTGGATACTTCCCCATTGTCTGAAGACAAAGCTGCGCTCAGGGGAAGAGAAGGATCTGGGAGGAGGGCAAGAAGAGCCTGATCGACGCTGGTGCTTCAGGTGATCCTGGTGGCTTCCACAAGATCTGAAGTTTGCATTCGTCTCTTATCTGAAAATGGATGATACATTATGAAAAGATGATATTAGCATGCAACATTATAATGCACACTTACCCTGTTACCCTCTGTGTTTACAAGTAAACAGATTAACAATAAACAATCTTTCTTTCAGTGTGGAGGAAGTCAACTGGAACCAATGGAACAGAAACATGGGTATAATTAATGAGGATCCTGGGAAATGCACGAGTTTACCATCCCCAGCTAAACCTCAGAGAGGTAGTCAATGTTAAACAAATATGTGTGTATGTGTGTGTTATTTTAATCCTACATAATATCATGTGTATTTGTTACAGAGCCCAGTCAGCGTGGACTCCTGCAAACATTCAGTAAGCGCTGGACACAGAGAACACAGCGCAGAGATGTACAGGAGCTGAGTCCTCTAGCTGAGGCCTCTAGCTCAGTCTGATGCTTTTATAATCAATATCTATTGCAATCTGTTTTGCAATTACCTTTTATTACAACTGGTGAAGGAATAATTATATTTTATGACTGGATAAAACTTGACTGTGGTCCGTTTAGAGAACTTATTCACCTCAAGGGTGGTCATTCCTTTTATGCATCATATCTTTGTAATCCTGTAAATGTTTTTTTTTTTTTTTTAAATGAATATGCATGTGTTGTAATTTAAGGAAGCATTTTTATAAAAGTATGTAGTTTTAGTTTTATCAAAACAGGGCTGTTTCCCAAAAGCATCACACAAGCCGAAGTTGATCATGGAGACCATTGCCACCATGTAATATACTACCCAATGTTCACTTAATTTTGATAAAATTAAACTAATACTATTTCCATATTTAAAATAATAGAATTATATGCATAACATTAACTTTTAAAGGTGTAAACATAAAAGCACCCCAAATAGCCTACCTAATTTCCAACACCCAAAAATAACATTTCATGTCTCTCCAGCCTTTAAAATGTGTCTATATACCAGAATACAACAAAATATGCGAGATGCAAGAATTGAGGCACATATTGGTGACATGAAAATGCACTGCATAACACCCAAGTTTCGGAAAATTTGGGATGTTTTTTAAATCTGAATAAAATGAAAACAAACACTTTCAAATCACATGAGCCAACATTTTATTCATAATAAAGATAATATATAAATGTTTAAACTGAGAAATTTTACACTTTTATCCACTAAATGAGCTCATTTCGAATTTGATGCCTGCTACAGGTCTCAAAAAAGTTGGCACAGGGGCAACAAATGGCTGAAAAAGCAAGAAATTTTGAGAATATTCAGGTGGGAAAACATCTAGCAACTAATTAAGTTAATTTATATAAGGTCTGTAACATGATTAGCTATAAAAGGGATGTCTTAGAGAGGCAGAGTCTCTCAGAAATAAAGATGGGCAGAGGCTCTCCAATCTGTGAAAGAGTGCATAAAAAGATTGTGGAAAACAATGTTCTTCAACGTCAAATTGCAAAGGCTTTGCAAATCTCATCATCTATGGTGCATAACATCATCAAAAGATTCAGAGAAATTGGAGAAATCTCTGTGTGTAAGGGACAAGGCCGAAGACCTTTATTGGATGCCCGTGGTCTTCGGGCCCTCAGACGACACTGCATCACTCATCGGCATGATTCCATCAATGACATTACTAAATGGGCCCAGGAATACTTCCAGAAACTAATGTCGGTAAACACAGTCCACCGTGCCATCTGCAGATGCCAACTAAAGCTCAGTCATGCAAAAAGGAAGCTATATTTGAACATGGTCCAGAAGTGCTGTCATGTCCTGTGGACCACGGCTCATTTAAAATGGACTGTTTCAGAGAGGAAAAGTGTGCTATGGTCAGACAAATCCAAATCTAACATTCATAAAGAGGACACGCTAAAGAGGAGGGAGACCTTCCAGTGTGTTATCAGCGTTCAGATCAAAACCCAGCATCTCTGATGGTATGGGGGTGCATAAGTGCATACGGTATGGGCAGCTTGCATGTTTTGGAAGGCACTATGAATGCTGAAAGGTATATAAAGGTTTTAGAGCAACATATGCTCCCCTCCAGATGACGTCTATTTCAGGGAAGGCCTTGTGTATTTCAGCAGGATAATGCAAAAACAGACTGCAGCTATTACAATAGCATGGCTTCATCATAGAAGAGTGCTGAATCGGCCTGCCTGCAGTCCAGATCTTTCACCTATAGAGAACATTTGGCGCATCATTACATGAAAGACAACCACAAACTCTTTAGCAACTGGAAACCTATATCAGGCAAGAATGGGACCAAAACTCCAGAAACTCATAACCTCAATGCCCAGACATCTTTAAACTGTTTTGAAAAGAAGAGGAGATGCTACGTCATGGTAAGCATGCCCTGTCCCAACTATTTTGAGACCTGTAGCTGGCATCAAATTTGAAATGAGCTCATTTTGTGCATAAAATTGTAAAATTTCTCAGTTTAAACAGTTGTTGTTATCTATGTTCTATTGTGAATAAAATACGGACTCGTGTGATTTTAAAGTATTTTATTTTTCATTTTATTCAAATTTTAAAAACTTTGACTCTCCAACTTTTCCGGAATTCGGGTTGTAATTAGAATGACCTAAAAAATGCTAAACTGTACAAAGATGTTGGCTACAGACTTTTATTTCAGAACATTTAAGTGCATCGATTTTATGTTATATATTTGCATATACCGTTCACTTTTAACAGGTAATATAACGAAAATATTAAAAACATGATGTTGCAGGTTAAGCTGAATTGATGTGAAAAACTGTTTGTGTATATCGCCCTCTTGTGGTGTCTGATGGTGACTGACGTGGAACAACAACTGAAAAGCATCACAGGAGAATGGATAATGCAAATAAGGTCCAGACATGGTTTATTACTTATTACCACTATAATTGAAAGCGTCCACAAGTGTCCATAAGCCTACTTGTTTTACTGTCCAATAGAGCACTGTTTTCTAAAACAGCTAAACTTGAAACATTTAAAAAATGGCCTAAAATTATTGACTAGTGATGGAAAAATGAAGCCTCTTAACACTTAACACAGCTTTTCTCTGATTGTTATGGGCAAATATTTGTAGCATCAAGAGTGTTGAAAACAGTGCCATCTTGTGGCGGGTAAAATTTACAGCAGCCACATTTATAGCACAGCTCCATTGTTTTATCTATTAGAGGGTTATTCCAAAAATGAAATTTCTGTCATTATGATTCACCCTCATGTCGTTCCACCCCGTAAAACCTTCGTTCATCTTCGGTACACAAATTAAGATATTTTTGATGAAATCCAAGAAGTATCTGAACCACACATAGGCAGCAACGTCATTGCACTTTTCAAGGCCCACAAAGGTATTAAAGACATTGATTAAAATAGTCCACGTGACTACAGTGGTTCAACCTTAATGTTATGAAGTGACGAGAATACTTTTTGTGCGCAAAAACAAAACAAAAATAATGACTTTATTCAACATTTCCTTCTCTTCCCTGTCATTCTCCTTTGCTGTTTACATTGAAGACCTGTTTATTCCAGGTTCTACATCAGAACGCCTTCTAAGTATCGGATAATTAAATCACTAGAAATGGTGTCCTAATTATTTTATGTTTTTTATACTGTTTATATGGCAGAATATATGATAATGTAATAGGCTTATATACTCCTGGGACCCAGGAATAGACTTCTGTCCTCTGTAGTGGACATTATATTTTAGTGTTTTTCTCCGACATCATACATGTCACAGTTTTAAGTCTGGATGTCCTGTAAAGAGCACATTCAGGGCTTTGCAGAGATACCAAATTTTTAGAGGTTTCGCCATGACAACAACAACTTCTTGGTCTTTAAATATGACTGAAAATGAAAATTAGCTCTCATGAAAATATGGTAATATTTTGTAATTATCATTTAAATCGGATTAATTTTCAAATTTGTAATAAATCAACATCTCAGGAAAATGTTATGGGGTTTCAAATCAAAATATGACTTTCTGTTACGAAACGGGACATTGATTTCATACATGTCCACTGTAGAGGACACCAGGACTTAAATCATGTTTATCAGGCATTTTAGGAGATACAAGTGAATAGGGAAAGAAATTATATATCAATATTCCTATTAATTATTAGATATTATTATGAAAATGTTGCCAATTTTTACTCGCATTATTACACTTCTTTTTTCATTACATGTTGCTCCAAGATGTATGACTATTTTACACCCACATACTGCATAAAATAAAATGGTATATCAATTAATTCCATTATATCTTTCATAACATAGTTGAGAATCATCTTTATATAAAGTTTGGTTAAAAACAATCCTGAAGCCTAAAAATGAATTGGGGATTAAAAAAAATCCTATTGTTTTTGCCTATACATGTCATGTCATTTCATGCCATGTTATTTATGTTTTTTAAATAACTTAGTCCTATAGGATATACACTCACCTAAAGGATTATTAGGAACACCATACTAATACTGTGTTTGACCCCCTTTCACCTTCAAAACTGCCTTAATTCTACGTGGCATTGATTCAACAAGGTGCTGAAAGCATTCTTTAGAAATGTTGGCCCATATTGATAGGATGGCATCTTGCAGTTGATGGAGATTTGTGGGATGCACATCCAGGGCACGAAGCTCCCGTTCCACCACATCCCAAAGATGCTCTATTGGGTTGAGATCTGGTGACTGTGGGGGCCATTTTAGTACAGTGAACTCATTGTCATGTTCAAGAAACCAATTCAAAATGATTCGAGCTTTGTGACATGGTGCATTATCCTGCTGGAAGTAGCCATCAGAGGATGGGTACATGGTGGTCATAAAGGGATGGACATGGTCAGAAACAATGCTCAGGCAGGCTGTGGCATTTAAACGATGCCCACTAAGCACTAAGGGGCCTAAAGTGTGCCAAGAAAACATCCCCCACACCATTATACCACCACCAGCAGCCTGCACAGTGGTAACAAGGCATGATGGATCCATGTTCTCATTCTGTTCTGACGCTACCATCTGAATGTCTCAACAGCAATCGAGACTCATCAGACCAGGCAACATTTTTCCAGTCTTCAACTGTCCAATTTTGGTGAGCTCGTGCAAATTGTAGCCTCTTTTTCCTATTCGTAGTGGAGATGAGTAGTACCCGGTGGGGTCTTCTGCTGTTGTAGCCCATCCGCCTCAAGGTTGTGCGTGTTGTGGCTTCAAAATGCTTTGCTGCATACCTCAGTTGTAACGAGTGGTTATTTCAGTCAAAGTTGCTCTTCTATCAGCTTGAATCAGTCGGCCCATGCTCCTCTGACCTCTAGTATCAACAAGGCATTTTCGCCCACAGGTCTGCCACATACTGGATGTTTTTCCCTTTTCACACCATTCTTTGTAAACCCTAGAAATGGTTGTGCGTGAAAATCCCAGTAACTGAGCAGATTGTGAAATACTCAGACCGGCCCGTCTGGCACCAACAACCATGCCACGCTCAAAATTGCTTAAATCACCTTTCTTTCCCATTCTGACATTCAGTTTGGAGTTCGGGAGATTGTCTTGACCAGGACCACACCCCTAAATGCATTGAAGCAACTGCCATGTGATTGGTTGATTAGATAATTGCATTAATGAGAAATTGAACAGGTGTTCCTAATAATCCTTTAGGTAAGTGTATAAAAAATGTTAGTTAAATGGAACTTCCATAAACCCGTAAAGTAGTGGTCTGGGTTCAAACATTCTGACACTCAGAATGAAGCATTCACGTGACGTGACTGGAGAAAGCCGCTCAGTGACTGAAGAAACATAAAAAAAAAAAAAAAGTCATGAAGCATCTGTCTACACAAGCACATCAGAGTGCTCAGTTACATGCATCAGATTTTCAAGTGTGTGTACAGGAAATGAACAGCTGATTTGTACAGCATTAGATCATTCCCAGCAATACACAATAGACCGCAACAAGTATGGTTTCAGCAATAATTGAATTAAATGGGCTAAATGCAGCTTTAATATAAGCCAGCTGAAAACATCCGGTGAGATGCCATTTACTGGTGTGTTGAGCTGTAATACTTATTTTATAAATAGAATATAATCACTTAAATAGTCAGGCATAGCACTAATTTAGTTATTCAAACGTAAGACAGCATAATAAATAAATAATAAATAAGACGTAGCCTACCTTATTGTTCCTCCTCGGCTAAATTCAATTCGACCATCAGTTTTGACACTTTTATGTGAAAAAAGCTTCAAAAATTAATTATGTATTGTGCACTTAAGTTTGATTAATTTAATGTTTTTACAAGTGTGCTGAAATCATTGATCTTGTGCTGCTCTGACTAACAGCTGCCGTGATTACAAAGGGAAAGTGCGGTGCTCGCTTTCTGTGTCATTAATTCAAAATAAAAGTTATTGTTTTTCTTATGATTTCTTGAGTATTTCATACTTCACATTGACAAAATGTATTTTTAAACCTAGTTATTTTATAATGTTTAATATTTAGTCAAAAACGAAGTGAAAAACGATTAGAGGAAATGGCTGATATATGCGCAAATAAATGCTACTTTGACGCCACCTGCTGGTTAAAGTGGTAATCTTTTTTATTTTTAAATAAGTGTTTTCTATCAAATGTTGAATTTCCTACATTTTGAAACATTCAGTTTTACAATGGGGACAATCTCAGAAGGATGAACAAATAATGTTTGTGGTCATCACATTAAAAATAACATTTGAAGTGCCGGGGAAAAAAATGTGTGTGTTCAGGGGGCTTGACATCCTAAGATGGAGATGCAAGTCAGAAAAACATTTATTAGACTTATGGAGTGTACAGTACAACAGAAAACAGAAACTAATCTCTCACAATTACATCTTAAAACTTACGTGAATCATAGAGGAGTGTGTTATTTTCATCTTATTGAAGTAATGCTGCACTCCAGAGTCCATCCCTGCAGTGAAAGTGCAAACAGAAATATTAATTTATTATTATTAATTATTGCATTAAACATGGAAAATAGATAAACAAATATAAGCCACTTCATAAGTTTCCCAAAGTTGGTACTGTGAGTAAAAATGTACTTTTTTGTGTCATTGGTTTGCAGTTGAAGGTCTTTTCTTCATCTTCACGTCATAATGCATCTTCAAGAACCAAATACAGTGTTTAGCATAAATTGGGCCTTCAATTAATTCAGAAAAAAGTTTGCTATAACTGCAAACACCAAATACTCACAGCTATATCCACAGAAGAAACATCCTCATCACCTCCTCTCTTTGTTCTTCGGGGTTTCTCTTGCGGTCTGGCTGTGATCACGTGATTTGACTGCTCCTGAAACATCGTTTTAAGCGTTTTCTAGGTCCAATACAATCTACAGTACAAAGAAAAGTGTATTATGATATAACATGAACTCTAGCCCCAATTATTGATTAGTCCACAACCGTTTTAACAGAGATTTTAGGAATTCATGTCAGAAATGAGAAATGACAAACTTCCTGGCGGAGAATAGCGCAGGCCCGGACAGCACCGTAAACCACATTTCTTCTTTTTGCTTCTTGAAGAAAACATGTAAGGTGTGTAAATATATCAAGGATTTAGGCAAATGCAATTAAAATAACGTAAGAGATATAAATTTTCTCACTTAAGTTACCAATTTAATCGTCGTCCGTAACGGTTGAAGTTTAAAATACTGCGTTCACGCGCATTCTAATTACTCGCGCACGACGCGCGCGGCTGAAATCCGACACTGCGCGTGCAGACAGTACAGAACTGATCAGCGCATACACGTGCAAGTTATTTGCTGTTTATGTCGAAGACCGTTTAATGGATCTTTTTGGAGGGTTGGGTTATAAGAATTGACTTTCAGAATCTAAGTAATTCCTACAGGATTTTATTTTACCAGCAGATGGCAGAGTTCTGCCCCTAGCGCCTAGATCCAGAAACAACGTAGGCTATATTTAATTTAGATTTTTTTTTTTTTTCATTACAGGATAATGCAGCAATTATTTTTTCTAATAAACCTAGTAAAAACTTGAAAATGTATATAAGTTTGTTTTCTTCAGAATGAAAGGTGTGCCTAAGTAAAATTGAAGTAAAAACACAAATATAATGTTCAATAGTGTAATCATTTAAATAAATGTATATAAAGCACATTTAGCCCAAATAACCCTTTGTGCCAAAAGGGTTCTTTCTCCTTATATAGAACCTTTTAGGCAGAAAGGGTTCTATAAAGTTGGTTAAAGAACCCTAGGGTTCTAGAACCCCAAAGAACCTTTTAAGCGTCCTCTCTCAAGGACATGGGAATGAGAGATATTATCTGTTTTATGGGTTCTTGTAAATGAGATGTTTTTGTGGAGCAGCTCAAGCTTATGCTAAAAAAAGGACTGTAGTATCTTAATTACTTAAAGGGATAGTTCACCCAAAAATGAAAATTTGATGTTCATCTGCTTACCCCCAGCGCATCCAAGATGTAGGTGACTTTGTTTCTTCAGTAGAACACAAATGATGATTTTTAACTGCAACCATTGCCGTCTGTCAGTCATATAATGCATGTCAATGGGAATTCCATCTATAAGAGTGAAAAAAAAACAAGACAGACAAATCCAAATTAAACCCTGCAGCTCGTGACGACACATTGATGTACTAAGACATGAAACGATCGGTTTGTGCGAGAAACCGAACAGTATTTATATCATTTTTTACTTCTAAAACACCACTATATCCAACTGCGTTCAGCATTCGCGTAGTGAGGTCTGAACGCGCTCTGACAACGGCAGTGATCTCTTGCACTCATTGAAGCAAAGCGCGAGAGATCACTTCCGTTGTCAGAATGCTTTTTCAGACCTCACCAACTGGATGTGCAGGACAGTTGGACATAGTGGTGTTTTAGTGGTAAAAATGATATAAATACTGTTCGGTTTCTCGCACAAACCAGTCGTTTTGTCTTAGGACATCAATGTGTCGTCACGAGCCGCAGGGTTTAATTTGGATTTGCCTGTGCATGTTTTTTTTACTCTTATAGACGAAGTTCCCTTTGACATGCATTATATGACTGACAGACGGCAACTTTTGGAGTTAAAAATCATCATTTGTGTTCTACTGAAGAAACAAAGTCACCTACATCTTGGATACTCTGGGGGTAAGCAGATAAACATCAAATTTTTATTTTTGGGTGAACTATCCCTTTGGCTATAAATATGTTAAAGGTGCCCTTGATTCAAAAATTGAATTTACCTTGGCATAGTTAAATAACAAGAGTTCAGTACATGGAAATGACATACAGTGAGTCTCAAACCCCATTGTTTCCTCCTTCTTATATAAATCTCATTTGTTTAAACGACCTCCGAAGAACAGGCGAATCTCAACATAACACTGACTGTTACGTTACAGTCGGGGTGTACGGCCCCAATATTTGCATAATGCCAGCCCATGATGTTCCCAACATTATAAAAGGCATTAGACAAGGGCAGCCAGTTAACGTCTGGAGCTGCACACAGCCGAATCATCAGACTAGGTAAGCAAGAACAACAGCGAAAAATGGCAGATGGAGCAATAATAACTGACATGATCCATGATAGCATGATATTTTTACTGATATTTGTAAATTGTCTTTCTAAAAGTTTCGTTAGCATGTTGCTAATGTACTGTTAAATGTGGTTAAAGTTACCATTGTTTCTTACTGAATTCACGGAGACAAGAGCCGTCGCTATTTTCATTTTTTAAACACTTGCAGTCTATATAATGCATAAACACAACTTCATTCTTTATAAATCTCTCCAACAGTGTAGCATTAGCCGTTAGCCACGGAGGACAGCCTCAAATTCACTCAGAATAAAACTTTAACATCCAAATAAATACTTTACTCACATAATTCGAAGCATGCATGCAGCATGCATGACGAACATCTTGTAAAGATCCATTTGAGGGTTACATTAGCTGTGTGAACTTTGTAAATGCGCTGTAGTCGACAGCTGGTGTGGCAGGGAGAACTCGATTTAAAGTCGGCATGAAATCGAAATTAACAATTCTTATTTTTTTATGGAATATTGTAGTATTTATTATCAATAATGTATCCGTGAACTTCATTATTTTTAAAAAATTCATGTGCCCTCATAATCTTTAATCAAAATCATTAACCTCCCATCCCCCTTCAAAACGACTCATCGTCTCTTCCTGTCACATGCTATGGCACAAGGGTGGAGCTATCTGGAATTGCAGTGACGTATGGGGTAAATGCTGTGCGTCACTTTATAGAGATTAATGCATTAAACACAGCTGATGCCAGTCATTGGGGTGTACAGTAAACATGGAAAGGAACCTGCGACACGCTCAGTCAGTCAGGCTGCGTGTCCACTGGAGCAGAGCAAGCAACCAGAGCATTTTTAGATTCATTCTTATGGAAGTTGAGCATCACTTAACTTACGCGCGGCTCAACTTCCATAGGAATGAACCGAAAACACTCGCTCTTTTAACCGCTCGCTCCGCGCCAACGGACATGCACCATCAGTCAGTCAGCCAGTCTCTCTCTCTGGCTGTTTAGTGCTGTTAACCGTCCTCGTCATCCTCAATAAAGCTCTTACAGTAACGTGAGTGCTCGGAGTGAGTAATTCATATCTGCCTCCATTTCGTTAGCAACGGCCAACTTCCAATCAATTTCCGAAGGACGAAATCAAGTCCCGCCCTCTCATTTCAGATGCCGTTTCACTTGGATAGACGTCAGAGTACAGAAGAAAAGACAATCGCAACATCCGTTTCATGCCGACTTTAAGGGGGCGGCGCCGAGTGTAAATCAGTGCATTGTTAATGATGCCCCAAAATAGGCAGTTAAACAAATTAATTAAAAAAAATCTATGGGGTATTTTGAGCTGAAACTTCACAGACACATTCAGGAGACACCTTAGACTTATATTACATCTTGTGAAAGAACGTTCTTGGGCACCTTTAAGACATTTTTGTTAAAACTAAAAAATGTGCTAAAGATTTTATCTACCAGTCATAGATGGTTTTGATTTAATATCTGTCACATGATAGAAGGGGTTACATTTATTGGCCATTGGGGAAATTATGCTGAATGTGCTGTACAAAAATACTTTTACCTACTAAAGCATTTTTTTTTTATATTTTTTTTTTTATATGATTTTGTAAAAACTGTGCAGAAGCAAAACCAGCATGTGTAGGCTTGAGTTCCTCATGCTGCATCCACATCAGTGTTGTGGACTGTAGCATTTTTACTTATACACTACTGTTCAAAAATATGGGGTCATTAAGAATTATTTGGAAAGAAATGAATGGTTTCATTCCACAAGGATGAATTAAACTGATCCAAAATGACATTAATTAAATATGGATATTGTCCCATTTTATATTAGGTGTCTTTAATAACTACTATGTATTAACATTTAAATGAATCATTTGATAAAATGCACTTATTATATATATACATGTTTTTACATTGTACTAATATTTTGAAAAATACTTGCTTGTAATTACAGCTGTAATTTCTGTATTTACATCTATAATTACACTGTTGACCCATCCCTTACATCTTAACCCACCCTTATTCCTACCCATCCTGTACCACTAAACCTGACCCTATCCTTACCCATATCCCACCTCAATAGCAGCACAAGTGTTTTGCAATACAATATGAATAATAAGTACATTGTATTTTGTATGTTTGATGCAAGTACATAGTAGTTAAAGCCAATATTATAATATTAAGTGTGACCAAAGACATTTAGAATGTTATCAATAGTTTCTATTTAAATGCTGTTCTTTTGAACATTTTATTCATTAAAGAATCCTGAAAAAATAACAGAAGAAAAAAATATATCACAGAGACTTTCAAAAACATTAAAAAATCTTAGACCCCAAACTTTTGAACTGCTGTGTACATAAGGCAGATACACACACTTATTCATTGTGAATTGTTAAATCACTAGTGCTGAATATGAGCACTTCAGCCCAGCTGACGTTCGGGATGCCTGCAGAGTTCAGCCCTCCCAGTTCTCCAGACGCCCTCTCCCCCGTTGCTTATTTCCCATACTTGCACGGCTCCTATCTGGCAGTGGCCGCATCACTTAACGGAGGCAATGTCATGGCCACCTTTGTCAGAATGCTGGACTCATGGATCAAAGAATTTGGTAAATCAACAATTGTTAACCTTTTTGACCTTTGACCAATTTAACTTTTTATATTGTAGGTTAATCATTGATTCTTTTAAATAGAGGCAACACTCCTAGAGAAGAACCATTTTTGGTTCCCCAAAGAATCTTTCAGTGATAATAGTGATAATTCAGTGATAATTTCAGTAATAATCTAAAGAACTTTTTTACCTTTTGTATAATTGAAAGTTTCCTTGGATGTTAAAGGTTCTTCATGGAACCTTAGATGCCAATAAAGAACTTTTTATTTTTGAGAGCGTTATATTCTTGTTGCATGTTTTTGGTTCTCAGGTGTATTATTATAATTTTTTTTATCTCATAGGATTGGAAGTAAACGAGTCCAGAATCTACTCCCAGCTGATCCAGTCTGCCCTGGCACAGCCCAATACTGACCTAACTGTGACTTCGACGCTACTAGGAGAGCGGCATGACCCCACCACCAGCGCCAGTGTCTCACAAATCTCGCCCTCTAACCTCTCTCTGGGTCACGTGACTCGGGCTGTGTGCAGGGGCATTATTGAAAACATGGCCACTATGATGCCCCCTCATAGCTTGCAGGCTGCAGGGGTCAGGTGTATTATTGGCAGTGGCAGCGTTCTGTCTTGTAACCCCGTTCTGCAACAGGAAGTGGAGAGAGTGTTTCCATTTCCTGTCGTCTACGGAAAAGATGTGGACTCAGCGGTTGGAGTTGCCATGGTGTTTAAAGATCAACTTATGATGTTTGTCTCTGAGACACCTGACCTACTATAATGCTCTCTTTTTTTTCTGTGTAGTTAAATGTATAAATAATCACATTTTGTAATTAAGTGTGTTTAATTTAAAAATGTTTTAGTACATCCATCAATTTATAATTGTGTACTATATCATTAACTTAGTGATTCATTTTTTTTTGTCTGTCAAGACCAAGGCTTTATCTATTGTTTAATTTTTGTATCCATTAATTTACACTCATTATACAACTACTGTTATGTGCAATACAAAATCATTTGTATTTTTAAAGAATATTTCAGAATTCCATTAAATGACTCAACAGAGCCTTGAAATCACAAAATATTCTGTTTACAATGTTCAGTGGCATTTCAGATGTTAATAAACAAAAATAAACAATTTCATGCTGTTTTTATTCCAAATCTTTTGTTATAATTGAGTTTATGCAGTATCTTACATATACCGCATATGGCTGTAACTGAAGTTTCTGTTTGTTTCTTCAAATAACATAAAGAAGAGGAGCAAATTCTTTACCACATGTGTATTAAGAATCAACATCATGCTAAGGTTTCACTTTGCACGTGATGTATGCGCCAAACCATGTTACTGTACCACAGTCATCCAGCGTCATACAGGAAACCATACACGTTAAGAAAATGAAATTGCTCAAGAGAAATATCTCAGCAGACAAGTGCAGATGACTTGAGTGTTGCTCCTAACCAAACATGCGCTGCTCAGAGAGGTACTTTTTTGATAATATGAACAATTGATCATTTGGATAGTTAAGATATATAGTAGAATATAGTGTTGCTAGATGCAAGTGAAGCATGTTATGTAGGAGCTTGATGGTTTTTAGTGCATTGTGTGGTATATAAGTCGGACTGGATGGTTATAAATGAGCTAGGAGGCGTGGACATGGCAAAACATACATAACAACACACTCTAAAAATCAATACAACACGCCTTTCTGTAAGGCTCTCAGCAACATCAAAACATCTCGCCCTCTTCCTTTGTGAAACTAAGAGGACAAGCCATCACTATCATTGTCATTGTGTTCAAGGAATCATACCTCTAACCAGATCAGTTTAACATAGGACGGCACACTTCATCTAACAGACTAGAAAACCAAAATTGATTGGTGAGTACAAATGTTTGATACTTTATTCTTGCATTTTAATGGTTTGCCATAATTGAATGCAGTATTTAAATACATGTAGTAAAATATTAAAAGAACTTTTAAAGTTGATTTTGTAAGTCCCTGTGAGATCTACTTTAGTAGCTATTTCTGCAGATCAGTTTTAATTTTTGTCTTTTCACATTTGCATATTGTTTTTGCTCGATCTAAAACATGCTGAATCTTGTAATGTTATTTGTGAGATAATCTAAAGATGGTGTCTGTCTTATGTACTGTTTTTGCTGTAATGTTATCTGAATCAATTTACAGAGAGGCCATGTTATAATATTCTAGTAAGTAAGACTATCCAGCATCCTGCAATTGCATATTAGGTCCTCATCTAGCGTAAAACAACATTAAGTGATGTAATTTGTCCATCAAATATCTTTTAGACGCTGTAACAATCTGTGCTGCCTCACCCATAGAGCAGTCCAGCACATGAAGACTGAAATGATCAATTCGGTTCATGATTTAAATAATATTTAGCATCCTACACACCCTTTCTTTATTGTGATATGCATTATTAAACACTTTTTTTGTCAAATCTATAGAATATTTCATATCTCAGAGGTCTATTTTATGGTTATCTTTTGTGTTTATAGTTTAAATGCCCTAAATGAGAAGCAGTGATTGGATGCTCTCATGAATTTCATCTCCCTAAATATTTTAACAATTTGAGTTCTTGTTTAATGTGCAAGTGAGATACAAGTATGCTCAGATCATTTATATATAACTAGTGAAACTAATTTTGCATTTCCTTCGATACGGTAACTTCCTGCCACAGAGTTTCTGTCCCCTTGAATTGTTTTTGTCCCCTTCCTCTTTTGGTGCTCAGTTGATCGGTTCGCTCTTGTTCTCACAGCGCTAACTGTTAGTAGACTAATTTTATAAATGAATTGTAATTTGATTGGTCTCCTAAGAAAGAACAATCACTGAAATAGCATCCAAGCATAATTGCTGATATTAATGTTGATATTAGAATGTCAGATTGGCTTATAAAAGCAAAATCTGTGGTCTTATCTTTAAAGAAATTGATTCATGTAAAAATGAACTGTCTTTTATATACAAAACCAGCTTTGTGAGAGATGTGTGGTAAAATGTCACAAGATAGATCACATGAATTCTCAGGAACCCGGTCAAAACAGAGATGATAGTAACTTGTTTCTATGGATATTTTTTCCTTACAAAATCAAGGGCTTTTGACCTTGTGCTACATGGTTACCTGAAGCTAGTGTAATGGAGTTTCTTAATGCAGGATTACATTTCCTAATGCTGCCATTTAGAGAATGTAATGCTATATGAAGCCATTTACAGAGGCAAGTTATAATTTTCTAAAACGCAAAATATCCAATGCATTAGACACTGCATTCTGTCACAACTGCATTTCTATGTAATCTCTGGGAAAGTTTACCATGATGGGATAATCATGGCCCATTCCCTGGATGGGATCATATAGCATGTAACAGCATGAAGAGATATCAATAATTCAGTTAGCAAAGGTCTATTAGAAATCCCCACTTGCACATATAAACTGAACCTGCTTACTTTTGTATCTTTTTTGACCTGAAAATTAATCCACATTTTATTTTGATGAAGAATGGATTTGTTGTGTACCCAAGATATCCACAGATCCAGATGGGTTATGTAGGCATATAGCCTAGGCATGTATTTAGATGCTCTTATGATCATGGCTATGGAAGGCCGTTTCAGCATAAAAACGTTCCAGCGTTACTCGTCGTAATTATATTTTTACTAGTAACAATTAAATTAAAGAGCTCTATAATTCAATTTTTACTAGTAACAATTATGATTGTAGAGCTCTCTAATTGAATTATAGAGCTCTGCAATTATATTCTTACTAGTAACAACTGAATTGTAGAGCTCTATAATTCAGTTTTTACTAGTAACAATTCCAATTAGAGAGCTCTACAATTCATTTATTACTAGTAAGAATTCAATTGCAGAGCTCTGTAATTCAATTGTTACTAGTAATAATCCAATTGCAGAGCTCTACAATTCCACTAGAGAGCTCTAATTCAATTGTTACTAGTAAAAACTGAATTATAGAGCTCTCTAATTGTAATTGTTACTAGTAAAAACTGAATTAGAGAGCTCTTTAATTCAATTCTTACTAGTAACAATTCTAACTACAGAGCTCTATAATTGTATTATTACTAGTAAAAACTCCTATTCATGAGATGCAAAACAGATTGCAGATTTCCCGCCTACAAAAGTGCGTTTCAAAATAAAAGCCCTGTAGCGTGGTTCTAAAGTATCCTGAAATATTTTACAGACTTAGGTAACATATTAATCATGTTCACATTAAAGCAAAATTAAGATGATGCCTGAGATGAAAGCCTATTTTAGTCGTTATATTCATTCACCTTTGTATATTGGTAAAGCTAAGAGCCAAGAACACTCCATGTCACTGGACATAATATAGGGTGAAATGCCCTAAGCCACCCAAAGTGTTTTGACAAACTTGATATTAAGGAGTATAAATTCATTTTAAATATTTACAGTGTTAAGTATTGTTATGCAATAATACAGTACAAAGATCGCAATCGCTGTTGCGGAGACTCTCTATACACAAATCCGCTGCGAACTCTATGGGCGCCGCCATCTTGCCTGCCGCCATTACTGCGTGCCTGCGAAGTGTGACGGTGTGACACCTTTCTTTTACTGTCTATGTGTGACACTTGCCGGTGCCCTCTAATGACATTTCAATTAAAGTTCATCCTGCTCATTAAAGAAAATGTCTGGTGAAAGGGAACATGGGTAGATGATGCCAGGCAGTGGCCAAAACTTACCAATAAAGGTAATTTATTGACAACATAATGTAATAATGTAAAAATGTAATGTAATGTAATTAAGAAGTGTATTAATTGATGACAACAATAAAACCGAACGCTGTCATTACTAGCTGTGTTGCTAATATGTTCACAAGCTTAAGTTTCAAATAATTATTAGGCCATCCTTAAAAATATTCTTGTTTGCCATAACCCGACCGACCCTGTCAATTTAGGACCGACCCAATTAATTATTTTTTCCCCTTTTAGTCCCACGGATTTTTTTTTTACTCTTCAAACAGCTAATACAAATGCAATAAAATGTGAGACACACGCAATTGACGCTTTTCACACGCTCTCACGCCACACATCCATTTTCTCACGCACAGAAAAATCGCGAAGTAAAGAGGACACAGAGACCGACAGACTAGACAGAGCAGGTTATGATAGAAAAAAATCTCAGCTCTCAGATTCTGTCAATTTTATTACGAAATTCAAACAATAAATACCGTTTTGGTGCTTGTAAATGTGACATGCTAGAAATACAGATTAAAAAATATTACAACATCAAACGACGTATAATGTTATGTTCTTGTAAACATGTTTTTCAAAGTGGATTTATGTATTCACACTTACCTTCGTCTGAGGTAAATCTCTCAGAAATGACCGAACGCTGTCAGCTAGCAGCCCCTCACACAGAACCTGTTTTGGCTGATATGTGTACTGTATTACATCTTTATTATATTTTTACTTATATCATTAAATAAAGTTGTTATTATAATAAAAAATGCATTACATTTAAATTGTTATTTTTAAATAATACTGCCAGCTGATAGGGCTCTCTGTATGTTTACAGTATTAAGTTAGGTGAGTTGTTTTTTTCTTGAGAAAAATTAATGCCTACCTTGTGTAGCCTAGCTAATATTTATCCAAATGAGTCAATATTAAATCAAATCACAATAATAATTAAATAATAATAATTGAATAAAAATAATAAAAAAGTGTAGCTTACCAGAAATTGTAGCCTACCATGTAAACATTGTAACATGTCACTAAACCTAATAAAATTCAGCTTAGTTACTAAAATGTTTTGACAATCACAATACACTTAATGTGATGCAATAAATTTTTTTTTTTTTTTTTTTTTTTTTTTTACATTTTTTACGACCTACCGACCATTTTTTATTTTTTTGGCTGTTACGGCAAACCAAAATATTTTTAAGGATGGCCTTAGCCACGACCAGTTGTAGCAATAAAATACATGTTCTTATAGGTATTCAAGATTATTTTATTAATCATCTGGCATGCAATGAGCCATCTCGGTTATGTGTTTCATCCACTTTTGACGCACATCTTGGTCCTCCGCTCGACCAGGAACTCTGTGCAATCCGTATGGCCGTAAACATGGGCAGTCAATGTACAACAAAGCTTCGTGGATTACACAAACGGTTTTATTCCAGCCTGTAGTTTTGTGCTGTTGTTAAAACAACCAACCACACTACACGCTCTGCCCGGCATCACTGGACAGCATAGGTACTAAAAAAACTATATAGCTAACATCTGCTACAGCCTATGGGACCTGCTACTTCCTTAGCAGCAAGGCACGCAGTAATGGCGGCGCTGCTTTACTTCCGTGTTTCGCTGGTCGCTAACCCGTCGATCGCGATGTTCCAGTAGCTCGCGAAAATAACAGAAATGCAGTACAAAAATACATTACATTTCTCCAGTCTTTGTACTGTATTTTTGTATTTATTTTTATGTTATTTTCTGGAGCTACTGGGACAGACAGATAAAGGCAAATAGCCCACATTATGTCTGAGTCTGTAAACGGCCGTAAACAAGAGGCCAGAGACGCTGAAAGACTGAATTAGAGAGCTCTATAATTGTAATTGTTACTAGTAAGAATTCAATTACAGAGCTCTATAATTAAAAATGAATGGAAGTCAATGGAGACATATGACTAGTAATAAATGAATTGTAGAGCTCTCTAATTGGAATTGTTACTAGTAAAAATTGAATTATAGAGCTCTATAATCATAATTGTTACTAGTAAAAATTGAATTATAGAGCTCTATAATCATAATTGTTACTAGTAAAAATTGAATTATAGAGCTCTATAATTGTAATTGTTACTAGTAAGAATTCAATTAGAGAGCTCTACAATTATAATAGTTTCCAGTAAAAATTGAATTATAGAGCTCTGTAATTGTAATTGTTACTAGTACAAATTAAATTATAGAGCTCTTTAATTTAATTGTTACTAGTAAAAATATAATTACGACGAGTAACGCTGGAACGTTTTTATGCTGAAACGGCCTTCCATACATGGCTGCATTATTATCACACATCCACATTTATTTTGTCTGTTTTTCTATGAAGAATTCTTATTTAATTTCTTATTTGGAGTCTTTTTGACCCCAAATGACATTTTCTGAAAAAAAAAAAAAAAAAGTTCCCTTGATCCAAATGGCATGAGATGTCGTAGGTCGTAATGCTGTCAACGCTTTCTAGGTCTACAAAAAAAAAAAAAAAAAACTGGAATGATATCTGGTCTTATGTATAAAAAAAAAAAAAAAGATGAAGAAAATAGTCACATTTAGGCTGCTTAGAAAATGGATAAAATTCATCCTCAAATTCAGAAACAACGCAGAACACACATAGATAATAATGAAGTGGCAACATTTTAAAACATCCACAATGCAAAATGATCATGTTCTCTCTCACTCACACACACTGAGGAATAAATTAGTGAGACTGTAAAATTGCTATATTATAATTTATCAAATAAAATCAGCCAAAATGCACAATCAACACAAAAAGTATTGACACCACAACACATCCAAGATGGAGAATAATATGCACAGAGAGAGAAAGAGAGAGAGAGAGATGAAAGAATGAGATGATACAATTTAGCACAAACCTAAGTACAAAACTGACTTCAGTACAAAAATGCTAAACTTGGACAAAAAGTTATTTTTATTGTTGTGATTTCATAATATGTAGATATGACTAAAGTCCAATAAATCTTAAAAGATGTCTTTCAGTTAGTCAAACAGCATATCAATTAGCAATAGCAAAAAGTGGATCTCTGCAGCCATCTACTAGTTAAATTGATCTGAACTGTATTTTCCAACAGACTGCAAATATCAACAATAAACAATAAACCATGGCAAATTGTCCATGTTATCTCCATGAATGAAAGTTAGAAATGTGGGTCTTTTTTAAAAGTGAATTTTACATAAATTGTTATATAAAAAAATAAAATTTATTTTGAAAAAAAAAAAAAAAACTATTTAAAAATATTTATTAATGTATTTATATAAATTTAAAACATGCCATAAATTCCCCCAAAACTGCACAAATGTAGAGTAAAAACATAATAAAATAAGTAAAATTACATTTGTTCAAAACAAAAACATTATTTTTGTCACAAAATCATATTTTATTGTCTGGGGTCTCTGGACAGCCCAAACGAATAGCTTACATGGGTTAATGTAGCGACGAGAGGCACAAACTCGAGCCATATATAACAGCAGCAGTAGTTCTGCATTTCCTTTGACTTCCTGTCACAGAGTTTCCATTTGGATCATTTGTGACTCCTTCCTCTTTTAATGGTTCTTATGACAAGAAGACTCACTGAGCTCTATTATGACACTCAAGTAGCTTCTATACTCTTACAGAACTCGCATTATATCAAAAATCATTATAGTAATTAGATTGGTAACAAAAGAAGCATCATTTTGTGAACTACCAACATCACCAGTCATGGCTCACATTTCTTATATGTATGAAATTGGAACTTGATGTCCTGTATCTGTAAATGATATCACTTTTATCCAGTTTACAGCTTCTGCTGTGAGACTAAGAAGGCATCACTATGAGTAAATCAAAAGAGAGCAGTACCTCATCTTTCTCTCTGGAGACGGATGACCAGACAGAGGAGGAGAGGTCAAAGGCCAAACAAATGAAGAAAGGAGCCACAAAAGACAAGAGGCCCATGGATTCTAACTATCTGGATGACATAGAGGAACCCTCAAGAGCAATTAAATTTAACCTACACTTTGACAGGTAAGTGGAGCTCATTATATTAAACTACATTGGACTGTACGACAAATATAATATGAGAAATTGTAACTTTAACAGATGCATTCTGCATACAGGGGGATCAGAAAAGTAAAAGAGGAGCCAGATCAGCAGGACAGCAGTGAGAGGTTTACCATCAAGAGGCTGTTTGAGGCCGTGTCCAGTGGCGAGGTGTCAAAACTGCAGGGTTTACATCAGTACCTGCACAAAAACATGAAACGCCTCACCGACTCTCAATGTAATTGTTTTCAAGAAAAAATACACTACTGTTGAAAAGTTTGGGGTCGGTAAGATTTTTGAAAGAAGTGTCTTATGTTCACCAAGGCTGCATTTATTATTAGCCAATATTAAATAGTTCATCCAAAAAATGAATGAAATTAAAATGAAATTATCCCATGATTTACTCACCCTCAAGCCATCCTATGTGTATATGACTATCTTCTTTCAGATGAACATATTTGGAGATATATTTAAAAATTTCCTTAGTCCTCCAAGGTTTATAATGGTTTTGAATGGTTGGGGTTTTAAAACAATCAAACAAAAAAAGTGCATCCATCCATAATCAAAGTAATCCATACGGCTCCAGAGGGTTAATAAGGGCCTTTTAAAGGGATGCATTTTTGTAAGAAATATATCCATATTTAAAACTTTATAAATTCAAATAACTAGCTTCTGGCGGATGACCGGACGGCTTGAGGGTAAGTAAATCATGGGATAATTTTCATTCAGTAGAACACAAATGATGATTTTTAACTCCAACCGTTGCAGTCTGTCAGTCCTATAATGCATGTCAATGGGAACTTCGTCTATAAGATAAAAAAAAAAAACAACACGACAGACAAATCCAAATTAAACCCTGTGGCTCGTGACGACACATTGATGTCCTAAGACACGAAACGATCGGTTTTACCTCTAATACGCCACTATGTCCAACTGCGTTCAGCATTCGCTTAGTGAGGTCTGATCGCGCTCTGACAACGGCGGTGATGTCTTGCGCGTATACTTCAATGAGAGCGAGACATCACTGCCGTTGTCAGAGTGCGATCAGACCTCACTAAGCGATTGCTGAACGCAGTTGGACATAGTGGTGTTTCAGAGGTAAAAAATGATATAAATACTGTTCGTTTTCTTGCACAAACCGATCGTTTCGTGTCTTAGGACATCAATGTGCCGTCACGAGCCGCAGGGTTTAATTTGGATTTGTCTGTGCATCTTTTTTGACTCTTATAAATTGTGTTACCATTGAAACGCATTATAAGACTGTCAGACGACATCGGTTGGAGTTAAAAATCATCATTTGTGTTCTACTGAAGAAACAAAGTCACCTACATCTTGGATGCCGTGGGGGTAAGCAGATGAACATCAAATTTTCATTTTTGGGTGAACTATCCCTTTAAGAATAATTTCTTCTTATTATCAATATTGAAAACCACTGTGCTGCTTAATATTTTCATGGAAACTGTGTAACATTTTCTTCTGGATTCTTTGATGAATAGAACATTCAGAAAATGCCTTTATTGTCACTTTGGATCAATTTAATCCATCCTTGTCGAATAAACATCAATTTCTTTACAAAAAAGAGAAAAAAATCTTACTGATCCCAAACATTTGAATGGTAGTGTAGAAAGAATACACAGAAGAGTACTGTGAATTCATGACTGATAACTGATGATTTAAATAAATAATAAAACTACTGTTTTTTTTCTGTTCTTCAGATAAGTCCAATGGAAAGACAGCCCTGCTGAAAGCGCTTTTACATTTGCGGCAAGGTGAGAATGACACTATTGAACATCTGCTGGACATTGCAGAGAAACTGGGAGATTTAAAAAGTCTCGTCAACGCTGCTTACACAGACAGTTACTACAAAGGTTGGTTATAGATTCATTTTACATAATGATATTATTAGCATAATTATATTAGATCTGGTTTTATATTAGCTAAAATGTTGGTACATTTTTTATAAATCAACAGAATGATGATCTTATGTAACCCATCCGTTTTGCAATGTTATCGACTGATCTCTTTGGCAGGTCAGACAGCACTCCATGTTGCAATTGAAAGGAGGAGTGCAAAATTTGTACAGATGCTGGTTAAGAAAGGGGCTGATGTCCATGCTAAGGCCTGTGGGAAATTCTTTCAACCCAATCAAGAAATGTGCTTCTATTTCGGTAGGTTGTACTTTTGCAGGACTGATCTGACAACAATTTATACAGTAGAAATGCTAAAATGTCAATTTTCAACTTCTACATAATGTTCCCAATGTTACGGACCCATTTTGTCAGTATCTGGGCTTACCTGTATCTTTTACACCTTTTCTTAACAGGTGAGTTGCCCTTGTCGCTGGCCGCTTGCACTAATCAGCCAGACATTGTGGACTTCCTTATGGACAACCCTTACCAGGCGGTGGATGTCAGGGAGAGGGACTCTCATGGAAACATGGTGCTTCACGCACTAGTATCCACAGCTGATAATAGTCCTGAAAACACAGAGTTTGTCATTGCCATATATGACCACATCTTAATCAAAGCTGACCAACTTCACCCCAAGATCAAACTGGAGGAAATCGAAAATAACAAGGGACTCACACCAATCCAACTAGCCGCCAAAACAGGAAAATTGGGGGTAAACCTTTTGTTTACTGATTCTTGAATGTCATAGAATATGAGTGATTTCAAAATAGCAGGATTTATTTGAAGCAGTGATTGGTTTGAAGCAGTGTGTTCCCAGTAAGTGTTAGTTCTGTTTTCGGATGTTCCTGTTTTAGTAAAGATGACTAGTCCTCATGTGATTTGAGATGAGACATTATTTCCCTTCAGCATTGGGCATTAAATCAGACACCAGACTGATTCACAGTCATGCAGTCTACAGTGACAGTCAGCACTCTGTTCTGTATTTTAGCTTTCTGTATTATGTTGCTTCTGGCATGGCTGATTACTAAAATTAGTGCATTGCTAAAAGACTAAAAAGTGACTAAATAAAACAAGTTTGAAGATATATGTAATTAGCATAGGTTATAAAGAGCCTGTTTGATGAAATCATTCAGATGTAATCTTTGATTTGTTATCTAGCTGTTTAAGCACATCGTGCAGCGGGAGTTTAAGGGGTGCAGGCATCTGTCACGGAAGATCACGGAGTGGGCCTACGGACCCGTGTGCTCGTCTCTGTATGACCTCGCTTCCATCGACACCTACGAGAAGAACTCCGCACTGGAGATAGTCGTTTATGGCAGTGAGATTCCAGTAAGATTACATGCTGTTCATTTGATACTGATTAATTCTAGAATCTAAAATGCTTAATTAGATTTATACTTTACTGAAGCAAAATCCCAGCTAATAGGAAATGTTCTCAGAATGTTGGCTAAAATGTTGGATAAATGCTGTTGGTAGCAACATGTTTATTTAATCTCTTTTCAGAATCGCCTCGAGATGCTCCATATTGAACCTGTTAACAGACTACTTGAAGAGAAGTGGGATAGATTTGCAAAACGGATGTTCATGTTTAACTTTATCGTTTACATTATCTACCTTTTCATCTTCACTGCTGTAGCTTATCACCACGAAGAAGGGAAGGAGAAGAACAACAGTAACAACCAAGTAAGTACACATTACAGTCCATAGGCGGGGACTTCAAAAGACACGTGAGAGTTTTGGAGTTCCTGCTGCAGCTTCACGCCATTGGCATGACATTTAGTACACTCTCACAGAAAATAAAACTTTTTTTTTTTTTTTCTGGAAAATATGCACACTGACCTGAATCAGACACTGAACTTTTCCAGTTTTCTGATTCAAACTACTGTTTTGAATGTGTCATTGTGCATGCTAACTGTATATGTTTCACTATTTAATGCCATGTTTCATCCCCACTCTTTTCTTTCAGTCATTAAAGCCTCCATTTCATAATAGAAGAGATAGTAAAGACTACCTGCTTCTGACAGGACGGATCATAACTCTCATTGGAGCCCTATACTTCTTCATTAGAGGAGTATGTATCTTTTGTATGTATGCTGTTGGTTTAAAACAAATTCATGTATAGCATTAATTATTTATTTTACAGAAATAACTGAATTACCTTGTCTTTTAAGTTAATAGATATGGTAAGGAAGCGTCCGAGATTTCAGTCCCTGGTCATAGATGGATATACCGATCAGCTTTTGTGAGTCCCTTCACTCTCTTGTTTTATTTCAGTATTAATAATTTCCCAATAATACAGATCATATGCTTGAAATTACATTCTTTGCCAATAATTCTAATTTATCCCAGCATGGTTAAGTTTTTGAAATCACTGTTTATATACTCTGTATGCACCAAATCAATTTTTACTACAGAATCTGCAATCATTTAAGTGAATAGTGTTTACTCCGGCTTTTTGTCGCATTAGTTTTCTGCAGGCCGCACTCCTCTTGGTGAGTGCTGTACTCTGCTGTTTTGATCAGGATGAACATCTGGCCTTTCTAGTGCTGAGTCTTGCCTTGAGCTGGGTAAACCTACTCTACTTCTCCAGAGGGTCCAAAAATATGGGAATCTACAGTATTATGATACAAAAGGTGAGGGATATTTGTGTCTCATCATCCTTCACTAGTTTTTTTATTTGGTTTTTGTAGCGCTAGAAAGATGCTATGCAACACATTTAGAGTCTTCTTGTAGTGTGGACTAGTCCTTACAGTTGAGGCAGGACCCACAGCATTACTTCCTGTGCTTAACACACTCGTACACTCTTTAATTATTGTCAGATGATTCTTGGAGAAATTCGTCGATTCCTTGTTGTGTACATGGTCTTCCTCATTGGCTTCTCTGCAGGTATCTTCCTATTTTGCAAACATTCATGAATGCACATGATTCTTTTCAATTAGAATTAGAATTAATGTAATATTTATCACAACACAACAAACTTGCAACATGTCTCGATTGCATTAGCGTTCAAAAGTTTGGCATCTGTACGATTTTTTTAAAAAGAAATTATTACTTTTATTCAGCAAGGATGCATTGCTCAAAAGTGACACTGACAGTAAAGACTCTTACATTGCTACAAAAAATAAAGGTTGTTTAGAATCCTGAAAAAAATAATAAATAATAAAATAAAATAAAATAAAATAAAATAAAAAATAAAATAATTTCTGATGGACATGCGACACTGAAGACTGGAGTAATAATGCTAAAAATTAAGCCTTGCCATCACTGAAATGAATACATTTTTAAAATTATATATATATAAAAAAATAGAAAACATTTATTTAAAATGATAATAATATTTCACAATATTTTAACTGTATTTTGATCAAATAAATGCAGCCTTGGTTAGAGCCTTCTTTCAAATCTTACTGACCCCAAACCTTTGAACGATAGTGTGCGTTAATGATTTGTTTCTTACTCAACAGCCTTGGTAACTCTCCTTGATGAGAAATCTATCGAAACCCAAAAGGTTAGAACATTTTTAGCTCCTGTTAATGGAAATGAAGACTGCAAGAAGCCCACATTCAGGAACATCTACTTCACCACTCTGGAGTTGTTCAAGTTTACGATTGGCATGGGAGATCTGGAGTTCACTGATCATTATAAATATAAGGAGGTCTTCTATGTGCTGCTGATTCTGTATATAGTGATGACATATATTCTGATGCTGAACATGCTGATCGCTCTGATGAATCAAAGTGTGGACCGGATGTCCATAGAAAGCACTAGCATCTGGAAACTACAGGTAAAATCAAAAGCAATATTAAAACGGTCTACCCATTTCTACACTGTATTTCAACACACGTACACTTTAAACCCTGGGAAACATGGCCGTTTTCATAAGTTATGTAATGGTTTGCCATTTTAGTTGTTCAATTAGGCAGTAAATATGATTGTTATTCACAGCGTGCAATCACCACCTTGGACATGGAGTGGATACTTCCCCATTGTCTGAAGACAAAGCTGCGCTCAGGGGAAGAGAAGGATCTGGGAGGAGGGCAAGAAGAGCCTGATCGACGCTGGTGCTTCAGGTGATCCTGGTGGCTTCCACAAGATCTGAAAATGGATGATACATTATGAATAGATGATATTAGCATGCAACATTGTAATGCACACTTACCCTGATGTGTTTACAAGTAAACAGATATGAGTGAAAACAATGAACAATCTTTCTTTCAGTGTGGAGGAAGTCAACTGGAACCAATGGAACAGAAACATGGGTATAATTAACGAGGATCCTGGGAAATGCACCAGTTTACCTTCCCCAGCTAAACCTCAGCGAGGTAGTCGATGTTAAACAAATATATGTGTATGTGTGTGTTATTTTAATCCTACATAATATCATGTGTATTTGTTACAGAGCCCAGTCAGCGTGGACTCCTGCAAACATTCAGTAAGCGCTGGACACAGAGAACACAGCGCAGAGATGTACAGGAGCTGAGTCCTCTAGCTGAGGCATCTAGCTCAGTCTGATGCTTTTATCATCAATATCTATTGCAATCTGTTTTGCAATTACCTTTTATTACAACTGGTGAAGGAATAATTATATTTTATGACTGGATAAAACTTGACTGTGGTCCGTTTAGAGAACTTATTCACCTCAAGGGTCATTCCTGTAAATGTGTGTGTATGTGTTTTTATTTTAATGAATATGCATGTACTGTAATTTAAGGAAGCATTTTTATAAAAGTACACTGCCGTCCAAAAGTTTGGAAACACCCTAGACAAATGGGGTTTTGAACAATATTGGCATGAATCCTTTTTAATTTGTGATAATTTTGCACCGATAAGGGACAACACAAACTACGAAAACATATTTTATTACATAAACAGTTTATACATAGAAAAAACTTAAATTTTCGATTCATCAAAATATCCACCATTAGCAGCTATCTGACCTAAACTGGGTCCTAATTGGTTCATTGTATTCTAAATTTAATTGGCAATCAATTGTTGAAGCTATTAATGTGTGCTGACCCAAAAATCTTTTACAAACCTGGGCCAAGTTTAAACCAGTAACCAGGCATCACAGCTGGCAAAGGGGCATGTATATATTGCCTTTATTATGTAATCAAAATGAAAATTATTATTGCTGGTCTTCAATGATAATGTCAAGTTACTTTAATGTATTTGCACCAAAAAAATGATAAGGATTTATGCTGATATCATCCAAAACCACACTTTGCCAGGGGTGTTTCCAAACTTTTGGAGGGCAGTGTATATATATATCCATATTCAAAATATTAGAAATGTATACATAACATTAACTTTTAAAAGTGTACAACATGAAAGCACCCCAAATAGCTACCTAATTCTCAAAAATAACATTTCATGTCTCTCCAGCCTTTAAAATGTGTCAAGAGTTGAGGCACATAATGGTGACATTATAATGTACTGCATAATTAGAATGTCCTAATATATGCAAAACTGTATTTCAGAACATTTAAGTGCATCGATATTATGTTATATAGTTGCATATACCGTTCATTTTTAACAGGTATTTAATGAAAATATTAAAAACACGATGTTGCAGTTTAAGCTAAATTGATGTGGAAAAACTGTTTGTGTATATCGCCCTCTTGTGGTGTCTGCTGGTGACTGATGTGGCACTACAACTAAGAAGCATCACGGGAGAATGGATAATTCAAATAAGGTCCATGATGCTTATTACTTATTACCACTATAATTGAAAGCGTCCATTAACCCTACTTGTTTTACTGACCAATAGAGCATCGTTCATTAAAATTCAGTGATGGAGGGTCATGCTATCTGGCCATTATTTCACTGCAGAGCTGAAACGCCGTGACCTCAGATCGCTAATGTACTGCTGTGCTCTGTTATATAACTAAAATTTACATCCGAACCAGACGACTTAATTCTGCGACGACCTGCAAGGTGCGCGTCACTTCCGGCGCTGTATCCCTTTGATATAAAACTGTAATCATACAAAACTGAGACAGCCAAGAGAAAAGTTGCAGTTTTTACTTTACACATCCTGTAAAGTATTCTCAAAAACTAATTAAGTTTTATTTAATATAGTAACTGTTACTCAATACAGTAACTGTTGAATGAATGTATTCGCTTTGTAAAGATGTTAACAATTTGCATTGTGAACAGTAATATACAAATAAAATCTTAATATAATTCACTTGGCTACGCAAATCTGTAGCCATCTTGAAGTTTGTCATTTGAATTTAAGAGACTGAGTAATCAAAATGTAGTCACAGATATGCTAACCATTTTAAAAAATGTTAAGCGACATATTGTCTGTGTAACATAATTAGCAGAACTTTGTTACCAGAACTAACTTAGGCCTACAACAGTCTACATAATTTGTGAGGATCGGTTTAGAAGTTACAGGAGCAAATGCTCAGTTGGTTTGCATTACCTGTACCTGCAAGAGTAAACAGTACTGCTCAATAACCAATTCACTCTTTCATCGCCAAAGCAATGTGATTTTGTGACAAGATCAGCAAATTCATTTTGTTCACTTCCATGTTTATAATTTAGGATGGTTTTACAATTCCTGCAATATAGCTAAATGAAGTCAGATCATCATATATAAAACCCTGATGGGCAGACACTGCTTGAGAAGGCGGTTTCTTAAAACAAGGTCATTGTCAAAATTTTTTTGAGGACTTAATGAGGGTATACAAATACAAATGTTTATGACCAGCTTAAAGGCTGGAGATATATAGAAGAAGAAAAAAGTCCAGCTTTTAGGCAATTAAACAGAGTCATATGAAAGCATAAATTAGAACTTTATTTTATTATTACAATATTACAAAAAAAGAGTAGCACAACTCTCGCACTCTTCAGATTCTTCCCAGGCATTCATTCGACAGCCACAGAGTGACAGATACGAGAAAGGCTTCTAGAAGCTTCCTCCATTTCACAGCAATTGCAAAACGAAAAAAAAAGAAAAAAAAAAAAGATTTAAATAATGAGAAAATAATCTAGTTCAGAATTATAAATAGCACAAATTGCAAAACTGAAGCTTTGAAACATGGAATAAAAAGATTTTGTTACAGCCCAGAACTACACACAGCTATAAAACATAATGACGATAAAATATTCTTTATTTCTTCGTTTACATTATAAAGTAATTCTAAAGAATTGCTTTTCTATTCAACAAAAGCTCAAGTTAATAAAAATAAACAAGGAAAAATGCTGTTCCTTTATAGTCTATTTTTCAAAATCAGAATTCATTATACCTTTATTATAATCATGCTTGTTGTCAAAGGAAAGTCCAAGGACCAAATACTTAAGGCTTCATGAGGGCTGTTAAGGGGAGGCAAACCAACAGTGAGTCAAGACAAAGTGACCCACAGCACACACACCCCATTCACCATCACACACATGCCCATACACACCTGCGCTCATCACATGCACACCAAGTCTGTGAACCCATATCCATATGCAGCCGCATTCATACACAGTTATTACACTTCTTTAAGGATACAGCAGTACAGTAGATAAGCCAGTGTACAATAAAATAAGCAATTCACCTGCTGTTTCACCTTTTTGACTTTTTTTCTTTTAAAAAGTCCTCCTTAATTTAACCACAAATGATCTTGCAAGTGATCAATTTGGTCAATTCAAGCACACTTCACAAAAGAATCAGTAGCAATTCCTACTTTATGTAATTATAAAGGATGAATTAGAAAAAGCAGGATCATAAACCCTTGATTTGGTACATAGTTTCTACATCATAATATTAGCAACAAGCCTACAGACACCACCTTCAGTAGTATATTTAGTCCTGCAAACAGCTATACCACATATGACCCACCTGAAACTGCACAACTCATCTATACAATTCAAGTAGTAGTTTCTCGTATGTTAAGAAATAAAGGGAGAATAATGATTAGGTAAAACGAAAATGGCACAGCTTTGACATTAAAACATATGTAGCTCTTCTCTTTAGGCCTTTACAGCTTTACAGAGAAAAGACAGAAGCTTTCACAATCATTATACAAAACTTCACTCACATTAGTGACTCAGAATGCAAATGACACCTGATTTGTTGCATCACTAAAAGAGACGTGACACATGTATGCGGTTCCTGTCTTTTAAGTTTCCTGTCGGTCACAATGTGTCCAGCAAAACGAGGTGATGTTTCAACCTTTCACAAGCTTAAAGCAGTTCCCATTTCAGACATAAATCCATAAAGCCCATAACAAATCCATTTTATTTCTAAAAATAAAGAAACACGGGTTCCTGGTGTAAAGGAACACATGACAAGAGCTTTCACCTAGGAACAGTCTGAAGGGACCAGTGATTGGCATTTTCCTACATAGTTCAGACACTGAAAAAAGAAAGAAAGGACAAAGAATGTGTCATGCTGAAGAGGGAAGTGCTCTGAGCCTGTCAGCCATCTTGATGTTATAAGACAGGCTTGAAATGTAGATCTCTCAAATGAAAGCAAGTTGGTTGTCCAATGCACAGAAGGCTTGGTGCTCTCAGCTTAGAAGTGATCTATTTCACTAGACACTTTTAATAAAGTAAGCACTAACACAAAAAGGATGTTCATAAATAACCCAGGAGCACTTGAGATCCGGGTACTAGGAGATAGACAAGACTGAAGTGGGGGAAAAAAACTAAACTAAATTCCCTTTAGTGCCTCAAAAAGCACTCGTAAAAAGAAAAAAAAAAATTGATCACTTGCAAGATTAGTAACACAAAACACTGCTCTTCATTAGACATGTTTATATTCTTATTTTTTTTCTTTGTTTTTATCGACAATCATCCTTGAGACTTTGAGCTCATTTAGTTCCTCTCGTAATGTAATTTTATTAAGACTAACAGAAGATGTCAAGGACACGCACATGTGTGGCTGACTTCACTGAGGAGAGACTGTGTCTGAGGCTTGTGGGCTGAAGCTTATCTGTACCCTGGGTGCTGGCCTTGCGTCTCGGAGGGGGGGACCACTACCCGGCCCATAGGGGGTGGCCTGTGCATCTTCCCCATCAGGATGAGATTCTGATCTCGGAAGCAGGGCGTCTGGAAGTCCCCTCCCATGCAATCTGCAGTTTGCATCAGATTAGTCTGCCCTATTAAGGCACCCCCTACTAATCGATAATGGGCCGCTCCTCCCACGGGGTCCATCCCTGGGGTGGGGTTGGTATTGCCCGTGCCAGTGCCATGGAAGGGCACCGGGAGGTCCTGTGAGCCAGAGCTGTCACTGTTGGGTGTGGGAAGAATACTACCCCACACCGGCGGCTGGTGGTAGTACTGCCCGTTGGTGTAGTGCGTTACCGCGCCTGGGGGCATTGCATTGCTGCTGTGGTTGCTGAGGAGTGGCGGCGAGGGGCTGGAGGGTTTCATGGCATAAGGCTGCCCCATGCCCATCTCTGGGGGATAGGTAATGCCCTTGCAGGGTAGGCCAGGGTCACGACTCTGCGGTTTGCAGGGGTGTCCGCCCCCTTCCGAAATGTGCTGAAGGTGAGCAAGCTGATGCTGAGTCCAGGACCTCATCTGTGGATGCTGGGGATTTCGCTGAAGTTGATGGCTTTGATGCTGTAGGTGCTGTTGTTTCATATCGCTGTGATACATGTGGTTCATTGCGGCCATGTTATGTGGAGGCATTGCACTCACCGGCGCAGAAGCAGTTACTTTATCAGGAGGTCCAATAGCACAGGATGGGTGCATAAGACCAGGAGCGAGTGCACTAGGGTTTCCCGCATGCACTGAGACTCGAGAACTGGCATTGATGAGTAGATTTCGGTTAATGGGACTAGGGTTGGCAATCTGCCCTTCACACATCGATGTGGCACTGGCGCCCTGAGCCCTAGCCTGGCAGAACTGGCTTATCTGATGCACTATGCTGTTTAAGTCCGCCTGACGATCCTGGTGGAGCCCTCCGGCCATGGACAATGGAATGGTTGAGGTAGAAACAGTCACGTTAGGAGGGGCGTCTGCAACCGGTAACTTCCGAGCACCCACCTGCAGGCTTGCAGAGGGGTTTTGTAGGTGCTGCTGAGGAAGCAGGATGGCTGAAGGTGGGTGGGCGCCAGGGTGGCCTAAAGAAGCTGCGTGGGACAGATTCTGAGGCCTTGGAAGGCCCTGGAGTTGCTGTGACATGGAGGAAGAAGGTCTGTGTCCGAGTCCTTGGTGTGGAGGCCCAGGCTGTTGCTGCAAAGTCTGGAGATTCTGAGGGTGTTGAGGAAGTCCCTGTGGATTCTGGGACGCTCTGGGAGGACCCTGCGACAGGTGGTGCAGGTTTAAAGTGCT
This sequence comes from Megalobrama amblycephala, assembly GCF_018812025.1. Classification (NCBI taxonomy): domain Eukaryota; kingdom Metazoa; phylum Chordata; class Actinopteri; order Cypriniformes; family Xenocyprididae; genus Megalobrama; species Megalobrama amblycephala. Next base: position 22,112,347 of record NC_063047.1, read on the forward strand.
GGCCGAGGTGGCTGCATAAGGGCCGCCGGCGGCATTCATAATCACCTCTGGGTGCAGACGTGCCCGTGTGCCGTCAAAGTCCTTGATGATGCCCTTGACGAGGGGCACTTTGACGATGGCAAGGAGACCGGTCTTGGCAGTAGTCTGAGAGGAAGGGTAGGGACTGTATCTGGGGCCAGCGGTGTCAAGTCCGTTGACTGTACGACGAATGTGGTTTCGCTGAGGGACCTTGACGCTGTTGGGGAAGATCTTGATGGTGAGTGGATTGTTGGCAACCTTTTTAGCATAAGCATCCAATTCCGCAGGGGTTGGATACTGAGCAGATCTCATCCTTTGTGGAGTGTCCCCTATATGGAAAAGGGACAAAAAAGAAGAAGAAGAACACATTATGCATTGAAAAATGGAAAAATGAGTCTTTATGACCTGTCCATTTTGTACACAAAGCTGGGCATGTGAGAGAATGGAGACTTAGAAGAGGATTAGAGATGTTCTCACTTCACAAATCTGATCTCCATCACAAATTCTGTGGGAAAAATTGGAGAAAGAGGCCATAGTAACTTTAGAAACTGCATTGGTACAGCTTAATTTTACACATACCATACCATTCAAAAAGAAATTAATACATATATTCAGCAGGGGCACATAAACGTTTTCCATTTCAAATAAATGCTGTTGTTTTGAAATTTATATTTGAAGAATCTTGAACAAAATCTATCACATTTTGTACAAACATGTTAAGTATTACAACTGTTTTGAAGACTGATAATAAGAAATGTTTCTTGAGCACCAAATCATCATATTAGAATTATTTATGAAGGATCATGTGACACTGAAGACTGGAGTAATGATGCTGAAAATTCAGCTTTGCCATCACAAGGAATAAATTACATTTTAAAATATAATCAAAAATAAACGTTATTTAAAATTGTAATAATATTTACAACTTTTGAACTGTAGTGTACATTACCAGTAAAAAATTCTGGACACATTTAACTATCTCAAGATCTTGATTGCTGCAATTCATTCAAAACCTTATGTGAGTGTTTGGTGTTAAGTCACATGCCAGAAAGATGTAGGTGAATGTTCGCTATCTCACTTCCTCTCCATCATCACTACCTAACATAACATGCTTCCTGTATGCTATGATGTGAATGCCACACACACACACAGTGAACAGGCAGACACCAGACAACACCAATAACTGTTAAGTACCTCTGTTATATTTAACAACACCTCTGTGATGTGTCTGTGCTTGATTCTCTTACAGTTTCAGTCTTAGAGTGTGAATAAGAAATTAAAACGTCTCGCCCTGCCCCCAAAAACATAGCAAGCATGTATGTCTGCGTGTAGTGTGGTAAGCATCTTAGCCTCATATGCTCTGAGCTCTAAATAAACTGTCTAATTGGTGAGCTTTTCTATCCGTCTTTCACAAACATCTGTTCTTCTCTTCAGGATCACAGTAATGCCTTTAAAGGTGAACATAAAAAGGAAAAAAACATTAATGAGCTGAATTATTTATTGGTTTTACATTCAGAAGTCTGCAGGTCTCCGCTCACAATACAAGCTCTTTTCCTGACACAATGCTGCTTTTCTAGAGAGTGACATCCTCACCTGCCGGGACATCTCTGATTCAGTGGGTTGAGAATAGAGGAGAGCGGGTGAGAGACAGATAGAAAAAACAAAGGAAGTGAGGGATAGAGAGAAGAAACTGAGGATGATAAGTGCTCTCTGTGAGGCTGCTGAAAGGGGGTCTTTGTATAAAACAAGCTTTCATCACTTGATGGGAGAAAAGAAAAGAGAGATAGACAGAGAGAGATAGAGAGAGACTTCTGATGTGCACCCACCTGCACTTCCCTTGCTCACACTGATATGGAGTTTACACACACACACACACACACACACACACACACACACAAAGTATTAACATGCATTTCTATGCGTTCCTGGCCCCCTTATCCCCAGTGAGAGGATGAACAGCCTGTGCACTGTGACTGAGCTCTTTCATCCAGCCTGAGCTGATTCAGTCACTGCTCACAGCTCATGCTGCCACAGCAAACACCCTAAACACGGAACAAACCCCCTACACTAACACTTAAGAAGAACTACAACCCAGTAAAAATTTAGAAATTAAAATAATTAAGGCATGTTTTCCACACAACTTCCAAGGAAGGATGATAGTTAAGAATTTATATGCTCCAATACAATAACAATACACAGTAAGTTATACACTACCATTCAAAAGTTTGGTGTCAGTACGAAAGAAATGAATACTTTTATTCAGCAAGGATGCATTAAATTGATCAAAGTCGACAATGAAGGCTTACGCTATTATAAAGAAATATTTAAAATAAATGCTGTTCTTTTGAAATTTCTATTCAAAGAATCCTGAAAAAATGACCAGTTTCAACAAAAATATTAAACAGAAAAACTGTCCTCTATACTGATAAAAAATTATATATATACAGTGGGTACGGAAAGTATTCAGACCCCCTTAAATTTTTCACTCTTTGTTATATTGCAGCCATTTGCTAAAATCATTTAAGTTCATTTTTTTAATGTACATACAGTACCCCATATTGACAGAAAAACACAGAATTGTTGACATTTTTGCAGATTTATTAAAAAAGAAAAACTGAAATATCACATGGTTCTAAGTATTCAGACCCTTTGCTGTGACACTCATATATTTAACTCAGGTGCTGTCCATTTCTTCTGATCATCCTTGAGATGGTTCTACACCTTCATTTGAGTCCAGCTGTGTTTGATTATACTGATTGGACTTGATTAGGAAAGCCACACACCTGTCTATATAAGACCTTACAGCTCACAGTGCATGTCAGAGCAAATGAGAATCATGAGGTCAAAGGAACTGCCTGAAGAGCTCAGAGACAGAATTGTGGCAAGGCACAGATCTGGCCAAGGTTACAAAAACATTTCTGCTGCGCTTAAGGTTCCTAAGAGCACAGTGGCCTCCATAATCCTTAAATGGAAGACGTTTGGGACGACCAGAACCCTTCCTAGAGCTGGCCGTCCGGCCAAACTGAGCTATCAGGGGAGAAGAGCCTTGGTGAGAGAGGTAAAGAAGAACCCAAAGATCACTGTGGCTGAGCTCCAGAGATGCAGTCGGGAGATGGAAGAAAGTTGTAGAAAGTCAACCATCACTGCAGCCCTCCACCAGTCGGGGCTTTATGGCAGAGTGGCCCGACAGAAGCCTCTCCTCTGTGCAGGACACATGAAAGCCCGCATGGAGTTTGCTAAAAAACACCTGAAGGACTCCAAGATGGTGAGAAATAAGATTCTCTGGTCTGATGAGACCAAGATAGAACTTTTTGGCCTTAATTCTAAGTGGTATGTGTGGAGAAAACCAGGCACTGCTCACTGCTGAATACTTTCCGTACCCACTGCATATACATATTTTTATTATTATTATTTTATTTTTATTTTTTTTTGAGCACCAAATAATCACATTAGAATGATTCTGAAGGATCATGTGGCACTGAAGACTGGAGAAATTATGCTAAAAATTCAGCTTTGCCATCAAATAAATAAATAACATTTTAAAATATATTTAAAAAGAAAGGTTATTAAATTCTAATAGTATTTAACAATATTATACTGTTCTTACTGTATTTTTGAAAAAAATAAATGCAGCCTTGGTGAACAGACTCTTTCAAAAACATTTAAAAAAAATGTTGAACATTTTTTTTCAAAACATCATTTTGTACAGTTTCTTTTGGTTTAAGTACTGGCTTATAAATAACAAATTTAGCTTAAAGCATCATCAAATACTGAATAAGTGAACATGCATGGGGAGGGAGATGTGTATGTAAGGCCTTTAAATTCTTAAGAAATTCTGTGGCGCGTTAATTAGCAACTAGCTTGATATATGCTAACTTATCCTAACTAGCAAACACAAACCTCAACAGACACACATATACACAAATATGTTGTCAATGACATTCAGCTTCTTGTGAATTTTTTTTTTTTTTTGTGCAGAGTAGGAATTACAATCCTCAACTCCATCCTCTGACACCTCACACAACATTCAGAAGCCCTGCCATTCACTCATCACATCTGTCTGTATTTTTTTCCCTCTCCCTCTCCCTCTATGTGGGCCGTTGACTAAACAAAATGGCCCCTGACATTTCTTAGCTAAATAGCTTTCCTGCCAATCTCAGGCCGTGTCAGCTGCCTTCACCGGTTGCCCACATTTGCTCACCTCCTAAAGAGAGAGAAGAGAGAATGAGGAAAATCAGAGGAAGAGGAGGAGGAAGAAGAGCCATGTTGGGCTCAGTAAATGAACCACCGCAGGACTCGATCAAGGAGTGAGGAAGAGGACAGTCATTATGCTAATAACTCATGAGGGAACGCTCTCTCTATTTCCACTGCATCTCTCTCTCTGTCTTTGCCGTTTTCCCCTGTTGAGTGACATCCCCGGGGAGGCCGGCCAGTGATAATGAGGAGTCAATCTTGTTAGTATTAGACAACAACATACAGGTCGGCAGTCATGCAATCCATTGAGTACAGGAGAGGAGGGCAGAGGAAAGCGATCAGGTGACATTTAAACATGCACTGAGCATCTATGTAAATGTCTCGACGGACTTTAACATCTCTAGAGCTCAGAGCCAGATCTGCCTCACTTCTCTTTGGGGTTTGTAATTAAAGGGATAGTCCACTTAAATTAATGTTCTGTCATGATATACCTGTTCCAAACCTTTTTAATGTGGAACACAAAAGGAGATATCAAGCAGAATGCTCAAGCAGCTCTTTTACCTTCAAGTGAATGGTGACCACAGCTGTCACTGGTCCCCGCATCTACTTTGTGTTTATGTACTTCTGAAGTTCCACTTCAGTCAGACAAATTAAGTAATTAAGTAATTTTTTTTTTAAAGTCATATAAACAATATAGTTCAACTGAAATCGTCATATATTGAGTAAAGTCAGACTATAGCTCAGCTTCATTCAGTATATAAACATTGTAGTCAGACTACAATTTTCCTTAGCAAGGTACATGTGATCTCGACAGAGGTGATGCTCAATGAGTGTTTAATGCTTCAAATATTTTTCAGTTTCGCATGTACAGTACACTGACCCCAAACTTTTGAATGGTAGTGTAAACTAAAAAGCAACTTGGACATTCCGCTTAACATCTGCTTTTGTGTTTTGTATTCAGAAGAGATTTTTCATTTCATTTTTAGACTATCCCTTTAAAACAGTGTTTTGCACTAACTTTCCTCCCTTCCTCCCTCCCTCCCTCTCTCTCATCAGCAGTGATTTGAGGATCACAGTAATCAGCCAAACCCCAGGAGCACCATTACAGTCACACAGGGTTGTTACACAGCTATTGTCAGCCTTTTCTGTCTAAGAACACCATACACACCTCCCAACTGCCTTTTTGCCTTCCGCACAGACATCACACACACACACACACACACACACACACACACACACACACACACACACACACACACACACACACACACACACACACACACACACACACACACACATGCTTTTAAACTCTCTTTAATCCGTGAGACTGCTGATCTGAGTGGGTGTTCTTATATTGTCTTATATAGGGTTATTCCTCATGGAGAAGCAAAGCCTCCTCCTTCTATTCATCTCTTTCTTCTTATCTAAAACCATCTCTTCCTCCCTGCACATCTCACCTTCTTTTCAGCTCCCTTTGAAAGACTTCAGAAAGAGAAAAGCAAAAGAAACCATGCTCTATTTAGACAAAAGACTGTCTTTTTTTTTGCCCCAATGTATTTTCATGGCTTGCAATCCTGCATTCCAAGGTATATTCTGGCTCTTACTGTGTCTCCCGAGTTCCCTGAGGGAAACTGTGCCAGTGCCAGATGTGCTCCAGTAACATCTGGACCACAACAGGGAGCACACGAATTTGAAAGGGCAGTTAATGACATGCCATGGGACGTTTAAACCAGCATATGCATCATTACATTACATGATGTCGATGGCTTTAAACAGCTGAGGCTTTTCTGAATCTTTCAGTTTGAGGGTTTGGAAATGAAAAACAACAACAACAACAACAACAACAATTTCAGATAAAATTATATAATATTTTTATTATTATTAAATAAAATATTAAACAAAAATAAGAAATATATCACTATAGTAATAAAATATTTAATAAATAATTATTTTATGTTACAGTACAACTGTAAATTTGCAATACTATTATTTGTGTTAAACCATCAAGCTTTTATTTTGGTGGAAAAACACAGGGAGTTTTAAAGCACCTCCTCTGTTGGCAACAGGTTTATAAACACTCATTGCAAATCTGATGAAATGGGTGGCACACGGACAACACTTATCATGCGAGAACATTTGATAATCATACTATACACCAT